>NC_091444.1:56682920-57282920 GCF_964237555.1 Oryctolagus cuniculus | reverse complement strand
ATGGGTGCAGGGGCCCAAGTATTTGGGCCATCCTCTACTATTTTCCCAGGTACATTAGCAGGGAGTTGGATCTGAAGTGGACAGCAGGGACTTGAATTGGCGCCCATATGGGATGCAGGCACCGCAGGCAGCAGCTTTAGCCACTATGCCACAGTGCTGGCGCCAGCAGATACCTTTTTTATGTAGCAGTTTTCATTTTTTTAAAATATTTTATTTATTTGAGAGGTAGAGTTACAGAGAGAGAGAGGGAGAGACAGAGAAACATCTTCCACCCACTGGTTCCCTCCACAAATGGCCACAGCAGCCAGATCTGAGCCCAGAGCCAGGAACTTCTTCCAGTCTCCCATGCTGGTGCAGGGACCCAAGCACTTGGGTCATCTTCCATTGTTTTCCCAGGCCAGAAGCATAGAGCTGGATCGGAAGAGGAGCAGTGGGGACTTGAACTGGTGTTCATATGGGATGCTGGGGCCACAGGCATAGGCCTAGCAGCTTAGCAGCGCCAGCCCCACAGCTTGCATATGTTAACTTGCCCATTCAACGACATTCAGAAGAGAAGAATCCGTAGGTTTAACCTAATCTTGTAACTGGTGAGAAATGAAGGTAGAGAAAAGGAGAAAGAACTTTCTCAAGGACACCCTGTGATTCATTCAGAAGCAGAGCCAGAAATAGAAGCTGAGTCTACTGATTCCTAGTCTGAATGTCTTATTACTCATGTTTGGATGTTCAATGCTGTAAGACACTGTCTTAAGGAAAAGCTATTTTTAAGAGTTAAAGCCTTCACTTAAAAGATTTTCCAGCTTCTGTTTTTCATAGGTGTGCTGTTTTAATGGTTGAACATCTGGCTCTCCTTTGGTTGGATAAGGCAGATTTTCCCCAGGAGCTCTCATAGAAGCTCTTCTTGTGGTGGTAGAGTGACTCCAGGTAGACAAAGGTCTTAGTTGTTAACTTTTCTTCTCAGTGTGTGTGTGTGTGTGTGTGTGTGTGTGTGTGTGTGTGTGTGTTTAACCATGCTTTGCAGTTAACGTCATGGATGTCTTGGAAATTACGAGAGGCTTGAGAATTCCTCTCACTGGCCTTCGGGAAATTGTGTTTGACCTTCATCTTGCACGTATTTGGATCAGTTCATTGCCAGCTGCCTTTGTTGAAGCAGGTGATAATTATATCTATAAGCATCTTTTCTTTTTACACTTTAGAATGAGGGTTGCCAGCTCTGCAGGAAGGAACAGATGTTTCTGTGCTTTTTACTGCTTCCAAGTGGCAGGGAGAAAATTCAAGTGAAAAGTGATTTCTATGGCATATGTTTGTGTCTCTTTGGTAGATATAAAAACATTTTGAAATGAAGGAGACCAAAACTTTATCTTGTTCTAGTTGTTAAGAAACTGGTGATGTTTTAGGCCGTTGCATTTAAGTATTTTATAGTTAATGTGTTTGAAATACATCTTCTACAATGTTCAGTAGAAAAATTTCCTTCTGAAATCTGAGAGGTTCCTTTACCCATTATGCTTGATACAGAGTTTTGCAATTAAAGTTTAGACTTCAAACGTGTTAAATTTGTGGTGCTAGGTCATCTTTCCAAAGTCTATTATCTGGTTTTCTCTCTCTTTTTTTAAATGCATGAAATGAAAATTTAATGTGTTTTGAAGGTCTTAATGTTGTCTTCAAGCACATCATTTTCCAATTCATGAAAACATCAGTGATGCCCCTCCGTAGCTATTGAAGTGTGCGGCCTGGTGGTCTCAGTCGATTTCTGAGTTTTTGTGTCTATATAATTTTGTGTTTGGCTCTTTGCTTTTAGTCATTTATTCTTTGAGCTATCTGTAGTTCCTCTCCTGCCCCAATTCCATATAACTAGATTTTTCTGATCAATTTGTTGTTGGCTTTTAAATCCCATAATTATGATTCTAGCTATAGTTATTACATTTTTACTAAATTCCAGGCTATATGTTGGTAACTACATAATTATCTCTAATCCTCACAATAGTCTTAATGTATAGCTGTTTATCCTCATTTCCCAATGTATAAAGCAAGGTTCAGACAAGTGAATTGACTAAGGCCATTAGGGAAGTAAGTGGCTGATCCATGATGTGTCCTTAGAATAACCAAGTCTGTTGTTAATGTGTATGAAATAAAACTGAATGTGAGCTTTTAGAGGACGATTTCATTCAACAAAGTGGTTAGTCTTTAGAACTTTGATTGTCTCAATTTGGACTTTCTAAAACTTGTCTGGGTTTTTGTATCAATAGAGAAAGCAGATATTTTCTCATAAGCCTTGTTGAATTGTTAAACTGAACTTTTATTAATTAATTTAGGAGACAGATAAAAGAGACAGGTAAACACATGGAGAGAACTCCTGTTTTCTGGGTCACTGCCAAAATGGCTCCAATAGCCAGGCTGGAGCCAGGAGCCAGGAAGCCAGTCCAGGTTTCCAACTTGGTGGCAGGTATCTAACTACTTGAGCCATCACCTGATGCCTTCTAGCTTCTATTTTAGCAGGGAGCTGGAATTGGGAGACTAGTCGGGACTCAACCCCACATAGTACAACCTATGTTGTCCCAGCCTAGTATTTTCATTGCTAGACCAAATGCCTGTCCCTGAATATTTAAGGTCAGGAGCATTTTGATTTCTAGTAGTAGCTCTTAATAGAATAATAGTTTCCAGTTAATGTCCAATAAATGAATGAGTCAACCCTGATGCACTTAATGTCTATAAGAGAAAAGGATTGATAGGGATGCTTTTATTTTCCCTAAATACTACCTCACCGGGTTCTACATTTTTAGGTTGAATTTGGAAGTATAAACTGGGATTGGGAATTCTGTTTTGTTTTTGTTTTTTAAAGATTTATTTATTTGAAAGTCAGAGTTACACAGAGAGAGGAGAGGCAGAGAGAGAGAGAGAGAGAGAGAGGTCTTCCATTCGATGGTTCACTCTCCAAATGGCTGCAACGGCCGGAGCTGTGCTGATCTGAAGCCAGAAGCCAGGAGCTTCTTCCAGGTCACCCACATGGGTGCAGGGGCCTAAGGACCTGGGCCATCTTCTACTGCTTTCCCAGGCCTTAGCAGAGAGCTGGATCAGAAGTGGAGCAGCCGGGTGTGGAACCAGCGCCCATATGGGATGCTGGTGCTTCAGGCCAGGGCATTAACCCACTGTGCCACAGCGCAGGCCCCCAGGAATTCTGTTTTTAATCGTTTTAAAGGTCTTAGTGTTGTCTTCAGGAACATCATTTTGGTCTGAAACATTCTTTCTCCTTGCTTCTTTAGGTCTGTGGCTTGGATTAGAGTCCAGTACTGCAGTTTAGTGATAAGTTTAATGGCTGCTTTATGAGCTGAGAACTGTCCTAGTTTTAAGTGCATTTAAACATTTGGTTATAAGCCATGGGTATTCAAAATGGAACAGGTGCTTTTATGCTTTTCCTTCTGATTCTATTAAAAGTGCTGAAAATATACAGTTGGAAAATGATAGCAGTAGTTATTCTAACTACTATTATTCTAAGTATTTTTGCGTCTTAGTTTTGCTGCTTAGCCAAAGGACTTTCAAGTAATTTTTCCTCATATTTATGAAAGTAGGGGAATAATTTCCAATGAATAATATTAAGATCTGATGAAACAGTGACTACAAAGCCCTCATAAATCTGTTTGGTATATAAAAGGCACTCAGTTGGTACTGATTGTTTTGTAAGCTGATTTATTACCTTAATAAACTTCATTGTTCAAAGCAGTCAGAGCTAAATTTGTTAGAAGAAGAAAATAAAATGACTCTGAAATTGTATACAAAACTTGACAGGATAGGAATTGACTAGATACTAGTTGAAAATTTCTATTTCTTGTCATTAGTGGACGTTTTTACAAATTGTTTATTTTTCAAATGTGTATCGTGTTTCCTTTTTCTTTCCTTTTTGGTTTTAAAAGTAAACATATTTGTGTCTATAGGTTAATTTTCTTGGAGGTTTGTATAAGAAAGCACATGATGTGCTTTGACACATGATGGCTATGACATTAGGGGCGGGTGCTGGTTTGTAAAGCAGAGGTGGGGAAGAGGAAGAAACAGCTGCCACTTCCTCTATATGTTCTATACAGCATATGTCTACAAAGGCCTGACTCTGCAGCCTTGTTCTTCATTGATTTCCTCTATAAACTTTCTACTTTAGAGACACTAATCTTTGTACTGTTCTGTGAGCATGCATTTCATTTTCCAGATTTTGTGTGTCTTACCGTTTTACTCTCGTGGAACACAGAAAGCTGAAAAGGGTTGATGGAATTAACGTTTCCTCTTTGTTTCTTGAATAGCAAGACCTAATTGGCTGTCATCTCAGGGTCTCTGTACATAAGGTCTGTATGATACTACCTGTGCTTCTTAGATTTAGAAATTCTTTTGGTTTTCTTTCAGCCTTTTTCTCCCCCCTCCCTGTTTGCCTGATTGCCTATGTCTCATCTACTCTTCTATCAACCCACTCACAAATATCTATTCTGTCCCTTGTGTGTAGTCAATGGAATAGTAGTGAGTATACTGAGGTCTTGATGAATACTTGTTCAACAATTTTTTGGGGGGGAGTGATACAAGCAAATTGGTGATCCAGGCTTCCTTTGTGCAACTAAAAGTAGTTGAATTTAAGCTGGAAAGTTGTGAGCTTTGATGGGTGGCTAAAATCAATGATTGTCATTGAGGTGTGGTTCAATCAGTGGTGAAGGTAGAATGCTACTTGGAAAGAACTTCCGTTGAGAGAGTATCTATTTGTGTTCTGTAGGTTAATTTAAAAAGTAATGGTATTGGGGCCAGGGCTGTGGTGTAGTGGGTAAAGCCACCGCCTTCAGTGACAGCATCCCATATGGGTGCCAGTTTGAGTCCCGTCTGCTCCACTTCCAATCCAGCTCTCTGCTATGGCCTGGGAAAGCAGTAGAAGATGGCCCAATTCCTTGGGGCCCTGCACCCACATGGGAGACCCGGTAGAATCTGTCTTTTGATCCAGGCTTCTGGCTTTGGATCAGTGTAGCTCTGGCCATTGCAGCCAATTGGAGAGTAAACCAGCAGATGGAAGACCCCTCTCTCTCTCTCTCTCTCTCTGCCTCTCTTTCTTTCTCTGTGTAACTCTGCCTTTCAAATAAATAAATAAATCTTTTTTTTTAAAGTTATGGTATTGCAGTAACTCTGACTTTGCAGATTTGTTTGTAATGAAGGAATACAGAAAATTTTCCTCCTCTGTTCATTCCTGCTTTAGTATTGTAAGTAATAATCTGATGTTAATGAAATTTAGTATTCAGGGACCATTAGGAAGAAAGAAATAAGTACTGCCTGTGACTTGAGAGTTATTGGTTATAATTTTAGTGATTGTGAGAACTTATAAGGCTTTTTATATTAAAAATATAAACATGCAAAACATGATTTCTACTCAGTTTGGAATGGTAGTTAGTAATACAAGATACTCATTAGCATCTACATTATAAGAACAAACAGTAAGTTACTAGATACTCTTAAGAATATGCAAACCACACTAGAGAGTCATTGTCCTTTGACACCTGCTTCACTATGGATGAAAGAGAGGAAAAATTTATGACTGCCTCCTTTACAAAGTTGTGCTTGGAAATGTTGTTTGGGTAGAAAATTACTGCCACTCCTGTGTGGTCCATTCAGGCTCCAGTGTGCTATGGGTGCACTGGAAGCTTTGTATCTGTTATACCAGAGGTGCAATGGACTGAAAATAGTGCCTTTATTTTTAGCAGGAATGGAATAATTTCTTGAGAAAATCAAGACTTTATTGTGTTTTAAAATTATGCTTAACAATGCTCAGACACTACTCTTTGGGTCTCTTTTTGTCCACCACATAGAAACGTTCTTTGTGTTAGTACTGGGTGATGCAGTGAATATGTATGCAAAGCAATTCTGTGTCATTTACATGCTTGCTTTAGGTACTTAGAAAGGGAGAGGATATTTATCAGAAAGCCAGTAATAGACTTATGGCAAGAGGGCAGGCTGAGAGTTCTTTTCAATAAATTTCCTTTCCCAGGTTTGCCGAAGATTTCCTGTAATACATGGGGCAATAATTTCTCACCTCTTCTTAATATCCTGGTTTTCCAGCTTACAAAAATGAATGTGATCTTTTCTGAGAAGCTGCTTCCTCCAAGTTGCTCACTTTTATTTCTAAAGAGAATGGCTGTAGCTGGCACCTTTTCTGCCTGGTAGTGATATTCTGTATATTTGGAGCTTGTCATTAGTGTTAGAGCTGAGAAAAATCCCTCTACTGGAGAATCCATTTGTACCATGGGGTGACAATACTTTGGTGTCAATAATAGCTGTTAAGAGTTTTACCTTGAGAGTTTTGATCAATTTTGGATTCAGGCTTACAATTTTGAATCAACTCTCATCCACTGTGAATGTGGGACCCTGGGCAGTAATTGTGGATGGTGGTTTATCCTGTTTTGAGAAGATATATGAAAGGTAAAGGTATACTGTTTAGTACATGACCCAAAGAATTCAAATCTATGGAGTTTTTCTAAATATGGGCTAAAGCAAATCCTTTCGGATTCATTATCTGCAATGTAAGTTATCTCCTATTCTTGGGTAGATTGTAGGATTTGCATTTTTCCTTATAGTTCAACCTGATCAATAAAAGCAGTACCATTACTTCTTTCACTCTGATTAGTTCAACATTTTAGGTGTGTTCTCATTTTTCTTTACTATTAGATTGCATACCTAAATAAATTTTTGAAGTCTGTGTTATGTAATTTAGAAGTTTGCATTGACATTAAACATTTCTTAGAAACTAAAAAGGTTTTGAGAGTTCCTAGGTTTTTAATTTTTTAATAGTTCATTTAAGCTCACTGAGAAGCAAATGGGCTAGAACAGTACTATTTTGGGATCCCAAATAAATGTGAGAGAATACTCTGAGGAGTTCTGTAAAGCATGAACTGCTTCATTATATAGACACAAGTATTATCTTGTGATAATAATACGAATAATCTTTTGCAACTCACCTGTTAACCTCTAAACTTGTAGACAGTTGGCCCATTTTTCTTGTAGTGCATGCAATACTTGCTTCTTTGGAGAGCTTGAGTTTTGTGGGCTCTCTGGGAGGTGTTAGTGTTTTGCAGTTAACAAGATGTTCATCCACAGCTGATTATATTTTACTGCCCTTGCAGTGCTATTTTAGTTAAATGGCTTTGAGGATGTAAAATGTTTGAACAGTATCCTGGCAGTTTATTTCAGGATATAGGGTTTGATCTTCCTGTACTGTATTTTCAGAAAAACCCAGAAGTGGGTTGACTCTGTTGGAGCCAGTATTTCAGGGTAGGATAGAGGCTTGAATGAGAACTGCCCTGATATAGTTGGAGAGATGTTTGGGCTGAAAATTCATTACAGATTTATTTATTTATTTATTTGAGAAGCAGAAATATAGACAGAGAGCAGGAGAGACAGAGAGAGAGAGAGCAAGAGAGATAGAGACAGAGACAGAGAGACAGAGAGAGAGAGAGACAGAGAGAGAATCTTCTACCTGCTGGTTCACTCTATAATGGCCACAATGGCCGGAGCTGGGACGATCCGAAGACAGGAGCCAGAAGCTAAAAAGTGAAGGTGTTGGTGTAGGGACCCAGGGACCTTTCTTCTACTGCTTTCTCAGGGCATTAGTAGGGAGCTAGATCAGAAGTAGAGCAGCTGGGACTGGAACTGGTGCTGCAGGCTGAGGCTTAACCTACCTATGCCACAGCCCCAGACCCTGGGCTGAAAATTGATGTGTCTGAAAAAGTGATCCTAGATTTGTTGGATCTCTGACTTGGATCGTTTCTCTAAGGAAGCTCATTTGACTCTTAAATTCATAGACCATTTTTGTTATCTTCTGCTGCTTTGGAATAATAAAAGCTCGGTATGTGGCAATAGGATAGGCTTTAACCTAACTCCTAGCATTGAGCCCCCATTTTCCTTTTGTAGGTATCTTCTTGGCTGTTAGCAACATCAGTTACTAATAGACTGCCACAACTAGTCCCTGTATCTCTTCTGGGCATCAGACACAACTGGCTTAGACTTCTCAGGTATGGGAGATTCACTGTGTCTAAACTTACTTTCCCCAGCTTTTACACATTCTCTTTCTGGGTCTTCCAATCTACTAAGCATTGCTGCCTTGCCCTGTCCTATTTCTTGATTTCTCTATCCTCATTGTTCACACCCAATGAGTCTTTTATTTTCTTCATTCTTTATTAAATATCTGTTTTTAACATATCTTCTAATTTCTTTTTTAAAGAAATTGAGTTACTCAATGACTTAAAAATTTTTTGATTAATTTACATAATTTATTTGAAGGATAGAGAAAAACAGAGAGAGAGAGAGAGAGAGAGACAGAGAGAGAAATAGAGAGGGATGTATCCCATCCCTTAATTTATTCCCTAAATGCCAACAATGGCCTGGAATGGCCAGGCTGAAGCTAGTACTTGAGACTTCTCTTCAAGTGGATGGGTGGCAGGGACCGAGGGACCTAACTGCTTGAGCCATTGTCACTGCCTTTCGGGGTCTGGATTAGTAGGAAGGTGGACTTGGTAACAGATTCATGACTTGAACCCAGGTATTGTGATAAAGGATGCATGCTTCCCAAGTGGTATCTTAACCACTATGCCAAAAACCTGCCAAAGTGTTCTAATTTCTGTTCCTGTTGCTTCTGTGCTTCCTAATTCAGTTCACTTATGACAGCCTTTTCAGCATTTTTGGGGAGCCTGCATTGTAGCATAGTAGGTTAAGCCAGTGCCTGCAACACTGGCATCCCATATCAGAGTGCTAGTTCAAGTCCCAGCTGTTCTTCCAATCAAGCTCCCTAGTAATGTGCCTGGGAAGTCAATGGGTAATAGCCTAAGTGCTTGGGCCCTGCCACCCATGTGGGAGACCCAGATGGAGTTTTTTGCCCCTGTTTTGATGTGGACCATGACTGGCTATTGTGGCCCTTTGGGAGGTGCACCAGAAGATGCAAAATCTCACTCTGTCTTTCCTTCTCTGTCTTTCTGCCTTTCTTTTTTATAGTATTTTTTTTTTTTTTTTTGACAGGCAGAGTGGACAGTGAGAGAGAGAGACAGAGAGAAAGGTCTTCCTTTGCCGTTGGTTCACCCTCCAATGGCCGCCGCGGCCGGCGCGCTTTGGCTGGCGCACCGCACTGATCCGATGGCAGGAGCCAGGAGCCAGGTGCTTTTCCTGGTCTCCCATGGGGTGCAGGGCCCAAGCACCTGGGCCATCCTCCACTGCACTCCCTGGCCACAGCAGAGAGCTGGCCTGGAAGAGGGGCAACCGGGACAGAATCCGGCGCCCCAACCGGGACTAGAACCCGGTGTGCCGGCGCCGCAAGGCGGAGGATTAGCCTAGTGAGCCGCGGCGCCGGCCCTGTCTTTCTGCCTTTCAAATCAAATCAAATCAATCAATATTTAAAATATTTAGAAATAGAAAAACCATAGACAAATTAAATGAAACAGAGTTTAATTGAGCAGAAAAAGAATTTGATAAAACAGGTATCACTCAGGACCAAAAGAGGTTCAGAGTTCTGCTCTAGACTGGTCAGGGCATATTTAAAGCCAGAAAGTAGGAGAGATATACAGAAGTAATCTCATTTATGACAGTTCTAAGTTTGTATGATTGTATGTATTTTGGCAGTTTTCAGCCTGTGATTCACTGGAAGCTCAGCTGCTATGATTGGCAGAGACTTGTGTATATGCTATAAGGCTATTTAGTAGTTCCTCTGTATCCTTAAGGGATTGGTTCTAGGACCCTACCTAAATACCAAAATCTGTGGATGTTCAAGTTTCTTCCATAAAATAGTGTGATATATACATTCAACCTATGCAAATCCTTCTGTATATTTTAAATCATCTCTAGATTATTCAAAACACCTAATGTATTATGTGTACCATGTAAATAGTTATTATACCAAATTGTTTAGGCAATAGTGACAATGAAAAATCTGTATATATTCAATACAGATACAATAATAAAAACAGATTTTGGGGGCTGGTGTTAAGGTGGAGTGGATTAAGTTGGTTAAACTGCATCTTATATGGGCACCAGTTTGAGTCCTGGGTGCTCCACTTTGATTCAGCTCACTGCTAATGTGCCTGGGAAAAGCAGTGAAAGATGGTCCAAAGTCTTTGTGCCTCTGCCACCCACTTGGGAGACCCTGTCTCCTGGTTTTGGCTTGGCCCAGCGCTGAGCATTGTGGCCATCTATGGGGTGAACCAACAGATGGAAGACTTCTCTCCCCCTCTCTTGCTCTCACTCTCTGTCTCTTTTACTCTCTGTTACTCTGCCTTTCAAATAAATAAACCTTATATATATGTATATCTATATCTATATATATTTTAATGCTCTTAATTTTGTCACCTCATTGTTCAGTTTACTATTCCACATCCTGTTCTGAACTTTGATCATTCTTCAGGTATCTTATGTTCTCTCTAGTAACTTTAGATATTATTGATACTACCCCTGATCCTTGAGTTAAAAAAAAAAAAGAATCTAGTCATATTTCTTAGTTTATGACCCACACTCATCACTAGTCCATGCTGTACTCTTCATTTTGTCTTTATTGTATTTTCTGCATTTTGTTTCCCATTCTGAGCCTCCTGTGAACACAGACTTTTATGTGTTTGGTATCCTGAAATTGTACATATATAGCTATATAGTATTTCTTTTTTTTTTTTTTTTTTTTTTTTTTTGACAGGCAGAGTGGACAGTGAGAGAGAGAGAGACAGAGAGAGAAAGGTCTTCCTTTGCCGTTGGTTCACCCTCCAATGGCCGCCGCTGCAGCCGGCGCACCGCGCTGATCCTGGCAGGAGCCAGGAGCCAGGTGCTTTTCCTGGTCTCCCATGGGGTGCAGGGCCCAAGCACCTGGGCCATCCTCCACTGCACTCCCTGGCCATAGCAGAGAGCTGGCCTGGAAGAGGGGCAACCGGGACAGAATCCGGCGCCCCAACCGGGACTCGAACCCGGTGTGCCGGCGCCGCAAGGTGGAGGATTAGCCTATTGAGCCACGGCGCCGGCTCAGCTATATAGTATTTCTATGTATGTTTTGTTTATGCAAATTCTGTGAGCTATAGACTTAATTCTATTGATCTTTAAATAAAACTCAGCTGACATTGGGAAATAAAAATCTGCAAAATTTTTCTGGGTGAATTTCTCTCTATTGCTGCTTACTGCTGTATAGATTCCAGAGGGTGAAAGTGCTGTTGGGTTGTACAATGCCAGGGGGCACTGTTGACCTTTTATTGTATATGATTAATGTTCCTCTAGATTTGTGCGGTGTGATTGCTTTGGATGCACTTCTTAGATTTTTATTTGCACAGTGATGAATATCTAGTTTCTTGTGTTTTTTTTGGCCGCTATAGACAATGCTGACAAATATTCCCATATGGGCTCCTATGAGAATTTCTCTGGAATATATATTCAGGAGTGGGGTTGCTAGGTAATAAAATAAAAGGCTACTTAAGTTGTCTAGGTGTTGTTGGGTTACTGTCCAGAATGTCTTCCCCATTTTTTTCTGCATTAGCATAGCAAATTGACTAAGTAGTGAGGGAAAGAGATATCTCATTGTTTTACTTTTCAGTTTGGATTTATCTGATGAATAATGCCTTTGAGAAGATCTATGTGTATTTTTTTTTGTCATTTGGGTTTACCCCTCTATGAATTGTCTATTCACATTCTTTTATGTTTTTCTATAGGGTTTCTGCTTTTCCTTGTTTTTTTTTTTTTTTTTTTTGTTGTTTTGTTTTGTTTTGTTTGTTTTGTTTTTTCACACGGTCTCCTTGTACATTTTAGATGTTATTCTGTTACCAGTATTAGGCACATAATGGACTGTCATTAAGCCTACTTCTGGTTTTCTTTGCTTTCATTTGAGGCCAGGAATATGAAAGTGACATTTCTGAGGGCTCTTGCAGATTGTGTTTCAGATGTGATGCATTTGTACAAGATTTGGAAGCCTCAGTAAGGCCTGAGAATGACTTGTTTCTGCTCTCAGCTACAGCCAAGGAACTCTCTTATTATTCTGGGCAATGGTAGCAGGAGTCTAGTGTCCAGACAATAGCTTTATGGAGATCAGGAGCAGGTACAGCTATATAGCTGGTGTAGCTGCCAGCAGGTATAGCACAGTTTTGGAGCTGCCCAAAGAGGTATGAGCCTTTCTGATCCTACCAGTGGAAGTGTGTGGTTTTAGAGTTCAGGAGTTTAGATCTTAGGAAGGGGTAGCCTGGTCGAATGTTGTGGCTTTGTGAGTAGTTCCCCCAAAGATTCCAAAAGTGTGTCTTAATCAATTAATACTCTACAGTAAATCTTTTCATATTTAAACTATTTGGAGTAGATTTTGTTCTATGTAATTGAATCTTGACTTACAGAATCAGTTTCAGACATTGCAAATATCTTCACCAAATATGTATATTTGTTATCAACTTGTGGTGTCCTAGGTTGAATAGAAATACTTTATTTTTATATAATCAGATCTATTTGTTAACCTATGGGTTATGCAATTTTTGATCACTTAAAAAATTCTCTAACTCCCAGATAATAAAAATTCTCTTCTCTATAGTCTTCTGTTAATTTTATCATTTCACTCTTTACATTTAAGTCTTGAGTGAATGGTATAATATAGGAATCTAGTTTTATTTTTCTCCATATAGCAAGCTAGTTTGGTCTTCAGTTATTAAATTATCTTTTATTTATTTTTGATATCATATTTATATCATTCCCATATATTGATAGACCTGTATCTGAGGTTTCTCTTCTTTCATTTTATTGTGAATTGTAACATATCTATTCAGTTCCACATGGTTCTTAATATGACTTGGTAGGATGTCTGATTGTCTTTTTAAGAGATACTCTTTAATAGTATTCTCTTTTTCAAAATTGTTTTAGAATATTAATATTGAGCTTTTATTCTTCTGTACATTTAAGTAGGTTGTTGAGTTTAAAAAATCCTTATAGATATTTTATTAAATTTGTATATTAAATTTAGGGATATTGTAACCCATATAATAGCCTATCAATGAGTGTGAAAGGCCTTTTTACTTATCCTGATTATCTATACTTCCTTTTAATAGAGTTTAGATTTGTCTACACAGAAGGTTTTTGTTTTCTCAGCTACTTTCTGGAACTTTTCATGTTTTATCATTAATGGGCATGGTATCTTTTATATTTTTCTATCCAGTTGTTGGAGTAAAGAAATGTTTTTAGTTGTATCATTATGATTTTCCTTGTGAATATTCTTAAAACTATAGTTTCTTGAGTAATATCTATAGTTTATAGTCATGGGATTTTAAAGGCAATTCTTTAATTTTTCACAGTAAAATAATTGAAATATATTCAGAGAATATGTGTATATCGTGTTGATTCTTTTGAAATTGCTATGACTTTTTTTGGCATTGCTTATGATCAGTTTTTATAGATATTGTAGACACTCTTTGGAGAGATTTAATCCTTAAATCCATAAGCATTGTTAATATTTTATTTACCATATGTTCTCCCTGATCGGAGACAACTGACTGAACACCAAAAAGGAAACCTCCTGAAGTGAAACGGACACTATGGGAAACGGTGACTTGATCAGCATAGCCCTGACTGTTAATGAACAACTTAATACATTATCCCTCTTAGTAGTTTTTTTGTCTGTTCTACTTAATATGACTGGTTTAATTCTGTAATTAATACACAGTTATTCTTAAGTGTTAAAAATTAACTGAAATGTGATCCCTGTTAAACATAAGAGTGGGAATAAGAGAGGGAAGAGATGTATAATTTGGGACATGCTCAAGCTGACTTGCCCCAAATGGTAGAGTTAAAAACATACCAGGGGATTCCAATTCAATCCCATCAAGGTGGCATGTACCAATGCCATCTCACTATTCCAAGTGATCAATTTCAGTTCACAATTGATCATAATGAAAGGACTAAGAGTCAAAGGGAGCACATAAACAAGTCTAGTACCTGCTAACACTAACCAATGGAATAAATAAAGGGGAGAGTGATCCAACATGGGAAGTGAGATACTCAGCAGACTCATAGAATGGCAGATGTCCTAAATAGCACTCTGGCCTCAGAATCAGCCCTAAAGGCATTCGGATCTGGCTGAAAAGCCCATGAGAGTATTTCAGGCATGGAAAGCCAAGACACTCTGGCAAAAGATATCTGCGAGTGAGATCCCAGTGGAAAGAACAGGTCTTCAAAGAAGGAGGTACCTTTCTCTGAAGGGAGGAGAGAACCTCCACTTTGACTATGAGCTTGTCTAAACAAGATAAGAATCGGAGAACTCAGAGGGCTTCCATAGCCTTGGAAACTCATGACCGGAGCATAGGGAGACTACTGATGCCATAGACAGGAGTGTCAATTGGTAAAGTCAACAACAGGAGTCACTGTGCACTTACTCCTCATGTAGGATCTCTGTCCTTAATGTGCTGTGTATTGAGATTTAATGCTATAACGAGTACTCAAACAATATATTTCACTTTGTGTTTTTATGGGGGTGCAAACTGTTGAAATCTTTACTTAATGTATACTAAACTGATCCTCTGTAAAAAAAAAAGAAATTATCAACAAAAAATATTTTATTTAAGTAGATTATGTTTTATGCTTAAGATTGATTAAAAATTCTCTTTAATTATTTAAAATACTTCAAAGCATTATTTAAACAAAGGTAAAATACTTTATCCAACCAGAAATCCTGGTTTGTCTTTTATCTACTGGACTGCTGCTTAAATACCTTCATATGTTCATCTTTTTCTTCTCAGTGTTTACTAATTAAATACCTCATCCCTCCCAAGTTTCATGTGTAGTTCATTATAACTCTCATCCTGACAGCTTCTTTCCATGCGTACTCCACCCAAACTCACTTAAATTCTACCCCAAATCTGTGAATTCCAAGTGAAAATCTCATATTACCTTTTAATAATCTTTGTAAGCATATGAAAATAGTTTCAAACTTAACTTATCTATTCTCTAAACCCAACCTGCTCCCATATGTATTGGTAGATTGCTGGTGGATGATAGAACCAACTGGCATAATTATTTATCCAGTATCTTAAGCCAGATATTATGCAAGTTAGGCCAGTTACCCCACTCTTTCTCCTTCCTATGTCCAATCAGTCACTAGATTATGTTAGAATACATTTCTAAAAAAAAAATTTTTAAATACTCTTTCCCTCCTTTCCAGGGGAATTTTTAATCCTTATTTCAAAAATTTGCAGTGTTCTCCACTGACTTCAGAAACCAATCTGACACTTCAGCATTCTCTCCAAGCAGAAATATGAATGTGTCCAGGATGGAGGAGCTGAGTTTGCTAGCAGTTTGTATGATACAACTCAACAGAATGGAGGTTGTGCCTTCTAGAATGTCCAGTTTGGGAATGGGTGGTCCTAAGAAGAGCAGTTTTCATAGTTGCTGGAGATGTTAAGACAGAGACTGGACGAAGATTTAATAGGTTGCTCAGAGCTCTAGAGAAGCTGAACTTGATGAGGACTAATATTTCTTTCTACTAGAGGAGTTAGTGCTTTTTTTTTTTTGAAAAATCAGTTATGTATTTATTTACTTATTTGAGAATTATGGGGGTGGGGATCTCCTATCCATTGATTGACCACCCAAATGACTTCAATAGCTATGGCTAGACTAGGCAGAAGCCAGGAACCAAGCACTTCTTCCAGGTCTCCCACGTGGGTGGCAGGGGCACAAGCACTTGAGTTATCTTCTGCTGATTTTCCAGGTGCATTAGCAGGGAGCTGGATTGGAAGTGGAGCAGCCAGGACATGAAGCAGTGCCCTGTGGGATGCTGGCATTGCAGGTGGTGGTTTAACCCCCTGCACCACTTCCTTGACCCTGATTCAGTGATTTTCTTTATTTGAAAAGTAAGAGTAAGAACTATGACTTTTGTGACCCATTCTTTTTAGTTTTGATCACTTTTGCCGGCGCCGTGGCTCAATAGGCTAATCCTCCACCTTGCGGCGCCGGCACACCGGGTTCTAGTCCCGGTCGGGGCGCCGGATTCTGTCCCGGTTGCCCCTCTTCCAGGCCAGCTCTCTGCTATGGCCAGGGAGTGCAGTGGAGGATGGCCCAGGTGCTTGGGCCCTGCACCCCATGGGAGACCAGGAAAAAGCACCTGGATCCTGGCTCCTGCCATCGGATCAGCGCGGTGCGCCGGCTGCAGCGGCGGCCATTGGAGGGTGAACCAACGGCAAAGGAAGACCTTTCTCTCTCTGTCTCTCTCTCTCACTGTCCACTCTGCCTATCAAAAATAAAAAAAAATTAAAAAAAAAAAGTTTTGATCACTTTAAATGTGTAAAACTCTTTAGCAAGGGGTTTATAGAAAGTTTTATTTACTAAATTAATTTTTATAGATTTATCTTATAATGAGTTTTTTCTTGTCAAGCATTTTTCTTTAGACTTTTTTTTTTTTTTTTTTTTTTTTTTTTTTTTTGACAGGCAGAGTGGACAGTGAGAGAGAGAGACAGAGAGAAAGGTCTTCCTTTGCCATTGGTTCATCCTCCAATGGCCGCCGCAGCCAGTGCGCTGGGGCCGGAGCACTGCACTGATCCGATGGCAGGAGCCAGGTACTTCTCCTGGTCTCCCATGGGGTACAGGGCCCAAGCACTTGGATCATCCTCTACTGCACTCCCTGGCCACAGCAGAGAGCTGGCCTGGAAGAGGGGCAACCGGGACAGAATCCGGTGCCCTGACCGGGACTAGAACCCGGTGTGCCAGTGCCACAAGGTGGAGGATTAGCCTAGTGAGCCGCGGCGCCGGCTCTACACATTTCTAATGGTAAACAAATCCTTAACTTGTAGATCCCCCAAAATGGTTGTAATTATAATTATATATTTTCTGTGCTGTTCTTTGGCCAATTATGTCCAAATCCCTTCATGAGCCATGATCATGAACTGTACAGGTCAGGACAGGACGTTCGTTAACCCAATGTGTCCTGTGACTTGTTTTTCCAGTGATTTCTCTAGCCAGTGGACTTCATGTTTGTCTTCTTTTAATGAGACATGCCTAGATATTTATGCTTGTGGCAGTCTTCCTTGTATGGTAAAATTTGCGGCATTTTCAATCTGAAACTACCCATATTGATTTCTATTTGATGATAATTGGCCCTCTTTCTATGTTTTTCTTTTCTCAACATCATAGACCATAAGTATGTGAGATGTGTGATATCCATATTCCTGATATCATAAGTTTAAAAATTATCATAAATGCCTAATTATTGATTTGTTTGTTGACAACTTCATTTCCTTATATTAATTCAACTGATAGATAATACTGACTTTCAGGAGCAATGTATTAGAAATACATTTCTGAGCTATAAGAATAAGGAAAAGTTTAATATAATTGAACCATTTGTTTTAATTCTCATTTTGTGTAAGATATAGTGGTCTTACATAACATATGTTGAAACCTTTCAAAATACAAGTAGAGCAATTATTTTGTTGATCCTTCAACTATCAGAAAATTGTATGAAAGGAAGCATATCAGTGACATATTTGTAGGCTATTAAAGTATCAATTTAATGCAGATGATTAAAAGTGAATGCTATTATAAAGCATACAAGATGTCACGAAACCCACACTTAGCTCTCTCCTGTGTATAATCTTAGGCATATGAGTATTATTCTGATATTTGAGTCTTGATTTCCTTACAGGTGAAAAAAAAGTAGTTGATTGTCGCTGAGTGATTAGACCCTAAGAATGACAAATAGTCATTAATTTTGGGGGTCAACAAAACAGAAAAGTTTGTGCATCACAAGGCTAGTGGAAGAAAAATAAACTTGTCTCTATGTCGCTCCCCCTCTTCGTGGAGGAACGACACTAAACCCTGCGCTGTTCTTTTGTCTGCTCGGCCCTCCCCGGGTTTGCTGCTGGTTCTTCCCGGGTTGGCTACTGTCCCTTCCACCTCCGTGGAAGGGTGGTTCCCCCTGGCCACTTTCCCCACTTCCGCAGGGGAGTGGCACACCGCCGGCCGGCTCTCTCGGGGGCTGCACAGGTGTTCCCTTAGATGTTCCCCTTAGATGTTCCTGGTGCATGCCGTCTCTCTCCTCTTTATAGTCCTCCTCCGCCAATCCCAACTCGGCTGCCCACACGCCGAGTACACTGCTCTCCTCCAATCAGGAGCAGGATCAGCTCCTGGAGGTCATCACTCAAGTTGGCAAGAGGCAGCTGCGTAGAAGCTGTTTTCTCCTCTCCCAGCGCCATATTGTGGGAGAGCAGATGCATAGAATAAGTCTTAATTCCAGTAACTCAGTCCAGTCCGGGCTGCTCCCCACATCTCTACTGGAGGGTTTCTGCAGTGAAAGTTTCTAGTCCTCTTTGGACACTGTATTGTGCTAGGGAAATGGAAAGGAGCTAGAGACACCCTTGCTCTGTGTTAACACTGGTTAGGACCCTGTACTATGCATCTCTTCTACGAGCGTTTGCCACCTTCATTGTCTTTTTGCATTATTAATAGTTAAGTTTAGGGAGCATGTTTTTCCGAGATTATATCCTTTAGTGGGCCAATGACATTGTTTGGCATGGGATGGACTCCAGCATGCTTGGCTATATCTTTTCTTTGCTGCTCCTCCCACCTCCAGTTCTACTAAAGATGTTTAGTTAAATAGTGTGTTAAACAGACTACTTTTAAAATATTATTTCTTAGGCTTTTGTCATTGTAAATAGGTTGTTAGACTCCGACTGGTGTAGATCTCATGGCATGGTCTGTTTCTTTTATATCTTAGTGCAGAATGTTGGTCAGAATCTTTTCCCAGGGTTGCAGGCCAATTCAGAAGTGGAAGGTCCCTGGAATAAAAATGAGGATAGCAGAATGTGCATCCAGTTTTGGCAGTGAAACTTTCTAGTCTTATGACTTTGGATAGGCTCTAGCGCCTTTTCACTGTCACTTTGTTTCTTTGAAATTGTGATGATAAATCCTTGTTTTGCATACTTCACAAAGTTGATGTTCAAATATATTGCTCCATCCAAATAAAAGACTTTTCCTTTTTTTTAATTTTTTTAACTTTTATTTAATGAATATAAATTTCCAAAGTACAGAATATAGATTACAATGGCTTCCCCCCCATAACGTCCCTCCAACCCGCAACCCTCCCCTTTCCCACTCCCTCTCCCCTTCCATTCACATCAAGATTGACTTTTCCTTTTTAATTGTGTCACTGGATATAGACACAGTGGAAGTCTGGTGCAGGGATGAGTAATTTACTTATTTTTTCAAATTTTTTAAACAACTTTTTTATATAAGGTGAACAAATTTCATGTATTTCATATATACAGATTAGGGAGCATAGTGATACTTCCCAGCTCACCTCCCTCCTCTTACTTTTTTATTCTTTCTTATATATTTTTTTTATTTTTGACAGGCAGAGTGGACAGTGAGAGAGAGAGAGACAGAGATAAAGGTCTTCCATTACCGTCGGTTCACCCTGCAATGGCCACTGCGGCCGGCGCGCTGTGGCCAGCGCACCGGGCTGATCTGAAGCCTGGAGTCAGGTGCTTCTCCTGGTCTCCCATGCAGGTGCAGGGCCCAAGGACCTGGGCCATCCTCCACTGCACTCCCGGGCCACAGCAGAGAGCTGGACTGGAAGAGGGGCAACCGGGACAGAATCTGGTGCCCTGACCGGGACTAGAACCTTGTGTGCCAGCACCGCAAGGCGGAGGATTAGTCTATTGAGTAGTGGTGCCAGCCTCTTTCCGATAATTTTTACAATGACATACTTCCAGTTTATTTTATAATCAGAAGATTAACCCTTTACTAATTAAAAGATTCAACAAAAATAAGAAAAAAACCACACTGTTCCACAACATAGAGACAAGGACTATAAACAATAATTCTCAAAGTATGAATTTTGCTAGTATATGTTACTTTTTTTTTTTGTACTCTGTTAGCACAGATTGGGGAAAACATATGGTAATTATCTTTTTGGAATGGCTTATTTCACCAAGTATAATGGTTCCCAGCTGTGTCCATTTTGTTGCAAAACACAGGATTTCATTCTTTTTTATGGCTGAGTAGTATTTCATACTACCTTTATACCACAATTTGTTTATCCAGTCATCAGTTGATGGGCATCTGGGTTGATTCCATATCTAAGCTATTGTGAATTGAGCTGCAGTAACCAGGGGGGTGCAGCTAACTCTTTCATATGCTGATTTCATTTTGTTTGGGTAAATTCCCAGGAGTGGGATGGCGGGTCATATGGTGTATCTATTTTCAGCTTTCTGAGGTATCTCCATACTATCTTCCACAATGGCTGTACTAGTTTTCATCCCCATCAGCAGTGGATTAGGGAACCGTTTTTCCCCACAGCCTCACCAGCATTTACTGTTTTTTGATTACTATATGAGAGCCATTCTAATTGGGGTGAGATGAAACCTTATTGTGGTTTTGAGTTGCATTTCTGTGCTGATTAGAAAACCTAAGCATTTTTAAGTGTCTGTTGGCCATTTGATTTCCTGTTTTGAAAAATGCCTGTTCAAGTCCTTTGCCCATTTCTTCACTGGATTGTTTGTTTTGTTGTTGTTGATTTTCTTGAGCTCTTTATAGATTCTGGATATTAATCCTTTATTAGTTTCATAGTTTGAAAATATTTTCTCCCATTCTGTTGGTTGCCTCTTCACTTAAAAATTTTAAAATGAATAAATAAATAAACATTAGAAAATGTCTGGTAGAATTTAGCAGTGAAGTCACTTGGTCCTGGGCGTTTTTTTGTTGTGAGGGTCTTTATTACTGAAACGATCTCTGTCTTGGTTATTGGTCTATTTAGGCTTTCTATGTCTTTATGACTCAATTTTGATAGGTTGTGTGCATTCAAGAATCTTTATTTCTTTTAGATTTTTCCAATTTGTTGGCAGATAGCTTTTTATTTCTGTGGTGGCCATTGCTATATCTCTTTTTTCATCTTTGATTTTATTGATTTGGGTCTTTTCTCTTTTCTTTTGTGGTTAGTTGAGTCAATAGTTTAACAATTTTATTTATTTTTTTTTTAGAAACCAGCTCAATTTCACTGATCTTTTGTATTTATTTTTTGGTTTCAATTTTGTTTTGTTCTTCTCTAATTTTAACTATTTCTTTCTTCCTAATTTTTGGTTTGGTTTGTTGTTTTTCTAGGTCCTTGAGATGTATTGATAGCTTATTTATTAATGCCTTTCCAATTTCTTGATGTAGGCACTAATTGCTGTAAAGTTCCCTCTTAATACTGAATTTTGCTGTGTCCCATAAGTTTTAAAATGTTGTAATGCCATCTTCATTTGCTTCCAGGAATGTTTCCATTTTCATTTTGATTTCCTCTATGACCCAGTGTTAATTAAGGAGCCTGTTGTTTGCATATTTTCAAGAGATTCTTGAGTTAATTTCCAACTTCATTTAAATTGTGGTCAGAAAAGATACATAGTATGATTTCAATTTTTTTTGAATTTTCTGAGACTTGCTTTATGACCTAGCATATAGTCTATCCTAGAGAAAATTCCATGCACTGATGAAAAGAATGCATGTTCTTCAATTGTGGGCTGAAATGTTCTGTAAATATTAGTTAGATCCATTTGGTCCATAGTGTAGATTAGCTTTTGTTTCTTTGTTGATTTTCTGTCTAGTTGATCTGTCCATTGATCAAAATGGTTGTTGAAGTCCCTCATTACTATTATATTGGACTCTCTATCTCCCTTTAGATCCATTTACATTTGTTTTAAACAGCCAATTCTTAATTGTGCAGGAAGACTGCTGCCTTTGTTGTGATAGTAAACAGTCTTCCCCTCATTGCAGATTTCATGTTTATTTATCTTTGAAACTTTTGCTTATCAAAGTAAGAGGAGTATATTTACCTAGTAAATGACTGTGTAACTGATTCCACAGGCTTTACATTTTATTAACTGCAGTATGGAAACACATGTGGGAAGTGGCAGAAGGGAATAGCAAGGAAATAATTGGAGAACATTAACAATTGGTCAGTTATGTGTTATTGAATTAATAATATTTTAATATAAATTTAATAAGAATAGTAAAACAAATTGCTAGGTTTTAAATAGAGCATGGCTTCTAAACCCATGTAGACTGTAATAGTCCAAAGCCATAAGTTGATGGTACCAAGAGGGTAGAAACATAATCCAGTCATGGTGTCTGAGAGGAGGTCTAAAAGGGAGACTTCTGGGTCATGGGAAATGTGCAGTCAGAGGCGTTCTCCCCAGATGCTAGTGTATAAGGCCAGAGTTGGACGTCGCTGTTCTCTCGGTGCTTCCTGGCTCTCCATATGCTCCTTCCACTGCACCTGCTGCACCACTGGTGTCTGCCAGCGTCACCAGACAACAAATCAATGCCATCATGTGATTTTGGACAGTGAATATGCCAAACCATGAGCCAAAATAAACCTCTTTCCTTCAAAGTTGGCTTCTCTCAGGTATTTTGTTGTAGTAACAAAAATCTGGCTAATATACCAGTAGATGCAAGTTTTTTTTTTTTTTTTTTTTTTTTTTTTTTTTTAATCTTTGGGTTAGGAATTCTAGAAACCAGGGTGTTAAATATTTCCTTGTTGTTCAAGTCTCTTGAATATTAAAAACAAAACTTTGTAGAAAAGATAGTTTAATCTATGATCATTTTACGTATTATATTTTTTCAAATTCTTTTAGAGCTAACATTTTTTTTTTAAGATTTTATTTATTTATTTGAGAGGTAGAGTTATAGACAGTGAGAGGGAAAGACAGAGAGAAAGGTCTTCCTTCCGTTGGTTCACTCCCCAAATGGCCTCAATGCCCGGAGCTGCGCAGATACAAAGCCAGGAGCCAGGAGCTTCTTCCGGGTCTCCCACATGGGTGCAGGGGCCCAAAGACTTATGGCTTTCCCAGGCCATAGCAGAGAGCTGGATTGGAAGAGGAGCAGCCTGGACTAGATCCGGCGCCCATACAGGATGCCGGTGTTGCAGGCGGAGGATTAACCTACTGTGCCACGGTGCCAGCCCCAGAGCTAACATTTCTTTTCTTCCTAAAAATCATTTGAAGTATATCTTAATAATGATAATAATATTGATAATAATAATAGATAACATTTTTTAAAAGATTTATTTACTTAATTGAAAGTCAGGGTTACAGAGAGGCAGAGGCAGGGAGAGAGAGAGGGAGAGAGAGAGAGTTTTCCATCCGCTGTTCACTCTCAGATAGCTGCAGTGGCTGAAGCTGGGCTGATCTGAAGCCAGGAGCCAGGAGCTTCTTCCAGGTTTCCTACGTGGGTGCAGGCGCCCAAGGACGTGGGCCATCTTCTACTACTTTCTGAGGCCATTTAGAGAGCTGGATTGGATGTGGAGCAGCCTGGACTTGAACTGGCGCCCAAATAGGATGCTGACACTGTGAACAGTGGCATTACCTGCCATGCCACAGTGCCGGCCCTAGATAACATATATGGAGCACAATGTCAGACCCATACAAAAAATGCTTCATTTAATTCTCACAACAGTCCTAGGAGGTAATTAAGATGATTATTTCCAGCTTATAGATGAGGAGACAGGCTTAACTTGTGTTACCTTGGGTAACTTGTGTAAGGCCTTAGCTAGAATGGTGGTACTGTTAGAATTGGTATCCAGGCAGTGGCTTCTACAGCTTAAATTCAGAGCTGCTATGCCATGCTGCCTCATCTGAACCTACTTCACAAAATCTAGTAACAAATCCATGTATTCTAGTGGAAAGATGTGGGGAGAAAGTAAGAAATAGCGTTTATTCTCTAAGAAATGAGAGTAATCACTGAGTGTATCCATGAGAGGAACTCGTCTAGATTTCCTCAGGCTATAACTAGGTAATAAAATATGCAATGTATATGATAAATAAGGTGGGCCTTTCAAAATACAGCATGACCTTAGACAAGACACCCAACAGTCTTGCATTTCCTAATTAGTATAATGATGGTTAGAGACTAAGTGTGAGGGGAAGAAAGATTCCCCTCCACTGTGTCTTGTCTTTGGGTGGGAGGTGGGGGGGGAGAAGAAGGAACTCTGAGAAACCCTGCCCTCCTCTTGCCCTTGTCTTTACATAGCTAGGACTTTACCAGAAGCTAGCTTTTACACACATGTGAAGTCTGTTACATTATGTGCTAGAGAGAATGATGTTGTCATCCTTAAAGCTTTCTCAAGTTTCTGTGTTCCTGTGGTACTTGGGGACTGTTCCCTAGGCAGTGGCAGAGCTAGCTCTTCTTTTATACAAGGGTGCTTCAGGGGCTGACTCTGGTGTTGTGGGCTAAGCCTCCACCTGTGGTGCAGGCATCCCCTATGAGCACCAGTTTGAGACCCGGCTGCTCCACTTCTGATCCAGCTTGCTGCTAATGGCCCGGGAAAGCGGTGGAAGGTGGCCCAAGAGCTTGGGCACCTGCACCCATGTGGGAGACCTGGGAGAAGATACTGGCTTCTGGCTTTGGACTGGCCCAGCTCCAGCTCCAGCCATTTGGGGAGTGAACCAGCAGATGGAAGACCTCTCTTTCTGCCTCTGCCTCTCTCTATAGCTCTGCCTCTCAAATAAATAAATAAATCTTTAAAACAAAACAGAACAGTGCTAAAAAAGGTAATGGAAGAATGGGATTAAAAGATAAGTTTATTCTGCAAACAATTTTAAAATCTACACAAAGATTTTTCATGATATGCATTTGCATGAACACTATGAAGATCCCCTGTATGTATGAATTTCAAAATAATTTTGCATCAGGATAAATGTCCCTTTTAATTCCATTTTCTATGAACTTTTTGAACTCCCCTCATATGTCATTGTATTATGCTTTCCAGGTCTCCTAGGTGAGTGGTTGAGATTCAGCTTCTTGATCCATCACATGCTGCCTCCCAGGGTATTCTTTGAGAGAAGGTGTGATTTAGGAGCAGAGTCAGGACTTGAATCCAATTACCCAATATTGGATGCAGACGTCTCCGCTTTCGTCTTAATGACTGGTTCAAATGCTGCCCCAAGGCATCCTGTTTAGCAGAAAAGTATGTTCAGTTAAGTTCTCGATTGTTAATTGGAAGAAGAGAAACACAGATTCTTGTGTGTGTCCACTCCTCCCATCTGGACAAAATTACATTCTCTGGACAAAAAGGGAGTTCAGTAGAATCCAGCTGGAGTACAAGTCCTAAGCAAACAAAACTTATGTTCCCACCACAATGATTAGACTCCATAATAAACTGGATTCATGTCTTATTTTTGCAAAATCAAGAATACTTATTGATTGCTTAGTTTTGCAATCTTGATTGTTTCACATAACATTGGTAACACATTTTTCCATGTCATTAAGTCTTCCTAATGGTACAATAAGGTATTTCATTATGAAAATTTGATCATCCAAACTCAGAGAGGCACAAGAAAGCCCCATGTACCTATCACTCAGTTTAATAATCCTTGTTACTACTGTGTTAACTTTCTGTAACTATAGTGAAATGTCTGAGGCAGGCCACTTTATAAATAAAAGAAATGGGGTGGACATTTGGCACAGCAATGGGGACACCTTTTGGGGATATAAGTCTCCTATATTATAGTGCCTGGATTAGTCTCAGCTCTGTTTCCAATTCTGGTATCCTGCTGATGCATAGCCTGGGAGGCAGCAGGTGATGTCTCTAGTACTTGGATCTCTGTCATCCTGGCAGAAAACTCAGATTGAGTCCTGGCTGTGTCTTGGCCTAGCCACAGCTATTGCCAGCATTTGGGGAATGAACCAGCAGATGGAAATCTCTGCCTGAATTTCTGTCTTTTAATTATTAATAATAATAATAAAGATACAGTCCTGGAGTGGCCCCTGTTAGTTGGGGCTCTAGTGTCGGCCTTCTTGCTGGCAGCCTTCCAAGATGACACAGGGTATCATGTGACAAGAGTCAGCCAACACATAAATCTGTGTGAATCTCTGTGGTCTCTCCTCATCAGGCCACCAGGAATGAATTAAGAACACTTTACATCAATGTCCTAACCCAGTGAGTCCACTTCCCAAAGGTCCCATCTCTAAATTGCTCAATTGGATTAAGTTTCTATCTTCTTAGTACTATTAACTTATGACTCTGGGGTTTAAAGCATTCTGCATGATTTAGGTACCAAATCATATTCGAACCGTCACAATTACCAGTGCCATAATTGTCTTATGTACTCCTTCCCCTGCTCTCACACCCTCTGACCTTTTCTGAAATTATTTAGCTTCTAGACATATGTTAGTGTGCATCTCAGAAAAGGATATTTTATTTATCCCACAATGCATTATTTACACTGGATGCAGATAGATATAGTTGTTAGGAGCCATCGTGGTAACACAGCAGATTAAGACACTGCTTGGGATGCTGGTATACCACATTGGAGTGCCATGTCAAGTCTCAGTTGCTCTGTTTCTGATTCAGTACCCTGCTAAAGCACCTGGGAAAGCAGCAGCATATGATCCAAGTATTTGGACCCCTGCCACCCATGTGGGAGACCCAGAAGGAGTTCCAGACTCCTGGCTTTGGCCTGGCCCAGCTCTGTCCCAGGCTTTGCAGCTATGTGGGGAGTGAACCAGCAGATAGATTTTGTCTGTCTCTCTCTCTCTCTTACTCTGGTTTCAAACAAGTAAAATAAATGTTACAAAGAAGAAGTAGTTGTTAATGTTATCTGCTAGCTACTCCATTTTTGGGCCTTTCTGATACCCAGGAGTGGAAGTTGGATGCAGTCTACTCCAGGATTTGATTCATGCTTTGTTGTCTGCTCTTCATCCCCAGCAGTTTGGGGACAGCACATGTGCATGACGGGAGGTACCGTGTGCTTTGTAATCACTCATCAGGAGGCTTTCACTGTCTGACTTTCCCAGTTGTATTCACGCTATGAGTATATGTGGCTTTGGAGATGACAGCTGGATCTCTTCTTTGCATATTTTTCCATTTACCTTTCCCTCTAATGGGTTTTCTATCCACTTGCTATTCATTACATGAACTCATCATTTTACTAATGCTTACAAAATGGTAATTTTCTAATTCTGCCATTTGGTTTGCATTTTTGGTTGGCATGTCTTTTTATTGAAAACTTTCCTTTACTAGGTACCTTTTCATATCCCCAAATACAACTCATACTGGAAAGGCAGAGTAAATGCTTCATTATTCCCCATTAATTCTCTATGATCAGTCATAAATGGTGACCTAGGATTCTCTAGTGACATCTAATGAATTTTAATTTTTCTTATGCATTTTAATATACAGTATGTTCATATTAATGGGGTTATTCTTTCTATAATAGCATGAATTTTAGTGGTTTTATACGTAGCCATTATGTATATTAGTCTTTCTTTTTTTAAAAGTATAATATCCATTTTTTCCCCAAAGATTTATTTATTTGCTTGAAAAGCCAAGTTACAGAGAACCAGAGGCAAAGGCATAGGCAGAAGTAGAGAGAAAGAGAGGTCTTCCATCCATTGTTTACTCACCAAATGGCCACAACAGCCAGAGCTGCGCCGATCTGAAGCCAGGAGCCAGGAGCTTCTTCCAGGTCTCCCACGTGGGTGCAGGGCCATCTTCCACTGCTTTCTCAGGTCATAGCAGAGAGCTGGATCAGGAGAGGAGCAGCCTGGACTAGAACTGGCACCTGTATGGGATGCCAGCACTGCAAGTGGAGGCTTAACCTGCTAAGCCATAGCGCCAGCCCCAAAATATAATATCCTTTTAAAAATATTTATTTTACTTTTTTGAAAGACAGACTGATAGAGAGAGGGTGAGGTAGAGAATGAAAGAGATCCTTCACCTACTGGGTCACTTGGCTGCAACAGTCAGGGTTGGGTCAGACCTAAGCCAGAATTCACACAATTCTAATGTAATTGGGCAGTCTTCCACTGCCTTCCCAGATGCATTAGCAGGGAGCTGGATCAGAAGTGGAGCAACCGGGACTTGAACCAGAGCCCATATGGGATGCCAGCATCACAAGTGGTAGCTTAACCTGCTGTACCACAACACGGGCCTCTAGACCATTTTTCTGAATAAATTTATCTTTGTTCTTGGACATTTTACTGCCTTCCAGTTTTTCCCTATTAATATTTCATTTATTCTATACCAGGAGCTGTGCTAAGCACTTTACATGTTTCATTATCACAGCAATCCTGTGGTGCATCACTCTTTGAATATGCCCAGGAATGTTCAGCTAGAATATATTTTCCACAGTTCCTGGCCAAAGGGATGAAGGTTTTTAAGGTCGTTGACACCTGTGTCCAAATTGTCTCCTGAAGCTTTTAATTTATCAGTAATAGAAAATTTAATTGATTTTACTCATTGCCAGACATTCCTTGAAGTCCTGGGCAGAATGTGGTAGCCAACCAACAGAATCTGCTAAAAGGGAGTTTATATTCCACCAGAAGACAGACCACAGACCAGCTTACATTCAAGGGCTGGGTTTTAAGAATGAGTAAGGTGGATAATGGCAAAATGAGAGAGAGGATGTGCTATTTTTTTTAAAGATTGCTTTTATTTCTTTGAAAGAGTTACAGAGAGAGGTAGAGAGAGAGAGAATGAGAGAGAGAGACTTCCATCCATTGGTTCACTCAAGTGGCTGCCACAGCTGGAGCTGAGCCTATATGAAACCAGGAGCCAAGCACTTCCAGTTCTCCCATGTGGGTGACAGTGGGCACAAGCACTTGAGCTATCTTGTACTGCTTTCCCAGACCATTAGCAAGGAGCTGGATTGGAAGTGGAGCAGCCAGGACTTGAACCAGCACCCATATGAGATGCTGGTGCTGCAGGCTTTAAGCTGCGGACCCACAGCGCTGGACCTGGGGTTGTGCTGTTTTAGGAAGGGTGGTCAAGAAGTTCTCTCGGTGGAACTAATGGCTGAGTGGAGGTCTGAATGAAATGAAGGAAGAGATGAGTCCTCATCTGTCCTAGGGAATAATGTTCCAGCACAAGAACCTCCTCAGGGGGCCGGCACAGTGGCTCACTTGGCTAATCCTCCACCTGTGGTGCCTTCATCCCATATGGGTGCCAGGTTCTAGTCAAGGCTGCTCCTCTTCCAGTCCAGCTCTCTGCTGTGGCCCAGGAGTGCAGTGGAAGATGGCCCAAGTGCTTGGGCGCCTGCATCCACATGGGAGACCAGCAGGAAGCATCTGCTCCTGGCTTCGGCCGTAGCAGCCATTTGGGAGGGTGAACCAATGGAAGGAAGACCTTTCTCTCTGTCTCTCTCTGTCACTAATTCTACTTGTCAAATGAAAGAAAAAAAAAAAAGAACCTCCCTGGAAGGTGAGTAAGTGAGTAAGTTCAGTGTATTCAAGGAAGAGAAGGACATAGGCAAGAGCACAGTGAGAGGAAAGGGTAGCTTGACTTTACTTTGAGGATGAGGGAGAGGTACTGGAAGGTTTGGGGTAATTTTTGGAATTGGCATTTTTCTAGACTTGATAAAATTCTTGATAATGATCAACAGATGTGCTGTGAAGATAATCTGTCACTTGAGAACTGAAGGGGATGATTTCCTAGGTATTTAGTTCCAGTTAGGTACAGGCACGCTTAAGTTCTATAGGGGAAAAAATCCTTATTTATCCTTAAAATATGTCCTGGGAGAAAAAAGAGTGTTGACCGGTGCCCTGAAGGAATGGCACAAGTAGAAAGGCCTCTTTTCTCATTGTCACTGCCAATACCAGAGATCTTGTGATTAGTTTTGCTTTACAGTCAGAAACACCAAGAGGTACAGAAATCACATGACTATTGTCTTGTCAGAACTGCACATTTATTTTTTTTTTTTGAAATTTAGTTGTTGTAATTGAAGTATGGGTATGCATTTTGTTTTGCTTGGGCTTTAAGGGAAAATTATTGTTACATTTATTTACAAAGTTGTTAAAAAAAAACACCCACATCCAATCAATTATATGCAACAGAGACCTTTTATGGCTCTCTAAGCTAGGAATATTTACTATTTGGCCTTTTACAGAAAAAAAAATTGGTAGAGACTGGTACTTTACTTCCAGTTCCCACCATGATGTGAATTCATCAGAGTCACAGAATCATACTGTTGTATTAGAGGAGAAACCCTACAAGTATTCACCGATGCTTTCTATGTGTGAGTACAGTTGCAAGCTAAATGCTGGCTGTCAGAGAGTTTATGATTTAGTGAGGGAGGTAGGCACTAAACATGTGACTGCAAAGCACTTAATTAAAGTGGTTAATTTCATAAAGAAGCCATAAAGAGTTCCAGAAGGGTGTGGAAGAAGGTCACTGAAGACTTTCCAGCACAGGTGATTTTGATCTAAATTTAAAGAATGATCTGCTAACTGGAGGGGCTGGAGGATGGGCAGCAGCAGGGCTGACAATGAGTAGGCAGTTGCTGTGAAAGGGACCCTAGGGATTTGTTTTCTCTGCCGTAGTCTGAATGTGGAAACAGCCACCTACTTTTTTTTTTTTTTTTTGTCATGAGATGATCTTTTTTTTTAATTTAAGATATACAAGTTTCATATATTTCATGAAACAGATTTAAGAACATAGTGGTACTTTCTTCCCTCCCACCCACGCTCCAACCCTCTTCTTCCCTCTCCCATTTCCACTCTTAATTTTTACGGAGATCTGCTTACAGTTTGCTTAAGGCAAGGCAGCTTCTAGTGTCAAAAATACATTTGGGACCGGACCTGTCCTCTACCTCTGGCTAATGTGAGGACCAACTGGGGACTAAGAAAGTATTGCTTCCCGGGTCCTGTTCTCAGGTGATTTGAAGATAGGGCTGAGATGGAGAACCCTGGCCCAGGTGGACCCAGGTCCTTTGTCAGTGTCTTCCCAGTGTGTCTCTCTTGTCTCTTTTAGGGAAACAAGGAGAAGCTTGGGCCTACCTTAGACTGATGTTTCCTAGGAAAATCTGAGCCAATTTTGCGTATCTTTCTTTCTCCTTCAGCACAACTGTTTCCTGCACACCACCTCCCTTTCATTCTCAGGGCCTCCTTCTCCTCATTCCTGGAGCTGTGATGTGCATTTGTGTGATCACCCTATAATTTGAAAAGAACATGGATGCAAGTGTTCCACCCCTCTGCAGCTCCACAGCACCGTGCCTGGCACCACGAATGTCAGCCACTGACATTTCCAGGCCCACATGGTGGCACTTGGGTTACTGACTGCTTCCTTAGAGAACCATCTGCAGGGTAACCAGAGCAGGAGGAAGATTGCCAATGGAATCCCAAAGGCGGGGGCTTCTTCATTCAGATGGGAGATGTGCAGCCCACGACTTGGCTCATTCCCTTTGGATGGAGGCTGAAGATATTTGGGGAATGGGCGAGTGAACCTGATCTGCCATTTCATGCATGGTGTCCGTGGACGCTGACTGCAGAGTGTTTCTGAGTTTGAGAGGCGCCTTACTGCCCAGGGCTGTAGCCTTGGAAATGATGTTGCTCACTGACTGTGTACCTGGTCTGTCTCCTCTGGGAGGCTTCTCAGCTGGGTGAACCGCCAGCCTCCCTCCTAATGAGTGTATTTCATCCGCAGGGAGGACTCTGTTGGAGAAGCTCTTCAGCCAACAGGAGAACGGGCCTCCAGAAGAAGCAGAGAAGTTTTGCTCACGGATCATTGCCATGGGTCTCCTACTTCCTTTCAGTGACTGCTTCAGGGAACCATGTAATCAGAATGCCCAATCGAACTCAGCTCCGTTTGATGTAAGTAGAAGAATTCACTTCTGTCCGAGAACTGGATTGCAGTTGAAATAGGAGCTGTGATGTGCATTTGTGTGATCACCCTATAATTTGAAAAGAACATGGATGCAAGTGTTCCACCCCTCTGCAGCTCCACAGCTCACGTTCCTTTATGACTAGAGTGTTGTTTATTTGCCAAAACTCCTTGTGTTAACGGATGGCGACACACCAATTTTCTAGCCTGCTTCCATCAGCAGTTATTTAAAGGTGCTTTTAAGTCAGTATTTCTGACTATACTGGTCATGGGCATTCCTTCAGAAGCAGTTCCACAGGGCAAAGTATGTCTCCCAGTGGGCTGCAGGTTTCCATGGGCCCCAGGATGCTATTTCCATGCGTTCCTCTCTCATTTATATACAGAATGTCAACATGAGCAGCACAGTCTGACCTCTCCCCCAGCTCCCATTCACTAAGAGAGTTCATAGTGCAGAACTGTAACTTGAAAGCCGTATTCATAATTCATCACGGACATCAGCACAGCTGCATTGTCATGCCCAAACCAGAGTGTTGCTAATCTTTCTCAGGTATGTGGGACATGGGTGACATTGGTTGTGATGAATATGCATCTGAAACCCAGATGTGTAAGAATTCCCTATATGCAGTACTCATAAGAAAATTGAAGGGCTGGTGGCTCACTTGTGTGGGGCTCAGAGTACGTATGTATTAGAGTAACAGGTTCTCATTGCTGTGAGATCATGCATTTGTTCCTCTGCTGCCAATTGTTTTCCTCTTCTCCTATCCTCTTCCCTCTTCAATAGGTATGCTGTGGTTCAAGGGGTGAAATAATAATGCATTCTGAAAACAATGAGAATGGGCCTGCGCCGCGGCTCAAAAGGCTAATCCTCCGCCTTGCTGTGCTGGCACACCGGGTACTAGTCCCGTTCGGGGCACTGGATTCTGTCCCGGTTGCCCCTCTTCCAGGCCAGCTCTCTGCTGTGGCCAGGGAAGGCAGTGGAGGATGGCCGAGGTCCTTGGGCCCTGCACCCCATGGGAGACCAGGAGAAGCACCTGGCTCCTGCCTTCAGATCAGCGCGGTGTGCCGGCCGCAGCGTGCCGGCCGCAGCGGCCATTGGAGGGTGAACCAGTGGCAAAGGAAGACCTTTCTCTCTGTCTCTCTCTCTCTCTCACTGTCCACTCTGCCTGTCAAGAAAAAAAAAAAAAAAGAAAGAAAGAAAGAAAGAAAACAATGAGAATGAATGCTGGCTGAGATCAGGATGTGGTAGTGAATAACTGAGTGCCTATATTTGGATTATTTTTTTCCTTCCTCTTCCTTATCCATTACATCCTTCTTCTCCCTTTAGTTTTAGACATATAAATGGCATGGTGTATCCAGAAATCTTTTTGATATTTTGCATCTAAACTAAAAGAAAATTCTTTGGATTGTGCTGTGACTTGTGAAGAATTCCTTCTTCTGAGTTTTTAATTGAAAATTTTCCTGCTGGAATTAAAAATATGATGTTAGTAGTCATTGACAGCTAGGTAGATCTTTTCCTTCTATTAGAAGAATTGAATAATATTAATTTTTTTCTTCTCCTCTGTGAGAAGTCTGTGGTGTTATAGAGACAGAACCTCAGACTATGGTGAATTAAGGATTAGTGAGGTGTTTTCTGGAATTATACTAGGCAAACACTTGCTATATATAGCACTTGCTTTGTGATTAAGACTATCCCCTAATTATTTCATTTTTCTTTGTTATAATTCAGACATAAACCATCTTATTGGTCATTCACTTGGCATTGTAATAAACGGAGAACAGAGTCATACCACTCGTCTCTCAGTCTTTCTGTCCTTCAGTCTACCACCAGATTGCCTCTTGTCCTTCACCTCTTTTCAAGCTGGTGTTCGGGAGAATTAAGTTTTCCCAGTTCTGGTGTTTTGAAGGGCACAGTGTGAAAAGCAAACACAAATAAACAGAATCCCTCAAAATGAGGAATTTCTCTCTCTCTTCTTGTTGTGGTTGCTTGTTATTCTTACTTTATTCATTGACTCTGTACTACCTCTTTATTCTCTCTACTCAACTGAATACAAAACAAGAAATTAAAGGGCTCTTGAAAGAAACGTTACTCTGTATTCTTAAACTGCTGTTCAGTTGTACAGTCATGCACTTACTGGATACATGGTCAGGGTTTTCGTCAACACCTAGAAGGGGTAATAATAAGAGGATTAGGGAGAACTAAGGTATCAGTGGAGGATGGGGAGAAATATGGTTGTCCATAGGGAGAGAACTGAGTCTCCCTGTTGGTTTCCAGAAGATAGCTGTGGGGAGCATTTCTAAGCAACAATTCCCTTGAGGGCCGTGCCCTTCAAGCCAGAGCACCCTGTGGGAATCAGCTCATCACTGGCACCCTTCCCACCCCTGATTTTTGCCTTTGTTCCCTTCCCTAAAAGCATCCTCTCCCCTACTTTTTCTTCTCCCTGTTTACACTTGTGATTGGAGCAGTGTAGACGTGTGAGGATCTTCATGATGCATTTTACGAATGAGCCTACTTCACTGAACCCTTTGGATGTTAGCCTAACATTATTTTCTATATACATGGAGGGCTTAACCTTTTGCTTTATAATGTACTTTAGAAAATATGAAAGGACTTTATATTTTCTCTCACATTTTAACTCGATTAAGGTTTCAAGAACTTTAAAAGGTAAAGATAGCCTTGAGTGTTGAGGTTAACTCACCCACAAATATTTTCCAAATCCATTTTATAAGCCAGGAAATATTTTAGATTTTTGATATGTGTTAGTTAGCCAAAGAAATAAGATTTCTGTTCTTCTGAAGTATAAATCATATTCATGGTGGGATGAGGCAGAAAAAATAAATAAGCAAACAAGTAAAATAAAAGCACAGGAATATTAATTTTCATCAGATTCTTAGAGGGTCAATGCAGGAAATACACTTGAATAATGTAATAGAATGGATGAGGTGAGGTAGGATCCCTTTCTAAGGGCCTGTGAGGTGAGGTCTGAATGAAGGTCATTCCAGGCAGCTCTGGGGGCAAGGACAGAGTTCATTGTAGGGGCATAATCATGATCTATACAAGGCATTGCCTCAGGGCCCGTGGAGCTGAGGCTTAGAGGCACGAGGACAGGAAGGTCTCGTGATTCAGAGTGGCCAGGATCTTGAAAGCCGTGGGAGTAATTCAGTCATTTTTATTTTTTGAAATGGAAGCGTTGGGGAGCTTTTGAGCAGAGGAAGAACGTATTTTCCATGTACATGGATCACTCAGCCTGGCATTCGGATAACAGAGGACAGCAGTTGAAGCAGTGACACCAGGAGGGCTGCTGCAGTAGCTGAGTGAGGGATGTGGCGGATGCTTGGCAGGGAGGATTATAGGGGGGTGGGTGGAGGAGTCAGTGGGTTGGGAAAGATCCTGGAGATAGAAGCTGGTGGGACCCTTGGTGGGTGAGGCCTGGAACAAGGGAAAAAGAGGAAATCAGGGTGATTTCCTGGTATTTGGTTTGAAGTAGCTGGTGATCATGTCATTACTGAGATGGAAATGTTGTAAGGACAGACTGGTGCTCATAGATATCAACTTATATTAAATAAAACTATTTATTTAGAACATTAATATGTGGTATAATACCTGGAACACATTAGCTTTTATCTTTTGCTGAGTGGAATGATGTTGACTGTTACCAAATCCAAATTAGGGCAATGAAACTTAAAATTATTGTAGCTGTAAAAAGGACTGGTACTGGCTCTCATAAAACATACATAAATATTGTCCTTCTTCTTAAGGGTCTAATGGCTTTGTCTCATTCTCTCTTTTTCATTTCCATTCTAATATGGGTAACCACAAACACAGCTTTACAGATTCTCTGTTAGTGTCTTCACAATCGCCTTCTGCCTTTGATGTGTTTTTCTTTTTCCAGTTTTGTATTTCAAGTAGAATTCTAAACTAGAGTTATTCCAAAACCAGCAGGAGAAAGACACAGGGATAATACTGTTGCTTGTTGACTAAAGGAATGTAAGGTTGAGTTGTAGGTCACCTGTGTGTGTGTATATGTGTGTGTGTGTGGCTTGAGGAAAGACATTGATTTTCCTTTGGAACCTGTTCTGGTCATCCATTTTATATTTAAGGGGGAAAATTATCTAAGTTTTTAGTAGTTTCCAATTCCTTAGAAATAATAAAGCATTTGTTATTATGACATCCTTTGTCATTTGAAGTTTCAGGCCTCTCATAGAACCATGGATGAGGCCTGCCTATCCTCAACCTATTGTTGAGTGGGGGCCCATGGTCATTGCCTGTTAGGTATGGATGGAGCTCATTTTGTAAGAACAAGTCCAGCATATGGTCCCCTTAAGACTTCTCTTCCTCCGAACACCTTTGTTAATAGTGAGATCTCTTTTTCTGGGTCGTATTCATCAGAGCTGTTTTTCAGTCAGCCATGCTTGCCTTACATAATTGTTGATTAACTATTAACAAGGTTTCTTGGATTTCTTTATGTCAGATATCACACTATATATTTACATCACAAAAACTGAAGCAAGTTTTCTTGGCTCAAACATTTCACTGTGTGGTTATCTCTACTCAATCCTTTATGAATTGATCTTAAATGCATCTGTACTGGAACATTTTTAGATGAATATTTTTTGGAGGCTGAATTTTTTTGGCTTTGGCAGATAAGCTCCTTTTGATAGGTATGTGTTTGTTTTCCACATCTTGTAGCCATGTTTGACATCTTTTTCATTAGCCAGATGATTGTGTTGCATAAATCCATGATAATGAGGGTTACAAATGTAAGTTGAAACTGAAAAATCCCATTCCTCAGTTTACTTTATTTTTAAATTTTAATGGCCTATAAAAAGTTCTTAAATTCTGTGTTCACTTGGTTGAAGAGCAGTCAAGCTTGACAAGCAACAGGCCCTGTACCTCACCTCAGACCTCTCACTTTCCGACTCTGCCCCAGAGTGATTCTCCCTGCTTTGTTTCCTCTGGTGACTTGGGGTACTTTACATTCTCTGATGTTGTTTTCAACATTCCTACTGTCTGTCACAGGTAAGGATTTAGCTCACTTATATTTCTTCCAGTGTAGTTAACATGGATGTTTCTAGTTCTGCTTTGGTAATTCTTTGAACTTTAACAAATATGCTTATAATTTTGGCTGTTGTTCCATCAACTTCAGATGAGATTTCTTGCCATCCTATCCACCTTGTAAAATTAGGCTTTTGATGCCTCTACCTCTGTCTGCACCCAGTCTGAGTCTCGTCTGCCTGTTCTACAGACACTTTTATCTTTAGGGTATACTTTGAAGATGGATGGTTTATCTTCAGATTTATTCTGAAAGTTGGAAAACAAATGGAAACCATGTAAATACTGCAATGCAGACAGGTTCTGTGCTCTGATTACATCTCCTTCCCAATATCTCCGTATCCCAATATCATAGCCCCCATACCACTCAAACAAGGATGTCCCTCAGCTCAAATTCAGATAGACTATTTTTAATTTAAAAAAATCTTTTGCTCGAAAGTATACCCTATTTAGTTCAGTTTATATTTGGTTTATTTCTTTCTTCTTCAGGGAGCTCCCATCCAGCCAGCAAATTTTGATAGGTTCTTAATGCAATAAACATGTGCCTCTCCTCTTACCATATTCTTAATATCTCAGTTTTCAACTCATTTTTACAATTTGATGGAATTCCTTAACTCTGTGGAAGACTGCTGATACCTTCCTCTTATTTAGATGAGGTTCTTGATGTTTCATTATAACTTCCATTTTTGTTTTAATCTCCTAGACTCTCTGCCCTACCCCATTTACTAAGGACACACAAAAGACATGGATGAAAGACACTCTCTATTCTCAGTAGCTTATCGTCCTCTTTAAAGAACTAACACACTGACAAATTATTGTAGCTTCACGGTTGAAGTGGGCTCCATCATCAGACTGTTGTGTGTATTTCAGTCACTGTACAAAGTTGGTAGATGCCTTAAATTCCCAAAGTGTGCTGAGTCTTCTGTAAAGTGAGGAATAACACAGTGGTTTCTGAATGACAGGAAAGCATGCATGCAAGTAAAGCAGCTTGTGTAACACACGGCATATAGTGTTGAATGTATGTGAGCTGTCATCATGGGTAGTAATCATGTTTCAGGGCCTAGAGGAGATCTGTACAGTAGGGAGAGCAAAAAGTAAGGACTAATTGGGTCCCTTTGGTAGCTCAGGGAAAATATTTGGGACAAGACCTTTAGAATGAGCAGGAATTTGCTGTAGGATGTAGATATAAAAGGAGATATTTAGATACTAGGTAGCAAATACAAAGACATATATGTTTATGAAAATATTTCTAGAGCATACATTAGGAAGCTGATGGGTGAAATTGAAGCACAGTATATAAAGAAGCATATATATATACATATATATGAATATATATATTTTCATGGGCATGCTTTTGAATACTTTTGAGTATTTAAGGCATAAACATTTTGGCATTTGTAACATAGCACTTTGGGAGCAGGTATTTAGGCCAACCTGTGATCTAGATGCCAATAAATAGAGATTAAGAAGCAGCTGTTATGGCACAGTAGGGTAAGGCAGCACTTGGGTCACCTGCAACCTTTATAGGAGTGCTGGTTCAAGTCCTGGCCCCTCTGCAGCTGATCCAGCTTCTTGCTAATGTGCATGTTGGGGGGCAGCAGATGATGGCTCAAGTGCAGGAGCCCCTGCCATCCATCTGGGAGACCTGGATGGAGTTTCTGGCTCCTGGCTTTGCTATGGCTCAGCCCTAGCTTTTGCAGGTATATGAGGGAATGAACCATTGGATAAAAGATCTCCTGTCTGTCATTCTTTCAGTCTCTTTGTTACTCTGCCATTCATGTAGATGAATAAGTAAACTTTTAAAAAGTAGGAATAGATCTTTCCAATTTCCACAGTCTGTTAATATTGGGAGGACTTGAGCTCCTAGTTGGAGTAGTGTTTCCTCCGTACAAGGTGCCTTCACTTTGTCAGGGATTCCCAATTCTGTACTTCTCCTGGCTCATGAGATAAGGGAAGGAAGGCCATGAGAAACAGAAATCACACCAATAGAACTTATTAATATTCAGTGCATACTCAGGAGAAGGATAAGTAAAGCAAATCTTGACAGAAAAGTTGGGCTGAGTCACCCATTTTAATAAAAGTCCATCATCCAAATTCACAATGAATTCTGAGTCACTGAACACTGTTTGCCAAATGGGTGGTATAAGTGCTTGTGAAAGCCAAGATGGAGATCAGAAACACCGTAATCCTCTCGAATGAGGAAAAGCAAATAATGAGAAGATAAATGTGCCAGTGCTTTAAGAACTGTGGTTGCTATGAATGTACTTACAAAAACTTAGTTTTTGACATTTAATTAACTTTATTGTTAGGGAACTTTTTAAAATGTACCCTTATTTACTGGTAGCACTTCCTCTGAACTCAGAAAGCTTAGTGGTGAGAGGAATGACAATTAATATTACTATTTTTACAACAGTACACCTAAATTGAGTGTACTAGAAGGAAAAAAACACCATTTATTTTGTCTTCTGAAATGATACACATAAAGCAGTACACATTAGAAATTTACTAAATCATATACCAGATCAGAAAAAAAATACTCCCCAGATAGTCCTAAAGATAACAATCTAAAAGTATGCCTAAAAATAAATATCCTTAAACAAATATGTGTAAAATATTGTATACTGATTAGTACAGGATCCAGTCATGCTTTCACTGAGAGGCAAATAGTTACAGACAAATTACTATAAATTATAGGGATAAAAAGAAAGGTGACAGGGTCCTTTTTGAAGTGATAGCATTCATAGAAACAACTTAAAAATATAAATATACTAGAAGCCGCCTACTTTACAATGAACTGATTACAAACATTGGGATCACAATTTAATACCATACAATCAACCCTTTAGAAAAGAAGAGTATTGAATTCAGGGCAATTTTTTTCAAAATCATGTAAGTATATAACTTTCAAAGAAAAAAATTATGTGGGAGCCTCTTAATATGTATCCACATATATTCTTTATGAAATAAATCATTGCTTTGAAAGTCAGAGTCAGAGAGGGACACACACACACACACACACACACAGATCTTCTATCTCCTGGTTCACTCCCCAGATGGCCACAATAGCTTGGGCTGGGCCAGGCCAAAGCCAAGATCCAAGAGCTTCTTCCAGGTCTCCCCTGTGGGTAGTAGGGGACCAAGCACTTGGGTCATCCTCCACTGCTTTTCCCAGACCATTAGTAGGGAGCTAGATAGAAATGGAGCAGCCAGGCACAAACTGGGCACCCATATGGGATGCTGGCATTGCAGGCAGCAGCCTACCCACTGTGCCACAACGTTGACCCCAATAAGTCTCTTGTAGCTATAAAAATAATCCTTGCAGAAAAATAAGAATAGTAAGTAATTTTTCTTGTTTATATGTATTGATTGTTTCCCCATGAAAATTATCCCACCAAGAAAAATTAAGCTTATTCCATATGGCAGAATTTTTTGAAAAAGAAAATCAATGCCAAGTGACAAACCATTCTCCAAACCTTTTTTGCCCCTTTGTCATAGGAATTTTGGATGAAATGGAGGTCCCTGTTCTTTGGTGAGGTGTTATAGAAATCAGTACCTTAATCATTAATGCTATGTATGTAAGTATGTATGTATCAAGTATAAAGATATCTACACATATACACAGAGAGAGTTAAATATGTGAGTCATATGCCAATACATGACTGTAATATGTCTACAGAGAAAACCAGGGAAAAATGTGGTCACTGTGGAATGGTCATGACCACAACACCAAGTAGGCATGTTGGATTCACCTTCATAAATTGAAATTATTTCCCCATAGCTTTTCCTCCTCTATTTCCATTCCACTGCATCCAGAATGATATGAGGGAGCTAGGGCTAGGAGAGGAATGTGGTGATTACAGCAGTAACATCCAGAGTAATAAACAGGGTAAAAGAGGAGCATGGCAATGAGCCCATAAAGCAGAGACCCAATATCTCATTGCCAAGCCAATTAATTCCCAAGTAAATTCATATTCCATTCCACCCTGCATCTCTCCCTCAAAACTATGAAATATTGGCAGCCCTTGATCATTCAAAATGATTCACTTAGTAGATTCTCCAATTCTTTTATTCATCACTGTGCCTTTCCTTGCAGCTGTCTTCATGACATCAAGGCATATTTTTTAAACGGTTCTTCCCGGTTCTGTGATAAGAAATTGAAACACCATCATTAAAAATGGTAATCTTTAGTAGTTACCTAGCAACTGCTATTTATGAGGCATTGTGCTAAATGTTTTACAAAATAATGTCATTTAATCAACACAACCCCAGAAGTAAAAGTTATTGTTGAAAATGAAAGCTTTATGTGACCTTGGGTAGATTTCTAAACTCAAGGGAGTAGAATAGATGGGACTGGAATCCACAGTCTAGGCGTGTAGTTGTTCTTAACCACTCTGGGGAAAGGTTTTAGGTAAACCAGAGACGCAGCGTTTCCGCTGCTCCGAGGGACCCCTTCACACAAAATGTAATTTGCATTCAGGCATGACAGGGTAAATAGCCAATTATAATATATGTAACAGGTCCTGTGAGTGAGCAAATGCAGACGTAGGTGGTTATCGAACATGTTTGAGAAATTAGACCCCAAACTCTGAGCAACACCCATGAAAAAGAGTAAACACCTACTCGGAGATAATGGCAGTGGAGAAGTAATAAAACTTAAAGAGCTCCAGAGGTGAGAAAAAATCGTGGTCAGGAAAACTGGAAGCACTTGAGCATGGTGAGCTGGAGTTTGGAGGAGCAGAAAGAGAAACGGGTTATGAACTGGAGAACTGGGGAGGTGGAGAAGGCAGGAAGAGAACCACAGAGGTACAAGGAATCTGAGATTATTCTGAAAGAGGAACCGTTAGTGGCTTTCTGTAGAAAAACGATGTGCTCAGGTATATCACCGGGTTCTCAACCTCAGTACTATTGACACTTTGTATTGGAGGGAGGGGGCTGTCCTGTGTGCTGTAGAATGCTTGGCAGCATCTCTGACCTCTTCCTACTAGATGTCAGCCATATCCACCCATCCTCCATTGTGATGACCAAAAATGTCTCCAGACATTGCTGGATATTCCCTGGTGGGCAACATGAACTGTAAACCACTAGAGTGGATTAAGAAAACTGGACTGAAGACCAGGAACAGGCAAACTCAGGAAGGCAACAAAAAGGCAGATGTGATAATCTAAGCAAGTAGCAACTTAATGTGAAAGATGACTTAACCAATTTCCCTCATACAGCATGGCCTTATAACCTACTCTTATAATCCTTTGGGAGAAAATTCCAAATCCATCCCATGCAAAGCCTTCTCCGCCTCTGGAGCCTGTGTCACCCAGTGTTGTCATCTAGCCCTCCTCTTTGTAGACAGTTACTGACCTCCTCAAAGCAGCCTCACACTTTTCAATGACTTTAAAATCGCATGATCCCATATTTGCTTCTTAATACTGACTCCTCCACAATTCTGTAGGACATGCAGTCACTCTGATCTTCTCACTCTATTGACTATGGTCAGTCCCCTCCACCATGGACTTGGGAATCAGTAGAATACCTCCATCTTTGAAATCTTAAATACCAGCGTCTTTCCATCTGGCTACAATCTGCGGTGATTAATTTGCTCTCTGAGTATCTCCCCACACCTGTTCTTCACTGTCCTCAAGAATTTTAATCTATTGATTTTGTCAACTTTCTGTTAGTTTACTAGATTTATATGCTTATCTTTTTTTAGCATACAACCTAGATCTATCCCAGCAACCTCAGTTCCCCTACCCTGTAGGAATTGCCACCATAATATCCCCTAAATTATGAATTCCAGATGCCCAAAAGAGAAGAATCATCCTCCCTTAAACCTTTAATATTTTGACTCTTAATGGAGTATCTCAGAGGGGTGGCTCAGAAGCTCTAAGAAGTCATCTATTTCATTTTCCCACATCCCATCAAACGCCATGCCCTGCTCATTCTAAACCCTAAATATTCCCTCCCTCTGTCCCTCTGTCTCTTTTGACTGCTGCTGCCTCTGTTTCAGTTTAGTCACTTTCTGATTACTGAGATACTAATTTTGACTTTCTTCAATGTGTTCTCTTTGCCACCAGAGTTATTGAATTTTATTACAATTTTATGTTAGAAGAAGATAGACAGAAAGAAAACTTCCTTTTTCCAGTTCACTCCCTAAAATGCCCATAGTAGGCATGCCTGTGCCTGCATTGAAACCGGGAGTCTCCCATGTGGGCAACAGAAATCCAACTACTTAATTATCACCACTGCCTCAAAGGGTCTGCATTAGCAGGAAACTAGAGTCAGTAGCTACACCTGGAAATTCAACCTGGGTACTGTGATATGGGATGCAGGTGTCTTAAGAATACAAAAATCTTTTGAAAAGGGCCAGAGAGCAAACATTTTGGGATATCATAAACATTTTACAGTGTCTGTCACAACAGTGAAAAAGCCACAGACAATATGTAATGCGTAAGTATGACTGTGTTCCCTGATGAAACACCTTTCACAAATACAGGCTTCTGCCCACATGTGGCCTCTGGGATGTTAGTGGCTAACCCCTGGTCTTTACTCAGATAATAAATAGAAAGTTAATTTATTCTGTGTATTGCATTTGACTTTTCTCTTTGTCTGTAACTAGGTGTAGTCACCAACTGTCATACCATGTTTACTGAGTTTGTGAACAATGCAGTCTTATTTCCTGTTCTGATAAAACTTAGTTTAAAAACAGCTGCTCGAAGAGTTGTATGTACACAGAATTTTAAAAAAAAAAGTGATAGAGGAGCTTTCGGGGTTTTTAATATTTAATTTTATTTTTAATTGACACACAGTAATATTAATACATACTTATCAGGAAGAGTTTGAGTGTTTAATTGTGACTGAAGCCTAGAGTCAAAGCTGAAGCAAGGAGTGGTAGAGGAAGCATCTTAAGGTCTTGAGAAGTGCCCCGTGCCATTTAGGAAGGCATCTGGAAAAAGGCCTAGGAATTAGAGCGTAATCTTGAGAGCAGTAGGGAGCCACTGCAGGGTGTTAGTGGAGAAGGGTGAAGTGATCAGATTTATGTTAGAGCATTCTGAGTGTGAAGTATGGACCCAGGGGTGTGCTGTAAGTATGGTTGGAGGCTTAAAGACTGGGGAGGTTGTTGCAGTTTTCCAGGAATGGACATATTGCCCTCAGCCATGAAAGATTTAGGTAATAGAAGATTCTTTCTCTTTAAAAATATTACATGTGATTGCATACTGTTTTTCCCTTTTAAAAGACTTCAGATTATCCAGGGGAGTTCACTCGCACAAGAAATCTAGCTTTTCCTTTTATTCTTAACTTCCTTCACATATGTGCATTGTTGTAATAGCTAAATAAATAAAAAATCTTGTATTTGAGAAAGGAATTTGGGGTGAAAAGGGGGCAAGTTCTAACAACTTAGGTTAGTATCATTGCTAACGTTAATCTCAAACTCTAATGGGAGTTAGAATCCTTTGGAAGTCTTGTGAATACACAAATGACTAGGCCTCATCCTAGAGTTTCTGATTCCGGAGATCTGGGGTGAGAGCAGAGCATTTGCATTTTAACAAGTTCCCAGGTGATGCTGGCCTGTATACATGCTTTAAGAAGCACTATTTTACAGGGAAGAAAAGACAACTTTGGGGATTTTATGGATTGTACAAATATGATGGAAAAGGCAGAGATAAAGATGGTATGCCCAGATTTTTGGCTTGGGCAATAGAGTGTGATACTATTTACTGTATACAAAATACAGGAGGAGGTTCAGGTTGTGAGGACAGCGAGTTCAAATTAGATCCTACTAAATTAGAAGATAGCCATTAAATACATGCAAAAACACCGTTGATTATTTGTTTCCGGGTGTCAGGAGACAGTCTGAGGAAGAGATTGAAGGGTCTTCAGGGTACAGATGACACTTGAAAGCTGTGCTCATACAATGGAAAAGGAGAAGGGCCTGACGTCCTTGGATAGATGCACATTTACACAATGGACAGGGAGAAGAATCTATAAGGAGACCAATAAGAATTAGAGGACAAGGATTAAAAAAATTGAGTATGGAGTGATGATATATTCTCAAGACATCAAGTAAGATTGAGACTGAAAAGCTGTCATTAAATTTAGCAAAAGCTACTGCTGATAACCTTGCAGACAGGAATCTGAGTGAAGCGCTGAGAGCACCGTCTAGATGTCAGCAGGCTGAGTTACCAAGGGAAGGGGGAGTGTTTTGAGGAGCTGGAAGTGGAGACAAAGCAGGGAGATGATTAGCCGGAGAGCTTTTGTGTCTGGAGAAAGGAACACTAAGGTGATGTATGAGTGGGGAAGGTGAACTTCTTCATTTTTTTAAAAAGCATGGTGATGTTTACAACTTATTTAGATGCCAACAAGGTGGATCAAATGAAGGGTAAATATGATGATTGAAGACAGATTAATTGATAGCATGTGGTTCTGAGACTCCAGGAGAACTAGGATGTGATAAACAGGTGGGACATTGGCCTGGCATAGGAATAGGAACACCTGGGTGTGAAACAGGCAGAAAGGCAAGAACTGGAGCAGGTGACCTTTCTAGGTTAATGATTGGAAGTTGAGAGGGTATTGACTGACTTTTCTGTCCTCTGTGAATTAGGACTTTCCACCATCTTCACAGGGTGTTGAGGGCTATGTTGGTCTCGATGCTTAAAAATTGCACACAGAATTATTTAGTTGGAAGTCACAAAAACCGGATTAGGAGCTGACCAGGGTCAGCTGTACTGGAAGCTAATGGAAGCATGTTGGCTGTGCCCTAGTAATGGGTGCAGCAGAGGTAAACATTCAATCTGTGGTAGGCTTTTTCCCCTGCACAGATGCATCTGAAGGCTAGTGAGGGTGAGTTGAGGATATTGGCATGCATCTGGTTGGATATGTGGGACACAGAGTTAGACCAGGGGTGATGAATTATAAAAAGTGGGGGAACAAGATTCTCAAGGTCTGGAGAATGAAGAGATTCAAATAGGATGTCTAGAGGTATTATTTAACACATCATTTTCTTTGATAGAGTTGTCAATTTCATAGACCATTGGCTGAGGTAGGGTATTGGTGAGATCGAGATATTGGTTGGTTTATTCCCAGGGAAGCAGTGTCACACAACATTATGATGAAGGGTAGAATTTTTTTAGGCTCAATTTTAGAAGGAGCCCTTTAATTGATGATGACAAATGAACTGATGTAGAATGACATTTCGTGCATAGAAGGAACTATATGGATTTACAGAGAAAAATAAGTTATATTTGCAGTCACTACAAATGTGATATAGGTGGTTATATTTGATCCTAGTCCTTTCTTAAGAAACTTGACCAGGTGTGGCTGGGAGATGTAGTCCTGCTTTTACCATTCTTGCCTTCACTGCCTCTTATTTTTTTAAAAAATATTAAGTATTTTATTGTATGCTGCTGCCAATGTGAAATAGATATTCATAAAAATTCAGAGAGGTTAATGTTAAGGACAAAAGTAGAAGTTTGTGTATTGTGGCACATGTGTTAAGGAAAGCTTTGGTACAGGCTTCAACTTTCTCTTGAATGAATGAATATTCACCAGTTAATGAGAAGTGGTTTGAGAACACTTTGAAAGATTCCTTTGACTACAAAAAGGAACAGACTTTCTGGGATCTGAAGGGATTTGTACTTGAAGATACTCCGGTCAGCAGGGGGTCATGTTGAGCATTCTGCAGACAAAACTGTTTCAAGTCTGCAGCTCCCCGGGGAAACCTTCAGTGGGATGAGCTCTGCCTGCAGCTAAAACTGCTGAACCACCTCTTCATAGCGGCAATTTTCCCTTTTTTGGTTGCATTTTGTGAATGTGAATTATTAGCTGAATATGGTTCCTGTTCCAGTCTGTGACTGATTTGCAGGACATTGTCAGTTCCTGACATTAGTGTTTTTTTTTTTTTTTAAATGGTGTTCACTATTTAAAAACACCATAAGGTTATGTACCAGGTTCTGTGCTAAGCAGTTTGTAAGTATTAACTCGTCTAATCTTCATAACAAGCTTGATTCTGTAGGATTATCTCCAGTTAATTGAACGACAGGAAAAGTAACTGAACTACAGGAAAATTAGGCTCCTTCTCTCCTGCTTGAAGTTTGCTTACCAGCACATTTTCAAGTATTCTTTTGCAATTCTGACCATCTTTGTTCTGTGGATCACAGATCCATGAGTGCTGTAAAGCAAAGCTGTTTCTTACACGGAGTGTGTGTTCTGTAAAATGACTGCTAGGGCCCGTTATTTTCCTGGAAGTGACTTTCTCTTCTGTGCTTTGTACTTTTATTTTGTGATTTTTACAGAATTTTATATGTAGAACAGCTGATGCATAATAGCTTCCAGGTTAATGCTTTTCTGTCTCTTTTATTTAGCAGAAGTTACTGATTTATGACATTCCCTGGTTCATACCATCAACATGGTTCCAGGCTATGGGAAGAGTTTTTTTGTTTTGAATGTTTCCAGTTATGTTTCTGTACAGTGTATTTACCTGATGAATTTTCCAATTTGTTATAGAATAAAATACAACTGGATAAGCCTCTAAATCCTTTTATTTAGCTTAATACTCTTAAACTGACAAATCTGAACACTCAAGCTCAGAAATGCAAAGTGACTTATCTGTGACCAAAATTGCTTTGGCAGAACCAAAATATGTTTTTTTTTAAAGAATTATTTATTGGTTTATTTGAAAGGCAAAGTTACAGATAGAGATGTAAAGACAGATCTTCCAACCATTGGTACATTCCACAAATGACCACAACTGCTGGGACTAAGCCAGGAGCTTCTTCTGGGTCTCACACGTGGGTGGCAGGAGCCCATGCTGGGATCCTCTCCCGCTGCCTTCCCAGGCATGTTAGCAGGGAGCTGGATTGGAAGTAGAGTAACTGCGATGTGAACTGAAGACCATAAGTGTTGCTAATGCTGCAGGCAGCAGCTTAACCCTCTGTGCCACGACACCAGGCCCTAGAATCAGAATTTTATTTTTCTGATACTCAGGTCAACTTTCTTTTTCCACATGCCACACTGCCTCCTATTATTATTTTTAATAATATTTATTTATTATTTGAAAGAGTTACATAGAGAGAAGGAGCAACAGAGAGGTCTTCTATCTGCTGGTTCACTCACCAAATTGTTGCAATGGCCAGAGCTGAGCCAGGCCCAAGCCAGGAGCCAGGAGCTTCATCCACGTTTTTCACATGGGTATCAGGGGCCCAATACTTGGGCTATCTTCTGCTGCTTTCCTAGGTGTATTAGGAGGGAGCTGGATTGGAAGTTTAACAGCCGGGACTCGAATCGGCACTCACATGGGATGCCAGTGACGCAGGTGGCAGCTTTACCCATGATGTCACAATACTGGTCCCCACACTGACTCCTATTGGAGAAAGAAAAATGTCTACCATTTAAAATAGACTTTAATTTTTCTCATGTTAGTGATTGCTAATAGTCCCTGTGCAGTCATTGAATGTAGTCAGGTAATCAGTATTTCTTTAAAAACGAATTATGTGATTCTGGGCCAGCTGAATATATTTTGAAGAATTCAGGACATTTTGAGAGATGTTTGAAAAAGATTTTAGAGACAGCTTTAAGAAAATAATAGGAACTAAGACATGGAAGACAACCTGAGAATAGAGCTCAGTATTAGTAGCCTGGGACAGCTGCATGAAAAATGGTGACTGTACTTCAAGTACTCTGAAATGAGACTTTAAAAACAAGAATTTTTAAAGGTGTTCTTTTTTTGTGTTTTGCATATATGAAGTGATGGTCACAGCATGCTTTCTGAACTCAATTTCAATTCTGTCTATTGCTGTGGTTTGAATAGGATTTGGCTCCTGAACTCATGCAGAAATTTATTTTCCCCAAATCATAAGTTTATGCTACTGGGAGGGTGGAGACTTGATCCAATGATAGTGTTGAGAAGAGCCTAATAGGAGTTTATTAGGTCAGGGGGGCATGCGCTTGGAAGGTAATTCTCAGGAAAGCGTTGCTTACAAAAGCCAGCTCATACTCTGCTTTGGTTCTCTGCTTCCTCACTCCCCATGTGATCCTACAGACTCCATAATTGTGAGCTTTTACCCTCACTGGATGGCTGAACCAATGGGGCTGCCTTACCTTGTGAACCTTCAAAACTTTGAGTCAAAATAAACCCCCTTCCTTTGTAGGTAGTTTTTCTTAGTTATTCCATTATGGTAATAAAAAGTTACCTAATACATCTACTCACAGGATGGGAGTGAATGTGTCCACATGGCATGTTGAGTGGGGTCATCTCTCCCAGAGCTTCTGAGGGATGCCTTCACAAGGTGGATGGTTGAGGTGGAACATTCAACATGGGGAAACCAGGTATTCAAAGCCAAACCGGAAATGGAGATGGTTTTTGAGACCCTTGCTCCAAGTAACAGAAAGCCCGAGTTGCCACCTTTATGGTGATTAAAATCAGTCTCTTTTCCACTTTACTGTACAGTACAGTGTCTTACTTGCTATTTAGAAATAAAAAAATTCACTCAGTGTAGGCTGTTTTGATTTGACATTCAGGAACCTGCCCTGATATCACTAATGTGCCTTTTCACTCGACAACTGCTAGAGTGTCTTCTAACATGCTATCATGACAGAATGAGAATTTCTTTCTTTTTTTTTTTTTATTTTTTTTAGATTGATTCATCTGAGAGGCAGAGTTACAGATAGAGGGAGAGACAGAGAGAGGTCTTCCACCACTGGTTCACTCCCCAAATGGCCGCAAAGGCCAGAGCCAGGCTGATCCAAAGCCAGGAGCTTCTTCTGGGTCTCTCCCTGTTGGGTTAAGGGGCCCAAGCACTTGGGCCATCATCCACTGCTTTTTTAGGTTATGCAGGGAGCTGGATCAGAAGTGGAGCAGCTGGGACTCAAAATGGTGCCTGAGATGCTGCCACTGCAGGTGGAGGCTTAATCTACTACACCACAGAATGGCCCCTAGAATGGGAATTTCAGACTCATTTTAGAGACAGGCTGTCAGGTCCTAACTGTAGATCATGTTTACCTGGGGTAAGATGGACAATGGGAGAAGGGACAGTTAGATCCTATGTCCATGTAGATGAGTGAAAGTGGATGTATTTCAACCATCTCTCCTCCCCCCATCCACTCCAGGTGCCAGCAATGGGGAAGAGAAGCACAGAAAAGCTTTTATTTCTTGTTTCCTGATGCCATGACCACTGAGGGCCAGGCACTGTGCTCCGTGTTTGACATAACCACTTTAGTTATTTTAATTTAATGAATTCAGTTGCCATGGTCTGATGTGAAAATTGATACTTAGGGAGGGGGAGTAACCTGCCCAGAGTCAACACAGGTTAGCAGACAGCAAATAGAATTCCAACCTGAGAAGGTTGAAGGCACACGTGCCCTTTCCACTGCCGTCTATCATCCCCTTTTCCCATCAGTTGCCATCCCTGTGGTCCAAGCCACCTTCGGCTTGGGCCTGACCTCGTGGTTTGTCTCTAGGAGTCTGCTCTTACCAAACTCTCTCCCCATCCCCCAGATCCCTTCACCTTACAAGAGTGATATTAAAATCCAATCCAACAGCAAAGCTCTTATTTAAGGGCTGCAGGGCCTCTAGCTACCTCCTGTCTAGATCTGCAGCTTCATCCTTTGCTGAGCTCTTCCAGATTACTTAGCTCCCTGGCAGCTGGCTCAAATGTGAGTTCTTGGTCTCTGCTCCTGGGAATGTCTGATTGACTAGATCTGAGGATGGGCTCTGAGAATATGGATTTGCTACCAGCCAGGTGTGGGAAAGCCGCACTCACAGAAAATGTGTTCTGTGAATATTAGTTGTTCTTTAGAAGTAGAAGCTGCTCTTGTCTGTGTCTGTGTGTGTTTTCTTTCTTTAATTCAAAGGCGGTTCTACCTTTGAATTCTCAAGGGTTCTGGCTAGGCAAATGAGAGAAGCTGTGTTAGAGCGGAGCTTAATGATGGAAGCCTTTCCCCACATGCTCATTAAGGCTTTTGGCTAACTTCTCATGTGTAATTGGGAAACTGCTCTGCTGATGGAGAGGCTGAGCTGTTCTCCAGGTAGTTAACAGAATCTGGAGTGGAATTAATATCACTATTTCTTATAAGAACAATCTCTGCCTAACTCTTTCATTGTTCTTATTAAAAAAAAAATCAAAAACACAAACTTTTTTTTTTTTTTTTTTAACAGGCAGAGTGGACAGTGAGAGAGAGAGACAGAGAGAAAGGTCTTCTTTTGCCATTGGTTCACCCTCCAATGGCCGCTGCGGCCGGCGCACTGCGCTGATCCGAAGGCAGGAGCCAGGTACTTATCCTGGTTTCCCATGGGGTGCAGGGCCCAAGGACTTGGGGCATCCTCCACTGCACTCCCAGGCCACAGCAGAGAGCTGGCCTGGAAGAGGGGCAACCGGGACAGAATCCGGCGCCCCGACCAGGACTAGAACCCGGTGTGCTGGCGCCGCAAGGTGGAGGATTAGCCTAGTGAGCCGCGGCGCCGGCCAAAAACACAAACTTGAGATGGAAATGTAGACGTTCACCCTAGATATTTAACTGAATAAAATCTGTCTTTACAAAATAGTATACTCAATATCATTCAGTATTTCACTGTACCTAAAGGCATAACCGCCAGGATTTTACTTTCATTTATTTCTTCCTTTATTTTTCAGCCTGTTCTTTTGAAATGCACTTTTGACCTAGAAGGTGTTGTACAGCATTGAAGTTATGGACTAAATTTTAGAATAAAATAATTAGTGCTTTTCAAACAACCCAGTATAACTTTTAAATTTTTTTCAGTAAGCTTCTTTATAAGGTACATATTCTGGATCAGAAAGTTATTACATGTGCATATCTGGATAAATAATTCTTACAGATACTCAATCTCTGTGTTTATCACAGATGCCAAGCATTTCTGACATGATTTGTAAGGCTTCTAATTGTACCTCATGTTCAATAAGAAAGACCCTATTAGTATAAAATTATGTCACTACTTCTGTTAATTTGGCATCTCCAATTAAATTATTTTACTGCAATATCAATTTTTATTTTCCCAATTTGTGCCAAATAGAACATTAGATTGCATTTTCTTCTTGGCTTATCTAAGCTAAGCAAATATAGCAACTGAGGTACTAAGTTTCAGTCAAAAATAGAACTCCTTAGCCTCGTTTCAGAAATTTCTTGTCCATGCACAGGGATTTAAGTACCAAATCTTTAGTTCTGCCCTCTGCTGGAAATTTCAAGTTATGCAAGGAGATTTTCAGAATATTCATTTTCAAATTTATGGATTTCATTTGCATGTGATTTAAAATTGCCTTATAATTTTAAAACCTTTGTTTAAAGTGCTTTGAGCAATTATATTTATGCAATCCATCTAGAGCTGTTTAAATGACATGTTGTAGTGTTAACCATGTGAAAATTGTGACAGAAATATGAATTAGAAGTGTGAGGTGATGTGATTATTTTAAAAATATGTCATTATAAAAGCATGTGCACTGTAATTACAGCCATATAAAGCATACAAATTAACATTAAAAATAGTGTACATAGTGGATGTTGTTTTGATTTCAAAATTTTAGCACTGCAAGGTATACCTACTGGAAAACTCATTGTAGGATTTTTAATATTTACAAATTCTTTAAACTATGCAAATTGTTGGAGAGAAATGAAAGTTTTCTATATTATATATTAGAGATAATTACTTTTTTATTTTTCTTTTCCCAAGTACAGATGAAAACAGATAAGGATATAGTTAAGGTTACAATAATATTAGAGAAAATTATGGGTATAAATGGTGATGTTGATAAAGTACTTTTTTGGGGGAGTCCTCTTTTGATGATTAAAGAAACATTAAAGTCTTTTTGATAAATTAAAATAACAAGTGTTTCCTTTTAGGTAAAACATTTTAGGGGCTGGCACTGTGGTACAGTGGGTTATACTGCCACTTTTGACACTGGTATCCCATATTGGAGTCCTGGTTCCAGTCCTGGCTGCTCTGCTTCTAGTCCAGCTTCCTACTAATGTATGTGGGAAGGTGGCAGATGATGGCCCAGGTGCTTGGGCCCCTGTTACCTACATAGGAGACCTAGATGGAATTCCAGACTCCTGGCTTTGAACTGGCCCAGCCCCAGTAGTTGCAGCCATCTGGGGCGTGAACAAGTGGATTAAAAATCTGTTTCTTTGTCTCTTCCTCTTTCTGTGTCACTCAGCCTTTCAAATAAATAAATCTTCAAAACTATTTTAATGTGCTGAAGGACTGTCTCCCTAGGTTAAAAGATTAACTTTTCTTGAAATACTTTTTCAGCTTTAAGGATTTGCACTAAACTTTGTTTAGGAGTTTATATCAAGTCATAAAGATCACAGATGCTTACAGATATAGTGGACTACAAATAAAAACTTGAGGTCAGCCATCCATTAGATGTAGTCAACAAATAATATAGATGGAAACTGGCTAGTCTCTTCTCTACCCAGTGGTAAGGTCATTATTAATGGAGCAAGACATTAGGCCATCTCATGTTCTCCTTGGCAATAAGCAAGCAACAGTGTCTATAAGCATGTGGAAGGTTTTTGCAATGTAAGATCAGAAATATATAAGGAAGGTGTGTGTTGCCCATTTTAAGGAGGAAACTGCTCATCATAATTAGCAGAGAAGTGATTCAAATTTAGGTCTGTTAAACTCTGAAGTGCCTGCTCTTAAAATTTACGTGCATTATGTAGGAGTCCTACAGTCTGTTTTAGAATGATGGTTACAGGCTGTGGATACAAATGGTGTTATTATTTCACAAAGGATTTCAAAGTCAGAGACACAGTCTTACAATTGTCTATAGCTACAGAAAATATATAGTGGCAAAAGAGTTTTGCTAAAAAAAAAAAAAAAAAACAAAAACTGCCTTCCCAATGGGGCTATACAAGTACATGGATTGTGTAGATAAATTTGCTGGCTCTTGAGTTCCAATTGTTATATTAGGTGAAGTACTAGATCATTATAATAACTTGCTCCAAATCCTTAATTTATTCTATTTAATTATGTATGAGCTGTGTACACCAAAGCACACCTTGCTTTTAAATGATGATAGTAAAAACTGTAACCATAATGGCAGCATATAAAAAGCTTTTCTTTCTGTGAAAACAGACTTAACAGGAACTTTATGTGCCACTTCTGCTTGGTATATGTTTTCCTGGAGCAAATTGTTAAGCCTCACTTTTAGCTGACTAAGCTCCGGTGTGTGATATGTGGCTTCTGAGGGAATAGAGTTGAACAGAATCACAAGTGTAATTTCTCACAGTTTTTCCTTTTGCTTAAGAAAATTGCTGTTACAGGCATGTAGATATTCCCCTCCCTCTTGTGAGTCTTATTGCTATCTAATTATATGACTGGATACCAAAGAGCACAAATCTACCTATCACCCTGCAGGGCTGTCCTTATGGCACCAGCAGAGGGCCCAGGGGACTTTCTCATTGGTTTTACTTCTCCAAATTAAGCCCTGGTAATCAGTACTTTTCTTATTCCTTTATATATGGGTGGGCACCAGCGTAGGCTGTGTTACCTGTCCTCTCCATCTAATTCAGTCCTGAGCCTGTTTTCTGCAGGTCCCATCTGAACTTCTGTGCTCTTCTCTGAGCCCTTTGCATGCTAGAGTTCATTTAAAAACTGCACTATTTTGTTGTCTGGCTCAAAGGTGACTTTAACTCCTTGCCTTAACTCAAAAATTGATTTCCTTTTATAGTACCATAGTTTTTCAAAACCAATTCCACTGTAAGCCTTTCCCCTGGATCTTCTACTCTGGTGGTGCTTGGAGGGGTATGCGTAGTGGGGCAGGTTCCTTCCACTTTTTCCTTTGGTTCCATTTCCAAATTTGTCCCACAAATAATGTCATGCAGTCATTTCACCCCAGGCTTTCCTCTTCCTCAAACTTTTCCAGTTTCTCTCAAGTTGGCATTGTTGGCTGTTCCTAATTCTGGCGGGAGCTGGAGAACTCAGCAGAGATAACATCCCTAGAAAATAAATCATGCTAGAATACTAATTTAGGAATTCTATTTCTGGACCCCTTGCTGCTCTACTGAACAGATATGTGCAGAAAGACACCTGCCACTGTCTTGACATTTCTTGGCCTTTTGACCTTCTGGAGTGTCTACTTTGCTTTTCACCACCTCCTGCTCCCTTACTCAGAGCTGTCAGTGATGCCTGGAGAAAGCCACACAATGGTGGCAGTGGAATCCACTAAACTTTCTGTCTGCTTACTGCTTACTGCTTGGCAGACATTTCAGTCCCCAACCATTGCCGCCTGCTGTCAAGCCTCCCTCCTGTCTTCTCAGCAGCCCTCCAAACAACTCTGAGCTTTTTCTAGTGTAACTGGGAAGTCTTCAGTGTTTCATGTCCTCAGCTTCCTCTTATATTGATTTCCATTTCTTACAAAACTCAGGGAGACATTGCATTGCTTTTCTACCACTGTTGGGATTTTTTAATCTAATCTTCAATTCCATCAATGGTATTTAAGGTATTTCCAGAAAGATATGTATGGTATATTGGTTTTGAGAATTTACCTTTCATTACTTTCAGTAGGATTTGACCAATCGATCAATACTTTCTGAAAACTCATGTTCACTTAGCTTGCTGCAAATCACTGCTGAAATGTAGAGGTTTCCAACATAAAGTCTTTAGATTTCCCTGCCCTCATCTGTCTCCTTCATTTTTGTCTATGCACATACTGACTTGTATGTAAACTCCAATCTCTTCTCTGCATCTTCACCTTCACCTTCACTTTCCAATGGCTTCTTAGATTCTGCTTGTCTGAAACCAGACTCCTTTGCAAAATGTCATTATGTGGTCTTTCTTTCTTTCTCTCTCTCTCTCTCTCTTTCTTTCTTTCTTTCTAGATTTATTTATTTACTTGAAAGGCAGAGTTACACAGAGAGGAAAGGCAGAGAGAAAGTGAGGTCTTCCATCCACTGGTTCACTCCCCAATTGGCCACAACGGCCAGAGTTGCACCAATCTGAAACCAGGTGCCAGGAGCTTCCTCTGGGTCTTCCCACGCGGGTGCAGGGGCCCAAGGTCTTGGGCCATCTTCTGCTGCTTTCCCAGGCCATGTTAGAGAGCTGGATTGGAAATTGAGCAGCCGAGACTCGAATTGGCACCCATATGGGATGCTGGCACTGCAGACAGTGGCTTTACTCACTACACCACAGCGCTGGCCCCCTCACTTTCTTGGAGTGGCTTTGCTCCTAGGGTGGTTCCAAATATTGCTGACTGCCCTGATAGCACCATAACGTTTCATCTGTGTCCCAGCCGCTCAGATTCTGCCTCTGGAGCAGTGGAGTTATGACCTCTCCTCTTGCTTTATGTCTCTTGTCTGTGTTAGTTCCCGCACTTTCTATCATCTTATTCCAAATGACTCATTTTTGCAGTGACCAGATCGGATTCATTTTACCCTAATTCTCAAACATTGTTGACAGCTCCTCATTCCAACATAATTTAATACACAGATTTTGAATTTGCATATACTTAGATTTGAACCCTGGCATGTTTACTCTGTAGCTTTATGATTTTAGGCAAGTTATTTGGGCCTTGGTTTATCTCATCTGTAAAATGAGAAAAATGGGAGAGATTTTGATAAGGAGCAGATAGAAATTAATCACTTATATAAGAAAAGATTATAGAATGTATGATAGAGTCCCAAATTGAGTTTGAGTATTGGCCGTCCTGTGTATTGTGGTTTGTCTTCCACTGGTCTTGGTTCCTAGTTGATAAGATAAAGAGATACTGATGTTTACTACTTGGAATATAAAGGGGTTAATAGCATGCACAGCACAGCATGGATGCCAACACTTTTTTTTTTTTTTTAAAGATTCACTCATTTGTTTGAAATGCAGAGCTACAGAGATAGAAGGAGAGACAGAGAGAAAGAGATCTCCATCTACTGGTTCTCTCTCCAAATGGCTGCAACAACTGGGGCTAGGCCAGGCCAAAGCCAGAATCCAGGAGCTTCTTCCAGGTTTTGCATGTAGGTAGCAGGGGCCCATGCACTTAGGCCATCTTCTGCTGCTTTTCACATGTCATTAGCAAGGAGCTGAATCAGAAGTGGAGCAGCCGGGACTCATAACCAGTGCCCATATGGGATGCCAGCCCTGAAGGCCATGGCATTACTTGCTATGCCATAGTGCCAGCCCCATATCAGCACTTAATTTTTTATCATTGTTTTTGCTGTTATATTAATGCCAGGATTTCTATCCAAGTTCAAATATCATCTCATTGAATCTCACGTTACTGATTTGTAGTGAGGATGTCAAGGTTCTAAGCTGAATTTCTAGAAAAATAGGGAGCAATGATATCAGCCCTGAAGTTTCCTGGTTCAAATTTCCAGTGATTTTGTTAGATCATGATAAAGGTAACATATAGTGAAAGAGTCAATGAATGTTCATATTCATATGACCTGCTCACTTAAGGGTATTGTATTGTCTATGCCTTGGGAAAGCTCATTTTCTAGTACAGGGTAGGGAGCAGACAGACACTGCGTGAGAGAGAAATCACAAACAGTAAATGCTGGTACAGATTCTACAGAGTGGGAACACTAGAGATGGGAAAGTGGAAGGCAGACTACAATCTAGAAAGAAGGCATTTGAACTGGCACTTGAGGGTTAAGTAGGGGTTTGCAGAGTAGAGAAGAGCTGTTTCTGCCTCGTAGGCTTGGGGCTTTGGAAAATCCTGGCATATTAAGGAGATGGTGAGCAATCCTAGAGACAAACAAAGGGGCATTGAGGCTGGTTGTGAAGGATGGGAGGAGCCAGGAACAGTCAGGTGCCATCATATGGCGTCTTCACATGCACTTCAGCAGTCCTGTTCTCATCACTGGAGATCTCAAAACTTTTCCTAGGAAGAAATGAACATGCATCTTTGCTTTGTATGAAGATGACTTACTCCAGGAAAAAGAGGATAAGTGAGGAATGTGGTGGCTGTGAAATTATTGAAATATTTAAACTACTGAGAGCCCAAAGTGATTCGAATGAATGGGAAACAAATTGTGGAAATGTATCTGAGATGTAAGTGATTGGTTTTGGTAACTTAACTGGATTTAAGAGTTGCAGGGTTGTCAGAGATTAAGGTTTGTCCAAGACTGGTTGGACAATGCCTTATTGGGTAATTTTTAAATATTTTTGCTCTCAAAATTTTTGAACAATTCACAATTCATTAGTCTATAAAAGCTCACAATTTGAATAATTCACAATTTGTTAGTCTATTCCTTAGCTACATCATACAAAAAAGTGATCATCTAGGTGCTGGTGCATCAACCCTTATTCTATGCCTTAAATTTTTTAATAGTGGCTAAAGCTTGGAGTTTTTATGAATGCACATTACTGAAAAGAGCCTCACACAGAACGAAATGTTCAACTGGGTTTCATTAAAAACCATTTGTTTAAATTTCAAACCATTTACTGCTCACAAAAGTTTATTTTAGGATGCTTAAAATTTATCGATTACCTGCAGGAAAGATAGAAGTCTGTAGAGTGGTTTCCTTTTAAATTTGACCATGTTGCTTGGACTGCATTTCAAAGGAAGTGCTAGGGAGCTAATGCTGAGTCAGGAACTGGTTCCAGTAATGGTGTGGGAGGCACAGCAGACCATAGTGTCTGAAACAGACTATGAACTTGCTTCATAGGAGGGATTTTTTTACAAAAAAGTATTTCCAGCTGCTAAATTAGATCAACCTAGCTTGGAGGCCCTGGCTGGCTGTGGGATGGTAAGGGAGAAAATCCACTTTTGTGATAGGAAGGCCTCATGCAAGATAGAAAAGGCCTGTCAGAACCTGTCTCCAGAAAAGAAAACACAGAGTGTGTTGATGAAGAAGATGGAATGTGAACATCTGCAGGTCAGTAGAAATCACTGAGGAAGGAAGAGATATACTGGTTAACTGACGCAGTCACTGGTTGCCTGACTAGTGATAATCCCCAGGTGTGCCAAGAAGAAAGCAGGGGAAACAAGATCTTGCAACAGAAAGATTTATTTGGCTATATGTACAAGATTTTGAGAGCTTTAAAAAGAGTGGCAAGACGATAGAATTATTCATTTTGAGTTAATTTACTCTTAATTGAATTTGCTGACATTTAGAGAACAAAATTAAGAAAAACGCTTTTTGTGTTGATACAAAGCACTTTAGACTTTATAGAATAGACTTTCCTAACAGTTTACATTATTAGTGTGACAAGTTGTTTTCTATACAATGCTGTGTTAGTAGCAAATACTTTATATGATCATTTTATAAAGCTGTAGAAATATTTCTATCTCTAGCATTTCTCAGTTTATCTGACATTGAAACGTTGCTCACAATTATTCCTCAGAGTTGAAGTATGCATGTAATAATAAGAAATCTGTGGGAGTATGTGATTTTATTAAACTGGTGCTGTCTTAGTCATCGTTATATTAGTTTAGTGTTTTCCTTGAAATGAATCCCTGAGGGAAATAATACTATTTTTATGGGTATACACTGCTGTACTATATGACTTATTTTCACTTTTTTTCAGAAGTGTTACAATTGAAAAATTTCCTTCATGTGTGGGTTAGGTAGGGTGAAACTAATTACAGAGTATAAAAGCAACTATTACTAATAACTGTAGTTGGTATTAGTTATTAAACAATTAATAGATATTGAGGCAACAAGATTTAAAAAAATCTCAGTATCACCTTTGGAGAAGAAAATTGGAGGTTCCAAGAGATAAATGAATTTGTTTGAGATTAAAAGTAGGAACCAGGGTTTAAAATTAATTTGAACTCCAAATGTATCACCTAACTGCTGTAAGATTCTGCATCCATCTCTCCCTCTCTCCCTCTCCTGTTTCTTTCTAGTGGCTAATGCTAGATGTGTTAAATATTTAACACAGTCAAAATGCCAAGTTAAATTCAACTTAGATTTCTTAATGTTATTTGTCAAGGTCTCAGAATATAAATTGTGTTACAGGAAAGTTTATATGCTTCGCTGGATAAAGGAAAAGCTTGCTCCCTTTTTCTGGATTTTGTGTGCCCTTGAGTAAGCCATCTGACCTTCTGGGTGATGTTCAAAGCATTATTGATGGTATATAATTTATTCTTAACCATGCCAAAAGGTTGGTTAGACATGTTTCCTTTCTAATGTATCATTAGGAAGTTGACATTGAGGCGAGTAATATTTTTTCTACAACTAACAATTCAGATGCCAAGTTGAATAGATGTAACTTCTAAATATAGGTCAAACACTTTTTGAAAATAACATAACAGTGTCTTCTTCCCCCATACCCAAAGTTGATCCACCTACAAAGCAGCTTTCCCCAAAGTATTACCCATGCCCAAATTTGATTCACCTGCTAAAAAGCTCACTACAAGGTACTAATCACCATCTCTTATGAATGTATTACCCAGTGCACCTGTTCTGTATTCTGTGCCTGATTAATTAATCATGAACTTTCTATTGAAGTTCTAAAGCATCCTCTATTTTTTCCACATTCTTGTAAAATCTCTAGCTGATAAAATGACAGATTTAATACTGCTAATATAAGTATTTCAGATCAGATATAACATCTATTATGAATTGAGCTGTTTCACTCCCCTATTGCCTCCAGTGGCCTTACCTGGGCTGGGTCAAAGCTGGGAGTTAGGAATTCAATCCAGGTCTTACATGTGAGTGACAGGAACCCATTTATATGACACATCATGTCTGCATTAACAGACATCTAGATTCAGGATCTGGAGCCAGGTATCCAACCAGGTATTCTGACATGGGACATAACATCTTTTTTAGGATTTTTAAATTTATTTGAAAGGTAGAGTTACAGAGAGAGAGGGAGAGACAAAAAAAGGTCTTCAATCCACTGGTTCACTCCCCAAATGACAGCAACAGCCAGAGCTGGGCCAATCTGAAGTCAGAAGCCAGGAGCCAAGAGGTTCTTCTGGGTCTCCCATGCCAGAGCAGGGTGCAAGCACTTGGGCCATCTTCAACTGCTTTCCCAGACCATAGCAGAGAGCTGGATCAGAAGTGGAACATCCGGGATTTGAACAGGTATCCATATGGGATGCTGGTGTGGGAGGTGAAGGTTTAACCTGCTACGCCACAGCACCAGCCTCAATTCCTTCTCTTTCTTTCTTGTTCTTTCTCTCTTTCTTGATATCTCTCAAATGAAAAAAAGTGGAAGAAACAGAAATTACAGATAATCAAAATGGGAAGATAAAATCAGACTTACTTGCTACTCAGAAATAATCGCTAACATTGTAGTGTTTATACTTCTTCTTCGCTCACATATGTACATACAGTCATGCTTCCCTTTACCATGGGAATACATTCTGAGAAATTTGTCATAAGGACTTCAACATTTTGAGAGCATATCAAGTGCTGTTGTAAGAGCACAGACAGTATTGGTTAATACCCACATAGGCTACTTGAGATAGTCTATTGCTTTTAGGCTACAAACCTATACAGCATGTTATTGTACTGAATGCTATAGGTAGCTGTAACACAATGGTAAGTGTAGTTTCTAAACATATAGAAAATATGTTGGGACTAGGACTGTGGCTCAGCAGGTTAAGCTACTGCCTGTAATGCCAGTATCCCATATGGGTGCCATTTCAGGTCTTGGCTAATTCCCTTCTGATCCAGCTCCTTGCTCATGGCCTGGGAAACAAGCAGAAAATGGCCCAAATACTTGGGCCACTGCACTCATGTGAGAGACCTGGAGGAAGCTTCAGTCTTCTGACTTTGGCCTGGCCCAGCTTTGGCTGTTGTGGCCATCTGGGGAGTGAACGAGTGACTGAAGGATCTCTCTCTGTGTCTCTTCCTCTTTTTCTGTAACTGTCTCTCAAATAAGTATATAAATTTAAAAAAAGAAAAGAGAGAGAGAGAGACAGAGAGAGAGAGAGAGAGAAATTATTATAAGAAAAGACTGTTCCTTGGGGCCGGCGCCATGGATCACTTGGTTAATCCTCCACCTGCCCTGCCAGCATCCCATACGGGCACCGGGTTCTAGTCCCGGTTGCTCCTCTTTTAGTCCCACTCTCTGCTGTGGCCCGGGAGGGCAGTGGAGGATGGCCCGGGTGCTCGGGCCCCTGCACCCACATGGGAAACCAGGAAGAAGCATCTGGCTCTTGGCTTCAGATTGGCGTAGCACTGGCTGTGACGGCAGCCATTTGGGGAGTGAACCGATGGTGGGGGTGGGGGCTTTCTTTCTCTCTCTCTCACTGTCTGTGACTCTACCTGTCAAATAACTAAATAAATAAATAAATGAAAAGGCTGTTCCTATATGTCACTAAGAATGGAGCTTGTAGAACTGGAAGTTGTGAAAGTGGTGGAAGCAGCCCTTATTCTCTAGATATGCATCCTCCCCTGGATCCTTACTTACTATTTCTTCCCTAATTGAATGGTCCTCTCTGCCTTGCCTTTTATTTTTTATTACATATTTTATTTTGTTAATATGTATTTTATTACATATGTATTTTCAAGTCTCCAGAACAAGAGTTAATTCTATTAACCTTTTCTGTCATTATTTCATGCATTATTTTTATATTAGTTTTATAATTTATAGCCAGTTACTTTTACTTAGCAATAATATTGTGAATAAATTTTACATGGCCTTTAATGAGACATGATCTTATTGACTCTTGGTTCTTCTTCTATCTCTATATGCACATACTACCACTTTGTATTCATACATTTATTTTTGGACATTCTATACTTTTACCTTTTTAAAAATATAAAAATAGCACTCAAATAAATATGTTCAAATATAATATTTTTACATATTTTGATTTGTATTTTCCTCTTAGGGAAAACATCTGTAAGTAGAATTGTTGGTTCAAGAGGGGTCAGTATTAAATTCTTTTGACACTAAGTTTTTCTTCATTAAATTTGCAAATTTCCTATCTTCATATTGGTAATGTGATTCTTTTATTTTTAATTAAAAAACAGATTCAATGTGCTTTGTAGGTAAAATTCTAATAACATAATAATATTCTCCTCCTCTACCTCTTATCCCCCTTTCTGCCTCCTGTCCTCCTTCCCTCTCCCTTTTTTTGATATATTTTAAATATACATTACAGTTAAAAGGTGTAATATTTCACCAATTAAGAAATTTAACAAGTAAAAGCAAAAAGACCCTCATTTAGTAGAAATATAGGCAGTGTCTAAAAATAATAATTGAATGGAAAAATGACCATTTTGCCCTTATACACTACATTTTAAAGTAACCACAGATCATTTAAACTATAGGACTATAGCATTCTTAACCATGGGTATGATACAGGTATAAAACGAAGTTTTATGAAACTATATTTGCAGCAATAATGATACACACCTTCCTTCCTTCCTTCCTTCCTTCCTTCCTTCCTTCCTTCCTTCCTTCCTTCCTTCCTTTCTTTTTCTTTCACTGGTAGATTATATGAATCCAGGAATTTATCCATTTCTTTGAGATTTTCCAGTTCTATTAGCATGTAGTTCTTCATAATAGTTTCTTATGATCCTTTGTATTTCAGTGGTGTCAGTTTTAATGTCTCCCTTTTCATCTTTAATTTATCTATTTGCCTTTTCTCTCTTTTTTTCTTTGTTAGTTTGACTAGAGCTTTATCTCTTTTGTTTATCTCCTCAGAAAGCCACTTTTTTGCATTGATCTTTTGTATTTTTTTAGCTTCAATTTTATTTAATTTCTACTTTGGTCTTTATTTCCCACCTCCTACTGATTTGGTGTTTGGTTTGTTCTTGTTTTTCTAAGTCTTCAAGATGCATTATTACATCCTTAATTTGAGACACTTCTATTTTTTTAATGTAAGCAGTTAATGCTATAAGTTTCCCTCTTAATACTGCTTTTGCTGTATTCCACAGGTTTTGGTATTTTGTGCTTTCATTTTTATTTATTTCATAAAAGTTTTTGATTTCATTTTTAATTTTTTCAATGACCCATTCATCATTCAGTAGCATGTTGTTTAATTTCCAAGTATTTATGTATATTCCATTGTTCATCTTGTTGATTTCTAGTTGTATTCCTTTATGGTATGAGTAGACACATAATATGAGTTCAGTCTTTTTAAATTTGCTAAGACTTGATTTGTGGCCTAATATGTAGTCTATTTTAGAAAATGCTCCATGTGCTGATGAGAAGAATGTGTATTCTGTAGCTGTTGGGTGAAATGTCTTGTCAATGTCTGTTAGGTCCATTTGCTCAATAGTATGTTTCAACTCTGATGTGTCTTTATTGATTTTCTGTCTGGATGACCTGTCCATTGATAAGCGTGGGGTAATGAAGTTACCTACTATAATAGTGTTAAAGTTTACCTCTCACTTTAGGTCTAAAAGTATTTTCTGTGTATATCTGGTGGGTCTTGTGTTGGTTGCATATATATTTATGATTGTTTTGTCTTCTTGCTGAATTGAATCTTCAAAATATAAAGTCATCCTTTATCTCTTCTTATAGTTTTTGATTTAAAGTCTGTTTTATCTGATGTCAGGATAGCTATGCCTGTTCACTTTTGGATTCCGTTTGCCTGGTTTATCTTTTTCCAACCCTTCACTTTCAGTAGGTGTGTATCTTTGTGAAATGAGTTTCATGTAGGCAGCATCTTGTAGGTTTATGAACAAGTTTAAGAAAATATATGAAAATTTGAGGAATAAATATATGTTGGTTACATATAAATGATAAACAATTATTAAATATATTTGCTAAAATGATATTAACCAATGAAGAAATATAGAATGTAAAAGATTATATGCATTAGTTCTGGAAGTACTTTGATTCTTCCATAATCCATATATAAATTTAATACATCACTATTGAATTCACAATGGTTTTTGAAAATTAACTTTACCAAAACCCTTGAAGAATAAATTTTTGGTTGAGAGATATCAATAAAGCCATTGTTGCCAAGCAGTATTTACTATTACACATACATGAATGAAATACCATGAGTAACTCAGAAACAGATTCATATGTGTTTAAAACAGTGTTAAATGATACAGTAATAAGTGATAAGTATGGCATCTTAGTCTAATTCAGATCTTGTAACAGCCACACAAAAAGCAAATCTGATCAACACATTTCACATTGTCCATGGACTAGGAAAAACACAAACTCAAAATACCATCCAACAATTTAATTCTTCAGGCAGAGCTCTGGAAATTTGAAGAGTAGAAATACATGAGTCTTCAAAGTCTTCCTACAGAAAATACTGTGTGATGGGATGAGCATTTTTAGCAGTCTCCTTCAGTGCACTTGGCAGTTTTCCTCCTTAGAGCTCATGCCCAATCACAGTTTGGTTGAAGCGATTCTTTTTGAGTTCATTATGATGAGGTTAGAGCTCTCTACTGGCCTAAGTTAGATTTTATCTCTGGAACCTAGAGGTAGATTTTAAGAATGCATACAAAGCATTTGGTTAACTGCATGCTCTGAGACAGTTTTTACCCTGGAACAAACTTTTGATATGTGGTGGGAGATTGTACTTCTTTGCATGCCTGATACAGAGTTACCATATTTTGCCACTAAAATATGGCTCCATTGGCCCTGATAGTCATAGAGCTAGGGCACTGCAGATAGCCTCTTCTGTAGTGAGGAACCCAAACTAAGAATTACTCCCACCTAGATGGACACACCATCTCTACTTATTGAGTGGCAACTATTTATCAGAAATGAATTTAGATTATGCACTGTTATACAGACTAATGAACAATGAAATTTTCTTGTACTTAGCAATACCAGAAAAGTATTCATCTAAAATATTTTAAGGTGGTTACCCAACCTTTGTCTTAGCTATGAAGATCTCCAAAAAAAAAGTCTACTCTTAGATTGTCTTTTTTTAAATTTTTTTTATTTGTTTGAAAGAATTACAGAGAGAGACACAGAGAGTTCTTCCATTTGCTGGTTCACTCCCCCTAAATGTCTGTTATGGCCAGGGCTTGGCTAGGTCAAAGCCAGGAGCTTATTCCAGGTCTCCCACATGGGTATCAAGGACCTAAACCTTGGGCCATCTTCCTCTGTTTTTCCCATTTGCAGGGAGCTGGATTGGAGGCAGCTGCGAAACAAACCAGCACCCATGTGGGTTGCTGGGCAAATGGTGGCTTTACCCACTACACCACAATGCCAGCCCATAGAATGACTAAATTTGAGAGCTGTTTTCTAGCTCCCAGCTCCTGGCTTCAACCTGGCCCAGCCCTGGCCTTTGAGGCCATTTGGGGAGTGAGCCAGCAGATGGATGACTCATTTTCTCTCTCTCTCTCTCTCTCTCTCTCTCTGCCCCACCCTCCTTCCCTCCCTGCCTCTGCTTCTTTGTAATTCTTCCTTTCAAATACATAAATAAATGTTTAAAAGAGAGAGAGAGAAAGCTATTTTCTAAATAGTGTTCTAAATTAAATTATTTGTGGATTGTAGCTCTAAGTTATTTTGAAGATTATTATTTAAAAATGGTTAAAAGATAGGGAAATATCTGCTGAAAGCAGATTTTTAAATTGTAGGTATGTATTCTGTTTATGCCACTTTTAGGAAATCTCATAGGCCTGTGATAGAAAGCCTACATTTTGTTTTGTTTTGTTTTTGTTTGTTTGTTTGTTTTTAACTTTTATTTAATGAATATAAATTTCCAAAGTACGACTCATGTGTTACAATGGCTTCCCCCACATACCGTCCCTCCCACCCACTACCCTCCCCTTTCCCACTCCCTCTCCCCTTCCATTCACATCAAGATTCATTTTCGATTATCTTAATATACAGAAGATCAGCTTAGTATACATTAAGTAAGGATTTCAACAGTTTTCTCCCACACAGAAACATAAAGTGAAAAATAATAGATGATTTTTTTTAAATGATGATGAAATCAGATCAGACCTATTGTCATGTTTAATCCCAGTGAGAGTCAAGTTGGGAGTTGATAATTTCTTTTTTTTTTTTTCTTTTTTTTTTTTTTCTTTTTTTTTTTTTCTTTTTTTTTTTTTATTTATTTTTTTTTTTTACAGAGGATCAGTTTAGTATACATTAAGTAAAGATTTCAACAGTTTGCACCCCCATAGAAACACAAAGTGAAATATACTGTTTGAGTACTCGTTATAGCATTAAATCTCAATACACAGCACATTAAGGACAGAGATCCTACATGAGGAGTAAGTGCACAGTGATTCCTGTTGTTGACTTTACCAATTGACACTCCTGTCTATGGCATCAGTAGTCTCCCTATGCTCCAGTCATGAGTTTCCAAGGCTATGGAAGCCCTCTGAGTTCTCCGATTCTTATCTTGTTTAGACAAGGTCATAGTCAAAGTGGAGGTTCTCTCCTCCCTTCAGAGAAAGGTACCTCCTTCTTTGAAGACCTGTTCTTTCCACTGGGATCTCACTCGCAGAGATCTTTTGCCAGAGTGTCTTGGAAAGCCTACATTTTTTTAAAAGAAAGAAATGATGCACTTCAACAAAAGCCAAAATAGACATTAAGAATTCAAAAGAGTGAAGTGCTCTTATAATATATATAATACATATATTATATATATAAAGGTATATATATAATATATCCTGTTTTAACTCAGAGATAAAACTATGCTTTACTTTGTTAAAGAACAATTTTAATTGACACTGACCTTTGCAGTTCCTTAATATTCACTAGGGGTCTGTTACTTAGACAGAATAAGATCCTTTGGGAAACCAGGAAATGCAACATATGGTAATTGGTAGTCAGGAACCTAAAGGCCATATTTGGGAGAATAACAAGTGCAGTCTTGAAATGTTAACACAGAATCACCACACAGAAAAAGACATTTATGGATGGTTGAGGAAATGCCACAGGGCAGTAGTTAATTGAGTGCGAAACTAGTGACAATCAGCACAAATGCCAAGAAAACTTGGTTTACTCAACTACTTCTCATTATATCCACAGCAGACAACATTGGATGCTTCTCTGTAGAGATGTTGTTGATGATTTTGAATTGCCCTGAAAAGGACTGTTTTTGTTTTGGTTTGGTTTTTTTTTTTTTTTTTTTTTTTTTTTTGACAGGCAGAGTTAATGAGAGAGAGAGAGAGACAGAGAGAAGGGTCTTCCTTCCATTGGTTCACCCCCCAAATGGCTGCCACGGCCGGCGTGCTGTGCCGATCTGAAGCCAGGAGCCAGGTGCTTCCTCCTGGTCTCCTGTGTGGGTGCAGGGCCCAAGCACCTGGGCTATCTTCTACTTCACTTCCAGGCCACAGCAGAGAGCTGGACTGGAAGAGGGACAGAATCCGGCACCCCAACCGGGACTAGAACCCGGGGTGCTGGCCCTGCAGGCGGAAGATTAGCCAAGTAAGCTGCAGCGCTGGCCCACCATGTAGTTTTCATTACCCTTTCCTCGCTCTCCTTTCATGCCATTCCTCTACAACAAAGTAAGGGCAGGCATTTTTCCTGACTTACTGATGACAACATTGAAGCTCTGAAAAGTTAGGATGTTTTCCTAGGGTAGATCAATGCATAAATTCTGGTTTTGTTTACTTCATATTTTCTTTATATTATATGGTACCCATGGATTTAGATCTAACAGATAATGTGATATTTTGGTTTTTCTATATGATACCCACATGCACCCTTTTGATACCTTAGTAAACAAATAAAGAAAATGGTGTTACTAGATTAAGTCACTGCCCATATGAACAAGTCATATATTTTCTTTTTATGGGAGAAATGTGTTAATTCAATAGGCATTAAGTGACTTTTATGCAGTCATCCCTGTAATATCAAGAGCTAGTGGGGACTTGCAGGTCCTGTGTACATCCTTCTCATCCTGCAGGAATTTTCAGTGAACCTGAGGAAAGATGATAGGTACTCACCATTCTGGATAGCAGGCCTATTGAGTTGGCTTTCTGATTTGGGAGTGTTCCAGGTGAGGTGGAACATATCAACTAGAGGTTTTCTTTTTTTTTTTTTTTTTAAGGTTATTTATTCATTTGAAAGTCAGAGTTACAGAGAGATCTTCCATCCTCAGGTTCACTCCCCAAATGGCTGAAATGGCTGGATCTGGGCCTATCTGAACAGGAGCCAGGAGCTTCTTTTGGGTCTCCCATGTGGGTGCAGGGACCCAAGCCCTTGGGCTATCTTCTGCTTTCCCAGGCCAATCTCTAGGACTTTTTCATCGTGCAGAGCTAAAGCCCTCTACATGTTAAATTATAACAGGTCTCGGGGCCGGCGCCATAGTTCACTTGGTTAATCCTCTGTCTGTGGCTCCAGCATCCCATATGGGCCCCGGGTTCTAGTCCTGTTTGCTCAGTCCAGCTCTCTGCTGTGGCCCGGGAGGGCAGTGGAGGATGGCCCAGGTGCTTGGGCCCTACACCTGCATGGGAGACCAGGAAGAAGCACCTGGCTTCTGGCTTCAGATCAGTGCAGCGCCAGCCATAGCGGACATTGGGAGGTGAACCAATGGAAGGAAGACCTTTCTCTCTGTCTCTCTCTCACTGTCTGTAACTCTACCTGTCAAATAAAAAAATACTCTATTTAAAAAAAATTATAACAAGTCTCCATTTCCCTTTCCCCAGCTCTTGGAAACCACCATTTTCTTTCTAGCTATATGATTTTCACTACTCTATAAAGTTTTTTTTTTTTTTTGTAACTGGTTTATTTCACTTAGCATAATGTCTTCAAGGTTCATATGTGTTTACATGTTATAGCATGTGACAGAATTTTTTTCCTTTTTAAGGTAAATGATACTCATTGTATGTATATGCCACTTTTTTTTTTCATCAGTGTATAGACACGTGAGTTGCTTTTACCTTTTGGCCTTTGTGAATAATGCTGCCCTGAATGTGGGAGTATGACTATTTCTTGAGAGCTTGCTTTTTCTTTTGTTGCGTACATACCCAGAAGTACAACCACTGGATCATATGGCAATTATGTTTTCAATTTGTTTTAGAAACTGCTGTACCATTTTCAAAAGCAATAGTACCATTTTACACTACCAGCACATGTGCACAAGTTTTCCAGGTTCTCCATATTTTTGCCAGTGCTTCATATTCTTAATTTTTAAGGTTTGTTTATTCATTTGAAAGGCTGAGTAACAAGGAGAAGAAGAGATTTCTTTCATTCACTACTTCACTCCCCAAATGTCCACAATGGCCAGGGCTGGGTCAGGCTGAAGCCAGTAGCCCAGAGTTCCATTTGGATCTCGCTTGGGGGTGGCAGGGGCCCAATTATTTGGGCTGTTTTCTGCTGCTTTCACAGGCACATCAGCAGAAAGCTGGATTAACCGCTGGCACTATGGCGCAACGGGTTAAGCCACCATCTGCAGCACTGGCATCCCATGTGGGTGCAGGTTCAACTCCCGGCTGCCCCACTTCTGATCCAACTCTCTGCTAAAGTGCCTAGGAGAGCCCAGATGAAGCTTTTGGCTTCTGGCTTTGGCCTGGCCCAACCCTCGCCATTGTGGCCATTTGGCGAGTGAACCAGCAGATGGAAGAGCTCTTTGTCTCTCTTCTTTTTGTAACTCTGACTTTCAAATAAATGAATAAATCTTGAAAAGCAAGCAAGCAACTGGCTTGACAGTGGAGCTGCTGGGACAGCACAAGTGGCTGCTTAGTCCGCTTTGTCACAACGCCAGCCCCAGCACTTACTACTTTTTTGTGGCAGCCATCCTAAAGGATGTGAAATGGTATGATGAATGATGCTGAGTGCCTTTTCTTGTGCTTGTTGGTCATTTCTGTATCTTCTTTGGAACAACATCTGTTGAAGGTCTTTGCCCAGTTTTGAACTGGGTATTTGTTTTTTTGTTGTTGACTTGTGTGGGCTGTTTAAAAATTCTAAATATTAAATTCTTATCAGATATGACTTATAAGTTTTCTCCTACTGCATAGGTTACTTTTTCACTCTTTAGAGGATGTCCTTTAATGCACAGAAGTTCTTAATATATCACTTTTTGCTTTTGTTGCCTGTGCTCTTGTCATATTCAAGAAATCATTGCCAAATTCAGTGCCAGGAAGCTTTTCCTCTGTTCTAAGCATTTTGTATTTTTAGGTATTACATTTAGGTCTTTGATCCATTTTTTAAATTAATTTTTGTATACAGTGTAATGATTTACTGAGCTGTCATGAAAGAAAATCTCGAATGAAATTCCATCCAACACATAGGCATTTTATGTTATGTGTTCAATATTACTATGCATGGGATACCTATGAGGTCAGGGCATGTCTGGTTCACCACCTGAGTAGATGCTTGACTACAACTTGCAAGTGAGATTCATGTAATGCAGACACGAATGAGGCAGGATTCTGAGCCCCGTTATTGGCAACAGGCAAGGAGATGTCCTCCAAAACTACAGGCTGGATGAGCACCATCAGGGCACAATGGCCTTGACACCTTCCATTGCCTGAATCTTCAGCTATTCAAGTATGGGGTATTCTTTGACATTTTAGCCGATTCATTTATAGCAAATTACTTCAGTTTCTCCAGTGAGATATCATATCTAACATTCATCAGGTTAGTAAAATAAACTACTAATTTCACTGATGAAAAGCTATTCCTGATGTCCAGTAAGCTAAATAGTGAAGCTTCAGTGTTGATCACATTTGAATAGCTGAAATACTTAGCCACTTCTGAAATGTAGTCTTTTGTTGATAATATCCTAGCTCATCCCATAAACTGTATGCTTATTTAGGGCCAAAATTGAAACTAACTGATCCATACATTTTTTAAAAAAAGGATTTCTGTTTTATTTATTTGAAAGAGAGAGATAGAGACAGAGCGAGAGCGAGAGAGAGAGAAGGGGCTTCCATCTGCTGGTTCATTCCATTGGCTAGAGCTGAGCCAATCCAAAATCAGGAACTAGGAGCTTCTTTGCGGGGGGCTAAGGGGGACGGGGAGAGCCCACATGGGTGCAGGGACCAAGCAATTGGGCCATCTTCCACTGCTTTCCCAGGAACATTAGGAGGGAGCTGGATTGGAAGTGGAGCAGCCAAGACTCGAACTAGTACACATTTGAGATGCCAGCACTGCAGGCAGGGCTTTAACCTGCTGTGCCACAGCACTGGCCCCAATCCATAAATTTTTATATTACTGTTATTGTAATAGACCATGTTATACATTTTTAAATTAATTAAGCAAATTACAGAGACAGCAGCAAGTTGCCATTGGTTAAATCATGCATTTTGCAGCTCAACCTGGTGATTATAGTATTTGTGTAGTGCGTGTGTGTGTGTGTGTGTGTGCGTGTGTGTATGTTTAGTTTTCATTTCACTTCTAGGATTCTGTTGTTCCCTTTGCTTTACTGATGTTGATCAAAAAGTGCTAGAGAGATGTACATGAATAGAAAAATGTCACCAAGACAATATGCAGCATAGATATCTTGAGTGTATGTACTGTAAAAAGGTTAAACATATTGTTATTCTGAAATACTAATGAGCAGTTTTCCTTGAGGCAGCTTCCTTTGAGAGATTTCTAGTTTATCTCTGGGTGCTAGGTGTAGTTACGAGCCTTCTTCTCATTCTGTCCAGGTTCTGTTAGTCGGCGGTTGGCAAGGCCTTTCTTTGCCAGAAGATCCTCATCCATTTCTTTTATTCTTGGGAGGTTCATTTACTTTGTCAAGATTTCTTTCCTAATTAGTTTCTAGTTTGGACCCAAGATAAATCGGTTTCCTGGGTCTTTTGTTGTTGAAGGCAAGGACGCTATTGCCGTCCCATGGTGGCCAAGGACAGCCTGTTCTTTGACTTTCCCACAAGCATATAAACACTTTTTAAAGGGACATGATACTCTAATGACTTAAAGATTCTAGTTCAAGGAGTTCTGTATTGAGCGTCTGGTTGTCTCATAATTCCTTGTGTCTTCCTCCAAATGAAGAGACTTAGATTTTACAATTGAAAAGAAATTGACATAAGTATGGCTATGAAAATGAAATGACTGTGTCAAAGAATGTGTATCTCATGAATCATTGAAGCGTGGCACAAAAATGCCGTCCCAATGTTTTATATATGTGTGTATGTCTATGGGACTTAAATACACATGATTTTGCAATGTAGCAGTCCAGGTTTATTTTATGATTGAATTAATAGCATTTAAACATTTTCTGTTTTAAATATAGCAAGATCAACTTTACACCTGGGCTGCCGTTAGTCAACCCACACACTCGCTGGATTACACAGAAGGGCAGTTTCCCAGGAGAGTCCCGTCTGTGTGGCCATCATCAAAACCTCCTCATGAAGAGCACAGGTCGAAGAAGGCCGAAACAGGTAGGACGTGGGAACAGCGATGCTCTGAACTTGGGCAGCATAATGTATCTCTGCAGTACGCACTGGGTAGTGAGTGTGCACTTGTTTTCTAAGTGTTTTTTAGTGTAGAATTTGCAAATGACTTAAAATCACTGGAGGCTTGTTAAGTTGAAGATTCTTCTGCCACATATTCAAGGGAGCCAAGTTAGAGTGTTGGAGGACAAGATACTGAAATTCTCCAGTAATTACTCTGTACACTGAAGGGTTTTTTAATTCATGTTTAATTTTAATTTTAATTAATTGTTAACAGACTCAATATGATTTATACATACAAGTCTAAGAACATAGTGATATTTCCTTTCTTCCGCCCTCCTTCGTTCTGCCTTTGTTTCTTTTTCTTTTTAGTTTTTGAGACAACATATTTTGAATTTACATTACAGTAAAAGTCTTAATACTTCACCAAATAAGAAGTTTCACATGTGAAAAGCAGAAACGCCCTAGTTTAGGGGGAATATACACAATAGCTAGAAACAATAATTGATCAGGTGTACATTGAAGTTTAAGAGCCACTTCCCTAAAGTATGCAGCTGGAGCCAGCCCTAGAGGTCAGAGGTTGATATTGCATTTGGGATGAGTGGGACCCAAAGAGGCATTTCTGACTACTGTGTTCAAAGAGGATGATGATCACGCCATCTCTTTTCTGTCGATCTCTTCACTGACTGCTTTCTTTGTATTTTTCTTATTCCTTTTCTTTTGGAGATATCTGAGAGAGAAAAGATAGAGATATGTTTTATTAAATCTCAGTTTTATGTAGTTAATAACGGATTATGCAGTATTCAGATGTAAGTATTTTTTCTTTAAACTTTTGCTTTTGGTTCTTTTATCTCTTTGTTCCTTTTGATGTCTTGAAGTATTTTGTGGTCTTGCCTGGGAAGATAGTGTGAGGTTAGCCTCAACTTTATTTGGAAGAATTTCAGTAGGATATTGATCCCTAAGCCTGATTTTAGGAAAATACCCTGTCACCAGAATTGAGAATCATATCTGTGTAACAATGCTTTATGAAATTTTGTTGTTTTATCCTTTGTTCTTCATTTTGTGTTGTAAATTCCAACTTTCTCTGGGTAGACTAGGAATATTGACTTCTGATGCATGAATGAAAACTGAATAGAAGGGAAGAATGGCATTTGTAATTTGCATCCTGACAACATATTCCTAAGTGGTAGCATGGGTATTAGAGTTAAGAATTTTGATTTTTTTTTCCTCATTGGCTCACAGGGAGAAAATACTCCTAAGAAAAGTAAACTGGACTGGTAGCAAGAGAGCAGAACCCAAGAGTGTGCAGCTTGGACTCTTTTTTTTTACCAGCTTTGTGATCTCAGACACATTTCCTACCACTGTACTCAGTTTCCTCATCTCAAAAATGATGATGAGAATAGCAGCCACTACACAGGGCTGTTTTGAGGATTATATGTGTTTGTGTGAACCACTAGAATACTGCACTACCTGGCTTAGTGTTTACTATTATAATTATTATTGCAATTATTTCATGTTGTTGCATTCCTCATGAGTTCCCTTTAAAACTTTATAGTCTTATTCTTGTCCCTTGTCTGAAATTTTTGCTGATTCACTGCCCAGATGGCTGCAATGGCCAGGACTGAGCCAGGTTGAGGCCAGAAGCTTCATCAGGTCCCTTTGGGTGGTAGGGACCCAAACATTTGGGCCATCTTCTACTTTGCCAAGGTCATTAACAAGGAGCTGAATTGGAAGTGGAGTAGCCAGGACAAGAACTGGTGCCAATATGGGATGCCAGTGTTGCAGGTGGTGGCTTTACCCTCCATGCCACGAGGCTTTCCACCATACCCCCAACCTCACACCACATGTCCAAAATTCTGCAATAAGGAACCCAGCTAGCTTCCTGCTTTTAACCCCATCTCTGGAGGGATGTTTTTAGGAAGTATTCCTCTTCTTTCCTCTTTTTACCAGTGTACTGAATGAGAACTTTGACCTCAAATTTCTCTTTTTTTCAGTATCCAGTGGTTTTAAAATACTACTTGGTATTCCTTGAAATAACCAACAAATAAGAGATGAAATATAGGAAATGTTCCTTGTAGGACCCCCTTGTCACATTAAGGCTCAGCAGTTAATCAAGGGCCAAGATGGAGTCTCCTAAAGCAGTGATCTGCAGAGATGTGGGGACTCCAGCATGGTAGCACCAGAATGAATGAAAGTATTTTTAGTGTTGAAAGGAAAAATACGCAATTGAAAAAACTGATCCCACTAGAAAATTTTTCAATTTTATTGAGATACTTTATAACTTATATTCTTATCCTATATCATTGATTAGGGTGATATTTACATGTTTTTTTCTTTCCTACTATGTGTTTATTTTTCTAACTGAAATATTTACATTCTAAAATTTTAGGATACTTTTAAAAAGTTATGGAACATTTTGTCACTGTTATGCATATTGGAGGAGCACTTGACAGAAAGATAATTAAAAATGGAAATCTGAATTTGAATTTTACTTTGGTAAAAGTTGATAGTTGGAATTGAGACCATAAAGTTTGTAATCTAAATTTTTCTTCATTATTTGATGTCACTTGCACAATATCAGAGCAAGTAATTTTTAATACAGTGACTTGTCTCCTTTTAAACTATGCATTCTTGAAGAGGATAATGAAGGTAAGTAGAAGGTAATTTAGCTTCATGGCTTGTTTTCCTCCAGTTGATCTGTTTTATAAGCCCCCCAAAGCTGTAGAGCATTCTTTTGTTCAAAGTGATCTAATGATGCTTCCCGAACTTTTCCTGTTGTAGCAGGAAGACTGGAAGACTCTCCCTTTGCGTAGTTTCATTCCCAAGGATACTCACCACTATCTCTCTTCAAGTTGGACAGTCATAAAAGAGAAATTCCAATAAAGCATTGCAGAGAATCTATTGCTGTTTTATATCACTTGCACACTTTGATAATGTCATTAGTATTTGCTGTGTAATTAACAGAGGTTTACATGTTACTGTGTAGGTGACATCCTGGTTAAGCCAACTACATGCAGTATTGACCCCTTTCAATTTTGATTTACATAGAAGAGTTCCATGACTCTTTTTTGTTTTTTAAGAAGTAAAACTTGCAGATCCATCTTAGAAAATTGAGAACTTGGTGGGTTTTTTTTTTTTTTGACTTTTTATTCCTTCCAGCACTTCTTGAAATTGGTTACTAATTTACATGTGTAGCTATTCTTATTTGTGCTGGTGCTTCTTCTGCCTTTCTCATGTATCTTACTTTAACTTTTCTGTGATCCCTTCTGTTAGAGGTTTCTCTTCATCTGCATATGTAGAGGAAGGACCTGACCATTCTTCATACATATTTGCTGAGGTGAAGTCTTGGTGCCTCTCCCCATTAGTGACTTGCAGAAGGGCTGCGGTTCCTGTGAATTCTTGGCTCCCATAATGGCCTGTGTGTAGTTAAGCACTGGCTTTTTAGATGAGCTGAAGGTGTTAAACTTGACCTTTTCAAGACTATAGCCTGACTGAAAAGGAAATTAGAATGCAATTTGCTTTAAAACTTGGTGACAGAAGCACTGACAAGAAGAAATGCTTTCTGGTTGTCTTGTTTATTCTTTATCTTCACTCTTCATTTCCTCTGACTTACTTGCTACACCCACCCTCCCACACCCATGGTGGTTCTCTTTGTTGGACTATCACATTTTATTCAGATCTCTATCATCTCAATTAGTTATGTATCATAATTTATCTATTTTTATATACACATGTCTTCCATGTAGACTTCTGGTATTTTGAGATTTCTTGGGGTATTGTATATAGTTCAGTGTTTGAATGAATGAATGAATGGATAATGACTTGTTGGGAAAGACATAAATGAATAAAATGTCAACTGAACAAATGAATGCAAGATTTGAGGGAATTTTTTGTGTGTGATAAACTAGTTCGTGGACCATTTTATAGGCTCAGTGTCAAGTTTCAAAGGCCATTTATCAGATTTACACAAAACTAATAAGACAATTAATTTGAACTTTCAAATTCATGTAGAACAGAAGCAGGGTGTGAAGATGTGAACAGTAAATTAACAATTCTTATTTCATTTCTGGAAAATCAAGTCCAATATGTTTCTTTGAAAATGTGAATGGCCAAGAAATAGTGGAGTATTGATTTTAGAAGAAAACTTGGGCTCAGAGAACTGTTGAAGAAAATAAATGGGAAGAGATAATGGCTGAAACATTTTATGCAGAAATCCTAAAAAAGTATGTTTATGTGCTGACTGACTGAATTTTAATCCACTTTTGTTCCAAAAGAGATTTGAGTAATTTATAAATATCTAAGATGGTATACAAAAGAATAACAAAGAGAAATGTACCAAACTAAAAGGAACAATAAAAGGAAATTGAGATAAGCTAGCACATTGAAATGTATCTCAAAACCTGTATTTTGTTAAAGGTAATTAGGTATTTATCCCTCAGCTTCAAAGCAAAAAGGGCAATGTCAACAATCCTGAATCATCCACAGTGCCCATCGGATTGAGAGCAACATACTTTGAGCCTTAATATCCAGAAGAAGTATCTCTCGTGGTTCTTAATAAAGGAGCTTCCGTGGGATATAATAGATGTGTTCTGTCCAAGTACTTTAACACGTGCTCAGTTGAGGTAATGCAGAAATCCTATACAGGGCCAAGGAAAGGTTGATAGTGTTCTACCTCTCTGAATTTCTCATTAAATGAAGTGATAAAATATGTGATCCGCACAGTATCTCCTACAGATAATTCTCCATTTTTTGTACAAACACACACAGGAATAATTTAAAAAGTTAGTGGAAAATGGAATTAAGAGGTAAATTTATTTTGTGCAAATGATTTTTTAACCTTGTCTACTTAAAGGTCTATTTATTTGAAGGGCAATTACAAAAAGAGCGAGAGAGAGATGGTGAGAGAGATCTTCTGTCCATTGGTCCATTCCCCAAATGGCCACACTGGTTGGGGCTGAGCCAAGCTGAAGCCAGGTGCTGGAATTCCATCCAGGTCTCCTATGTGGGTCGAGGACCCAAGAATTTGGGCCATCTTCCACCTCCCTCCCAGGAAAATTAGCAGGGAGCTAGATCAGAAGTTGGGCAGCCACGACTTTGAACCAGCACTCACATGAGATGGCAGCGTCACAGGCGGTGGCTTAATCCATTGCACTACAATGCTAGCTCCAGCCTTCTTTATTTCATAAGAAATTTTTCTTTATCCTTCCATGATAGGAGGATCCAGGTACTTCTCAATAGGAAAAAAATGATTTTGAATTCCTGTATACAAGGAATCTTCAGAAAATTCATATAAAATATGTATTATGGAAAAGTTTATGAATGAATTTATGATTTTCTGCATCAATTTTTGTGTTTGTAAAATTGCCCTGCTGTTTCTTGTTGGCTAGTTAAGGCCTAGGTGTGCATATCTTTTGTTGTCAGTGAAGGGCAGATCCATACCATAAAATAATCAAGCAACCAGAACGTAGAGTTGACTCCATTTAAGAAAATGTGTTTAACCTCATGTTCATTTGCAGAAGGACATTTGTATCAGAATTAAAGACATCTACCACTTATTAGGCATCTAATCATAATCCATCCTATTTAAATGAAGTTTAATGCTTACTTTTTCAGTTGAATTGACTGAATTGAAACAAAATGGTGGATGATATTGGGAAAGAAGCTATTAATAATTTTACATAAGTATATTCTCACTTAAAATGTAAAACTATTTGGGGACTGCTTAATTTTTATTAATTTGCTTTTAAAAGTGTTTTACTCTTTTTAAAGTACTTTATTAATACGAAGAGAACAGATTTCATGTATTTCATAGGTACAATTATTATTATTTTAAAGATTTATTTATTTGAAAAGCAGAGTTCCAGTGATCCACAGGGGGATATACTTATCTTCCACCAACTGGTTCACTCCCCAAATGACCAAAATGGCCAGAGCTGGGGCAGGCCAAAGCCGGGAGCCTGGAACTACATTCCGGTCTCCCATGTGTGTTCATGGGTCCAAGCACTTGGGCCATCTTCTGCTGCTTTCCCAGGTGCATTAGCAGGGAGCTGGATGGGAAGCATCTAGGGCTTGAACCAATGCTCATGTGGGTTGCTGACATTGCACACAGTGGCCTAACCTGCTGTGTCACAACACTGGTCCCTACAATTCTCAGAATATAATGATATTTCCCTTTCTCCTTCTTCCTTCCTTTCCATTTTCTTTTAATTTTTGTGATAACATGTTTTATTTACTTGAAAGGCAGAGAGAGAGGGGGGATGAGGAGTGCAGATCAAAAAGGAGTGACTTTCCATGTGCTGATTCACTCCCTAAATGCCTTGCACTAGCTGGGGCTGGGTCAGGCTAAAGCTTGGAGCCAGGAACTCAATGTGGGTCTCCTACATGGGTGCCAGGGACCCAACTGTCTGAGCCATCACTTACTGCCTCCCAGGGTGTGCATTAGCAGGAAGCTGGAATTGACAGTACAGCTGGGATGAAACCAAGGCACATCAATAATATGGGATGCAGGTGTCCTGAGTACTGGCTTAACCCCCATGCCAAATGCCTGCCCTATAATCATTTTTATTCAGAGTCTAGTTTCTGATTATAGAAATGACGAATGAAGGAAGTGGCAGTCTGAAGTATACCTTCTAGGTTGGTGCTGCGGCTCACTTGGCTAATCCTCCACCTGTGGCCCTGGCACTCTGGGTTCTAGTCCCAGTTGCTCCTCTTCCAGTTCAGCTCTCTGCTGTGGCTGGGGAAGGCAGTGGAGGATGGCCCAGGTGCTTGGGCCCTGCACCCACATGGGAGACCAGGAGGAAGCTTCGGATTGGTGCAGCGCACTGGCCATGGCAGCCATTTGTGGGGTGAACCAACAGAAGGAAGACCTTTCTCTCTGTCTCTCTCTCTCTCACTGTCTAACTCTGCCTGTCAATAATAAATAAATAAAAATAAAAATATTTTTGAAGTATACCTTCTAGAGTGTTCTCACTAGTTACGCTTTAACTGTTCTGATTGGTGACTCTTTAGTGGGGTTGTCTGTCACTACCAGGATGGGGTTAAAGCAATTCCTTAAAGTGTTCTTGGGTCCTGAAAGGATGAGATTGTTGGTAGCAAGTACACTGGAGTTTGTGTGAGCAGTGATAGCTTTGATTTAGGGAGTTCTTTGAATATTAGGGCTAAGCTGATTCCTCAAATATACCTTTCCAGTGTCTCTAGTCTTGTACTATTCCTCAGAAGCCACTTTACCTCACACTTGCTGCTAGCACACTGATATCTTTACTGCATGCTTGCCAATTTTTGCCAATTCTTTCTCTTATCTGCATTCTTCTTTCTATGCCCTCTCTTTCTTCTGTTTTCCCTTATTTTTTCACCTTGTTACTTTTCCTTTTCCTTAACATGTGTTTTTCTTCATCTCTTAGTTTGTATTCATTTTCCATTTATTTGCAATAGAGTTATTCTATACATCTCTTTGATCTTGACCTTCTAGAATTTACATATTCCAGCTTGTGATTAAATTTGTCCTAAAAGTTTTAACGCATGGATTCAAGGAAATGAAAAGCATAATGAAAGGCTTGGGGAATGCATTCAAGTATTCATTAAATGAAGACACAGGGAAATTAAAAGTTTGGTTGTAAGTCTTCAGGGTATTTTTGATGCATCTTTCTAGTAGACATTGTTGTTAATTACATTGTTCTGCTAAGCCTCATTTGTGCTTATTTACCATCAGAGCTCAGAAACTTACTTTTTGGGAAGATTATCAGGTCAGGGACTATGGAAAAAAGCTAGAAGCATCATATACATTTTTTAAAAGATTTATGTATTTATTTGAAAGGCAGAGTTAGAGAGGCAGGGGCAGAGAGAGAGAGAGGTCTTCTATCCGCTGGTTCACTCCCCAAATGGCTACAATGGCTGGGGCTGTGCTGATCCAAAGCCAAGATCCAGGGCTTCTTCCAGGTCTCCCATGCAGGTGCAAGGGCTCAAGGACATGGGCCATCTTCTACTACTTTCCCAGGCCATAGCAGAGAGCTGGATCAGAAGTGGAGCAGCCGGGACTTGAACTGGAGCCCATATGGGATGCTGGCGCTGCAGGTGGCAGCTTTATCTGCTACACCATAGCACGGGCCCCCTTATATATTTATAATGCAGAGAACTCTTTGTGTATCATCAGCAAGTCTTTTGGGTTGTTACTATACTATCTCAATAGAAAGGAAAAGAGAAAATGTCCTTTATCAGTATAAAGCCAGAACATGTTTTGAGTCCTTTGTGTTCAGGAGGACTTAGAAGCAATGAGAAATCAGTATAAAACATAAAATATATATTTATAAAATATAAAATCAGTGTTCTGGAGTTTGCTTTTGCCTTAATATTAACTTACTAGCTTTGATGTTAAAAATCTTATTTGGCTTTAGTAATAAGTTCAGAGTAGAGATTTGTCAGTATAACAGATAAGAATCCCATTTTTACTTACTAAATAGTATTTGCCTAGGGAAATGGCTATATTTCAAGAGCATTTATTTATATTCCATTGCCACTGTGACGTCCATGGGTTAGGTGACTAATTCACACTATTCTCTATGATTTTTGTTTTGAAACATATACACTTAGGAGCTGATGTTTTAGTGTAGGCAGTTAAGGCACTGGCTACAATGCCAGTGTCCTATATGGGTGCTGGTTTGAGTACTGGCTGCTCTTCTTCTGATCCGGCTCCTTACTAATGACAACAGCAGAAGATCGCCCTAGTGCTTGGACCCCTGCATCCCAAGGGGGAGACCTGGATAAAGCTCCTGGCTGCAGCCTGGCTTAGACCTCGCTGTTGAAACCATTTAGGGGGTGAACCAGTGAATGGAAGATACATTCATTCATTCTCTCTCTCTCTCTCTCTCTCTCTCCTTCTCTTTCTGTAACTCTTTCAAATAAATAAATACATGTTTTTGTTTTTTATTTTTTAAGAAGAAAGATATACACTTAGCTGAAGTCCGGGAAGTAGTGGAAGGCAAGGTAGTGCCTGCAATACTTGTTCTAAAATCTTTTCTCCCCCTGGATGCCCCCCCCCTTTCCTTGGTGCCATCCATTTTCATTCTTTCTTTTGAGTTTTCATTTGTTCTTTGATTCACTCCTACAATTACTTAACAAATGTTTAAAGCATCTGCAGAGAACGTGCCAGGTGCTATTTTGGATGCTAGAGATTTGTGGGGAGGGGCCCAGGGGAATCAGCAAAAATGCCTACTTTCATGAAGCTTATGTTCTACTGAATAAGAGTGATAAGAAGGGGCTGGTGCTGTGGCATAACAGGCTAATCCTCCGCCCGTGATGCGGATATCCCGTATTGGTGCCTGTTCATGTCCTGGCTGCTTCTCTTCCAATCCAGCTCTCTGCTTATGACCTGATAAAGCAGTGGAAGAAGGCCTAAGTGCTTAGGCCCCTGTACCCATGTGGGAGACCTGGAAGAAGCTCCTGGTTCCTGCCTGCTGGCTCCTGGCTTTGGATGGACCCAGCTGCAGCCATTGTGGCCTTTTGGAGAGTTAACCAGAAAATGGTATATAATTATTATATATTATAATATATGTCATATATATGAGAGAGAGAGGGGTCTTCCATCCACTGATTCACTCCCTAGATGGCCACAGTGGTCGGAGCTGGGCCAATTTGAAGCCAGGAGCAGGAGCTTCTTCTGGGTCTCCCATGTGGGTGCAGGGGCCCAAGGACTTGGGCCATCTTCTACTGCTGTCCCAGGCCATAGCAGAGAGGTGGATCATAAGTGGAGCAGCTGGGACTCCAACCAGCACCCATAAGGATGCCAGCACTACAGGTGGCGGCTTTACGTGCTGCGCCCAGAGCCAGCCCTGACAGTGTAGTTTGGCAGTATGTTATACCAGTTAATCACCAAATTCCTTTCATTTTTCAGTAGCATTGCAACATGCATCAGCTGCAATGCCGCTAAATTTGGATTGTGAAAATGATTGTTGAGAATGACTGCTGTATCTTCTGCCTGGTGTCGGACCCGTGTGCCAATCAGGAGGAGCAAAGTGATGGGTTGGGTTTGGGACAAGGGAGCAATGTGACTGAGGCATTAATTCTGTTCATCACCTTGCCAACAACCACTTGGTTATGGGCCTTTGGTTTCTAACCTCTGAAATGAGGATAGACCGTATTAGCAATTTTCAGACTGGCCTCTGGGACACTGGAGATTCCTGAAAGCCCTGTCATTTTTATTTTTATGTTTTTAAATTTGCAGACAAGGATCATTTAGGAGATAGCAAATCCTGGACTTCGTTATCTTTTTGATTTTCTCACTTGATAAACTTGTTTTCTCACAGAATCTCTAATGACAGAGGCTAAAGGAACAAAATCCTTCCCTCATTACTCAGAGCTATTGGTGACAGTGTTCATTACTGTTTGTAGAAGTCAGGAGGTAATTTTTCAACAATCAGCTAAAGCAGCCAGCGCCGCGGCTCACTAGGCTAATCCTCCGCCTTGCGGTGCCGGCACACCGGGTTCTAGTCCTGGTCAGGGCGCCGGATTCTGTCCCGGTTGCCCCTCTTCCAGGCCAGCTCTCTGCTGTGGCCAGGGAGTGCAGTGGAGGATGGCCCAAGTACTTGGGCCCTGCACCCCATGGGAGACCAGGATAAGTACCTGGCTCCTGCCATCGGATCAGCACGGTGCGCCGGCCATGCCGGCCTTTGGAGGGTGAACCAATAGCAAAGGAAGACCTTTCTCTGTCTGTCTCTCTCTCTCACTGTCCACTCTGCCTGTCAAAAAACAAACAAACAAACAAAAAATAATCAGCTAAAGCTTTTGGGACCCTATCCTTCAAGATTGAGAAAGTGGCTTCTATCACAGCAGAGATTTTAAGTGCATAATAAAATATGAGTAAGTGAGAGTCTTAGGAATTGCTGGCACAATCTAGAAACTAGGAATCCAGAAAAATAATTGTGGTCAATATGTATTAGAAGTAATTCGATTTATGAAAATAACTAATGACACAAGTATGTTCCATTTGATGTGTTGTGTATCCTGAAAGGTACTCATATCCTTATAACCCAGTAGTATAATTGAAAGACTGATATTTTTGAAATGTATGGCTAAAAGTATACTTCAGTGAAATTTTGTTTTCTGACTGAGCAAATGGGAAAAATTATTGCTTAAGTTATTGACCGTCTGCTTCCTTTCTAATCCAGAATCTCAATCTGCTGTTTTGGAACCCCCGAATAAGTGTCCAGATGCTGTCCAGCAGGTAAGAAGATCTTGTTAAAATTCAGAACCCCCATCTCTGTCATTTGTCTTGGAATCACGACAGGATCTGTGATTTATGCCCCCATCTGTCCAGCTGGAGAGGTGGCCCTTACTTCCCAAAGTCTGCAGGAGATCCAGTCACACAGAAGGGGATATGTGTTCTTTCATTTATGTTTTGCAAAGAAAATCAGCCTTGAAGTGGAACTGAAAACAAGCTTTTCAGAAGCTGTATCATGCTATATCCAGCCAGAGTAGGACCCAACAGCAGCTGTCTCCAGCAGGAAACTCTGGCCACTTCCAGAGAAGTCTGTGCCGAGATTTGCCTGGTCGAATAGTCCCCTTGACACAATTAAGTGAAAATCTGTCATAGCTTTTCTAAAGTCAAATCAGATTTTAAGTTGCTCTGGTGAATGAAACATTAGTTCATGTATGTCTAGTTTCCATGGAGTCTTTTTTCTGTTACTTAAGGAAGCCAAATGCTGGTCTTTTTTTTTTTTTTTCTTTCTTCTTTCTTTTCCTTGTACCAATTTAGTATAAAAAATCTTAAAGGAAATGATTGTATGAAATAGTAGTTGTGGATAGCAACTGTTCTTTCTGATATAAAATTATTTGTTTATTCTTTCACACAACTATGCATTTGAAAATTAACTGATGCGTCTTCACAACATTTTTGGAAAACGTGCGTTGTGAGAAGGTGATGCATCGGTTTCGAATTGTTATGCACCAAAACAAACTTCTCTTTCACTTCCATTTTCCACAGACTTTTTGAAGTACCCTCATAGTATTAGAAATTGGCAGTAAGAAGTTGAGTGTGTACTATCAGGAAATGAGAAGATTCATACCTGGGTTCTACATCTAGGCCTGTTTCTGGTTAGTGATGACACACACTACCTGGGATATAGCATTCTTCTTTGTAAAATTTAGATTGATGATATTGAGAGCTCTCCAAGGCATTAAAAGAATTCCCTTGAAAAAAATTTTTTTTTCCCTGTATCATCCATGAAAGTTGTGCTCCCCCTAGAGGAGAAATGGGAATGTATAGTGACAAACAATGAGGGAGACATGTTACAGTCCTTGGGTGCTTTTCAAAAGTACTCCTAGATTGACCTTTATTATAAGAGTAAAGCTGTTGTTAAGGATAATATCACACAAAAGCAAGTTTTCCAGTTTATTTTATTTTTTTTTCAGAGAAGATGCTTGTGTCAACCGGGAACACTTAGAAGGGCAGCTAATTTTTATTTAATTAACTGCAGTCATTAACCAATAGTAGATAAGAGGAAAAAAGATAAAGAGAGGTAAAAACAGTTCATAAGGTCAGCAGTAATTAGGAAAAAATAGTACCCTCAAAATATCCTTTAGAACATCCTCTCTTTTTTTTTTTTTTGAGGCATAGCTAATTGTGACTGGAAAGAATTTTAATCAGGTTTTCTAAATTCTTGTATTCAAAGATTATAGAGCTGAAATCTTTGTTGTATATGATAATGCCAAAGAGAACAAAATAAAAATATTAGATAATATTGACAATGATAAAAGATGTATAGTCTTGCTCTATACATTAAGATTATAGCTGTACAATTTCAGGGTATACCAGTGTACCAGTATATACATGTGTGTGAAATTATACAGTGAATTTGTTTTTCTACTGTGAAATATATTGCATCAGTAGAAAACCTAATAGACAGGGTTATTTAAAATACCTGTACAATATCTTGGAGATTTAATGGTGAAACAGATAGAATAAATATCACATATTCTCCTTTCCTTGTTGATAAAGAAGTATCTAGATGCCAGAAAATATAATAACTCAATTGAGAGATAACAATATTTGGAAGAAATTGAAGTTAAACACTCATTAATGACATCTAAACTTACTTTTGGCATTATTGCTCTTTAACATCAATTGATTTTATGGGCCTTGAATGATATGGATATGATTCAGAAGCGCTGGCCATATGGGGGATATGTGGAACTAGAATTGATTTTGAACCTACTTTGTACCTATTCTTTTATAATAATACCTTATATAATCCTTAAAATAATCCTTTACAGTAATTATTATTTATCCTTAATTAGTAAAGAAATGTTTCTAGAAGTTAAAACTTTTATGTACTAAGAATCACAAAATTGGTAGTGCCAAGATTTGCACATAGGTCTGTTTGACTTTATTCCTTTATGATGATAAAGTTATACTTTATTATGGTAAAAATTGTGTTTTTACATAATGAATCACTCTATGACTAGTTACAAAAATATCATGCCAAAATTATCAGATGGATAAGAAGTTTATTTTAAAAGTTATTATAATTTCAACCTCCTTATACCTTTGAGTCATATATCAAGATTATTCTGTAAGCATGGAGGTATATTAGTTTGCCTATGCATTTTAAAGTTTTGCCATCTCTTTGTGCCAGATTGTATTGATTTTTATTAACTTTTGCGCTTCATAAAAAGCATGCAATTTTTCAGAGCACGTTGCTTTTTTCCTCTTAGACGCTAGATGGCAGCTCTGTATCTCTGTAAATTACCACTGCAGGCGGAATTGAGAGGTTTTAAGTGAGTATGCTCCTTATGAATGGTGTACACAAGAGGTTTTCTGGTCCATCCAATGCTGCCTACGTTATTCTGTGGTCATAATGCGAGATCCCCAGGACTGCTTGGTCAGAGGCATGCAGCAGAATTGGAAAGCATCCTCTAAGTTTTTCTTCAGATGTGTGTGCAGGCACCTGTTGTCTCAATCTGAGCACACTGGAATTTACTGAATGAATTTTGACTTTCACTCTTTTTCTGTAGTTAATAATTCTGAGTTCAATATCCCTAGAAAAAAACACATGACTCATAAAGCTTTTTCTCAACTAAGAGGAGTTGAAGGCTGTGGTGTTGCCAGTGTCTGAAGCTTAAAGGAAATGCAGCTGGCACCCAGGCAGAAAGAAAAAAAAAAGACTATAGCTGGTTTTTTTGAGTGCTTTTATTGATGATGCTATCAAATTGGGAGGCTTTAAAATGAAACTGCATTCTTTAGAGCTCACTTACTGATTATATTAAGTTAAAATAATATGCTCTGAAGAGTTATGTCATAAAACTGAAATAGAACTGCCTTTTGATTTTGTTTTTTATGCTTTGATATTTAAAACACTACTTAAACTGCAGACTCTTTTATACTATGTAGTACATAAAAGCTTGATATCAATTATTTTTAAGACTTATTTATTTGAGATACAGAGTTACAGAGAGAGGGAGAGACAGGCAGGTCTTCTATCTGCTGGTTCATGCTCTAAATGACCTCAATAAATGGAGCTGGGCCTGTCTGAAGCCAGGAGCCAGGAACTTCTTCCTGGTCTCACGTAGGTGTGGGAGCCAAGGCACTTGGGCTGTTTTCTACTGTTTTCTCAGGCCATCAGCAGGGAGCTGGATGGCAAATGGAGCAGCCTGGACTTGAACATGGGAAGCTGGCATTGCAGGCGGAGGCTTAACCTGCTACACCGCAACACTGGTTCCTCAATATCAATTATTTTTCTCTAAAAATATTTGCTTTTGAGTTGAAGATTGGCATGTGGTTGCATGTTTTACCTGGTTGCCACTCAGTTTTTAACTTATTCTTTACTTTAAAAATTATGAACAATTTTTTTGGTTTTGAAGCATTTTCCTAATACTCTTGATATCTTTCTAATGAACATGGGCTGCTTCAAAGGTGAATAAAATATATTTTTTATGTTAACAGACTCTACCTTTGAGTAAGATTCAACAATATCAGGCAATCAAAAATAATCTGTATACATTTTAATATTTATCAGTTATGAATAGCTACATATATTACAGTGTTATAATGAAAAAATTAAGCAGTATCAGCATTGTCTCCCCCTATATATTGTAAGACTGTATGTAAATAGATTCTCAAATTTTAGAAAAATGCTTTGCTCTAATCAGTCCTATTAGGTTCCCTCAATGCCTAATGTGAGTGCAAACTTAGAAGAATTCTATATTTTTTCCATTGGATCTATATCTCCTGTAGCGTTCTTTATGCAATGACCATTCAGTATAATTTATTAGTCAGAAATCTTCATTAGGAACAAATCAAGGAAGCAGATATGGTTAGTAAACATTATCATTGTTGATGGTTCATGACAGTAAGTCTCGGAATAGACAAATTTGAAGAATAAAAGAGGCATTGGTCAAAGCAGAAGAAGAGTATGAGGTGAGGATAATTTTGGAGGAATAGTGATGGACACTTACACAGAAAATCCATTTGAATTGGAGTGGAAGGTATAGGACATATGGAAGGGTAGAGAAAGAACTTGTTTACTCTGTGGTCCTCAGCTTGAGCAAAAGATAATACAGGCTGCACATCCCTAATCTGAAATGCTTCAAAATCCAAAACTTTGAGTCCCAACATTATATGACAAGTAGAAAATTCCATACAATGAAACTTTGTTTCATGCACAAAATTACTAAAAATATTGTCTAAAATTGCCTTCAGGGTCTGTGTATAAGATGTAAGTGAAATATACATGAATTTTTTGTTTAGGTTCAAGTCTCATTCCCAAGATACTTCATCATGTATTCATATATGTGAATATTCCAAAATCTGGAAAAGTCTTAAATCCAAAATACTTTTGGTCCCAAACATTTCAAATAAGGGATATTTAAGGTGTATGAGTTTACAAGGTGATTGAAAGCCAAAGAAGAAAAGTAATAGTCTACAAAACAGATGAAACATCAACAGACTAAGAAAAGCAGGACTTAACGGAGTGGGGAGAGGGTTACCTGGGTTCTAAAAACCATGGGGTACTCATTCTTGACATCTGCCTCAGTGTCTGATTATTCTTAGGTGCTCCATAAACACTTTGACAAATAGAGTCTGGGAGGGGCACGTGAGATGGTTAGGAAGGAAGATGGTAAGGATACCCTTGTGGAGACTCTGACTTTAAAAATGGGTAACATTTTTTTCCCCAAGGAGTTTACCATACCGTGTCAAGGGAAAGAGAAAGAACATTTAAAAAAAAAGATTTATTTATTTATTTGGAAGGCAGAGTTACAGAGAGGCAGAGGCACGGAGGGAGAGAGAGAGGTCTTCCATCTGCTGGTTCACTCTCCAGATGACCACAATGGCTGGAGCTTTGCCGAGATGAAGCCAGGAGCCAGGTGCTTCTTCTGGGTCTCCCATGCAGGTGCAGGGGCCCAAGCACTTGGGCCATCTTCCACTGCTTTCCCTGGACATAGCAGAGAGCTGGATCAGAAGTGGAGCAGCCGGGACACGAATTGGCACCCATATGGGATGCCGGCATTGCAGGCGGCAGCTTTACCCATTATGCTTTCCATTAGTGCCAGCCCCTGGAAAGAATATTTTACTTTGTGGAAACTCCCAGGAGCTTAGAGAAAGATATATACATTTTATTCTACTTAAAATTTTTATTTTAAATTTCTATTTGTGTCTGTGTGTATTTGTGTGTGTGTTGTATGTGTGTGTGAGAGAGAGAGAGAGAGAAAGAGAGAGAGAGAGAGAAACTCTCAGGTATCCTGTGGAGATGGCAAGAACTAAACTACTTGAGCTATCACCACCGCCTCCCAGGCAGAAGGGGTTGGGTTTACATCAGCAGGAAGCTGGAGTCAGAAGTGGAGCTGAACATTGAATCCAGGCATAATGTAGACATTTTATCTCTAGTAGTAAAAAGAAGCTAACCATTTTAAGAATGAAAACAATTAATGTCTGGGAAATGGTTAAACCTTGAAGTAGAAATATGAGAAAAGAATTGGATTGCACACATTGTTTTTGTATTTCTCCAGGATGGTAGGGCTTGGAGGTGAAATGATATTCTGTTTGCTCTATTGAGTTTTAGATGATGTAAAACTGGTTTGTGCTGTACAACCTTATTAATGACCTGTAGAGAAAGTCAAACAGTTTAAGCAGCAGATATAAAGAGAGAACTGAGCTGATAACAGTCATTTACTTATAAAGTATACTTACCCTTTATTGAACACCAACTGACCTACCGTGTACGAGGTGTTTGTGGTAGGTGTTGAAGGAAATGTGAAGAATTTTAAGACAGAGTCCCAGCATTAAGAAGCAGACATTTAGGTTAGAAGGCTTTGTCTCTTCCATATATCAGTACTTGAAATGATTTGCAAGATGTAACTCTGCCAAGATATTTAGTAAGTGCTGTGTAACAGACCTTACAAAGGGGGGAAAGTTGTTATGAAACTGTATTTAAGGACAGTTTCTTAGGAAAAGTGAAAGTTGAATTGGATTCTGCTTTTTAGACAGATGGAGGAAGAAGAGCAGGTAGTTCAGGTTGGAGAAGAGAGTAAAGGTACAAAAGTAGATGTGAGCATAGCACTGGGGAATGGTGTGCTGCGTAGTGGCCCAGGTGATGTGACAGGCAGAGACCCTACTTTGCCTTCTGGGCCTCTTCCCTGTGCAGACCCAGAGTCTCAACCCAGAGCCCAGTGTTATCTGGATTTCTGCATTTGGTCTCCATGCAGGTCTCTTTACTTCCAGTCTTAATCCCTTCTAATCTCTTCTCTACCATGCTTCCAGAGTTATCTTTCTAAAATCCAAATTTGTGTGTGTTTGATATCTGCTTAGACTCATTCAGTGACTGCTCATAACATTTAAGGAAAAAAAATTCAGACTCTTGAGATTTACATACAGAATTTTCCTTTGCTACTTTCTTTAACCTTTTCACTCCATTTTCCTGTATTTTGGGCTTGTTCCAACCTTAGAGAATACCTTAGTTTTCTGAAACCTTTAGGACTTTACCTGTCTGTCTTTATGGGAGGATATTTCAAAAAATTTGTAGGGAAATGGCATTAAAAGTAAGTTAATTATGATGCAAAACATTTCTTGAAACTGTATATATGCAGGGTGTTCAAAAAGTTCATGGAAACACATATTATGAAAAAAAGTGCATAGATTTCAAAAATTCTTGGCACCAAAATAGACTTATCTTTTAATTCCATTTTCCATAAATGTTTTGAAGTATGCTTGTATAGTAGAACGTGTCTTTTATGCCCTTTTATACACTATTTATTTAAATCCACTTAATTCTTATTTTTAAATATAAGCTATCAAACATGACCTCCTTTAAACACTTTACCTGAGAAACCTCAATCCAGAGACCCCTTTTGATGCTCCTGCTCTGCCTGCCTTATACTTATCTTGGTTTTCCATTATTGCTGAGTTGTCACTGTTTCATAGACAACTGAGCTCCTTAAGCATAAAACCATTCATACTTTCTTTGTCCTTCCAAGTATCCAACACAGTACCTGATTTGGGGAGAACAGTAATTCTTGAATAGTGGACCAACTGGGGCCAGCCCTGTGGTGTAGCAGGTAAAACCACTGCCTGCGACACCAACATCCAATAAGGGTGCCAGTTTGTGTCCTGGCTGCTCTACTTCCAATCCAGCTCCTTATTGATGCACCTGGAAAAGCAGCAGATGATGGCCCAGGTGCTTGGGCCCCTGCACCCATGTGGGAGATATGGAGGAAGCTCTTGACTATTGGCTTCTGCTTGGCCCTGCTCTGACTGTTGCAGCCATTTGAGCAGTGAACTAGTAGATGGAAGATCTCGATTTCTCTCTCTCTGCCTTCTCCTCTCCTTCTCTGTAACTCTAACTTTCACATAAATAACTAAACCTTTTAAAAACAGATAAATAAAAGACTAATTATTTGGAACACTTCCCTGACTGGAGCCAAGAGTACATATTAGGAAGTGGTAGAAAATTGGTTTATATTCTTACCATAGTGGTTGATAATTTGGAACTTGGCCTGGTCTGCTTGGACACAAATCTCAATATTTTCACTTTGAACTGAGAAATTGTTCAAGAAATAAAATTAGATACCAGTGAAAATGGTAAGGCAAGTTTGTCATCAGTAGTAACTACTGAAATAGGGAAGAGTCCAGTGTGAGGTGAACTCAGCTTCCATCTGTACAGAGGTGACTTGAGTGTTTTTAAAGGGAGAATGAGCGAATAGTGAGGAGAGTGAGCAGAGGCTCAGGAGAGGCAGAAGTGAAGGGTTACAAAGGGCTCATCCATGTAAGTACAATTAGGCCAGCTGTGCATGCTGCATGGCAGTTTTTGAGATTAGGATTCTATCTGCCCCCAGAGACTGGTAGACAGAGGCCTTATCCACAGGTGTTGGCTCAACAAGTGGTAACCTTTCTTGGCAGCTTTGAGTTTTCCCAGAGAACAACTTTAAGTGGGGGGAGGGTTATCTTAGGGATTTGGCCTTGAGCTGTTAGAAACTATTCATGTTTGTTCAAGACTTTTGAGGCCAAGGTTGAGGCCTAGTCTAGAAGAGAAGCCTGCTGGAGTTTGATCAAGGATGAGAATTTTAGTTAGGACCTGTCTTAGTCTATTGTCTGTTGTCAGAAAACTGAATACCACAGACTCAATTTATGAAGAATAAAGGTTTGTTTAGCACATGATCCTGGAGGCTGAGACGTTCAAAAGCATGGCGCCAACATCTTCTGGAGGCCTTGCTGCTTGTATCATAACACAGTGGAAGGCATCATGTGGTGAGACAGAGCAAGTGTCCTCCGCTGGGTCTCACTTCCTCCTCTTGCAAAGCCACAAATACCATCCTGGACACTGCACTTTCTTAACTACAATTACCACCCCCCAAAGGCCCCATCTCCAAATGAGAATATTTACATATTATGAGAATAAGCTTCTAACACATGAACTTTTGAAACCAAGGTAGAACTTAGGGAAAGCCTTTTACTGGGTGCCTCATCTATGGAATGGACATAGTAATGAAGCCCATCTCAGAGTTTTATGGGTTTTAGTGCATTGCTTTTTGTGAAATGCTTTGTGAAGCTCCTAGTGCATAGTAGGTATGCAAAATTTTATTTTATGGTTATTATATCTGAGCAATACTCTCTAGTTTTTGAAAGTTGCTTTTATGATATAGCTAATCCTCATAACCTGTGGATTCTGTATTTGAAAAGTTATATAATGGTTAAAATTTATTTGTAAAGCTAATGTTGCATGGTGCTTTCATGGTTATTCACAAACATACAAAGTGGTGAAAAATTTGACTCACTGTAAATGTACTTTCCCAGGTGGAATCCAATGAGGCCAAACTTTGCTTTCTTGTTTCAGCTCTTTCTATTAACTATTAAATATTCTATTAATAGGTCTCCCTTTTGTGGTCTATTTAGTTCCACATTTTTCACATTCTATGCCTTTTCTGGGTGAATTCACTGTTTATAATATTAAGTAAGACATTTTCAAAGAGGGGTGCACACTGAAGAAGGTTATGCATTTATACTTTTATAAGTTGACAAAAGCATGACTAGAAGCTTGCAGGAATCTAATCTTGTGTTTTCCCTAGGAGTAATGATTCAGAATTTATTGATTCAGTGTTTTTAGCCACTTCATAGGACACAACTATGGTGAATCACAAGAATTTGATATAGTGCCCCTCTGCAATAGTATGGATGGGTAATGGAGTATTTAGCTTTACAGGTTATTAAAGACCTTATGAACCAAGTTAAAATATTTTATGTTTAGCAATCAGGAACATAAGTTTTTGAACAAGGAAGTACCATGAAGAGTTACCTGGCAAGAGGATATAGTGCTAGAAAGGAAAGTAGAACTGGTTAGGGGAACTGGTTATTAAGCTCTTGAAGTAACATGATTCTGAGCAGATGCAGTTCTCAGCTAAGGTGCTGAGGTGTCACTGGGAAAGCAGCAATCAAAAACTGAAATAACAGACTTAGTAACTATGTCTAATGTATAAAGTAGTTCATGGTTTTCAAAATGTGCTGCCTGGGCCAGGGTCATCAGCATCAACTTGAAACTGGTAAGGAATAGACATTCTCAGGCCCTACTCCAGACATACTGAATTGGAAACTCTGGGAGCGGGGCCTAGCAATCTGTGTGTTAGTAAGTCTTCTAGGTGATTCTGGCATCCATCAAGTTCAGGAGACAATGAATTTCAGAAATGATTCATGGATGACAGCTAGCCCAGGTAAACCACAAGAGAGAGTAAGATGTACTTTAAATTTATGGGAACAGATAGGGGATCAAGTAGCACTGATAGCTGAGCAATCGCAATAAGAAAATGAAGCATTGATGAGAGAGAAAATCTCACTTAGCCATGAGAGGCTAAGGACACAAAAACTGATGAGCTCTTTCAGTATCTATTGAAAGAAGGTGGGCTGGGACAAAATCACTGCTCTTAAAAAAAAAAAAAAAATCCAGAAGAGGAAACAGAGAAAGAAAAGAAATGGGAGAAGGGGAATAGAAAATTATAGAAGCCAAGAGAAGTTTTAACAAGGAGTGATTAGCTGTCTCAGATTCTTTTAAAAAGGCCAGGGATAAAGCTATAGTATTTGGTAATAAAGAAAACATTAGTGGTACTATGAGAGCAATTCCATCAGAGTGACATGGTCAAATGGTATCTTTGCTACCCTGGGTAAGATTCCCGATCCATTCCATTGGATTTTTTTCCAGGCTTTGTTCTTTAGGAAGATTTTTATGACATTTGAGAATGGCTGGGTGTTAACATAAGGAAGGTGGATAGGAGGTGAAAAACATGATTTTATATCCATAGATCCTTAAAGGAAAGTGAAACTACAGTAAAATAGTGTTCTTCTTCTTTTGCACTGTTTGGGACAATTAAAAAATATATTGCTTGGAGGAGTGGGGAAACTATTTTCTGCCAAAGGCCATTTGCATATTTATAATGTCATTTGCAGGCCTTACAAAATTATTAACTTAAAAATAGGCCTGCAATGGTTTTATTGAATATCAAGTCCTGCTACAGTTGCCTTGACAGAGAAAAAAACCTAATGATTTCACAGGCCTTATTCGGTCTGTGGGCCGGAGATTCCCCACTCCTCCTAGGCTGTGGCTTAGAACCTCTTCAGAACTCTAGCTTGGCTAACTAGAGTGTTTAGGAGTGTGAAAGAAAACAAAAAATATCAGGTTTTTTTCTTTTTATTTCTCTTTTTTGATCCCCCTTCTCAGACATGTAGCTTATTACTTACACTGTGGTTATTCCCTAATAATGATTATTTTAACTCTCTCATTAATCAATTTAACAGCTACTATGTTGAAAAGATGTTAGTGATAATACAGCCAATTGTGCTTTTTAATTTATCTGCTTCCCTTCCTCATCACATTTCTCATTTATGTAGGACAAATATTGGAAGAGATTTGTCATATCCACTCCAGTTCCAAAATATAATTTTAATAATTTATCATTTGTTTCATTAGAATGATTCCAGAGATGTCATTTTAGCTCTTATTTTCTATAATACATTCTGCTTTAAGAGGCACCAGGTAAGATATTTGCCATTTATCTCATATTCTAATATTCTCTTCTTTCTTGAAATTTCCCTTTCAAACCTGAAATTTCTACCTTATTTTTGTGAATAATTATATCTACTCCCAAACTTGATTTCTCTTCTTTTATTGTCTCTTTAATAGGGTCTTTATTTAAAATAAGTTGCCCAAAAGGATTTGGCCTCTCTGGAATCAGCAAGTCTAAGAGTACGTGCAGGGGGCTTCCTATCATCTGGGGCACGTTTGTTTTCTGCTGACTTCTTTTCAGCTGCTGGCTGCTTAGCAGTGGCAGCCTTTTTCCCTACCACAGGCTTCTTTCCGGAGAGTTATTTATTCATCTATTTACTTATTTATTTAGGGTCAGAGAGAGACAGGGAGCGTGAGCTTCTGTCTTCTGTTTCACTCCCCACATGCCTGCAATGCCTGGGGCCAGAACCAGGAGCTGGGAATGTGATCTGGGTTTCCCACCTTGTAGCCAGCACCACCGCTTGCCAGGGTCTGCATTGATAGGAAGCTGAAATCAAAACCAGTACCCCAGCCTGGGATGCAGGTCTTTTAGCGCTTAGGCTAAATGCTCACTCTTGGTTTTCTTTTCCTATAAAATCATGTATTGCATATATTGGCTTTTTCTAGATCTGGAATGCCATTGCTTTGTTCCAAAACCTTAGAATGTGTTAGAAGTTAAAGCATAACAAATAGGAATCCTATCCTTGGCATGAATTATCCATTTTACATATGTCTAAAAGCATCCTAATTTGCAGTAATGTGATCTTTGAATTTAGTAAAATTTGAAAATCTGATAATGATAAAAAATCAATTATATATCTCATTAAGATTTATGAAATAAATTGTTACTGTGTTAACTTGTCAATAAATAGCTTTTGCATCTAGGCTCTGAAAATATTCTGCCTATATAATAAACATGATCAAATTTCAAAGATAAGCAAGTTAACTTTTCAGCAAAAGTTTTCACCTGAGTATAACTTGGCTTCCTTTTTGACAGTTGTAATCTTTATGATTTGGTAATGTTTCTTGTTTTGTTTTGTTTTGAGGGGGAAATCAGATAATATTATATTTGGAAAAATATCTTTGGTGAACATTTTATTTTTTAATGGCAACTGTTTTTTATGATATTTAAGTGTTCAAATAATTTATAAGAACTAACCATCACCACCCACATATAAGATTATACAGGAATGGAAGAATTTTGGCTGACTTATTGTATATAATTGTTGAGCCAAAGTAAATGACAGACTCTACCACTTATAATGATTTAGGACTTCTAAACAATATTTTAGATACCAAACTACAGAATTGATGGCATTTAGAATATATTTTTTATATTCACTAACTATAAATATATTTATCTTTATTTATAAGGATGTGCCCATTATATAGGTTCTATAGAAAAATTGTCAAGATTACTAATTTCCTTTTCTTTTAAACAACGATCTGATTTTTGATAGTATGAACCATTAACGTCTAGGAAACTGTTGCACAATTACTGGAAAGATGAGTCTCTTTGAAAAGACTCTAAGAAGTATAAAGATAATGAAAAGTGTATTTCGCCAATGTCAAGTCCTTTGAGAATCTAATAGTTCTCTCTCATTTTACCCAGAGAGACAGAAGATTAAGTTCCAGGCCCTGCATGCAGGGGAGCAGACTCCTAACTTGAGGGCTTTCCATAGACAACATAGCGCCTGGCAGTCTCTCAGAGATTACATCTAGGCTCTGTCCGTGGGTGGGCCTTGAAGCTTCCTGTGGCTCCTGCAAAGAGGATGTTTGCTTAAATGGCCCGAAAATAGAAAGTCCTTTTTCTTGATAATGACTAATATTTACGTTGTAAACATCTGCATAAATCCCTGAAAAAAATATATAACCCATATAGAAATCAATTCTTCTCCTGACAAGCCCTGCAGCGGCTCTGGAGAACTATACAGAACAGGACTTGGCTGACTTGTGAATTGGTACTGTCTGAGAGCCAGCCCACCCTTGACTGATAGCCTTGGATAAGAGAGACCAGATAAGATTCTTTGAAGAATCTTAAATTCAGAACCCAGAATCCTATATACTCTGTAGACCCCTAGTTTGGCTATTCTGCAGTGGTGGATGGCTGACTTCATTTTTCAGAGTCAATTAAGGTTTGATATGTGCTTAATTGGTCTGCTTTCCTGGAATGGAAAAGGAGATTGTAACATTGAGTCAGGGCTTGGAATTTTGTGGTGCAGGTAAAGAGAGGTCAGAGAGGGCAGTGAAGATTCTAACAAGTTGGTTTTGTGTGTTTTTTTATTTTATTCCAACTTTTCTTCCATATTGTCTTATCTATAAAAGTGATCTGTACAGAAGAGTTCTTTATATAAACATTTCAATCCTTTGTCATCTGTTCATTGTTATCATTTTTTGAATTCTGTGAGTCTGCCACCTTCCTGGAACCATGAGGCTAGATAGCCATTTTTATTCTAGACTGAGTTTTGGAATTCCATCATCTTATCACTATTTCCTATATCAGTTATTAGTTCTGGTTCTTACTGTATATTTGAAAATCCTTGATGTTTGTGAAGTATATTAGTTTATGTTTTTCTCAACATTTTGTTATCTAAGTGCCCTCAATACTTTGTTTAAAATATATAAGATATGAACAGATAAAATACACACTGACAATTTGCCCATTTCTAAAATTAAGAGTAAATTAAGATTTAATTAAAATTAAAATAAGAATCTTTTTTTCTCAATCTATTTTGAAATATTAGAACCAGCTTATATCAGTCTGTCCTTATTGCAGGAACCAAACACCATTCTAAGTGTATTTAACAGAAGGATTTATTATATAAAGTTAGGTTCTTTTGTGCAAAAGTTGGAGAATTTGAAGGATCTACTTATAAAATGAAACTTTTCAAAGAGATGCTTAATCTTTGGTCTACCAGGGAAGCTAAAACCTTTGAGGTCACCCTTGCAAATTGTCTAAGGGGGGCACTGGAATGCTTCAGAAAAATTTTCAAGTTTTCAGATCTTGATTAATAAGAGAGTAGTCAGGGCCGGCGCCGTGGCTCACTAGGCTAATCCTCCACCTAGCAGCGCCGGCACACCGGGTTCTAGTCCCGGTCGGGGCACCGGATTCTGTCCTGGTTGCCCCTCTTCCAGGCCAGCCCTCTGCTGTGGCCAGGGAGTGCAGTGGAGGATGGCCCAGGTGCTTGGGCCCTGCACCCCATGGGAGACCAGGAAAAGCACCTGGCTCCTGGCTCCTGCCATCGGATCAGCGCGGTGCGCCGGCCGCAGCGCGCCGGCCACGGCGGCCATTGGAGGGTGAACCAACGGCAAAGGAAGACCTTTCTCTCTGTCTCTCTCTCTCACTGTCCACTCTGCCTGTCAAAAAAAAAAAAAAAAAAAAAAAAAAAGAGAGTAGTCAGGAAACACAGCATTGTGGTCCTCACCTAATTCTGCTTTCTACATTTCTGTGTGACCACATCTATTTGGATGAATCTAGCTGAACCTGTATATGCCATTTTTCTGTGCACTTCTACAAGTAGAAGAAGCAGTAGAAACTGGGAGAGCCAATTCAAAGTAACTTTGAAACTGTCTTAAGTGGATTCCACTTGAGACTGTTAATTTTGGTACCAGTTATCAGATGTGGGATCTTTTTTCTGACTATTAATTAAGAAAGGATAATTAATTAATTATTATAATTAATATTAATTAAGAAAGGATAACAAATACCCCAGGAATCTTCCTAGTCAATGACACAATGACCTGTTTCCCCCAGCTTTGGGTGCTGTGTCCGACCAGCTTTACTGTGACTGTGGGTTCATAAATCAATGTAGAAAGTGTTAAACTAATTGCTACTGTACTAAGTTATTATAACTTTAGTATCAGTTTCTTCATCACAGTTTTTTCCTCCTAATATTGCTTTCATCATATCCAAGTCTATGATGAAAAGACCTGGCTTAGGTAATAGCTTTTAAAAATTGAGTTTTTGGAAAACTCTTTGAGAATCTACTTTTTGCATGTCATTCCTCAACTAACCCTTATTTTTAATTTTAATTTTAATTTTTAATTTTTTATCTGAGAGACAGCACTACAGAGGGAAAGAGAGCTCCCATCTGCTGGTTCACTCCCCAGATGACCTCAATTGATGAACAAGAGTTGGGAGGGCTGAAGCCAGGAATCTGGAAGTCAATCCAGGTCTCCCACATGGGTGTCAGGCATTCAATTCCTGGAGTCATCACTACTTCCTCCCCAGGCTGTGCATTAGCAGAAAGCTGGAGACAGATCCAGAGGTGGGCACCAAGCCCAGGCATTTCAATACCTGGTACGAGCATCCTAGCCTAACTTGATCAGTAGGCCAAATGCCCACTCATATTTTCAATTTTTTAATTTAATTTTTCAAGAGGGGGGTAGGGGAGGAGAGGAGGGAGACAAAAAGAGAAAAAGGGAGATAGGAAGGAAAGGAGGAAGAGGTGGTGGGGAGAAATTCCTCTCTTCTGGTTCACTTCCCAGATAGTCTCAATGGTTGGGTGGGCTGAAGACTGAAGCCAGGAATTTAATCTAGGTTCCCCCACATGCTGTCAGGAATGCGACTACTTGAGCCATGACCGCTGCCTCCCTGAGTCTGCATTAGCAAGAAACTGGTATCAGGAGTTGGAGCTTGGTATTGGGATGTGGGATATGGGAAGTCTTAATTGGCACCTGAATTGCTATGCCAACTTCCTGCTCCCATCATCTAACATTTTCCTTTGATGGGTATGAATGGGAGAATGAGAACTTCAGTTATACACCAGCATAACCCAAGAAATACTCACTAATGATTAAAGGTCAATTTTAAGGTATACTGGGTAAATTAAAATAACCTATATATTTTACTAATCCAATATAACAAGGAAATATTGAATAGTTGTAGTGTTTATTACAATGAATTTGGGAGCTAGTTTTTTGGTTTCCAGTTTCTTCTTATTCTTACTGGGGTCATAATTGAGTAATGAAATTAAGTATAGTGGAGAAACAGGATATAAAAATATTTATAGTTATTTATTTTACCATGTACTAGTCAGAAAATATATGGTACTATTTTCAAACTGTATATTTTAATACTTGAGTTTTTTGTGTAGACACTGATGAAATGTAGTGACTTAAGAGTTGTGTGCATGTGTGTGTGTACATATATGAGGCACTTGGAAAAAGGAATTAAAAGGTAAGTTTACCTTGGTGCAAAAACAATTGAAATCCATGCATAAATTTTTCATAATACATTTTTCATGAATTTTTGAAGATCCCATGTGTATATAAATTTACATATAAATTACTTCTCAACAGTTTGCCTATTTAAAGGATTCATGTTTGTAAATTGTGAAGAATAATCAGTTATTAGTTTTGAAAATATCTTGGGTAAAATGTTAAAATTATAACAAACATGATATAATTGGTACTATTCATGTTCACTGGGGTATGCTCATGCCCATATGGATGTCAAAGACGCTTTGCATATTCTTAGAGGCTCATTCAGTGATTACTTTTAAATGGTAGTGATTACTTTTAAAACTCAGGATTGCCATTAAAGTGTCTTAAGGGAACATATTACTATGTCACGAGGCATGAGAGAAAGAATCTTATTTTAGAAATAAAATAGTTTGCCACTCAAAATTTTCTTCCTCATTCTCAGTGGTGTTCATATCTCCAATGATATCATTCAAAGATGAGACAGCAATAACCTTAGGACCCTATGGTAATGTGTGTAAACCACTTTTAAAGCCAAGGGTAGATGCGTAGAAATATTTATAGTATCTTTCTGTAGAAGGATCTTTCCAGAAACATTACAACAGATGATATGCTTTTTGCTTAATCTTATAATTCTCCTTTTGGCATTTGGATTCTTCCTAATCTCATATGTAACTACACCTGTCCTTGTTGCTCCTCAGGAGGTTCTTGACACGAGGTCTGAGGGACAGGCAACTGTCATTCAGCAGCTGGAACAGACCATTGAGAATCTGAGGACCAAAATAGCTGAGCTGGAGAAGCAGTTCCCTGCTGTAGACATGGAGTTGGCCAGTAGCCATCGAGGTGTTGAGAATGGAGTGGCACCCTCAGAAGATGTCTGTCTTGAAGCTCTCAGGTTAGGAGAAGAGGATGTACGGCCTCAAAGGATTTTACAGGCAAAATCCATACAGACATCCCCTACAGAAGATGGGGGGATACTGACACTAACTTCTGTGAATGCATTGTCTGAGGAACCTCCATGCTCAGCTAGAGCTGAAAGTAGAGCAGCAGCTCTCCCATCCTCACCTTCTGGATTACAGACAAAATTCTGTTCAGAGATTTCTTTGATTGTGTCTCCAAGGAGAATATCAGTACAGCTCGATTCCCATCAGTCCATACAGAGTGCATCACAGCTCCTGCCACCTTTATCCCTTCCATCATCTGATGGTCACGGACAGCCAGGGTCTCAACAGCCCCATGCTTCTTTTCATACTGAGTTTGAAGACAGTCATGAACACTCTGTTTCTGAAAACAGCTGTAACATCCCACACTCACCACTTTTGCCTTGCACAGAGACACCCAGCTCCATGCCTGGCCTGGGCATGGCAATCCCTCCCCCTCCCCCTCTCCCTGGCATGACAGTGCCTGCTCTGCCCAATACAGCAATCCCCCCACCTCCTCCTCTGCCAGTTACAGAAACGCCACCATCCCTTCTCCCTCCTATGTCTGGTGAGGGAGTACCCCTTCCTCCTCATCTTCCTGGTATGGGAATTCCTCCTGCCCCCCCTCTACCTGGTATGGGAATACCTTCTCCTCCTCCTCTACCTGGTGTGGAAATTCCTCCTCCCCCACCTCTACCTGGCATGGGAATTCCTCCTGCCCCCCCTCTACCTGGTATGGGAATACCTCCTGCCCCCCCTCTACCTGGTATGGGAGTACCTCCTGCCCCCCCTCTACCTGGTATGGGAGTACCTCCTGCCCCCCCTCTACCTGGTGTGGGAATACCTCCTGCCCCCCCTCTACCTGGTATGGGAATACCTTCTCCTCCTCCTCTACCTGGTGTGGGAATACCTCCTGCCCCTCCTCTGCCTGGTATGGGAGTACCTCCTGCCCCCCCTCTACCTGGTGTGGGAGTACCTCCTGCCCCCCCTCTACCTGGTATGGGAATACCTCCTGCCCCCCCTCTACCTGGTATGGGAATACCTTCTCCTCCTCCTCTACCTGGTATGGGAATACCTTCTCCTCCTCCTCTACCTGGTGTGGGAATTCCTCCTCCCCCTCCTCTACCTGGTGTGGGAATACCTCCTGCCCCCCCTCTACCTGGTGTGGAAATTCCTCCTCCCCCACCTCTACCTGGTATGGGAATTCCTTCTATCCCTCCTCTACCTGGTGTGGGAATTCCTCCTCCTCCTCCTACTCTGGGAGCTGGAATTCCACCCCCTCCACCCCCTCCCCCTCCTCTGCCAGGTGCTGGCATTCCTCCACCTCCTCCTTTACCAGGTATGGGGATTCCTTCTGCTCCAGCTCCTCCCCCTGGGACAGGAATCCCTCCACCTCCACCACCCCCTCTCCTTCCTGGTTCAGGACCTTCACTTGCCCCACAAATTGGGAGTAGCACTTTATCGACACCACAGGTGTGTGGATTTCTTCCTCCTCCATTGCCAACTGGCCTGTTTGGATTAGGGATGAGTCAAGACAAAGGGAGTAGGAAGCAGCCAATAGAACCTTGTCGGCCAATGAAGCCTCTTTATTGGACGAGAATTCAACTGCATAGTAAAAGGTAACAAGAAAGCAAGTTTGTCTTTACATACTTTGTTGGTATGAGGGAAGCATTGTGACATAAAGCTTTTGGGAAAATTATAATTTAATGTGTCTTTTTTAGTACATTGTAAAACTTTTCTGTATATTTTTATATCAATATTTAGTGAAACAATTTGTTATTTAAAATGTTAAGCCTTTCTCAACTAGGAAAGCAATAAGACAAATAACATCTGTAAATATATGTATGTCAATGTATAAGATATAAATATATCCACTTATAGTTATTGAAATATCTCTTACAGATAGATAGGCTAGCTATCTAAATACCCAGGCTCTGTTTTTCTTAGCATAAATGCTCTGTCACCTAGTTGCGACATTTCACTACTACTCATGTCTGAATCCAACTGAAACTGTGCTTATGTGTTCTTCAGTATAAGTGAGGACAGGTAAGCACAGACTTTTATATCCAAATGATTACCCATATGAGAATCTCCTCGTTGCTTTCACTATTTAAATTTTTGACAAAAGCTTAAAAATATAGATCAAATCCTTAGGCAAACTGACTTCTGTAGATGGTGGTTGTGTTGCTTAAAAGACACGGGTTTGCATTACCAGTCTATGTTTGTAATAATATTTCTTATTGAGACACACTACTCAAAAATACACACATCCACATGTATAACATAATTTAGTTTTGAAAATTTCTCGACACCTTTATGAATGATTGGTGACATAATATGAAGTCATAAAATTATAATTAAGATTGATCATCATAAAATAATCCTTTCACTAGGTCTGCTGGTAGCATTTGACTCATCTGTGCATAGTCCATAGCTTGCTTTGTGCAGTCACTAAGCAATGCTACAATACTTGAATGTGAATTGTTTAGGAGGGTGAGTAGGGAAAAAATATACACTTCATTGTCCTTCCTTGTCTAACTCGTCATGATTCCTTGAGTTTCCTTTGGGTGATATGGCATGTGTTTAGAAATAGTTTTTTTTTTTTAAATGGGGGCTCATTTTTCATAATTTATGTTAATTTTCTGTTCATTAAATTATTACCAAGAGGCAATAATCTGTATTTCCTGCCTATTTTTAACCTTGCAATTCATTCTCTGTGCAGTTGCTATGTCACTTATATGTGATGATGAACCATTTTAAACTGTGTCCCAAACTCATTTCTCTAGATCCATATTATGAAGATTTTTTTCTTCTGTATTTTGTTTTGCTACTTTAAAAATATATTTATCCTTTTTGGGTTGTACTACGTGAAAGTGTAGTCACTAAGAAGCTAAATAATAGTGGGATGATGGAATGCCATGTGGAGAGAGAAGATACAGTCTTGGAAACTTACATTTTTAAATCTTTGATTAATCTACAAGACTGATGAGCCTAGGTATATAAGAGATACCAAGAATTTCTTGTCATCTTAACCCATACCAAGAGGGGTTTTCCTTGTATGTTCTTGGACAATGAGTGGCTTAATAACTGAGATTCCTAGAAATTATTCTTGTCATTCTATATGGATAGTATTTTAATTTTCTCATCATGTTGACAAAACAAAATGTTCTTTCCTCCTTTTCTCTTTCCCGTTTCCTTCCCTATCTTCCTTTGGCCTGTTCCTTCCCCTCCTTTCCTTCTTCCATTCTGTTTGTGCTCACTTTGATATGTAGTATATGCTTACCATGATACGTAGTTTGACTTGAAGGCCCTTTCATTATTGTTTCGCTTAACTTTAGAGATTCCAGTCCTTCACTTATTTGGGAAAAAATTGAGGAGCCATCCATAGACTGTCATGAATTTGAGGAATTATTTTCTAAGACAGCTGTAAAAGAGAGAAAGAAACCTATTTCTGACACCATCTCAAAGACAAAGGCTAAACAAGTAAGTATTCTTGTGCTTTTGGAACTTGGACAGTGTTTTTGGCATAAGTGTTAAGTTTCATTAGAGAAAATGCTTGAAATAGTTTCTGGGCTACAGAAACTTCCACAGACTTTACAGAGATAGCAAAGGTTAGAATTTTAGAATGTATGATTTAGTTAGGCTGGCCAAATGGAATAATAAATAATCATCTCCATCAAGTGTTAATGCTCTTTCATTTGTAAATTGTTAATACATCTTTTTTAAAAAATCTGAGCTATTGCTTCTTTGTAGAATTAGTTATCTTGAAATAAATTTCAACTTGATATAAATCTATCTGGGTGCTAATATGAGTGGAAGAAACAGTGAATGAAAAAAAGCAAAAGTATAATTCTTAATAACTGATAATGTGTTTGTATTTTATTGCATTAGAATGGAGGCACAAGCTATTAGAACCCAGCTAACAGTCATACTGTCTTTGAAATACAGAAGAAACCCTTGTATCCATTTTTGCCATTTCCATTTCCTGTTAGATTCTTTGATCTAACCTGGGACACCTGAGTCAGAAAAAGCATGGTGCTTTTGGAGAAAAACATTTCCAAGCAACATTTCTTAATTTGTACATACTCTGGGCCTGAATATAAAACTATATTATAAATTTCTCAAAGGTGTCATTCAGGAAGGTACAGTAAAACCTCACAATAATGAGCTCAAGGTATGAGGAATTGCTATTGATGTCCATCCTTTACCCTGAAATGGAGTGACTACATTGTTTGACTTCTGCAGGGTGGTTGTAAGGGTGCAATCTGGCAAAGAAAAGGCCAACAGGTCAGTCTTGAGAGGCAAGGATGGAGAAACAAGGCCCTTATCCCCAGTATTCTACTGCCCTGATTTCCTTGAATGTGTGACAATCAATAGGGTCATTCCTTGAATTTTTGCCTCTGACCTGGAAATTTTGACTAGGCACATGGCCCAGTGTTGTTTCTATGGCTATTTATTTCAGAGCAGACAAGTTCCAGGAGATGGACCCTACCAAGTCCAACCAGGAATGAATGGGTTTAAACAGGACAGCTAGCCCCCTAGAACCTATAGTTAAAAAGGGGACAGGCTCAGCCATGCATTGCATGCATCTCAGAATGATGGAGATCCAAACCCAATACAATTGAATTTTTCAAAACTACTTTATTGCTTTATAACTGGTAGCTGATATCCTTAGATCAGTGACTATAGTAAATGGAGCAGTACCTGGGATATTGTAAGTTCCCAATAAGTATTTGAGAAAGGAATAAACCAGCTGCCTAAGGGCAGAATACTACATAAATATCTGACTCTGCCCAGGAGTGATTAAAAACCAGAAAATAATTTATGTCATAATTTTAAGTCCGAGGTTAAGGAGAAGAGAGGTAAATAAATGGAAAACTATATTTTCTCTGGCAGAGATAAATATTCTAAACATCTTTTTCATGGTATATTTGTGTATAGTGCACTGACCCTGAGTCGTCTTCTCTCAGGAGACCTGTCTGCACAAGGAATATGGTGTAAAGACACGGAGGAAAGCGAGGCAGACAGAACTATTACTTGACAAATAGACAGACATGGCACAGAGTGTCTCTGGTGCAGGGATGAAATACCCAAAAAGTAAACAACCCCCTCCCCACATCCCAAATAAGGGAATACAAATGAGGAAATTTTCTCACAAGTTGCTTGTGACTATAGGATTCCATCCTCTAGTTGATGTTATGTTCAGATTTTAGCTTACTGAAATATATGATATATGTCTAAATCATTGAAACTGCGAATGAGTTGGCGTGATGGCCTCTAAACAGCGTGTATGTGTTGAGTATCGTCTCAGCCTAATCACCCTACTCTGTCATTAAGACGTTTCATAAACTGTAGGTAAGAGACTTTGCCAACGTGGTAATTTGCACTTATTGATAGTGACGCTACTGTTGACTGAGTTTCAGACAGGGTTTGTGGAACAATCTCATGGCTCCTGATAAGCCAGCAACTCCTTGGCTTGGCTCTTGGTACTGAAATTTGCTTTTGGAAGGAAAAAAGGATTTTTTTCCTGTGTGCTAGAGAAAAATCTGTTGCAAAGTGAAATATTACTGCAGAAACCTAATTTTATTTAATTTTCTTGTGTTTGGAATAAAAAATCCAACATTCCATTTACTTGAGACATGCAGAATTTCGTTAACGAAAGTGTCTTTTTAGGATGCATGAAAATGGTTCCACTTTTTATGGGAAATGAATACCAATCGTATGTGCAGACATTTTGGTACCTCATGATTCATTTCCAGTAAAATTAATAGGCTTTAATGCTGTGGCATATGTTTATGGAGGTATTTCAAGCAATTCTTCTTATATACAATGGAAGCTGGAAGTTCTGTTTTTCTTTAAATATTTAAAAATAGCCAAATAATTTCTCTGTGATCTGTCTTCCTCTTGAAAGTAGGACTGTAGTTGAATGTGCTGGTATTTAATGAGCTGCCTGGGCTGTTTTTACTGTCACGCAGAGACGTCTTCAGTGTGATAACAGAGGATTCCTCTGCTGGGCACATTGCCGTTTGGCATCAGGAGAAAGGATTATTCTGTGGACACCCAGACCAGTAGTGATGATGAATATCTTGTATTTTCTAAATGCCTTTTTCCACTAAGGAACTAGAGACAAGCATTTTATATTTTTCTTATGGAAAATATATGTTAATTTGTTCTGTGATAATTTCTGTAACTTCTCTCTCTTTCTCTTGAAGTATTACACAAAGGAAGATTAGAATGAGAGTTTATTGGAATATAGTTTTATAGTTTTTTGTGACCTTTATACATGTGAGACTTATAAATTAGAATTATATGTTAACCTGCTAACTTAAAACAACAGTAGCAGCCCTTAAGGAATAAAGAAAATAATAGGTAAAGCAGTCTCATATGACATCCATGTTTAAACATCAGCACACAAATACACTTGCCCATTTTTAAGGAATGCTCTAAAACTAGTAAACATTTAGTTCCATCTCCTCTCTATTTCCAGGATAACTTAGTGATTATTAAAATTGATAATGGTCCTCAGCCATCTGAGGATCTTATGTGATAAAAAAAAGGTAAAGTTTATCCTGAGCTTATGAGCAAGAAAATGTGAGAATTTACTTTGGAAAGATTTCAATAATAAGGAGTATCTCAAAAAAGTTTCTGGTTAATTCTGTGTGCAGTGAGATCATAAGGAAATAAATTTTGGCAAACATAGTATTAATTATGACAACAACAACAATAATAATCATGGAAATCACAAGTCATATTGTCCCATGTATTTACCATGTGTTAGTTATTGTTCTTACCACTTAAAATAGTTCATTTATTCTTCATATTCTAGGAGATAGACAAAATTATCCCTATCTCATAGAACAGAAAATTGAGATATAGAGAAAATCAATAATTTTCCCAAGCTGGTAAGGGGAGGAACTCAAGTTTAAATCTGATCAGAGCCTATGTTCTTCAAAAGTCATAAATATGAATGTGAAATATGAATTGCAAGTGCAGTATTTTATTTATAACTAGACCATAAAAATAATTTGAATTTGTACTGTTTTTGTTTTTATATTTTAGTATATATTTTTTAATTTGTAATTTTTATTTTGTTTGAAAGGCATCCAGACACAGAGGGATATCTTCCACGTGTAGGTTCACTCCCCAAATGTCCACAATACCCAGGAAAGGGCCCAGATAGAAGTGGAGGAGCTGAGAATTCAATTTGAGTTTCCCACATGAGTTGCAGGACCCAAAGCTATCATCTGCAGCCTCCTAGCCCAGGCCGCACGTTAGCAAGAAGCTGAAAGTGGAGCCAAGCCAGGCATCCCAGTATAGATATGGGTGTCCCAAGTGTCATCTTATTGTGTGCTAGATACCTGTCTAAGTATGCTCAATATTTAAATGACTGTAATTGCACTTACAAAAATGTATGTGGAACCAGTTTTCAAACCTTTTCCAAGGCCAGTGTTGTGATATAGTGGGTAAAGCTACTACACTGCCTGCAGTGCTGACATATATGGGCTCCTGTCTGAGTCCTGGCTGCTCAGCTTCTGATCCAGATCCCTGCTGATGTGCCTGGGAAAGCGGAGGATGGTTCAGGTACTTGGCTCCCTTCACCCAGGTAGGAGACCAGGAAGAAGTTCCTAGTTCTTGGCTTCAGACTGGCTCAGACCCAGCTGTTGCAGCCATTTAGGAAGTGAACCAGAAGAAGGAATATTCTCTCTCTCTCTTCCTCCCTCTCTCTCTCTTTCTCTTCCCCTTTCCTGACCCCTGCCCTTAACTCTTCCTTTTAAATAAATAAAATATATCTTAAGGAAAAAAATATTCTAACATTCTAAAATATTTTGACAAGTACATGGATGTGAAACCACCAAATGTGACATTTGCCCAGCTAAATAGAAGTTTATCTAAATGATGTGAGCTTTAAACATATACACTTCTGTGAGTAGTTAAAAATAAGGGTCATTTGTTGTGTGGTGTATATAATGGCTAAAGACAGCAACTGTGGTGAAACTACACCAAATGTCAGCTGATAATTTTTATTCACCCCATAACAGAAAAAGAATCATCATGGTAAAATATGCCTTGAGGAAGCAATGTCTAATCATGCTTAAAATGTCTGTTAAAGGAACATGTTACCCATAATGTAAATTTGCACACTGAAGTTAACAAGAGTGAATAAGAAGAAATTGTGTTATTGTTTAAAATCCATAGCTGACATTTGCATAAACATTTTATATAACACAATTGAACCTCTGTGAGGCTTGTCCCATTTATCATTTCAAAATGCTTTGCCCAAAGAGTTGGAAAGAAAAACTATTTGTGTTAGTTAAATATTTGTTGACTTCAGCCTCTAGGAATAGGATTAGAAAAATAATGAAATCTCCTCCTTATTATAAGGAGAAGTAATGAAAGGATTGATTCATTAGAATTCATATTTAGTGCAGACGAATATGATAAAGAATTAGACATTTGGTATCCTGTTTCATTTTTTATTGTGCTTGATAATTTCCAATAAAGTTTTCTTAATGTTGTAAAATTCATAATAATGATGAGAAAAGAAGCATTCATTAGTCAGCTGCTCCTAAATCAGGTACAGATTATACTAGCTCTAACTATTCTTAGCTGAGCTGTGATTGCTCTTATAATGCTTTTTCCTGCAGTGTTGAGAAATTTGGGGAATGCATGTGCTAAACTTTAAATATTGCCTGATGGTGTAATATTGATTACTACAGAAAAGAAGAAAAGATTACATGCTTGTATTTTATCTGTAGATTTTTGTTTCAGTTTTATTTATTACAAACATTAATTTTTAAATTTCTAAAAATATGTTTTATAATGACTGCTGGAGATTTCAGTGTTCACAGGATGATAAGATGAATGATAGTCTGCTTAGCAGAAGTATTATATTTTTGTGTTGGGGTCTTTGAATTGTAGGAAGAAAAGGTGTGTTTTGGTTGATTTGAACATTTATATTTGTCTTTTAGACTGAAGACCTCAAATGTCTGAAAAACCAAATATCTTATAATAAGACAATTTAGATTTGTTTTGGGATACATAATAAACATTTGGTACTCTGTAACTTTGAACATCTGCTTTTAATAGAATACATTCCAATTGCAAGCCTTAAAAATGTATTTACATAGAAAACCACATCAAAATACAAAGCTATAATTAGACAAACATAGGTTTTATGGAATCTGGATTTGTTTTAGATGTTGAAAGATTTATTATATTTTGAAGATGCTATTCCTATAACTATTCATAGAGCACACCCAATCAATTGAAAGAATGCGACAATAATAACCTCTGTTTTAAAATTTTCTTTCAGCCAAAAAATTGTTTTAATACTTTTAAGTAAACAGCTTAAAAAAAAAAAACAGCATCATAGAAAAGAAGGATAATTAAACTAATGATTCTTGACCTTGTCAGGTTGTATATTAGAGAAATTTGATTGATTGTTCCTTGATAATATATAGAATTATAATGCTGAGGATTAATTCTTTTGGACTTCTATTCCTATATTATTATATTAAGATTCTCTTGGACTAGCTGTATAAGAAAGAAGTACTGAGTTTTAATGGATGGATGTTTTGTTTATCATGATCTACAGGAATTGAAGAAAGAAGGTTGGATAGAGAGTATAAATTGTATTTGGAGCAGATGCTAGGAGAGCATTTTCTTAATAGTGCCAATTTAGAGGGCGGTAGCTACTACAGAGAGCCTGAAAAACTAAAGAAAGGAAGCTTTCTTTTATTTTGCTGGTGAAACAGTAAAAGCTAAATTTCACTGTTGCGTTCTTTTTTGACATTACGGTAGCAGAATTTATCCATGTCAGTAGGGAGTACAGCATAGAAAATAAGCTAAATATGTAAGAGAGGGCACAGAGATTCTCTTACATCCCTGGCAGTTATCATGGAATAACCCAAGAGAGGCAGTATTGAGTCAATTACTCTTCAGGTTCCACACTATGTACTAAAGACAGTAAATACAGTGGGTGGTCAGAGTTGAATAGAAGGTGAAGGCTAGACTTGGGATACAGCCTAGGTGGAGGAGATGCAGTTTGAAGTGGGCTATGAAGAATTTATTTGGTGGAGATATATAGATAGGATTAGGGGTGACTTTTTGAGAATAGCATCATGAGCAACGATTTCCTTGAAGTTTATTTAAAACCACAGTAAATCAGTCAATATCATAGCAGGCTTCTGTGTACTCCTGTTGGAGAGCTTCAGGAATGTGCATGTAGATAATTTATATTCATTTCCTCTAGCTGAACATATTTCCTTTCTTATCCTTCTGGAAGTTTTCAGGTTTGCCATCTTAGAAATAAGTGTGAGAATTGAATTGTAATTATAAGATGTCTTGGTGGCATAGTATTAAACAGCAGAATGTATGTTTCTTTTCTTTTTTTTTTTTTTTTTTTTTGACAGGCAGAGTTAGAGAGAGAGAGAGAGAGAGAGAAAGGTCTTCCTCTACTGTTGGTTCACCCCCCCAAATGGCCGCCATGCTTGGCGCGCTGCGCTGATCCGAAGCCAGGAGCCAGGTCTTCCTCCTGGTCTCCCATGCAGGTGCAGGGCCCAAGCACTTGGCCATCCTCCATTGCCTTCCCAGGCCACAGCAGAGAGCTGGACTGGAAGAGGAACAACCGGGACAGAATCCAACACCCCAACGGTTACTAGAACCCCAGGGTGCTGGCATCGCAGGCGGAGGATTAGCCTAGTGAGCCACGGCGCCGGCCAGAATGTATGTTTCTTTACCACAGATAGCAATAGAATTTTAGGTAACCCCAAAGCAAAGGCATTTTATTCTTTTTTGATATACGTAGTTACAGCTCATACTTCTGGCCTGTGGGCAGGGGTGCTGGTGACATAGATCAGATTTTTCCCAGTCTAACTCAGTGTGATATAAGCTGAAAGTGATTCTGATAATTTGAAGATACAAGTTTAAGGTTTAAAAGAAAAATTAATGGTCTGATATGCCACTAAGATATTACTTTGTTTTTAAAAATTTTATTTGAGACAGTGACAGAGGCAGTCTGTCAGAGCTTTTACCCATTAGTTCACCTGCCAACTGTCTTCAATGGCTGGGTCTGAAGCCTAGAGGCAGGAATACTACGCAGGTTGCCCCTATGGGCTTCAGGAACCCAATTACTTAAGCCACTACTGCTTCCTCTTAGGATCCACATTGGCTGGTAGCTGAAGTCAGGAGTTAGGAACTGAATCTAGATATTCTACTGTGGGATGTGGGTGTGTTAACTGCTAGGCTAAATGCCTGCTCCTGAAATATTACTTTAAAGAGTTGTTTAGCTATATTTTCTAGACAGACAGTGTGAGGAACTTGATGGGTCCTCTCCCTAGCAAAACCATAATTTAACTAGTGAAAATTATATTTTTATAATTTTTTATTATTTAAAAAATTATATAAGATCTCTAGGAATTGTCCTAAGGGCATGTGGTATATGGAGAAGCAGTCATTCCAGAAAATCTAAAATTCAGTAAGAACAGTGTGACTTTGTGACATTTGGGGTATGACCTGTTATATCACCAGTCATCTTCAATTCTGCTCTCACCCAGGGATTTACTGCCAAGAAGACAGGAGCTCCCTCTCTCCACAGCTCTGTCAATGGCATTGGTTCCATCCTGGGAGAAGCAGGATATTAACATTTGTCATTTCCCCAGTACCCTCTTGCAGAAGCTCTATTCCAGGGAGAATCAGGAATCAAAATGAAATGCTGAGACAGGCCCTCTATGGAACACGGGCAATTCTTGGATTTATGCGCATGTACCAGGCTGCACCCTCTCAGGGGCAGTCACAGCACAGCATGGGGCACACATGAAAGCATTCTCAAGCCTCACGCAGACTCATCAAAACCAGTGGAAGCTTCACTGACATGAGTCTTAAACATACTTCTGTCCAGACTGACTGAGCAATAAGCTACTCTGACCCAGGGTCAACTTCTAGGAAGCCAGGATTAAAAATAATACCCCAGTCATCCCTGGCAGTCTGGAAGCTCTGTGAATACCCAAGGTTGTACCCTCTCAGGAGCAATTAGAGGGGGAAAAGCCAAGCTACTAGTCCTGAATGTGTGTGTGTGTGTGTGTGTGTGTGTGTGCATGTATGTGTGTTTCTATAAACTTCCTCAATTGTGATAGCAGCTTCCAAGACACTCTGCCCCACTCCACCACATGCAATGGGTAAGTAAGTTAAAACTCTTAAGTGGTTTGGGAGACTTAAGCACCCTCTGTGATTATGATCTCTGAGTAGACCTTTAGAAAGCCATGCTAAAAGATAAACAGTTGGGTGAAATGTGTGCAGGAACATCAGACTACACGGTGTGTTAGAACTAGGTTTTACTGAACCAGTCTTGCTAAGCCACTTCATTAAATAAGCACCAAAAACAACAGCCTGTATGAAAGGGAAGGGATAATCAGCATATAGAGTTGTTACAAATTATTATCTGAAATAACCAGTTTTCAGTAACAATTTTATGAGACATGCAAAGAAACAAGAAAGTGTAGTCCATAACCAGGAAAACAGGCAAAAGAAACATCATTTGAAGAAGCCTAGAAATTAGGCTTAAACAACAGAAAAGACTTCAAACCATCCATTGTAGATATCTTCAGAGGACTCAAGGAAACTATGAAAAGAGATATGATGATAGTGTTTCATCTAGTAAGGAACACCAATAAAGAGAAAATTAAAAATTCTGGAGTAAACAGTCACCAGCATGAAAAAAAAATCACTAGATCATTTAATAATTTGTGGTGGCAGAAGAAAGAGCAAACTTGAAGGTAGAGACTATCTAATTTGAAGAACACAGAGAAGAAAGAATGAAAACTGTGACATAGTCTCATAAAAATGTGAGGCACCATTAAGTGACCAGTACATGTGAAAAGTATCATGAGGAAAAGAGAGAAAAGGGCAGAAACAATATTTGAAGATATAATGGTGGAAAACTCCCAAGTCTATGAAAAATAACACACACAATCGCAAAGTTTAATGAGCTACACGTAGATAAAGCATAGAGATCTATACCCCAATATATGGCAATCAAATTGTTGAAAGAAAATTTAAAGCCTTGAAAGCAGTGAGAGTAAAACAACTCATCACATACAAGAGAGCCTCAAAATTTTAAGCTGCCTTACCCAAACTATGGAGACCAGAAGGCAGTGGGATGGCATATTCAAGAGACTGAAAGTAGCCAGTGTATCAGCTCAATAGGCTAATTCTCCACCTGTGGTGCTGGCACACCGGGTTATAGTCCCAGTCAGGGCGCCGGATTCTGTCCCAGTTGCCCCTCTTCCAGTCCAGCTCTCTGCTGTGGCCCAGGAAGGCAGTCGAGGATGGCCCAAGTGCTTGGGCCCTGCACCTGCATTGGAGACCAGGAGAAGCACCTGGCTCCCGGCTTGGGATCAGCACGGTGTGCCGGCCGCAGTGGCCATTGCAGGGTGAACCAACAGTAGAGGAAGACCTTTCTCTCTGTCTCTCTCTCACTATCCACTCTGCCTGTCCAAAAAAAAAAAAAAAAAAAAAAAAAAAAAAAAAAAAAAAGGCTGAAAGTAAAAACTATCAACCAAGAATCTTAAATCTAGCCAAAACAATTTTCTAAAAATGAAGATGTGATAAAGACATTCTAATATATACAAAATCTCAGATAACTTGTTGCTAGCAGACCAGCCTTTCAACAAATACTACAGAAAGTTCTTCAGACTGAAAGTAAATGACACAAGCAGTAATCTGAAATTGCACAAAGTCACACAAAGAGCATTAATAAACAATTTTTATTTATACAAAAATATATGGTTCTTCCCATTTTTTTCTTGACTGCCTTTAAAAACAACTCTACAAAGTGGTATGCATATTGTTGGGCCTGTAACATATAGGAATATAATATGTTTGGTAATAGCACAAAGGAGATGAGAGGGGGAAAAACTGTATTGGAGTGAGGGAATGACACCAGATATAATTCAAATCTACAGGAAAAAATGAAAAAAAAGGGTAATTCAGAACCTATATGAGCATATTTCAAGAGATTCATGGAAAATTAAATTAAAAGTATTTTACTGGGGCTGGGACAGTGGCAGGGTGGATAAGGCTACTGATTGCTGCTCCAGAATCCCATATGGGTATCTGTTTGAGTCCTAGATGCTCCACTTCCCATCTAGCTCCCTGCTAATGCATCTGAGAAAGCAGCAGAAAATGATTCAAGCACTTGGGCCCCTGTACCCATGTAGGAGACCCAGAAGAAGCTCTTGGCTTCAGATTGGCCCAGCTCTGACCCTTGTGGCCATTTGGGGAGTGAACCAGTAGATGGAAGATTTTTCTCTCTCTCTCTCTCTTTCTCCCTGTAATTCTGTATTTCAAGTAGATAAATAAGTCCTTTTTTTTAAAAAAAAAATAATTTTAGTGCAAAATATCATGCATGTGATGAGTCTTCAAAAAGTTCCTGAAAAATGTGTCCTAAATGTATTATGCAAAAACTCTGCATAGATTTTAAATTTTGAAATATCCTCTTAAATTGTAAACCCTAGAGCAACCACTAACAAAACTCAAACATAAAATCAGTAAAGGAATTCAGTGTCTACTTAATTCGGTTAAGATCTAATACAAAGAAAAAAAAACAATAAAAGAGGAATAAAAAGGTAAAAGAGAGACTAATAGAAAACAATACAAAATGGCAGATAACTAAATTTATTGATTTATTTTTTTTATCTTTTATTTAATGAATATAAATTTCCAAAGTACGACTCATGGGTTACAATGGCTTCCCCCCCCATACCGTCCCTCCCACCAACAACCCTCCCCTTTCCCACTCCCTCTCCCCTTCCATTCACATCAAGATTCATTTTCGATTATCTTAATATACAGAAGATCAGCTTAGTATACCTTAAGTAAGTATTTCAACAGTTTGCTCCCACACAGAAACATAAAGTGAAAAATAATAGATGATTTTTTTAAAATGATGATGAAATCAGATCAGACCTATTGTCATGTTTAATCCCAGTGAGAGTCAAGTTGGGAATTGAAAATTTCTTTCTTTTTTTTTTTTTTTTTTTTTTTTTTACAGAAGATCAGTTTAGTGTACATTAAGTAAAGATTTCAGTCGTTTGCACCCCCATAGAAACACAAAGTGAAATATACTGTTTGAGTACTCGTTATAGCATTAAGCCTCAGTGTACAGCACGTTAAGGACCGAGATCCTACATGAGGAGTAAGTGCACAGTGACTCCTGTTGTTGACTTTACCAATTGACACTCCTGTTTATGGCATCAGTAATCTCCCTATGCACCAGTTATGAGTTTCCAAGGCTATGGAAGCCCCTTGAGTTCTCCGACTCTTATCTTGTTTAGACACGGTCATAGTCAAAGTGGAGGTTCTCTCCTCCCTTCAGAGAAAGGCACCTCCCTCTTTGAAGACCTGTTCTTTCCACTGGGATCTCACTCACAGAGATCTTTTTGCCAGAGTGTCTTGGCTTTCCATGCCTGAAATACTCTCATGGGCTTTTCAGCCAGATCCGAGTGCCTTTAGGGCTGATTCTGAGGCCAGAGTGCTATTTAGGACATCCGCCATTCTATGAGTCTGCTGAGTATCTCACTTCCCATGTTGGATCACTCTCCCCTTTATTTATTCTATCGGTTGGTGTTAGCAGATACTAGACTTGTTTATGTGCTCCCTTTGACTCTTAGTCCTTTCATTATGATCAATTGTGAACTGAAATTGATCACTTGGAGTAGTGAGATGGCATTGGCACATGCCACCTTGATGGGATTGAATTGGAATCCCCTGGTATGTTTCCAACTCTACCAATTGGGGCAAGTCAGCCCGAGCATGTCCCAAATTATACATCTCTTCCCTCTCTTATTCCCACTCTTATGTTTAACAGGGATCACATTTCGGTTAATTTTCAACACTTAAGAATAACTGTGTGATAATTACAGAATTAAACCAGTCATATTAAGTAGAACAGACAAAAAAAAAATACTATGAGGGATAATGTATTAAGTTGTCCATTAGCAGTCAGAGCTATGCTGATCAAGTCACCATTTCTCATAGTGTCCATTTCACTTCAGGAGGTTTCCTTTTTGGTGTTGAGTCAGTTGTCACCGATCAGGGAGAACATATGGTATTTGTCCCTTTGGGACTGGCTTACTTCACTCAGCATGATGTGTTCCAGATTCCTCCATTTTGTTGCAAATGACTGGATTTCGTTGTTTCTTACTGCGGTATAGTACTCTAAAGAATACATATCCCATAATTTCTTTATCCAGTCTACCGTTGATGGGCATTTAGGTTGGTTCCAGGTCTTGGCTATTGTGAATTGTGCTGCAATAAACATTAGGGTGCAGACCGCTTTTTTGTTTATCAATTTAAACTCCTTTGGGTAAATTCCAAGGAGTGGGATGGCTGGGTCGAATGGTAGGGTTATATTCAGGTTTCTGAGGAATCTCCAGACTGATTTCCATAGTGGCTTGACCAGTTTGCATTCCCACCAACAGTGGGTTAGTGTCCCTTTTTCCCCACATCCTCGCCAGCATCTGTTGTTGGTAGATTTCTGAATGTGAGCCATTCTAACCGGGGTGAGGTGAAACCTCATTGTGGTTTTGATTTGCATTTCCCTGATTGCTAGTGACCTTGAACATTTTTTCATGTGCCTGTTGGCCATTTGGATTTCCTCTTTTGAAAAATGTCTATTGAAGTCCTTGGCCCATCTCTTAAGTGGGTTGTTGGTTTTGTTTTTGTGGAGTTTCTTGATCTCTTTGTAGATTCTGGTTATTAACCCTTTATCTGTTGCATAGTTTGCAAATATTTTTTCCCATTCTGTCGGTTGTCTCTTCACTCTCCTGACTGTTTCTTTTGCAGTACAGAAACTTCTCAATTTGATGCAATCCCAATAGTTGATTTTGGCTTTGACTGTCTGTGCCTCCCGGGTCTTTTCCAGAAATTCTTTGCCTGTGCCAATATCTTGAAGGGTTTCTCCAATGTTCTCTAATAACTTAATGGTGTCAGGACGAAGATTTAGGTCTTTAATCCACGTTGAGTGGATTTTTGTGTAAGGTGTAAGGTAGGGGTCTTGCTTCATGATTCTGCACGTGGAAATCCAGTTTTCCCAGCACCATTTATTGAATAGACTGTCCTTGCTCCAGGAATTAGTTTTAGATCCTTGATCAAATATAAGTTGGCTGTAGATGTTTGGGTTGATTTCTGGTGTTTCAATTCTGTTCCATTGGTCTATCCATCTGTTTCTGTACCAGTACCATGCTGTTTTGATTACAACTGCCCTGTAGTATGTCCTGAAGTCTGGTATTGTGATGCCTCCGGCTTTGTTTTTGTTGTACAAGATTGCTTTAGCTATTCGAGGTCTCTTGTGCCTCCATATGAATTTCAGCATCATTTTTTCTAGATCTGCGAAGAATGTCTTTGGTATCTTGATTGGGATTGCATTGAATCTATAAATTGCTTTTGGGAGAATGGACATTTTGATGATGTTGATTCTTCCAATCCATGAGCATGGAAGATTTTTCCATTTTTTGGTATCCTCTTCTATTTCTTTCTTTAAGGTTTTGTAATTTTCATCGTAGAGATCTTTAACGTCCTTGGTTAAGTTTATTCCAAGGTATTTGATTGTTTTTGTAGCTATTGTGAATGGGATTGACCTTAGCAGCTCTTTCTCAGTCATGGCATTGCTTGTGTATACAAAGGCTGTTGATTTTTGTGCATTGATTTTATATCCTGCCACTTTGCCAAACTCCTCTATGAGTTCCAATAGTCTCTTAGTAGAGTTCTTTGGATCCTCTAAGTACAGAATCATATCGTCTGCAAAGAGGGATAGTTTGACTTCTTCCTTCTTGATTTGTATTCCTTTGATTTCTTTTTCTTGTCTGATGGCTCTGGCTAAAACTTCCAGAACTATGTTAAATAGCAGTGGTGAGAGTGGGCATCCCTGCCTGGTGCCAGATTTCAGTGGAAATGCTTCCAACTTTTCCCCATTCAATAGGATGCTGGCTGTGGGTTTTTTATAAATTGCTTTGATTATATTGAGGAATGTTCCTTCTATACCCAATTTGCTTAGAGTTTTCATCATGAAAGGGTGTTGAATTTTATCAAATGCTTTCTCTGCATCAATTGAGATAACCATATGGTTTTTCTTCTGCAGTCTGTTAATGTGGTGAATCACATTGATTGATTTGCGAATGTTGAACCATCCCTGCATACCAGGGATGAATCCCACTTGGTCTGGGTGGATGATTTTCCTGATGTGTTGTTGTATTCTATTGGCCAGAATTTTATTGAGGATTTTTGCGTCTATGTTCATCAGGGATATTGGTCTGTAATTTTCTTTCAGTGCTGCATCTTTCTCTGGCTTAGGGATTAAGGTGATGCTGGCTTCATAGAAAGAATTTGGGAGGATTCCCTCTTTTTCGATTGTTCTGAATAGTTTGAGAAGAAATGGGATTAGTTCTTCTTTAAATGTCTGGTAGAATTCAGCGGTGAATCCATCTGGTCCTGGGCTTTTCTTTGTTGGGAGGGCCTTTATTACTGTTTCAATTTCTGTTTCAGTTATGGGTCTATTTAGGTTTTCGATGTCTTCATGGTTCAATTTAGGTAGGTTGCATGTGTCCAGGAATCTATCCATTTCTGATAGGTACTAAATTTAGCCATAACAATAATAACATGAAGTGTGTATGCATTAATTTACTCTAAAGAAAGACATGGCCAGATGGTCTATAGAAAATTTCAAATTTATACTGTTATCAAAGACACATCTTAGATTCAAAGATAATTAACACAGTAGTGGTACTGGCATATAAAGATACATCTTGGTCAGTGGAATAGTTTAAGAGGTTAGAAATAAATCCTTACATTTATTATATGCATTTTTTTTGACAGGCAGAGTTAGACAGTGAGAGAGACAGAGAGAAAGGTCTTCCTTTTCCGTTGGTTCACCCCCCAAATGACTGCTATGGCTGGTGTGCTGTGCCTATCCAGCGCCAGGAGCCAGGTGCTTCCTCCTGGTCTCCCATGTGGGTGCAGGGCCAAAGCACTTGGGCCATCCTCCACTGCCTTCCCAGGCCACAGCAGAGAGCTGGACTGGAAGAGGAGCAACCAGGACAGAATCTGGCACCCCAACCGGGACTAGAATGCAGGATGCCAGTGCCGCAGGCAGAGGATTAGCCTAGTGAGCCTTGGCACTGGCCTATATACATTTTTGTTAACAATGGTAACAAGATATTTCAAAAGTGAAAGAATAGTTTTTTTTGGTTTTTTTTTAATGACCTTGAGACAGCTGAATATTCACATAGAAAAGAATGGAGTTGAATCTCTACCTCATACCATTAACAAAACTCATAAAAATATAAACTTAAATATAAGAGATAAAGCTATTATGCTCAGAAGAAAGCATAAGAGTAAATATTACCATGGACTAGGTACTGGTTTCTCGGATAGGACTCAAAAGCACAGATAAGGGCTTTTCAAGAAGTTCATGGAAAATGCATATTATGAAAAAACTATACATGGATTTCAAAAATTGTTTTGCTGCAAACTAGACCCTTTTTTAAAAAAACAAAGATTTGTTTATTTTATTTGAAACACAGGGTTACAGAGAGAAAGAGAGATAGACAGACAGACAGATTTTCTGTCCACTGGTTCACTCCCCAGATGGCCAAAACAGCCAGAGTTGGGCCAGTCTGAAACCAGAGGAGCCAGGAGCTTCTTCTGGGTCTCCCATATGGGAGCAGGGGCCCAAGCACTTGGGCCATCTTCTACTGCTTTCCCAGGCGCATTACTGGGGAGCTGGATCCGAAGTGGAACAGAGTGCTGGCCACTGCAAAATAGACCTTTAATTACATTTTCCATGACCCTTTTGAAGTTATCTCAGTCAAAAAAAAAAAACCTTAATTTTTTAAAAATAAAATTAATTTAGGTTTTTTTTTTTATCTGTCTTGAGTTGATTTTTGTATATAGTGAGAGGTATGGATCGAATTTCATTTATTCATTATTCATTATTTCTCCAGTTTTGCCAGCACTGTTTATAAAGAGATTATCCTTATTCCACTCTATGGTTTGAGCACTTTTATAAAAAATCAGTTGGCTGTATGTATGTGGATCAATTTCTGATCTCTTCATTTCATTCCATTGGTCTACATATTGGTATTTATGCCCTTACCATGCTGTTTTAATTATTATAGCTTTATAATATGCTTTGAAGTCAGGTGTTTTGATGCCTCCAGATTGATTTTTTATTTATTATTTTTTTTTTGCTCAGGATCACTTTAGCTATTCTAAGTCTTTCGTAATTTCATATGAAATTTAGGATTTTTTTTGCAGTTCTGTAAAGAATGTCATTCTTATTTTGATAGGGATTTCATTGATTCTGAAGATTCATTTAGGTAGTATAGACATTTTAATGAGATTTATTCTTCCAACCCATGAACATGAAATATCTTTCCTAAATTTAAGACTTAAGAGTATGAAATTGCTGGAAAAAAATGTAGGGAAACACTCCCAAGACATTGGCATAGCAGATTACTTCTTGGACAAGATCCCCAAAGCATAGGCAACAAAATCAAAACTTAACAAATGAGATTATATGAAACTCAGAATATTTTTCACAGCAAAGGAAATGATCAATAGAGAAAGATTTCCAACAGAATGGGGGAAAAATTGCAACCTACCTATATGACAAATGGTTAATATTCCAAATATATCAGCAACTGAAAAATCAATCAGAATCAGTCCAGTTAAGAAATGGGCAAAGGGCCGGCACCGTGGCTCAATAGGCTAATCCTCCCTGCCTAGTGGTGTTGGCACAGTGGGTTCTAGTCCCGGTCAGGGCGCCAGATTCTGTCCTGGTTGCCCCTCTTCCAGTCCAATTCTCTGCTGTGGCCAGGGAGTGCATTGGAGGATGGCCCAAGTGCTTGGGCCCTGTACCTCAGGGGAGACCAGGATAAGCACCTGGCTCCTGGCTTGGGATCAGCGCGGTGCGCCGGCCGCGGCAGCCATTGGAGGGTGAACCAACGGCAAAGGAAGACCTTTCTCTCTCTCTCTCTCTCTCTCACTGTCCACTCTGCCTGTTAAAAAAAAAAAAAATGGGAAAAGGACCTCAATAGACAGTTCTCAAAAGAAGAAGAAATAAAAATGGCCAACAAATGTATGAAAAATTTTCAACATCAGTAGCCATCATGGAAATGCGAATTAAAACCACAATGAGATATCACCTCACCCCTGTCCAAATGGCTTAAATTCAAAACCCAGAGAGTAACAAATGCTGGCAAAGATGAGGAGAAAGGAAACACTTACACACTGTTTGTAGAAATGTAAATTAGTGCAGTCATTGTGAAAAACAGTGTGGAGAATTCTTAAAAAAGTAGAAATAGACTATACCCAAAAGACTTGAGTACAGCATACCAGCGAGATACCTGCACCACCATGTTTAGAGCAGCACTGTTCACAATAGCCAAAATTTGGAACCAACTAAGGTGTCCATCATCAGATAAATGGATAAAGAAAATGTGGTATATATACACAATGGAATATTATTCAGCTACAAAAAAGAATGAAATTCTCTATCTGTAGCAAAATAGATGCAACTAGAGAACATCAGTTTGAATGAAGTAAGGCAGACACAGAAGTAACTAATAGAAAAAACTAATTTCTAAAAAAAAATAATTTATTTCCTGTAAACAATACTGTCAAAAAATAAAGGCAGCTAATAAAATAAGATAAAATATTTGTACATCATCAATTAAGTGAATAGTATCCTGACTCTATGAAGAGCTCCTCAACATAACAATAATAAAACAACCTGATTAAAAAATGTACAAAGGACTTGAATGGACATTTTTGTAAAGAAGATATATCAGTGTCCATAGGCACAAGAAATGATACTCAACATTATTAGCATTAGGGAATTAAAAATCAAAACTGCAACATGACATCTCCTAACATTTACTACATAGCCATTGTCAAAAAGAAAGATGATAACTGGTATGATGAAGATGTGGAAAAGTTGAAACACTCAAACACTGCTTGTGGGTGTGTAAAAATAATGGAAGCCTTTCAAATTTCAATAATAATTCCAAGCCTTAGCTTGGATGCATATAAATATCTACTTTTTCATAAGAGAAGGTAAATGTTATTCTGGTAGTTCTAGTTCCCCAAAGAATAATCATGATGTCAGATTATAATTGGGTATTTTTCGAGCTTGAAAAAACTTTAAGATAAACTTCCATCTGCCCCCAAAAATATATGTGGTCAAAAGTATAAGCTGCTTTTAACTTAAGGAACAATATTATTTTACAGGCAAGAGTCCATTAACCCTTGGAGGAGAAATTTATACCTTTTCTTTTTGCTTTTGATGAAGAGACTAAAGATATATGGACTGTGCCTTTTTTTAAAGGTACATGGGCCTTGGGAATATTAAAACCTTTTTAGGAAACCCTTATTGCCTTCCAGTATATACTGTTGGCCACAATCAACAGAATCCCCCAGAGGATAAGTTTGCTGTGTTTATGAAGGTTACCTCCTCCCTTGGTTTAACATTGGAATATAAACTGGTTTGTTGCCGTTTTGATGAAAAGTTTAAAGTTTCTTTCTTCCCTCAAGTTCTCATATAGGAAAGAGAATTGAAAACAAAATCTAAGAACTTGTGTATTTTTAATTTACATATTGAAAAAAGAGAGGTTTGCATTATTGATTTCAAATTTAAATGTGTAAATTAAAATTGGCTCATGTTCTCTTCAGCTCACTTTTTTTTTAAACAATTTTTTGTTTACGTAAGGTGAACAATTTCATGTATTTCATATATACAGATTTAGGAACATAGTGGTACTTCCCAACCTATCCTCCTTCCCACCCACACTCCCACCCCCTCTCCTCTTTCCTTTCTTATTCTTTCTTTTTCTGAGCTCACTTTTATGCTGTCCCCATCTCCCAGTTTCACACCTCTCCCTCTGGCTTGCTCTCCCCACCACCACCTTTCCCTCCCTCCCCTCCTATCTCCCCCTTCTCACAGGTACAGTGATGTATGGTGTTGACTCTCTCTTAGGAATCAGCATCACTTGTCCTTTACCCCCATATATGGAGTGAAGACCGGAAAAGGTTGACTTCTTAGAGACAGTTCATAATTCCTCTCTGGAGGATTCAAGACTTAATTTGCTGCTATTTATAGCACCCGTGTTCTATGTGTGTGTTTTGAGCTTCAAAGCACAGGGGAAAACAGAAAAAAGTTTGGTGCTTACGTTGAATTTTTTCGTATAGTGTTGTGCCAGGATTCCAAAGTGAATGAAAAGCCTATGTTATCCTTCTATGGTTGACAAACTTTAATTAAGGTCAGAAAACTCTCATAAAAATAGCAGATTTTAGAAAATATATTTTAAGAAACTCTCCAAGAGTTTATAGGAAAGGAAATGAGAGTAGTGTAAATGAAATTGAAATGAGATCAGAAATCACTGACTTTGAGCTAACGTTTTGCGAAAGTATATAGGCATGTTTTGTTCAGTTTTTCCAGATAGCCATAAAATCATTATGAGATGTGTACTAGCAGGAATGTAGACCAAGTTTTCCTTTAAGTGATCCAAATGGCAATCTTTATATTTAGTTTTGTGTATTTCTCCACATGGATTCTAATAATGTTATTATTCACTTAAAGATAAATAGGTCACTAGTTTCTCAGCCCTAAGTATAGTATAAAATGACTACATTTGTTTCTTTTACTATTTTTCTATATACTTCTGGCCCCATTTTACTTAAGTGTTATATATTTAAATCAATTACCATTACAAATAAAACTTTTCATAACTGGAATTTCTCCTGCTTCTTTTCTAGTGCCAAAAAAAAAAAAAAATGCGCGTTCCTCAAGCACCATTAGAAAGTGTAGATTGAGTTGAGATTCACTTGAAGCTGAGTGCTTTTTAAATTATCAGCCTTTCTTTTATGGCTTAGGTTGGCACAAGGCTCCATAAAGAACTGGCTTTGAGCTGATCTCCTGCCTTTGAACTTGCAAGGAAAGACAGAGTAACTTGTTTTGTTTTGAAAGTTCAGCTGCAGTATTGCCCTGGTGATGCCAGACTGACTTGGCTGCTTTACTGTAAGTGAAAACTTTATTATAGCAATGCCAGCTTCCTTTTGAATACTGCCACACACGAAGCAGGTACAGAGGTCTTCCAAAAGCAAGGAAACCAAACAAAACCCTCTCACTCAATTGTTTCTTTTCATTTTATATTAAACCTTCCAAAAATAATGTAGCACAGCCAAATATAAACCCAAACAAAAATTTTCCCTTTAAAATGAATAGAATTACATTTCCCCATTTTTCTAACAAGTATGAACAAAACTTGGTTATATTCAAAATCTGATCATTACAAAATGTAGATGAGATAATCAAATGGCAAAGTGGTTTCAGTTTATTCAGTAGTTTAGTGACAGAAATTAAACCAGAAGGAAACAAGTGTTAATGTAAAATACATAGTTTAAAAGTGAATTACAGTATTAGGTAAATTAGAGTAATATACATTAAGTTTATGTATTTTTATTTTTTTTGAAATGCCAAGTGTCAGAGAGAGAGACATGCATAGAGAGGTTCACATCCAAAATGCCTGCAATATCCAAGGATGGCCCAGCTGAAGTCAGTAGAGCTAGAAACTCAATTTGCACCTTCCACTGGTACCAGGGACTCAAGACAGCATCTGCTGTCTCTCAAGGTGCCCTTTAGCAGGAAGCTGGATTGGTAGCAGAGGAGAAGGCAATCCCAGGCACTCCGATGTGGGATGTGGTGTCCCCATTGGTGGCCTAACCTGCTACATCACAATGTACACCCAAGAATCTATTTATTTAGAAGGAAAAAACACAGCTTCTGAGAGGAGATGAAGGCATAGAGATTGAGACCCCCAAGTCATTGATCCAGAGTAATATCTGGGGAGCTTGGAGTAATTACAATGATGACTTGAAATAGTAATTAAGTTTTGAGCTGATTTGGCAGCTTGCATCTTCAAACTTAAGATTTGACATTAAAAAAAAAAAAGATTTATTAAAAGGCAGAGAGAGAGAGAGAGAATCTTACATCCACTGGTTCACTCCCAAAATGGCCACAAAAGCCAGGAGCCTGGCACTCCATCATGATTTCCTATGTAGGTGGTAGGTGCCCAAGCACAGCTGAAACCTGGATCAGAAGTGGAGCAGTCAGGACATGAACTGGTGCTATTATATGGGATGTAAGCATCACAGGCAGTGGCTTAACCCACTGCACCACAACGCCAGACCCAAGATTCACTGTGTTGAGAGACTGTCCACCTAAACAGTATAAAGTACTTATGTGAGGTGATCACCTTGGTGTTATGTTATTGAACAAATATCTTCATGAACCACCAGCACTGGTTAGGACTAAGTCCTCTTGTCACATTAGTAAGATATTTATCATCCCTCTGAGATTCTCCCTTTTAAAAATTCGCCTGTTCCCCAAAACATTTTTAGGTACTTCTTAAGCTCATTTATCCTCATTTTTGTTTTCTCTCCTGATAACATGTTCCATATGTTTTCTTCAGTGATTTTTTACAGGAAATATTATTACGTATATCCTGTCTTTACCACAAGGATCTTAACATTTATGTTAATGAATCTTTTCCATTTGTTCATTTTTCCTTCCCATTTGACATCAGACAACACTATGGAGTTAAAAACCTGTTTAAAATATATCTTTATGCCCTTATAAACCTTAAAAAAACTAGGCCATTTCCATTTCTAATGTTTCTGAGGGGTATAAGCACAGTTTTCTTCATTACACTTACAATTTCAGATTGTTCAAAATTTATACTTTCTTCAATATCTCATGTTAAGATACAATTTCATGCACAGCAACTCATATTGCATGCAAATTCTAAGACTATTTGGTATGCATGACTCATACCAAATAGTCATTTGTTTGACATCTTTTTTCTTAATCCAGCTTAATAAGTCCTGTTTGCTATACTTGAGGTTACTAATGTGACTTCACATATTTCACTGCCCTGTTTTAATAATGATACCATTCCCTTCTCTTAATAGTTTAATAAAGATGTCATTCCTTTCTCTTAATAGGTTAATAACGATCCCATTCTTTTCTTTGAACATTTTTTCCCCACTGGACCACCCAGGATTATATTGAATCTGTTGCTGTCATCACTGTCTGTCCTACTCACCTTACTAAGGTCTTGCTCTTTTGCTTGTATACTTATTTTATTTTTTTTTCTGTGTGTTTACATGCACCAATATGTATTTTTAAAATCTAAGCTCTTGCAAATTTCCAGTGATTTATGTATTGTTCTTCTTCTTTTCACTCATTAACTTCCCCAGGCACTTAATCAACTCATCTTATTAAAAAATTACTATGTATGGCTGTTTCTTCCTTTCAAGTTTCCTTGTCAAAGCATGTAAAACTATACTTCTTGCTAAAATTATCATTTTTATTTAACTCCCAGAAATCATTTGGAAATAATAATATATTGTTATAAAGACTCATGCTAAAATTCAGAGGAAAGTTGACATTGAAAATATTTATTATGATAAACTTAATAAAGTAATTTTACAAGGAATAGGACCAATTCCAATACAAATACCATAGTATTTGTCCCTCTTCTTTCTGTGTAGTCATTAAAAAACCAGTAATCAGTGGCAAAAGGAATATCTTCTCAAACCTTGCACATTGATCTCCTCCCCACCATGACAACCCAAGCAGGCCATTCTACTCATCTAGAAACTTTGGAAATGGGTTAATCACAGCTATTGGTGACACCCACTGGTAACAACACTCCATATATTTCACGAAGTCCAGGGGTTACATGAATCAGCCTTCAGATGGATCGAAGGGTTGTGGGCATGAATAGAATGCTGCAGGGTGTGAATTCATTTCCCCAGATCCTTTTATTGGTAAGTTATTTTTAACTCATGGGTCGCCACAATAATCAGTTCATTCCTTTTCACCCATCCCAGTTAGACTTTCCATTATCCTATAGTATTAACTGTTTTTTTCTAGGGTGGGGAAGAGTGGAAAGAAAAAAGGCAGAAAATTTGGACAAATTATTTAATTTTTTTGCATTAACAACCTCCCCAGGTGACACTCATCCCCCCTACCCTCGCCATGATTCTTACCTTCTTCCCGATGACCCCTGAAAAGAGGAGAAAAAGGTGAGAAGGGCCAGAGAAATTTTACACACTGGGCAGATCTTCTGTCGGAGAAGAGATCAAGGGTGTAGAGATCTTCCAGAAAAGGGAAAACCCAGTGTAGAAGAAAGGGAAACAGGCCCAGCATGGGTGAGTGCTCCTGAGCATTATACGTGAAGATGCCAATTTGTGTCTCTTTAAGCCCAAACCCAGTCTGAGTTTGCATGTTTTTCTTTTTACTACGAAGAGACATATGTCATGCTTGCCATAACTATGATGTTGGACAATAATCACATGACTTCTGCTTCAAGAAATGCATTAAAGACTTCCTGTAGGCACCAAAAAAGAAAATGTGTGTATCAAGCTCCCCAAGGTTATTTAGTTAGAAAACCATGTTTAATCAGATGAGGATAACTTCTTGTATTCACTGTGGTCCTCTTGAGGATGCTAGGGTTTTATTCTTCCCTTTATAGTCATTATTTCTTCAGCCATGCTTTAGCAAACTATAAGCTCAGATTATTCTCTTTACTGCCTCTGTGTTAGAGTTGGCTGTTAGCTTCCAGTTCAAGTGATAAAAGGGGAAAAGGATGAAGCCTGGGATGTTGCAATAAATCAAGAGTTTTCATTTCTGTCCTGGGATGTCTTCACAACACACCCTGAGAGACAGAGCCTGACATCATCCTTGTATAATTGAATAGAGGGATTTATAGGCCAAGATATCCACCTGAGAAGACATTAAAATGGCTATGATACTCATCTGATTTTCTTTTAAAAGACTTTTCCTTTTTAGATAAGCTTTTGATTTGTTAATTGTGTAATCTTTATCAGTGAAGGATGTAAGCCTAAGCTTTTCCTGTGTTGAGGTGGTAGAAGTCGACCGATGTTTCTGAGAATAAGGATACATCTCAGTTCTGCACTCCCCCCCCCCCCCCCACCAATGTCAAAGTTGGTTTGGTGGGAAAAATCCCACGGAAGAAGTTTGGTAATTTATTTATTAGTCACTCCTGATTATTCACATGTTTTCTTTTTAAATCCTTATAGTTTTTTAATGCCTTAGATTAATCACATCTCTTTATGCCATGTGTAAATTCCCTGCTATCCCCCCTAGGAGACTGCTTTTGGTGCAAAATTACTTTGTGAGGCTGGACATAAGGGATGTGGGTCCGTGACTCATGCTTGAGAAAACTTAATAGATGAGTGATTTACTGGTAAAGTTGAAGTGTGAGATTCTGCTGAGAGTTTCAAATGTTTTTTTTCTTTTTTAAACCAGTTTTACTCAATTCTGTTGGTAGAGAGGTGATTTCCTCACAGCTGATTACCTGAAAGTGGTTTTTCTCTCCTCTCACTAGCACCATGCATTCTCTTTAGGATGGGAGCTGTTGGCTTAAGCATCTCACCAGGCTTTTAACTGCGTATTCCAAGTCCCTATTACTGTGGGATACTACATGGTGTGAGTCTATCACCAGCATTACAGATGACCTGTTTCTGCTTATACTTTTTGAAAAGGCCATATAAAAATTATCTTCATCTATGTGTTTATTTCCGGAGTCTTTTGTTTTCTTCTTGTTCGCTACTTCTGGTTTAACTTTTCATCGAGATGCCTTTAGAAAATTTAGTGACCCTTCCTTTCTGTATCTTAAGCAAATTCAGTGTTGCTTTCATTAATGGTAGGTAAGGATCAGAGGGATATAATGTTTTCTGAACATCTGGGAGTACAAATGGAAGGGACTGGGATTTGGAGCTTTGATCCTTAGGCCATCTTTCTATCTCTTTTCTCATAGCATAAAAATGATCAGAAAACTGAAGTAGCAATTTGTGGATTTATTAAGTTGATGGCTAACTATTAACTCTGTCAATGATTTTTAAACAGATAATTAACAGGTATAGACGGATGAGTTGTCACCCACATAGAAAATGTTTAGGTATTTTTGTAAGAACTATTTATTCTTCAGGTCAATTTTGACTTAACTGTGCATATCAGCCCTTAGTGCCCCTAGCACACTCCTTTGCTTGGACTGTGTTTTTATGCAACTGGTCTTGCCATTATCAGTTTCCTATCCAGGAGAATTGCTATTGTGCATTTTATTTATAGCTCTGTATTTTTAGTGTCTTTCCTTCTTTTGAATTTTTAGAAATAGACTAATTAAATACCCCAGCTGGCTTTTTTATCTTGGGATGGAATCACTTACAGAATGAGACACATGTCTTCCCCTCAGATTGAGTCATGGTGTAGTCACATAAAGGAACATCATAGGAATGGTAAGATAACCAAATATTCCATGTGGCATTAATTCACTCCATGACTGTTGAATACTAACTGGGTGCCAAGTGCTGAGCTTACTATTTTAGCTTTAGAGGGTGGAATAGGGAGATTGCAGAATAAGACAGAATGTGAAAGACATCAGAACTGACTTAAATATGGAGACTTCCCAGGAATATTTGAGTTTCTCTACCTTCATGATATCCAAAACTCAGCAGAATGATCCTCAGATGGGAGAAACAAACTTTATACTCAGATAGCATTTGATTCTTTTTTTTTTTTTTTTTTTTTTTTTGGACAGGCAGAGTGGACAGAGACAGAGAGAAAAAAGAAAGGTCTTCCTTTTGCCGTTGGTTCACCCTCCAATGGCCGCCGCGGCCACAAGGAATAAACGAAGCACCATCTTGGTTTTTTTTTTTTTTTTTTTTTTTTTTTTTTGACAGGCAGAGTGGACAGAGAGAGAGAGAGACAGAGAGAGAGACAGAGACAGAGAGAAATGTCTTCCTTTACCGTTGGTTCACCCTCCAGTGGCTGCCGCGGCCGGCACATTGCACTGATCCGAAGCCAAGGAGCTTTGTCAGCCGACTATAGTGTTCTGGAAAAGAGAATGATGCTCAATTGCAGGCACCAATCATCGAGGATGAAGTCTTGATTTGAGGAACATTTAGGAGTTACATGTTAGCTACCCACTGGGTATTTATTCAGTAGGTATGCTTATGAACAACTGAAGTATACCTTGTATATCCCTGTAGCCCCTGCTTCTGAATGGTCAGCCATGGATCACGGGTAAAGACATAACTTTGTCAGTGAATACTTATTTTAGTCTACTTGTTCATGTATGTTTTTGTAAACATGGTTTTGAACGTTATAGATCTGCAACATCTTTCTAAAAACATTTTAACTGGTTTATAGAATCCTAGGTGACTTATTTAATCTTATAATTTTGTTCTGAAATACTTAACATTTTTTATCATTGCAATTTTATAAATCTGAGAAAATTGTTAAAAATATGAATTTTTATTTCATTAGTTCTACACAAGTACAAACAATTACAACTACAATTACTTTGGAAAATCAATTAACATATATATATATATGTATATCCCATCATCATGGTAGTTTTGGTTCTTATCTGTGTATTCATATATATATTCATATATAATATGTATATAAGAATGTTCATAGTAGCACTATTTGTAATACCTCAGTACTAAAACCCTTCATAACTACTGTCAATATTGAAATAAGAAATAAATTGTAACATAACTGCACAGTATAATAGTACACAGGAATGAGGAATAACAGTGTACTGTTAAATTCTCAATGCTGATGGATTTCAGAGACAAAAGCCAATATAAACAGGATATTTCCATTTCCCTGATATTCCAAAATTGGCAAAAATAGTATGTGGCAACCAAAGTCAGAATGAAACTTTTAGGGAGGGAGACTATATACTAGGAGGGAGGTGTGAACGGACCCTTCAGGGTTGTTCATAATGTTCTATATAGTGATTAGAGTGACAGTTACAAGGTTGTATATATAAGTAGCAATTACATGGACCCTATAGTTGACTTTTCTCACTTTACTATGGATATACTTTAATAACAATGTTATAAAATTATAAGTATAAAATTTAAAAATTAAAATATATACTTTAGAAGAACTATTTATTGTATAACTAAACACTTGAGGTTTTGGAACAATAGATTAGAAGGTATCTTCAAGGATAAGAATAATGAGAGAATTGGCTGTTGTTGGATTAGGATGTGAAATAATTACTTGGTATTGTATGTGTTGCTATAAATGGAATTGTGAAGAAAGAAAAAATGCTAAATTTATGATCCAGGAAAATGGTGCCATCAGAAAGAAAACTATTGGTCTGCAAAGACATAAACTCACATGTTGAAACCTTTATTCTCTAAAAATGAGCATAATAAATTAGTTCACTGGCAAATCAATGTTTATCTCTCTTTTACTTCCAAACTCTAAGAGGTCTTTGGAAAATTAGCCAGTGACTTACTCAGTGTGTCATTTCCAAAAATAGATTGTAAACTTGTAAGAAAGCTTAGAATGTCTTCTTCCATAGGGTAGAATCAAATGCATCTAAGTACAGATTCAGTGGATAGAATTAGAAAATGGGTCTTGACTTTCCAGAAGAGCCAAAAAGAAACATCACGCTAGTGGCTAGAGAGCAGGGGGAGATGCAAAATACCCGACTAATCCACAAATTGAGTAACTAGTCAGTGAATCGTGCAGCATTTATTTGGTGATTCTACTTAATAAATATATACTAGGTGGTTGGTTGTTTCCTGCACATTTAACTTCTGCTTTAGAAATCTTTACATCTAAAATTTTCGTTAGCATTTTGTTGTTATAACTACAAAGGAAGGGAATCAGTTAGGTTTGGTACTCCTTTTTCACGATTTCCCTGAAATTGAGTTATATGTAAGAAGAAGATTCAGATGAGTGTTATCTTTTGTGGTTTGTTTTTTAGCTAACAATTTGAAAAATAATTTAATCTCTTTATGTTTTATCTGTCCATTTGTTTTGTATAAGATAACACAGGATATTAAGGAAATAGTGGAGGAAATGAGATTTGGGAAGTTACTTGGCAGAAGTGGGCTCTCCATATTAAACCACATAGGTGGTACAAGATAGTGCTTAAGAAGGTGGAACCTGGAGCCACACTGCTTGGATTCATATCCTGGCTCTGACACTAAATGGATGTGTGACCTTCAGCAAATCATTTCATCTGGAGCATCTGGACTGTAGTAGCTCTAACTTCACTGGGTTTTTGTAGTGATTATTAGAATAGATAAAGACCTTTATTATAAAATCAAATAATGTTATCTCAATACATTATTGTCACGAATTAATAATACATATGCAAATGGTGTCAACATGAGCCTTTTATTTCTTCATGGTTATTGTTAACCTTATAATCTATATTATATCTTTTACTCATGACAATTAATGTCCTCTATTGAGATAATACCAAAATATTAAGAAATAGATATCCATATTTTGTAGAAACATACTTGATATTCAAATATTTTGGCAATATCATTAAATGTTTAGATATTGTACTCACAATTTCATGGTTTTCTGATCATTTAATTTTAATCAGCCTATAATGGTTCCTACTGAATTTTAAATACTCAAAACATAATGTGAACATTGTAGACAGGCATATATCTAATACCAGAATTTTAGAGAAAATTCTGAAAGGGAAAATATAGCTTAGGTAGACTTGTATGTAATCAGATGGACTCAACATTGTTTTCTGACTACCAAGATACTTGAAAGGGTGAAGAACAAAATTATACCCTGCATATGTTCTATATGACAAAACTGGCTAGACTGGCAAAAGGCTATGTTCAAAGAATATAAAAGAGAAGATTGTATATGGTTTAAATTCAAAGAATTTAAATGCCTCTACATGTTTTTCTCTGTTCTATATGAAATAAAGAAAGATGGAGATTTGTGATAATGTTTTAATTAGAAAAGCATTTTAAGAGCAAGTAGTATTTACTTAAGCTTATATTGCATGTTACTATAATTTTTTAAATGAAAAGTGAATTTGGAAATTCCAGTTTACAGCGTATTAATGTTGTTACACATGTATTTTATTAGCATTTGACATATATTTTTGAGATATGTTTTTATGAATTCAGCAAAGTATATTTGAGTATATATATATATATTTAAAAATTTATTTATTTATTTGAAAGAGTTACAGAGAGGCAGAGAGAGAGAATCTTCCATCCACTGATTCTCTCCCCAAATGGCCACAACAGGCAGAGCTGGGCTGATCTGAAGCCAGGAGATTCTTCCAGGTCTCCCACACTGGTGCAGGGGCCCAAGAAATTGGGCCATCTTCCACTGCTTTCCCAGGCAGTGGGATCCACTTCTGGATCAGAAGTGGAGCAGCTGGGATTTGAACCGGCACCCATATGGGATGCCAGAACTGCAGGCGGTGGTTTTACCCCCTATGCCACAGCGCCGGCCCCTGCGTATATATTTTTAATAAAAATGAATTTGGAAATGCAACCTATTATGAAATCCTCACCTGCTTCTCATTGTCTTGGATCTTTCAGTAATTTTCCATACTGAATATTGTTTTCTTCTGTGACTCAGTACATAATAGTTATTATTTTGGCCAATGTGATTTCAGTATGTTATATGTCAATTAAGATATATAATTACTGCGTTCAACTTGACTTTGTTTAGAACCAGCCTATGGCTCTGCTCCTTTAATAGTTTGCACTTTTTTTAACTTTTATTTAATGAATATAAATTTCCAAATTACAGAATATTGATTACAATGACTCCCCCCCCATAACGTCCCTCCAACCCGCAACCCTCCCCTTATCCACTCCCTCTCCCTTTTAAGTGAATAATCAAACCATTGATTGGGTAAATGTGGCTGATCTTGTAGGCTAAAGAAGTATCATTGTCTCTGTTTACTTTTTTCAAAACTGTGTAGGATACATATGCCTTAGGGTTTACTAAATTATCTTTTTTTTTTTTGTAGTAGGACACATTTTTCATGTCTGACTTGATTTCTGATTTAACAGTGAATTATTGTGGTCCATTGAATGACAAGAGATGGTAGAGGGAGATACTGTTTTCAAGGAATGTAAATGATCCAGGTAGATGATAGTTTTTGTTTGGTGAGAAGGTATCCTATGCACCGACTTCCACATTCTTCAAGTTCTTATTTCCAGTTAGTTGGAACAACATGAGATAAGGAACTAGGAAACTTGTATTATGGTGATGGGCTAAATGAGAATCAAAGCAGGAACCAAGAATTGGCACCAGGAAAGATTATAACAACCTACTCAGTCAAAGAATAGCATCCAGATTAGAGAAATACACATCAAGATAATAAGCCAGTTCCCAAAAGACAAATATCATGTTTTCTCTGATATGTGGGATTTAATATAAAATTCAACAAAAGTATAAGAATGAAACTGCCATCTTATGATATGATTATTATTTATAGCCCTTGTCTAAATTACTGTGGAACTATGGTCTTTCTGCTTCTGCATTTTACTTGTCAAACATTATGATTTGTGATGCATTAAACATGTACAAGAGTAAAGGAAAAAAAGAAAGAGAGGGGATTGAAGAAGGGAGGGAGGGAGGAGACTGGTTGTCTTCTTAGAATTGTATGTATGAAATACATGAAATCTATTCTCTTTATATTAACAAAAATTAAAAAGATAACCAACTGAGAGAGATTGACAGATTGTAAGAGCATTGAGAGGCTGTTATTAGTAACTTTACCAAATACCATAACTTCCAGTCTACTTCCAAAGCTGAGACTCAAAAGCAGGACCAGTAAAGCTAGTAGCCCTTAGGTCTCCCATAGGTTGATGCCTCTGCTAGGAGGCATATCTAGGTCCTAGATAAAAAGCAGACAAATTTTGCTCAAGTAGACTGCACTTTATTTTCAAGATTGACTTCTAGATTCTTAGTCAGTGAGAGGGGTTCAGATGTCATCTCAGTAATTAGCAAACTGGCTCCTTTGTTCCTGAGCTTATGCCTAGGCTATCCTAATAGAGAGGATTGTCTGGTGCCAACCAGATAGTATGACGATATCATTCCTGGGCATGGTCAGTGTCAATGTCCTCTGCCATCTGCAGTGCCTTGGAATGCTGTGGGATGCCTGTGAGGTCGGCCACCCTGCCCCAAGGCTTAACATTAATCTGAGTAGGAGAAGGTAGTAGTATAAATAAGACTGCAGTCCTCCTTGGTTGTGGGTGTAGACTAAAGAAAACCTGATAACCTCTTGCTCTGTAAAATCCCATACAAGCAGAGCATTCTTCACTTTTGAGTGTAGACTAGTTAAGATTTAAGATGTCTGGCTGTTTTCAGGCTCTTGGTTCCTGATTCTCATTTGGTGAAAATCTAGAGATGAATTTATCTTTCCCAAATAAGGAAATTAAATTTAAAAATTGAAGTTATAAGATGATCCACAGTATGTCTAAAGAACTTTTAGAGAAAAAGAACTTTGTGAATTTCCACGGAGGTGAGAATTAGCCAATGTGTGGATTATTTGCTCTCTTAATTCTAGATGTTTATTCCTTATCACCTTTTATTATCTCTGGTGGTTCTTGTTGAAATAAATTCAAGTGCTTTTATAGCATTATAAAACATAATTATTAGTTTAGCTTTGCTAAACATAACACCAACACCTAACTTGCAAAAAATGTGTTTTATAGTTTAAAAGTATTTTACATGTTGTTAACTTTATCTCAAATTATGAAAATATTGCATATGGAATATTAACTATATTCTACAGATAGAGACCTGCAGTTTAATGAATTTGTCCAAAGTCACATAACTGCTAATTTACTTATTGAGGCAAAGATATAGTCTGAAATATAGATTTCCTACTTTAGAGATCAAATCACTGGGAATGTTGAGTCTGAGAATTATTCTCTCAGCATTTCCTTCCATTCTTAAGTTACTCATTTAATTTTCTTTTACTACTTCATATTTGCTCATTTTCTCCTGTGACTTTCCCATTTGGAAAAACAGAGGCTGCTTTTGGCCTCTGTTGTTCCTTGAGTGCTTTGCATACCATCTCATATATTACTTTGCACTTGAACATCTGTCTGAGAAACAGCAGTTTTTGCATTCTGTAAGTTCGCTTTGGAATTTACCTTTGCCTCATCTCTGTAGTTGACTGTTATTATCTTACCATACTCAGAAAAGGATTTGCCCTATTGAATCTGGTCATTTATCCCTATAAGCTAATACCCAGTTTCTAGCAAGGCTGTGCCATGGTGTTTCAGAAGTAAGCACTGTATTACCCTAACTGGGAATTAGGAAACAAAACTTCTGTTGTGACTGCATCTTGACTGTGAGGAAATTGTTTGGTTTCTTTCATTGGTGCTTGATTGTCACTGCATAGTAAGAAATTGCAAGAAACATTGAGTTATGGGATATTTAATGTAGAGCCCTTTTGCGAGTCAGCTTAATTTTCTAGTATCATATATATAAAATACATACTTTAAAAAATTTCTTAATAAGAAACACCATTGTTGGCTGATTAAATATTTTAATTTAATCTTGTTACTCACATAATAATTATAGTTCAGAGCTGCTTTCTACTGCATTTTGGCATAATTCTGTGGTGTTAGGTAAGTTAGTATTTTCAGTTTTTGATTTGAGTTTAGAAGAAGAATCACAGCTCAAGAATTATTTGACCACTTCCTTTTCAGTGGTTCCTAAATTTGTATCAGTGTTAGCTGTGTGTGTATATTTATTCACATGTGCTTTAGATACATATTCTAGGGCTCTATGCTAGGAAAAAGAAAAAGACTCTTTGGAGTGGAAAGCAGGAATGTTAATTTAGGAAGGTACCTCAGTGATTCTGATTTTCATCCAAGGGAGGGGATCATTTTTCCTAGGTTATAGAGACCATCTAAAAAAGTAATAATAGTTTAGACAGGTTCATTTAATCCATATATATTTATTGGTTGGCTGCAATTTTTTATCTTTGTGCTGGGTATTGGAATAGGTGATTTGATGCAGGCATTGTGTACAGGTACTTTTAATTTAGTGACGGTTGCCCCAGCAATTTATCATGTGTATTATCCAGTAGGAAAATAGCGTATTAACAAAGTAAAAGAGAAACTCATAGTCTTTTTTTTTCCCAAAGATTTACTTATTTCATTTGAAAGGCAGAGTTACAGAGAGAGGGAGAAAGACCTTCCAATGGCTGGAGCTGGACTGATCTGAAACTAGGAGCCAGGAGATTCTTCTGGGTCTTCTACATGGGTGCAGAGGCACAAGGACTTGAGCCATCTTCTACTGCTTTCTCAGACACATTTGCAGGGAGCTAGATTGGAAATGGAACAACCAGAAATCAAACCATGTGGGATGATGACCCTGTAGATGGTGGATTAACCTTCTATGCCACTGCACAGGCCCTGATGATAGTGTTTTAAACATTAGGTGTAAGGTCAGAGGATGTTCAGGAAAAGCACTGTGGAAGAGTGGGACTTGAAAATTTTGGTCCAGTGAGCAGTCAGAGTTAACCCTGTGAATGTGGAAAATAGAGCAGAGCTGTAAGGAATCACTGAATGTCTTTTAAAGGAAAGTGCATGATGAAGGTAGAACAGAACATTGGTCTAAGAGCAGCACTGGGATCTTGGAGGCAACCTCACATTCTGCCTGCAGTGTCTGTGACAGAGAAATCTTGATAAGGAAACATTGGTGTAATTTGATGTGTGGCTGGGTGTGAGGAAAAAAGAGGAAGGATGAGTCAACGTGCTGGCAATTAGAGATGTGATATCAATAACAGAGAAATAGGGATAGAGAGCTGGCTGGGCAAAGGATGATGAGCTTTTTCATTTCCTTGGTCTTCTGTGTTTTTACCACCATGTCCAGCACAACACCTGATGCTAAGTAGATGTTAGGTAAACTATTGGTTTGGCTGTCTCTTTTCATCTTATTAAGCAGGAAGTTGATTTCACTTTCATGAGAAGTATGGACAAGTGTGTGTTGAGGGAGGTACTGTGCCTCTATTCCATCAGGTTGTCCAGAGATCCATATTCCAGCTTATTTTGTTGCTTCACCTGCAGTGGGTAGTATGGCTGAGGATGACTCCCTTCTGTAATTCTTCCTTTGGCCTGAGAAAAAGAATGAAGTGAAGGGCAAGAAGTTTTCTTTCAGAGGCAACACTTTTTTGCTCCCTGCATTTCATTTGCCCATAACTTGTTTTTGTTGCTATACATAATATAAAGTAGGCTGTGGAAATTATCTGGCTTGGTATAGATCCAGTTAAAATTCAGCTGTTACTGCTAGAAGGATGAAGAGGCATAGATTCCTAAAGTCAGAACTTGCCACAGTGGTTCTCAGTTTTTTTTAAACAAGTATGCTTAGTATTTGATCATGTTGAGTTGAAGGAGGAAGGAAGGCTCTAAGTAGCAGTGACTGGGAAATAAAGACACAGAATAGTAGCTCAGAACAGTGTGTTAGGTATGAGATGTAAAAAGGTGAGGTCTTTCAAAGGTTATAGATGTTCTCATCAGATTGTACAGAAAAGCAATGAAACAGAGCAAGAGAGAGACTGGAGAGAGAAGGGTGCTCATTGGTTAGGTGGTGGGAAATGCAGACAAGAGAATCTAGAGAAATAATTAAAGATATAACCTGCTCAAAAATTAAAAAAATATTATTTACAGAGCAGAAAGTAAAATAGATGAAATGATATTGTAAAAAGGATAAATACAAGAATAAATGATTAGTGGTGTTGCACATGCCAGAAAAAGAAATACTGTTGAATGTGACAGAAAATTTTAGTGAAGATGTGTAGCATGCCAACATTAGACTCCATTTAGAGCATCCAATGCAATGGGCTGGACTACACAAGAATGTGGTCTGTTACAGGGGGAAATATTTAAGGAGAAATGTAATAGAGGTTCTTGGAATGGTATGGAAATATGTCCATGAAACTGTCCTTAGTGATTGTACCTGAGAGATGGTATTATGATGGGTTACTAACCTTCTACTCTTTTTATGTTGAAATTAACATGAAAATGATTTGGGTAGGATTTTATATAAACAGTAAATTAATTATTTTAAGACTCTATAGTTTAATTTTTGTTTTATAATCAGTAAGTAATATGAGCCATATTTAATTGATAGGGCAGCTCAGATCTTATTTAAAGGGCAAGGGATTTGCATATATGATGTTTTCATTCTCTGGAATATTGTGGGTGAGGGAAGGGAGTATCTTCCTTCACTCAATAGGAGTCTCTGTATTCCATTGTCTGTCTAAGTATATTTCCAACCTGCTAATACCCATACTATTTACTAAAGAACACGTTTAGCATGTAGTTTTTTTCTGACTTGTAAGTAAGGCCAGCTCAATAGTCAATGGGTCTTTGACATAAATACCATGTTATCTTTATTTGTTTGAACTGAAGAAAGAATAAAGGGACTTTAGGTTCAAGCTAAATGGATTAAATGATTACAATTTGTTCAAAGTTGTTAGTTTTTTTTTTAAATGATTTATTTATTACTTTGAAAGGCAGAGTTACAGAGAAAGAAGAAGAGACAGAGAGATTAAGATTTTCTATCTGCTGCTTCACTCCTCACATGGCCACAACAGTCAGTGCTGAGTCAGGCTGAAGTCAGGAGCCTGGAACTCTATCCCAGTCTCCCACAAGGGTTCAGGGGCCCAGGACTTGGGCCATCTTCCACTGCTTTCCCAGATGCATTAGCAAGGCGCTGAATCAGAAGTGGAGCAGCCAGGACTCAAACTAGCATTCATATGGGATCCTGGCATCCCAGCTGACAGCTTAACCTGCTGTGCCATGATGCCAGCCCCTGTTAGATCTTGTTCACTACCACCCAATAAAAATAAAATGCAAGGCACATGTGCAATTTAAAAATTTTTGGGAGCCACATTTTAAAAAGTATACAAAAGTAGGTGAAATTAAGATTAATATTAACATTAACATAAAATACAGAGGGGCCAAAATACTTTCACTTAAGCATGTATTCAGCATTTTACAAATTAGGTATTTTATATTCTCTTTTATCCTTAAGGAAAAAAAGAAAACAAGTCTTGTAGGTCTGTACATATTTTAAGTACCCAATTAACCACATGGTTAGTAGCTCTGTATTGGATGGTACAGTTTTAGAGAATTGATGAGTGGTCTTTTGTAGTTCTCTCACTCTCTTTTAGAAAGTATAAGTTTACTTGATTGTGTGTGTGTTGTGGGGGAGGAGGGAAAATGTACACTCCCACCTGCTGCTTCACTTCCCACATCCCCTCAAGGGCCTAGCAAAGCTGGTAGCTAAGCACTCAGTGCAAATCTCATGGGTGGCAGGAGCCCAAGAATCTAAGCCATTACTTGCTGTCTCCTAGGGTGTGCATTACTAGGAAGCTTGAATCTGTACTCAGACCTTGGAACTGGACGTAGGCACTTGCATGTGGGACTAGGGTGTTCTATCTGGCAGCTTAACTCCTAGGCCAAATGCACACCCCTGTTCTTGTCTCTCTTGGTGTTGAGCTTAGGTTAATTGCTTGCAGGTCTGCCACTAAAGATCTCTCCCTGATTTCAAGTTGCTTTAAGCACTAATCCAAATAGGTTTGTTTAGTGAATTAATATTATCTTATTTTGTGACCACTGTTAGGAGGTAAGGCAAATGAATGGAAACTAAGGGCTTTTCTTAACCTTCCCCCAATACTTTGCTTGCTATAGGATCTGAAATTTCTTGGTTATATATTTAAAATTGGTTATATATTTAAAAATTAGTGAAAACTAAAGTTGAAGTTAGTTTTTCTCACCCTTCACATTTTCTTTCACTAGTCCAGTTGATGCTTGTTTCACTGTCCACTGAGATTTAATAGTTTTCTGTGCTATCACCTAAGAAAAACTTGGTTTCAGTAGAAAAAAAGGAGTTACCATCTTTCTCTCACACTAAAGTTTTAGATGCTCCTTTAAAAAAAAAGAGCTACACAACTTCAATTCCTTCAAACATTTGTGTTTACTTGAAAGACCAAGACAGACAGAGATCTTGGTTTACTCTCTGGATGCCTGAAACAGTGAGGGCCAGAACCAGGCTTCAGCCTGGAGCTGAGAGCTCAGTCTGGGCTGCACATGTGGGTGACAGGGACTCAATTATTTGAGCCATCATTTGCTGCCTCCCAGGGTGCATATTAGCAGGAAGCTGGAATCAGAAATGGAGCTAGGACATAAACCTATGCACTCTGATTTGGCATATGGGCTTCCAAAACAGTGTCTTAACATCAAATGCCTGCCCCACAACTTTTATTTTAAGATGGTGCTTGGAGCCGGCGCCGTGGCTCACTAGGCTAATCCTCCGCCTTGCGGTGCTGGCACACTGGGTTCTAGTCCTGGTCGGGGCACCGGATTCTGTCCAGGTTGCCCCTCTTCCAGGCCAGCTCTCTGCTGTGGCCCAGGAGTGCCGTGGAGGATGGCTCAAGTCCTTGGGCCCTGCACCCGCATGCGAGACCAGGAGAAGCACCTGGCTCCTGCCTTCGGTGTGCCGGCTGCAGCGGCCATTGGAGGGTGAACCAACGGTAAAGGAAGACCTTTCTCTCTCTCTCTCTCTCTCTCTCTCTTCCTACTCTGAATGTAAAAAAAAAAAAAAAAAAAAAAAACAAAAAAAACAAAAAAAACACAAGATGGTGCTTGGTTTATTCCCTGTGGCTGTTGTTATGATCAATGAATTATTGAAAAAAATTAACAAATTTCTAGAGGAGTAAGTAATATTCATCTTTTTAAAGAATTTCATGCTTTAGTTTTTTCTCCTAAATCATATTTACTCAGAAGTAAAAGGACTAGTTCACCTGTAACAATCAAATTGCTGCTTTGATTTTTTTTAAAGATACGATGCAGTCGAATGTTTTTCTGAATGTTGTACATCACTTGCGTTGGTATCCTCATGTTTGTTCTGATTCTTCTTAATCTGTTTTAACATGGTATTGATATTGAATCTGAAGCTTGTCCTGGGATGTTGTGGAGGGAAGGCAACAAAGTAGAATGGTCTATTATACGGGGACCAGTGGAAACCTGAAGTTTCGCCAAGAATTCTGCCTCTTTCTTTAGTCTTAGGGCTATTAGGGAAAGGCCTAGGGAATTATAGTAGATTTTGTGTCAAAGTCCTTCTTATTATTATTTTGGCCTTGCTTCCACAGATAGTATGCCTAGTAAAGAACCGGTTTTCAAATCCCTGGTCCATCTTGTTCTGGCACTCTTGTACAATAAAATATATATGATTTACTAGAAAAATGAAATTAGAAAAAACTTTCAAATCAAAGACATACAGATCTAGATTCAATGGGCAAAATATTACTCCATCAGATTACTCTAAAATTTCTAAATCTTGCTTTCAATTTCTGTACATATTCATCCCTTTGGTGGACAAGTGATATTTAGCCTGTGGGCTGACAGCAACCTGCAATGCACATTTGAGTAGGTAACACTGCTTACAACTAAATAATCATCTTATGGACCACTCTATGATGTATTTCCCCCATTTCACAGATCAGAACACTTAGGATTAAAGAAAAGAGACCAAGAAACCCAAGATCTTCACAGGCTGATGCTAGAATTCAGACCCAGAGTTATAATTAGAATTAAAGAAATGCATCTCTATCCCTGGGCTGGCCAGCTTCTGCCTGTATTCCATATGCTGTGCAGCACACAGCCTGGACCATGGTGCGGTGTGGGCTTGTTCACATGTACCTGTGCCCTGTCTGCCTCCCTTCATCATGATGAAAGGAGAATGGGCAGTGGAAGTATCTATGAAATACATGAAACTTGAATGTCTTAAATAAATTGTTTAAAAAGGACCAAGAATCATTTTAGTATGCATTTTCACATAATAGCATTTGAAAGAAAACTCAAGTTGATTAAAATTGCTAGTTTTCGGTTTTTCTAATGCACGCTTGTATTTAAGATGTGGTGTACCTGTTGATTTAACTATTGTATATTTTACTGGGTGTACCATTGTTAGGAACTTCTGTGTGTAATCATCCAAGTAAGGGGATTCAACATAACACAAAAAAAATAAATTAATATTTAATGATCTACAAAATAGATGTTAATACATTACTATTTTTCCTTTCTGCTTTTATCATGATTCTTCTGTCGCAGTTCCCAGTACTCACTTAGTTTATACACTAAATCACTAAATAATAAAAAAAAAAGGCAGTTGGGATAAAGGATATCTCACTGATAACAGTAATTGTTCAGACCAAAAATTAGTTAATGTTTATTTTAATCACGTTTCTACTTAAGTAGCCTAATTACATCAACAATATTAGAGTCTTGAAAGTTTTTACTGGGACCACATGTATAGGACATGTCAGTTTTACTCCCTTTCATGGCCAAATACAGTATATTTTCAAAGCAATTATGTTTATTGGTCATAGACTACCAAGGAAGAGCATTTAAGTAGAGAAATAATTTGCAAACATGGAAATGCTACTAAGCTAATGAGGTTTTGAGTTCTTAAAAAATTGCATAGGAGGAAGGAAAGTTTAATACATGTCTTGTAGAATTAAACGGAGTATGGCCGGCGCCACAGCTCACTAGGCTAATCCTCTGCCTGAGGAGCTGGCACACTGGGTTCTAGTCCCGGGCAGAGCACTGGATTCTGTTCTGGTTGCTCCTCTTCCAGTCCAGCTCTCTGCTCTGGCCTGGGAGTGCAGTGGAGAATGGCCCAAGTGCTTGGGCCCTGCACCCGCATGGGAGACCAGGAGAAGCACCTGGCTCCTGGCTTCGGATCAGCGTGGTGCACCAGCCACTGAGGGGGCGAACCAATGGAAAAGGAAGAACTTTCTCTCTGTCTCTCTCTCTCTCTTCCTACTCTGAATGTAAAAAAAAAAAAAAAAAAATTAAACGGAGTAATGAATATGAATTTTTTCTTTTAGTGTATGAATTGGTATCACAATGAATTGAGTGAATCGAACTAAGATAAAAGCTGCCAAAAATTTCATTTTTGACAAAGCATTTATAATGTCTTCCCAAGACTTAACTTCTTATAACTATCATTTATAGCAATGAACACACTATGTATTAGACACATTGACAAAATGTTAGGTACAGCATCACACTGAATATCTATTGCAACTTTTTTTTTTTTCAAGATTTTATTTTATTTATCTGAAAGAGTTACAGAGAGAGGTAGAGATCAGAGAGAGGTCTTCCATCTGCTGGTTCACTCCCCAGATGGCCTCAATGGCTGGAGCTGTGCCGATCCAAAGCCGGAGCCAGGAGCTTCTTCCAGGTCTCCCACGTGGGTGCAGGGGCCCAAGGACTTGAGCCATCTTCTGTTGCTATCCCAGGCCATAGCAAAGAGCTGGATTGGAAGACGAGCAGCTGGGACTAGAACCGGCGCCCATGTGGGATGCTGGCGCTTCAGGCCAGGGCTTTAACCTGCTGCGTCCCAGCGCTGGCCCTTATTACCACTTTTAGAAACCGATGTTGCTGTTACTGTTTTTCTAGATGAGGGAACTGAGGCTTTAGGTGTAGTAGTTTTTTGAGAATATTTTAGAAAACAAGTAGGAGATTCTAGAAACAAGATCTGTGCACCAGAAACACTGGTATTTCCTGGGACGTTGTTAGATATGAGAAACATCAGCTCTGTCCAGATTTATTTAAAAAAGATCCCAAATGACCAAGCTCCACATTAAAGTTTGAGAAGTACTACTTTATTTTATGAAGTCTACATTCATAATCTCTATACATAAATCCTGCCTCCTAGGGAAGCCCAAGATAATAACTCCATTAAGAGAATTAGTTGAATCTGGTGTGACTATAGGCAAATTCAAAATATTCCTTTTTTTCTGATTATATGTTCTAATTCTTCTCTTTTTGGCTAAGGATTCTTATTTAATCTTAGAAGAGTCCAATCTTTTTTCTCCATTGCAACTGTGGTCATTAGATTCTAAACATGTTCTAGTTTGATAGCTTCAGGTTCTTATTATCCAGAGTATTGAGAAAAAAAGAACAGAAAATGACAGCAGTTAATAGCATAATGTTTGGATTACCATAGGGAAATTTGGAGTCCATCCTTTTTAGTTTTTTAAAGATTTATTAATTTTTAATTGAAGGGCAGATAGAGCAAATGAGCTTCCATCCAATAGTTTACTTCCTAGGTTCCCACAACAACCAAGTTTGGGCTAGGCCAAAGCCAAGAGCCAGAAACTCCATATGGGTCTCCCATATGGGTGGCAGAAACACAAGCCCTTGGGCCATCATCACTTGCTGCTTTCCCGGTATATTAGCAGGATGTTGGATAAGAAGCACAGAATAGCAGGGACTTGGACTAGGCACTCCAATATGGGTTGCAGATATCCCAAGTGGTTGCTTAACTCACTGTGCCATAATACCACACCTGAGTTCATCGTTTTAGATATCTTTTCTCTCCTAAATGTATATGCATTCTGGAAGGTAATAGGTAATTATTGTTTGTACATAGTATCTTAGGTATTTAAATAAGAATAGTTTAAAATCAAGTACATTTGATTTTTAATAGAAAAATCATGTTTCAGAGAGAAAGCGATCAATCTTCCATCTGCTGATTCACTCCCCAAATGGCCACCATGGCTGGAGCTGGGCCTGGAACTCCATCCGGGTCTCTCACAAGAGTGGTAGGGAACCAAGTACTCAGGCCATCTTCTGCTGCTTCCCAGGCACGTTAGCAGAGAGCTGGATCAGAAGCAGAGCAGCTGAGACTTGAATCAACATTCTAATATGGAATGCCAGTATCACAGGCAGCAGCTTAACTTGCTGTGCCACAATGCCAGTCCCAGAATAGTTCACTTTCAAAGGGACTGAGAAGAACTGGCCAGGACTTCTAGAGTAGAGTTTCTGTAAAGGTGTGATGAACATGCCAACACTGCAGGGCGGTCACATGGTATATGAGTTTAAATGTCCTTTTCATTTCTGGACCAGGAGGTGACAGGGAGTTTCATAGAAGGAGTTTTGTCAAATAGCATGGAGGGGCCCCAGAATGCATTTATCTGAAGTTAGGAATTGTTTTTCAGACAGTTCCTACCTTCTGCTTTTCTGATATTAAATTTTTGTTTCTGTCAGCTCTGAAGGGAGATACCATTCATAGACATACTTTGCCATACTAGTGGATTCATACTCAATTTTGAAGATATTTTTTCCTAGTTGAAATTTAATAAAGTGTTTAAAGAATACATTTAGAATCAAAATTTATATGTCAATTTCCCTCTGAGCCAGCAGTGCCTCTTGTGAGGTATTGTCCCATACCACAGGAGGTTTTCAGAAATGACTCAGGAGGTTTTTGTGGTTGGTCCTTCTGAAAGTGGTTTGTTTTATTCCCAACCCCCATCCCTGCTGGGGAACCAAGAAAGCTATTATTGCTGTTAAGAATATTGTTTTACTCTGTGACTTCGTGTGACAGCTGGGTATGATTATTTTATTAGTTTCCTGATTGACCCAACTTAAACCAAAAAGGAATACAAAGTCAACAAATGTGATAGCTGTTAAGGCAGCTGTCACTTCTGGTAATTTGGCCATAACCACTTTTCTTTCCTTTTCCTCCAGTGTTTTTCTAAGCAGATTTAAAATAAAACATGGAGAGTAAATAGAAATTGCTGTCCTTCACAGGATCAGGAATTGGGATAAGAGTTTCATAAGCAGGATTTATTGGTGGTGTGTTATATTGTCTGTAAAACACAGTTTCGACACATCTGTTTTTTTGTGTTTTTTTTTTTTTTTTTTTTTTTTTTGACAGGCAGAGTTAGACAGTGAGAGAGAGACAGAGAGAAAGGTCTTCCTTTTTCCGCTGATTCACCCCCCAAATGGCCTCCATGGCCAGCGCACTGCGCTGATCCAAAGCCAGGAGCCAGGTGCTTCCTCCTGGTCTTCCATGTGGGTGCAGGGCCCAAGCACTTGGGCCATCCTCCACTGCCTTCCAGGGCCACAGCAGAGAGCTGGACTGAAGAGTAGCAACCAGGACAGAATCCAGTGCCCCAATTGGGACTAGAACCCTGGGGTGCCGGCATCTCAGGCGGAGGCTGAGCCAAGTGAGCCGCGGGGCCAGCCGACACATCTGTTCTGTAACAAGCTGCCCACCTCTGCTTTAGGAAACCTTCCCTTAAGGTTGTGTGTACTGACTCTTCAAGACTTTCCAGATAGCCAGACTTGAGATTGAGTGCCTGAGTGCCTGCTGCTCGGCTAATTTGATGGTTGTATCCCTCTATTAATTAGTTGGAAAATTCTCCATAAAATGGGTCAAATGCAGAATAACGGAACTGCCAATAAAATAGTGAGCTTTCTTAATGACCCAAATAAAAGCACATTTTCTGTTTTATAGAACAACCAATATGATCTAACAAATTGTCTATGTGTGTACTTTTATGTTGCCCTTCACTTTTGACCAGTGTTTCAAGGCTCTGTATTTAAAAAGAAACACTTTTTATAACTCAGGCTGCAAATAATCAAACATGTAATTGTTATTTTACAGAGACCAATTTTCTAGACTATTAGAAAATTGTTGACAGATCAGGCTCTTAAAACACTATTAAAGAACATGACTTTGAAGCTAATAGTGAATTCTGGGGGGGAGGGAGGAAGAGGAATATTGGATCCCAAAGATTTATGACATAAAACCCAAAAGCATTCTTCAAGCACAGAAAAATTGGTTTTGAACAATTTAAGTAGTGACAAAAGGCGTTTTCTGTTAATTTATTCTTCATTTACGATTTTGAAAAGTATATTAGAAATTTTGGGATTCAAATTAATGTTTTTCCTTTTTCCTTCCTCGAGCAGGTTGTCAAGTTATTAAGCAACAAAAGATCACAAGCAGTTGGAATATTAATGTCTAGTCTTCACTTAGATATGAAAGACATACAACATGGTAAGTAAAATAAAAATTCAGTTTTTAAGTACTGAAACTTGGACCACAGAGTACAATGTTTGGTGACAAAATTATTTTAAACTTAGAGTTTCTGTTTCTACTGAGGTTGGTATATTTCTCTCATGAATGCTTCTGAAAGGGTTTATTAATTTGGTGTTTCTCTTATTTCTATATCTTGCTGAGAGCATAATTCACATGTTGTGTTATCATTGTTCAGGCTGCTTTAAGTATCCTACTGGATGGCTTGAAAACAACAGAAATTTATTTCTCACAGTTCTAGAGGTTCAAATTCCAAGATCTGGTTGCCGGCAAGGTTTTGTTAGGGTCATCTTCTGGGTTGTAGACTGTAATCTTCCTGTACACTTATGTGGCAAAAAGAGGATCAGAGAACTCTCTTGCATGTCTTTTGTAAGAGCATTAATCCCATTCATGATCTAATCATCTCCCAAAGACCCCCTGCCTCCGAAACTCATCACTTTGGGGGTTAGGATTACAACATATGAAATTATGGAGGACAGAAGTATTTAGTCCATTGCATATATTTTTAGCTTGTTTTGAAAATATTATTTTTACCTCATAAGTAGTACTAGTTCACTGTGCTCTGTAAATACTTAGACCATATCTGAAGGATCGACTTCTGGATGGCATGCTCAAAGTGCTACTGATAGACACTAGTGTGAACCAGATAGTAGATTACTTCTCTGTCATTAAAAAATTCTTGGAGAAAATAGTCTGCAGGAGAGAAAAATTAATTGGGCCTTGAGTCCCAAGTGTTTGTTGCTCTAATTTAATGAAGAAGAGGAAGTAAGTCTGGAATTCTCTATCAACCCATGTGAAAATTACAGGGATATATGTTTCTTTATTTCTTTTTCCTTTTAGGTCTATTTATTTGTTTGAAAGGCAGAGTTATAGAGATAGGGAGAGGGAGAGGGAGAAAGAGAAAGATCTTTCATCTGTTGAGTATCCTCCCCAAATGGTTGCGATGGCCGGGACAGGCCAAAGCCAGGAGCCTGGAACTTCATCCATGTCTCCCACATGCGCCTCAAGGGCCCAAGTACTTGGGCCCTCTTTCATTGCTTTCCCAGTCACATTAGCAGGTAGCTGGCTTAGCAGTGTAGCAGCCAGGACTCGAACTGGCACCCATAAGGGACAATGGCGTCACCGGTAGTGGTGTAACCTGCTGTTCCACAACCGGAGCACACAGGAAGCACAATGGGGAGGGTGTTTCGGCTGTTACTTTCAGAATGTTCTTATGATTAGAGAGCCTGAAGTACCTCTTATCTTGAATGTCTTTAAGGTGTTAGATGGGAGATGGGACATAATCTCTTAGTCTCAACCCAAGATATGGTAAAATGCTGACAGAGTCACTAAAGCAAATTGTTATATATAGCATTTTAGGTAACAAAGCTGATCACTCTTAATACAGCAGTTTGGATACAACTACAGTGTAAACTCCTGAGCTTTTCTGCATATAGGGGGATTAAATTGTTTTTTCTACTAACCACAAAAAAGAATTTCAATTTATTCTTGCCCACTTATATTATTGACCGTGTCTAGACACGTGGAAACAGCAATGTCATGGCCTTTTGTGATTTCTTTTATGTTGTTGTTGTAACTGAAGTCTTTAAGAGACTCATAAAATATTTCTATATGTAGTGATTTTAACATTTTCTAAATGATTTTCATGTCAATATTTTAATAGTTGAAGTCTACCTTATTGTTAATAGCAATTTCTGTGCTATATCCTTCTATCACATTTAGGTTGAGAGATACTGCCTAAAGGTGAACAGAGGAATTGAATTTATACTCAGAATGTCCCTTAAGCTGCCCAGGACCTTAGAATAGATTTAAAGCAGATTGAATTATTCAATGGAATGCCAGTTTACCTATTAAAGAAATATGGTTTCAAGTACAACACAGACCTTATAAATCATGAAAATGTTTAACTGGCTTTCTAGCTTACCCCTTTATGAATGTGGATTCTATTTGTTCGGCTTAAAATATCATGGGGCATAATTCATAAATAGCACAAGTTTGGTATGCCCTGTCAATTGATGAGTAACTCTTAATCACAGTGTAAGTTTTTATTAAATTGTTTTGATGGTGAGGAGACTTCCTCAAGCTGAAACATTTGGGCAATAGTCATAGAAGAGAATGCCAAGGCTGGCGCCAAGAAGTACTTGGTGTTTCTAAAGCTGGCAAATGTAGCCCAGTTAAGTCATAGAATGAAATCTGAAAATAATGATATGGTCCTTTCCTTCAGTCAAATATTCAACTCAGGCTAAGTTAATAATGAGAACCTTATGAACAAAGGAGTCCGCCTGACATCTGTGTCTGTGGTAAAGCCAGAGAGAGTTCATTGAAAATTTGCTCGCTTAACATGCAATGCTAACAATAACATGGCATGGACGTCAGTAGTTGAAGGGTCATACAGAATTATGCATAAACTTTATCCTATTAGGATGTGAAGTGATTGCCTGAATCTCTGAATCCCTGAACACCCATTTTCTTACAAAAAAAAAAAAAAAGTTGCCTTCAAAGTCTAAGGAAGCAAGCAGTTATGCCTTTTTTTTTTTGGGTAAAGTCCTGTTCTGCCTTGGTATATTATCTGGGACCACGATTTACATGGGCAAATCACTTGTGGCCTCTAGAATAAGCCTTCTTTCTCTCAGAATTTGCCTCCCCTGAGAAATCCACAGAAGCATAAACAACATTGATTGTGGATATAGAAGCAACCACAGAATTTATCCAGACCTCCAGTGTCATTTTATAGAAGAGAAAACTAAGACCTACTAGTGGTTTAGTTCCTTTCTCACATCATGCAGCTCATTAATGGAACATACCGATAGTGCACCCAAGCCTCTTCGTCGATCGATCCTGTTCTTTTCACTCACATGTGCTGCTCCTCCAAGAATGTGCTTTTCCAGCAAGCATCTCTACAACAAAGTATATGTACTACTGTAATAAAGAGCAGAAACTATTCTTTTCTCTCTTCTTCCTGTCAAAACTCTGGAGAAGCCTAGAGTCGAATTTACTTTGTAATGTTCTATTTTAAAGTGCCCAGTAATGAGCATGTCAAGTTTGCATTTTAGGTGTCAGAAGTCTAATTATTGTTTTATTGCCATATCTACTGAGTATTACATCATGCTCAGCCACTAACGTGGGTATAGGTTCTTTGTTAAAATAGCAAACGTGGAGTCCTCAGCATTTTGACATACAGTCAAAATGCAGAAAGGAGAGAAGAGAGCAGGTTTTTAGGTTTATTGATGAAGTAATCGCAAGTAAGGCAGCCCCAGTAAGTAACTGTACAAATGTATAAAAGTTATTATGAAGGCCTGAACTCTCAGACTGCAGTAATGAATCTATATGGTTACTGCTATACTGACCTTTTATGTTTATAAATACAATTTTTCTATTGGAATGGTGAAACTGTCACATGAAAAATTCACTCCTGTGGTTTATTTTTATTTTTTTATTTTATTTTTTTGGACAGAGTTAGACAGTGAGAGAGAGACAGAGAGAGAGAGAGAGAGAGAAAGGTCTTCCTTCCATTGGTTCACTCCCCAAATGGTTGCTACGGCCAGCGCGCTGCGCTGATCTGAGACCAGGAGCCAGGAGCTTCCTCCCAGTCTCCCTGTGCGAGTGCAGGGCCCAAGCTCTTGGCCATCCTCCACTGCCTTCCCAGGCCACAGCAGAGACCTGGACAGGAAGAGGAGCAACCCGGACAGAATCTGGTGCCCCAACTGGGACTAGAACCTGGGGTACTGGCGCTGCAGGCAGAGGATTAGCCTAGTGAGCCACAGCACCGACCCAACTCCTGTGGTTTATAATACCTTAAAAACTAGGATGAAGTGCCTTCCAGAGGGAATTCACCCCTTTTTGTGTGTTAGAGCTGAGGGTTACTGTGGATCTAAGCTCCTGGGGGGGTCCATTGTACAGGTTGGCCTGAGCATATGGCCCTTTGAGCCACAGTTTAATGTGGGGAAGGTCTAAAACCTGTACCTTATGTGGGCTCTCAGCTGTGATATTTGGCCCTTGACCCAATGAAGCTGACAATGAAAAGTTTAGATTTGCTGGGACTGGCATGTAAGCTCAGTGCAGAAAACATTAGTGAGCTGGTCACGGCTGTGTATTCCATCTTCCATTTAAATTTTTCTTTATTTATTAGAGAGAGAGAGAGAGAGAGAGAGAGAATCTCCCATTTACTGCTTCATTCCTTAAATGCCCACAATGGCTGAGGCTGGGCCAGGCCAAAGCCAAGTGGCAGGAACCCAGTCTGGAACATACACATGGGTGGAAGGGACATAACTGCCTGATCCATCACCTCTGCCTTCCAGGTTGTACATTAGCAGGAGGGTGGAATGAGGAGTGGAGCCAGGATTTGAATCTGTGCAATCTGATATGGGATACTTGTCTTAATTGCTATACCAAACACCTGCCCCTTGTCATTTTGCCTAGTATCATAATTACTTGCTATCTTCTTAGGTTTGCTATCTTTATGATATCCTAGAAATATATTTTGTTCAGTATTTTCAGTTGTTCCTAGTGGGAGGATTTATTCAAATAATGTAGCTCATTGTTCCCACAAACTGGTAATATGAGGTTATATCATAGCTCTAGTAGTTTAGTAATGGTAGCTTAGTTTTGTGAAATAGACTGAAATTTAAAGCAACATTTGGTTCACATTTCAGGAATAGTGTGATAGTCACAGGTCTTAGGTCCATTTTGGTAGATAATTGTGGCTTCAAAAGAATTTTAAATTCCATAATATTCAGCTCCCCACTCTCAGCCCAATCTCATTTCTACATAAAATATCCATATATTTTGACATCCAAACTGGGGTACTTTTAGAACATAGGAAGGGGTGCTATTAATAATAGTGCTTGGAAAACAAGTGTAAAGTAGAAATTTGAATGAATATCAGTAGTATGGACATCCTACTGCCAGATCAAGCTGGAACAACTTTCGTATCTAATCTTCCTTCACACAAGATATGTATAAAACATATTCATGGGATCAGTGCTGTGGCATAGTGAGTAAAGCCACCGCCTGCAGTGCCAGCATCCCATCTGGGTGCCAGTTAGACTCTGGCTGCTCCAATTCTGATCCAGCTCTCTGCTGAGGCCTGGATAGCAGTAGAAGATGGCCCAAGTCCTTGTACCCCTCTACCTACGTAGGAGACCCAGAAAAAGCTCCTGGCTCCTGGCTTCAGATCAGCCCAGCTCCCGCCACTGCAACCATTTGGATAGTGAACCAGCAGATGGAAGATCTCTCTCTCCGCTTCTGCCTCTCTGTAACTCTGCCATTCAAATAAATAAATCTTTAAAAAAAAAACATATTCGTTGGCTAGCAAAAACAAAATCATTTGGAAATCCTGCTTTATACACTTGGAGTTACCTACCTCTCTGTCCTTATGTGGATTGTCGCCATGATCTTTTCTGAAGAGTTTGCTCTGATGGAAGCAAGCACATCACAGAGGTAGAACTCTTTTTCTTTTGTAGGTTGCAACTCGAAGTCTAACTCAACCATTGGACTTAGCCAGTCCTGTTTAAGTTTTAATTCTCAGGCAGCCAAAGCACCAAACTGTAGCCTTCAGTAGATTCTCATTCTTTGTCTATAGAGAGGGATAGTGGTGGAACACCTCTGAGAGATTTTAGCTAATCCACGCATCTTGAATAGTTTTACTGGAGAAATCCAATGGCAGACATTAGTATGCTATGCTAACAAGACCTCGGTTTGATTTCGGTAGATAGTTGAGTGTCCTGTATGAGCTGTCTCTTGTGTGCAGTTTTTTGTTTACAGTGGTGTTGAAGGGGTGGACTCTTCAGAAGATTCCTGTTGAAGCTTTAGCTGACTCATATATCCAATTGCATTTCCTCTTCAAATGGATTTTAAAGTAGATTTTAGATTTTTTTTTTTTTTTAACATGCAGAGTGGACAGTGAGAGAGAGAGCCAGAGAGAAAGGTCTTCCTTTGCTGTTGGTTCACCTTCCAAAGGCCGCCACGGCCGGCGCACCTCGCTGATCCGATGGCAGGAGCCAGGTACTTATCCAGGTCTCCCATGGGGTACAGGGCCCAAGTACTTGGGCCATCCTCCACTGCACTCCCGGGCCACAGCAGAGAGCTGGCCTGGAAGAGGGGCAACCGGGACAGAATCCGGCGCCCTGACTGGGACTAGAACCCGGTGTGCTGGCACTGCTAGGTGGAGGATTAGCCTAGTGAGCCGCGGCGCCGGCCAGATTTTAGATATTGTAACAGAGGATACTTGATACATGTTTCAAATGATCCCATCCATAGAATTAAGTTTCCTGCAGGGATGCCCAGCCCAAGATAGTAATGGCCCTGGTTACTCCCTGTATTTTATGTTTGTCCTGTCTGTAGCTAACTGTGGAATTGTGGGCCTGTAGACAATATGGCTAGATTATGTCTTTCTTGAAATTTCTGTCCTGTTTAAAGCTGACATGAAAATCATGAATCTTGAAATTAAATGTTAATTATAACTTGTTGAACATTCTATCAGAAATATCACTGATAAAATCAACAAGATCAGGTTATTTTTATTTGTTCTTTAAGCCTAATAATTGTTTTCACAAAAAACTTTAGAAAAATGTAGCTAAAGATTCTTTACAAGGACAATAAATGTGCTTATAGGTTTCAATGAGAAATTCTAGTGTGTAAGTTGCTATCTGTGGTGTCACTGCTGTATCTACTGAGCGTCACTTTAATGTGCAGCCTCTAAAATGAGCGCAGGTTCTTTTCCACACTAGCAGACAAAGCAGTCTTCAACAACACCTACTGTCAAAAGGCAGAGAGAAGAGAAATTTCTTAATCATTATTACTCACTGGAACCTTGCTCATATTGCATTCTTTCGATTTCTCATTGACCTCCCTCAAAAGGGTCAAAGCTGAGAAAACTTATCCTGATAATTGTCTAGGAAGAAATCACCTAAGGTAGAATTGCTATGGTTAATCAAATATATTTATTCAATATATTCTAAGAGTTTTTATAATCAAATCTTTTTGTTAGTACGCAAAGAGGTAAAATTAACTGTTGGTTTGATTTTTTTTTTCCTCCTTGTTGCTGGTAGTTATATAAAATGGTCCAGAGGGAGGAAGTTGATTTGCATCATACAGTGGAGGAACTGAGCCTTATAAATTAAGTCTGCTAGGACTCTTCCTTAATAGAGTCTGAATGAGCAATGAGACCATTTCCTCAACTCCTAAATCAGTGCTGTCTGCCCTGCAGCAGTTGAGTTTATGAGGGAAAATGTTATTTGATGAGACTATGAAACATGCCAAAACAAAACTGACAAAAGGAAAATGACTTTTGGTCACCAATTGTTTTGTGTTTTAGAGTTATTAAAAATAGATCGTACAAATTTATCAAGTTTCATTTATTGCTCTGTGCCACTTTATACAGATTCCGCAGTTTGCTTATTGACTCTGTTCTTTAGGGAAATGGAGTTGTGAACTTTTTTGACATATGAATTAAATATTGGACTAATATTTTCAAGAAAATTACTAATGAAATTGCTGTTCTTCATTAAGCTAAGTAAAGATAAATGACATACTTAGAGAGGGGCTGTTGTCGTGGTGCCAGTGAGCTAAGCTACAGCCCATGAAGCCAGCATCCTATATCAGAATATCAGTTCAAGTCCCAGCTGCTCTGCATCAGATCCAGTTCCCCATTTATATGCCCCAGAAAGCAGCAGAAGTTAGTGCAAGTCCTTGGTCTCCTGCAACCCAAATGGAAGACAACATTGCCCTGCTCTGATTGTTGTGGTCATTTGGGGAGTGAACCAACAGGTGGAAGATCTTGCTAAGATCAATCTCTCTGCTTTTCAAGCAAATAAATAAATCTTTTTTTAAAAAAAATAAAAAGAAATAATTAAAGAAAAAAGCAATCTGGGCTAAATCAGTGAACAAAAGCAAGTTGTGATTACTTGTGAAATGGGTGTGATTTATGGAATTTGAAGAGTGTTGTGTCTCTTTTGTAGGTTAGTGATTATCCAGAGAGTTACAGAAAATGCTTTCATGTTTTACTTATCCTCTCAGCATGTTCTTTATTTCTTCTGTCTCCCTTGCATCTGTACTCTCCTAAGATCCTCCTTGATCAAACCATGAGTGTAGTCTGATAATGAGTGAGAGAAAGGTTTCTGGGGCCAACCTGCCTTGATTTTGTTATGCACTGAACCATTTGTGTCATCCCTTAATTCATATGTGGAAGCCATAGCCGCAGTGGAGTGGTATTTGGAGGTAGGAATTTGGGGAACTAGTTAGGTTTTCATGAGTTCTTGAGGGTCGGGTCCTCCTGATTGATGGGATTAATGTTCTTCTGAGAAGAGAGACCACAGCCCTCCCTGCCAAGTGAGGACACAGCAAGCATCTGCACAGGGCAGGGAGAAAGTCACCCAGTTTGTGGTGTTTTGTTCTGGCAGCCTGAACTGCTTAAGATAACTTGAATTCCAGCCCTGCCACTGGCTAGCTACAAACCCAGACAAAGTTCATTATCTCCATTCCTCAGTTTCCTATTTGGCGCAAAGATCTGTTAAAAGAGTTTTTACCATAAACACACAATATACTCACATATCTCATTTTAAGCACTCAGAATTGGTTGTTCATTTCTTCCTGCAATTTTTAGGAAATAAGGTGTTTCTGTAGGCTTTGGAGGTATATGTGGAACATAGAGTTTGGATAACCAGTGGGGAACTTAAAGATTTTATTCTTCTTTCATTTCTTTTACTACAGGCATTTGCCATGAGACAAAGGAGGGAGTAGAATGCCGGAGGCGTCTTTCTGATGGAGTTTAGGAGAGGGAATAGAGGAAAGAAATGGTAGTTTCAGTTCCAGGAGGGCATACCTGAATTCTGTAGTTAGGATTTTCAGCCGGTATTACTGAAATGGTCAGGTTAGGTCTAGGCTGCGACAGCTCCTGTTTTCTGAATGGGGAAGAATATGAAATTACTTGTATTAGCAGCTCTAAAATGTTGAGCATGCTTACATCTTTGGGCTACATTTTATCTGTAAGGAGAGCAGTTTGTTTTGGAAAGTGAAAAGTTAAAATCTCCCGTAATTATGAGGTTTCTTGAGTGTTGTCTCTGTGCTGTGTGAGTCAGCCACATTCCACATTCAAGGCCTTTGGCTCACTGTGTCTTATGAAGGTAGGGGTGGAAATTGGCTTTTTGAGAAATGAATCTTGGTATGTGAGTAGAATCTAAGTAGACACAGAGACAGATGCTTCTATTTCTTTGCTTGATGTTTTCTCTTTTCTAATAATTAAAAGTCTTTTTTATCTATAAGAATATACATATTTTTTTTAAAACTCCAGATATGCCCTTCCTGAATCTTAAGCTCTTCCAAGGATTGTTTTATTGTGACTCTTTTTGCATGTATTTGGATAACCTTTGAATCTAGCAGTTCTCTTACCCTGCTATGCTGCCACTGAATAATGTTTTACATATGAAACTTTCTACTAAACAAGTTGTCAATTACAAAGTCCAGGTCTTTTCCCTAGAGTCTCTGGTTTCATTCTTGGAGACGCAAGCAAGCTTTTTCACTTGCCTATTAATTACCATAAGAAAGTTTATTCATAATCATTTGTTTATTTTTATAATATTCTAAAAAAATGGGCTCAGTGTAGGCAATGTTGTCTTTTCCCACTAGGTTTTCCAGTGTCTGGTTTCTTTATGAAATTCAAGTTTACAAGACTCACTTAGAAATGGCTTTTTGCTCCCTCTCCTTGTTTTAACCTTTATTTTAAGTGTTTTTCTCACATGGGATATAGAATTTTAAGATCTGTTTATTATATTTATTGAGGCATTAAAAATGTAGTAAATGCCATTGGGAGGTTTAGTGAATGGTTTTCATTGAAACGTAGTCACTTAGAATTAGAAATTTGAGAAGAAAGTGGGCTGCAGTGAGTCCAGGTAACCTTTTCATCAATTGTAGCCTTGTAGTAGAGAAGTACATGTGAGATAGTACTCCTTCATTAAAACCTACTTTCAGAAATTTAATATCAGGGTATGTTTTAATTTGAAATATAAGTTCATTACCCAGAGTTCTTTTAATATACAAAGGCTTCATACATCATTTTAAGTCACACATAGATTATTAAATCAAGGTAAATGAATTATCAGCCATATCATTAAACGCGCAGCAAAAACAACAAAAAAAAAAAAAAAAAAAAAAAAAAAAAACCAACCCAGCTAAATGTACCTTATATTTTTATGACATCATTCCAGAGCTGGACTTTTGGATTATATTTTATGGGGAGAAAGAACAAAGCACTTGGGGTTGTACTGAAGTTGTGAGCTTGGAATATGTTTATTCTTTTCCTTCATTGCCTTTGCTGTCTGAATTATGGGCCTTGCATTTCTGTGTTTATTTTCATTGCATCATTGGTGCTCCCAATGGAAGGGAAGCTTTGTGAACCTAGAGACAGAGCCCCCTGTAGCTCAGGACATTTCCCCTTATAGTGCTTTATCTGTTGTTTGCAGTCACTGAGTGATTGTTGGTGGAACTGCCCAGGATCACACAGGGCAGGGGTGGCAGTACAGCTTAAAGCCCTCAGTGTGAGCCCATAATTAATTATATCAGCTTTGGCCCTTGAGTCACTATGTGCCAAAGATGTGGTTTTTGCCAAAATATTCTTTTTGCATAATCCTTAAGAGGACTGCAATTCAATTGTTATTTTCAAGGTAAGAAAAGCTCCTATGACAAGCAGAGTAATTTTCCTATTTTGAAGTCGGGTTCTTTAAAGTTCTGCGTGTTTTGACAAGTGTTCCTCAAGCATCCCGACATGGCTACTCAGGATGCTTTCTGACCTTCTTCTCCACTCAGATGAGACGGAGAATGTGAGTATTGGAGGTGAGGAGAACCACACATGTCCAATTCTTGCAAGGCACACTCTAGAAATATAATTAATTATTCCCTTAAGCTCATTGGCCCGAGACATCAAATGCAGTGGCTAAAAAGCAAAATTATGACTGGGGTGTTATATTTTGGCATGACTGCAGTAATGACATTTCATGCTGATGATTATCTCAAACCTTCTTTTGCAGTAAACATGAGTACATCAAATAACACTTTCAGCCAGATACCACTGAATACATTTTAAAATTACTAAACTATTTCAATAAAATCATATGCACATGATTAAGAGAATAAATTATACAGAAAGACTTACAGTTAGAAAAAAATACTCCACAATTTCCAGTTCATTATTTGAAGTTTGTCACTTCCATTTTAGATTGTAAAGGAATGATTTATTTCTTGTGTTTTAGCCACTGCAGGATGCTAGCAGGTTCATATGAGGAAATGGTGTAATTCAAGCAAAGTTTTGTCTACTAATGTTAATGGCAATATCGTGTCCTTATGGCATTTTTCTTGTTGTAAAGAGAATTCCGGAACTGAACTACTAAAATAGATTATTTTGCAAAGTTCCTGTTACTGCTATGTTTTATGGTGCCAAACTTAAAGATACACATTTAGTGTCAAAGATAGCTAATATAATCATTCTTATGTGTAGGCCCACCTCCACTCTCTGAGGTAGGTGATGTTATTATCTCCATCTAAAAGATGGAAAAACAGGCCTGGAGTAACAAAAGATCCTTAATCAGCATGTGAAGTTGTGATTTAAACACAGGTGGTCTGGATCCAGGTCTGTTCTGAGCCTCAGCTGTGCTTCTTGAGAACATGCCACATCAGTGATTGAATCAGTGAGCTGAGCTGGAGAAGCTGTGTGAGACCTACCCGACTCCCTCTGTGGTTCTCAGTTGTAAAACCAGTCTACTGTCTTACAGGCTGTAGATGTAATATTTAGCACTTTGATGCTATATCACAAAGCAAGGTTCATATTCATGTCCGTGTGTGTGTGTTTGTGTGTATGAGAGAGAGAGAGAGAGAGAGAGAGAGAGGAGAAGGGTCAGAGACTCACGGAGAAAAGCTCCTATGTAGGCTACAAGTACATCACTAAATGTGTATCTTGGAGGATTTGCTTTAAAATTTCTTCTGTTACCATTATCTGCCATATCTTCATTCTGAGTTCTGTAGCTCAGGTGATGTTCAAGGAACATCAGAGAAAAACATGCAGTGGAGAGTGGCTGTATCCATAACAATTATAAGGGGAGTGCATTGAAGACCATGATTCCCTTGTTAAATATTTTCACTTGGATGCTAAGGTGTGTAAGAGTGACTGCCTTTGCTGTTGTAATCACTAGTTCCTGTTCTTACCAGAAAGAAAGAAGTCAGGACTGACACTGACACCACGTAAGATACTCCTTTTTTTAAAAAATTTATTTGACAGGTAGAGCTATAGACAGAGAGAGAGAGAGAGAGAGAGAGAGAGAGAGAGAGAAAGATCTTCCTTCCATTAGTTCACCCCCTAAATGGCCGCTATGGCCGGCACTGCACCGATCTGAAGTCAGGAGCCAGGTGCCTCTTCCCTGTCTCCCATGCAGGTGCAGGGGCCCAAGCACTTGGGCCATCCTCCACTGCCCTCCCGGGCCACAGCAGAGAGCTGGACTGGAAGATGAGCAACCGGGACTAGAACCTGGTGCCCATATGGGATGCAGGTGCCGCAGGCAGAGGATTAACCAAGTGAGCCACGGCACCGGCCCCAATACTCCTTGTTTGCCTTATTTCCTTCCTTTATTTCTTCCAGTATTTTGTCATTCATTCACTCAAATATTTATTGTGTGCCTACTTTGCACTAAGCTCTATTCCTGGCACTGGGATACTGAAATGAAAACAAAGAGACAAAAATGTGAGTCTTATGAAGCTTACATTCCAGTAGGGGAGAAAATAACTTAAAAATGTGTGGTATGTGAAATGGTCATAAATACCATGGGGGAAATTAACAGAAGAAGGGAGTGTGAATAGAGAGCACACAGTGAGGTGAGGCGGGAGTCAGGGAAAGCCCAAGGAGAGGGTAGCACCTGAAGAGTTTGAGAAAAGAAACCCTGGAATTATGAGGGAATAGCATGCTCAGGTAAGGACCAGGCAGGTGCAAGGGTCCTGAGGCAGTGATGTCCAGGCACATGAAAGAGCCAACAGATTGCCAAGTGTGCCTGGAGAGAGTACTCATGGGGAAGGGAAGTGGGAGATGTGCTGTTGGGTAAATAATGGAAGTGGAGGCAGATCATGTTGGGTCTTGTTGACTTTTTAAGGATTTTGACATCAAGAAAGTTGCTTTTCCTGGTGAGCTATTACCAAGTTCAATGAGCAAATGAGGAAACCTTGAGTATTCTGCTCCCTTCTGAGACAGAGCCACTAAAAACACACAAAATACTTGTTGCAGAAAATGTCTCTCTTTGCCCTCCACTTTCTTTTATTTTTTTAAATGTTTATTTATTTTATTTGTCAGGGAGAGAGGGAGGGAGAGGGAGAGAGAGTTTCCATCTGCTGGTTCACTCCACAGATGGCCACAATGCCCGGGGCTGGGCCAGGCTGAATCCAGGAGCCAGGAGTTTCATCCAGGTCTTCCACGTGGGTAGAGGGACACAAGGACTTGGGACATTTTATGCTGCTTTCTCTGGTGCATTAGTAGGGGACTGGATCTGAAGCAGAGCAGACAGGACTCGAACCGGCGCCCATATGGTTTGTCTGCACTGCAGACTGCAGCTTAACCTGCTGCACAACAGCACTGGCTTTACCCCCCACTTTCTACTTGATCTAATCTCTAACTCCTTGAGAATACTTTGTAAGCAGCAACATATAGATTTATGCAGCGTATTATCCTGAGGATGTGAAATCTTACATGTTTGCTGGAAACCAAGCAACCCAGTACAGCCTGTGCCCTGGCAAATGGGGTCTCATTTGGAAAACCAAGGAATACATTGAAGCATGCTGAAGTAAATAATTACAGCTTCCAATATAATATCAATAATTAACATAGAACTGGGAGTCAAGAAATGGCATTCTTACAGCAGGTTTTGTGATACAGTAGGTTATACTGCTGCTTGGGTTACCTTCCTTCCATATTGGAGTTCATGTTTTATTCTCAGCTACTTGGCTTCCAACCCAGCTCCCTGCTACTGCACTGGAAGCCACAGATGATGCTCCAAGTACTTAAGTTCCTTCCATCCATGTGGGAGACCCAGATCGAATTTCTGATTCCTAGCTTCAGCCTGGCTCAACCCAGATGGTTGTGGCCATTTGGGGACTGAATCAGTGGATGAAAGATCTTGATCTCTCTGTCTGCCCCTCTCTGTCTCTCTCTGCCCCCTGCACCCGGTCACCTTGCCTTTCAAAAAAAAAAAAAAAATTAAGAAAGGGCATTATCAAGCAGAGAGAAAAAATGGAATGTGTGTTAGTCAGGGGAATGATCATGTAAAAAGGGAAGAATCTAGTATGTAGGAGAGGGGTCATTGTTAAGTGATTCCCCAAAGAAGGGGGAGGGGAGAGGAGGGAACTAGTGCCAAGTGGATGGATTGTCCTTCGATGGGGCACTGAGAGTTTGTCCACAGGGACACAGAATGCTTATATGTACCACAGAGGCAATGAGCAGTAACATTGGCGGAAGTGGTGATGAGGGCTTCTGGGAGTCCTCTTTCAGTTGTTTGTTCAGTGAATTAAGAAATAAGGACATGAGGGGCTGGCACTGTGGCATAGTGGGTAAAGCTGCCGCCTGCAGTGCCAGCATCCCATATGGGCTCCGATTCTAGTCCTGGCAGCTCCTCTTCCAATCCAGTTCTCTGCTATGGCCTGGGAAAGCAGTAGAAGATGGCCCAAGTCCTTGGGCCCCTGCACCCACATGGGAGACCCAGAAGAAGCTCCTGGCTCCTGGCTTCAGATTAGCGCAGCTCTGGCTGTTGTAGCCATTTGGGGAGTGAATCAGCGGATGGAAGACCAACGTCTCTCCCCCTCTCCCCCACTCCCCCTCTCCCCCTCTCCCCCACTCCCCCTCTCCCCCTCTCCTCCTCTCCCCCTCTCCCCCTCTCCCCCTCTCCCCCTCCCCCTCTCTCCCTCTCTCTCCCCCTCTCCCCCTCCCCCTCCCCCTCTCCCTCTCTCCCTCTCTCTCTCTCTCTCTCCCCCTCTCCCCCTCTCCCCCTCCCCTTCCCCCTCTCTCCCCTCTCCCTCTCCCCCTCTCCCTCTCTGCCTCTGCCTCTCCTTCCCTCTCTGTGTAACTCTTTCAAGTAAATAATTTTTTCAAACAAATAAATCTCTAAAAAAAAGAAATAAGGACATGAATTGAGAATCAGCTAAGTATGGTAGGAATATTGGAGGAAAGAGATTTCTTTAGCATGCAGGCAGAGTGACTGGCTAGGGCTGCATAGTATGATTCCTGGGCAGCCACGAAGGGCCTACATGAGGTTGGCGACCATGACTCTAAGGATAGTTTGGATTTCCCTCAGCTGTGTGTGATGCAGACATAAAGTAGATGAAGACATGGTTTTAACAAAGGTTGAGGTTTTTCAATTGAATATGATACCTTGAGGAAGGCATAGAGGAATTAAAGAGTGTATATAAGGGGGGGGGATAAATAATGATGTATGATTAAGAATGTGTGTTTGGAGGTAAGGGAGGTGGAAGATCAATGGATCATTTGTCCTGGTGAGATTGACAAGAGAAATCTTCGACTTTACCTTGGTGGGGGGAGTTGCATAGTGGATAATCAATTCAGGTGAATCAGTCAGGAGGCCATCATGTGACCGACCCATTGGTTTCACCTGAGCAGAAGGAAAATGTATAATTAACATTATTAGTAGAAGCCCTAGTGGTTTGCTGGGGCATGCTGCGATGGTTTCAATTATTTTCCAAATGAAACCCCATTTGCCATCATGGGCTTCAGGGCACAGGCTCAACAGGGCTGCTTAGTTTCCTGCAAACATGTAAGATGTCACAACATTCTCAGGAGATGCTTATAGATTATTCACAGTGGGTTAGAGATTAGATCAAATAGAAACAGGAGGGCCAAGAAAGAGCTTTCCTTTTTTTTTTTTTTTTTTTTTTTAAAGATGTACTGATTTTATTTGAAAGTCAGTTACAGCAAACAAGGGAGAGACAGAGAGAAAAGAGATCTTCCATCTTCTGGTTCACTCCCCAGATGTCTACCATGACCAGGGCTGGGCCAGGAGCTTCATCCAGGTCTCCCACATGGGTGCAGGGGTCCAAGCACTTGGACCACCCTCTACTGCTTTCCAGTCACATTAGCAGGGAGCTGGATGGGAAATGGAGCCGCCAGGACTAGAGTGGGCACCCATATGGGATGCCGGTGCTGCAGACAGCAGCTTAGCTTGCTGCACCACAGTGCCAGCCTCGTGGTGTTTTCTATATTGAGCATTTTGTGTGCTTCTATTGGCTCTGTCTTGAAAGGGGACAGAATTGTCAAGACTTCGTCTTTCCTCACTAAACTTGATAATAGTTCACCAGGGAAAGTAAGTTTTTAGAGCAGTTAACTGAAATTCCTTTAAAACTAAATATTTTTTTAGAACTGTTAACTCCCATGTTTCTGGGATACTTTATTTGAATGTAATTTTATTATATTTTCTAGACAAAAATGGAGGGAGAGGATGTAGCTCCTCAAGATTATATCTTGCTTAGCTTTACATACGTGGGTCTCCTAAGATTACCTTATTCACAGGAGTCAAAGCTTTTGAAATATTTTGATGTTTTATAAGTAATAAATGTAAAATATTGAATTTCTTTACAATGAAGTCCAGGGGCCGGCGCTGTGGCGCAGTGGGTTAACACTCTGGCCTGCCCATATGGGCGCCGGTTCAAGTCCCGGTTGCTCCTCTTCCAGTCTAGATCTCTGCTATGGCCTGAGAAAGCAGTGGAAGATGGGCCAGGTCCTTGGGCCCCTTCACCAGTGTGGGAGACCCAGGGGAAACTCCTGGCTCCTGGCTTCGGTTTGGCACAGCTCCGGCTGTTGAGGCCAATTGGGGAGTGAACCATCAGATGGAAGACCTCTCTCTCTCTCTCTCTCTCTCTTTCTCTGCCTCTTCTCTCTCTGTGTAACTCTGACTTTCAAATAAATAAATAAATCTTAAAAAAATAAAATGAAGTCCAAGTATTTATTTAAATCCTATTGGATTTTTCTGTATTTTGAAATGCTTGAAATATTTAGAATATTCCAAATATGCACAGTTAACCCTTTTGAGATGTTGTTTGTATATCTGTAATTCTAATTTACTTATCAATGATCTCCTGAACCCCAATTCCTATTATGATACGTATATGTTAATGTTTGTTAAGTCCTCACTTTTTGAAGTTTGCTTTAGCACTACATAAGGCATATTTGGGGTTCGCTGCCTCACTGCAGTGGAGCAGTTGGAGCCAGATAAGGAGGGTCGATTGTGCTTATCATGAACAAATCCTTGGAGTGCCATATTCACATCTTGTCCTGCACCTATCTCAAGGCCTGGGTACCACAAGGAGATGACGTCACTGTCCTAGCACCTGTGATATTCTTAACAGTAATTTCAGAATACTTAGTGACAGGCTTAAAGTGTTGAAGTATGGTGAAGTCTCGGGAGTTAATTTTTAATCTTAGCTTTTAATTCTTTCATTTTGTGCCAAAGGGTAATTTTCCAAGAGAGGGTGAGTTTTCCTTTATGGAAGCTGCTAGGTTGGGAACAAATATTCCTAAACTCCTCTCACCTCAGCTATCAAAGGGGAATGGTAGGAGGTATGACATTATCTAGAAAGTTTATTAATAGCTAATTGTTGCTTCTTGAACAGTGAGGATGATAGGTTCAGCAGGGATTAATTTTTTTTTTTTTTTTTTTTTGACAGGCAGAGTGGACAGTGAGAGAGAGAGACAGAGAGAAAGGTCCTCCCTTTGCCGTTGGTTCGCCCTCCAATGGCCGCCGCGGCTGGCGTACCTCGCTGATCCGAAGGCAGGAGCCAGGTACTTATCCTGGTCTCCCACGGGGTGCAGGGCCCAAGGACTTGGGCCATCCTCCACTGCACTCCCTGGCCACAGCAGAGAGCTGGCCTGGAAGAGGGGCTACCGGGACAGAATCCAGTGCCCCAACTGGGACTAGAACCCGGTGTGCCGGCGCCGCAAGGCAGAGGATTAGCCTAGTGAGCCACGACGCCGGCCAGCAGGGATTAAATTTGCACTTGCTTTGACAAACTATCATAGCCACTAGCAACCATTTGTCCACAGAGTCATATTCAGTTTGTACATTTTGAAAATGAGAAATACAAAAGAATATTTTTGTTTGAGGATTATTAAATTTGAAATCTACATTGCTATCTAATGGCTTGATTTTCATGGAACTACTTATATATAGGTTTAGTCAAGGAAAAGATGTTGGCAGATTTTTGTGATGGTAGAAAAAGGTTCTTGATCAATGACAATAACTTTGGGACTATGGAGAAAGTTCCTAAATTTTAGTTGAGTTCTTTGGATGGTATTTGGAAGAAAAGTGTACTGTTCATAGAGCAACATGAGCTTCAATTGTTATTTTGAAGACATTTAGAAGACAAGGGAGGGGAAGAGACTGGGAACTAGTTCTTTACATTTGGGGCAGATCTCTACTGAGAGTTCATGGTGGCTGAGGTAGGTTAAAGCTCTCTTCCAACCTATGGCTTCCATCTCAAGCTTTTCTGAACAGTGATACCCATTCTGTTTTTTCACCATTTGTACATATTGCCATGGATCAAGGCATGCCAAGAAGCTATTCCATTAAAAATAATTTTCTTTAGTTAAAAAGAATTCCTTAAAAGCCATGAGTTAATTTAATTTGCTCAATTAAATCAAAATCTCTGGAATGTTGCAGTTGTAAAAATACTGAAAGTCATTGGTATTTAAAATAATTTAGGAGGAAAGGGGGTTGTGAGAGGAAAAGCTGATTTGTTGATGTCTACTTTGCCAAGACATCACACTGAGCAGAGGGTGATGGTGAGTATTTGCTGAACTCAGGAAAGTGAGAAATCTGAAGCCGGGGCAGTAGAGACAAGAGGGGAGATTCTTCCAGCTGTTGACTTCCATTCTACCATCATCTGTTCCCACAGGTTTTAAGGTTCACAAACGTGAGTGGAGGAATTAAAGCAGAGACAGTTGCAGCTTATATTTGAAAGTTTCCATTTTACCTGTTATCAACTTTCTAGTACCTAAGAGTACATCAAAGAAATCCTAGTATTTGAAACAACTTCCCTTATTTAAATGATTCACCATTCCCTTATGCAATGAAATATTCAACTAATTTTTACTCACCCAAAGGAAAGCATTGTAAAAAATGCATCAAAAGAAAAACATGAAACAAAAACCCTTCATTAACTGAACAAATGCCAAACATGACTGGATATACACAAACAAGCATGTATCTTTGCATGTGTTAGCTGCATGTTGATTTAAGTAAATATGAAACTATTTCAAGGGGTTCATGAAATATATGGCCATCAGGTTTTTCATACTTTTAAATATTTTGGAAAGTCATCATGAGGCACAAGTTAGTTCAGGTCACTCTGTAGTACAGTGAAAAGTATTCCCATACATGTACAATTTTGGTACATAGGCTTTCATCTTCTCAGTCATGTATATTATAACCATTCTCTTAATTTTTTCATGACTTTTTACTTTTTGGAAACTAAACCCTTTAGTTTATTCTCCTCCTTCATTATATCTGCCAATAGAAAAGTGCTAACATACACCAAAGAAGCTGATTCTTTAAGTGAAAATTCAGGTAAATTATGTTACAGAGGATTTTTTTTCTTTAAAATTGTGTGCAAAAATTCAAACTTATTCTGAGTTTGTCTCAGAGTCAGACACATTTGCACAGAATTCCACTAAAAAGTATGATTATTGTAAGTGTGATAGTTATTTTGGCATACGAGATTTTAGATTTCTGATAGACTGTGCTATGGAGCAATATATAGGCTTACATTCAAAATAAATCTTAGTAGTGTTCTCCTTTTTAGAGCATGTGTTACAAAACAGTGGCAAAATGTGATCCCAGAGTTAGGGTCCTATTTCCAGGGGAACTCTCTGAGCTCTCTTTTACAAGAGTGTAAATGTTTACCTAAGCAAGTAGGTGAAGCCCGTTATGCCCAATAAAGGACATTTTGCAGTGCTGGTTTACAGAAAACATTCAACAGACAGTGGATGTTTTACACAAAGTACAGTGTGTTGTTTGAAACTATTTGCTCATCTATATACTATGCTTAAAATAAACACTATCTGGGAATATGCCAGTCTTTTTCTTTTTTTTTTTTTTTTCTATTTCTCTTATTCCACACCCTAGATTTTGTCACCTGCCAAAGTCAAATAAATCTTATCTAAACATTTGAGATAAGCCCTGAGTTGTACCCAGTTTGGTCAAATCAACAAACCTCTCCAAAAACAGAAATGAAATACAATATCGCTAGATTAAACAGTCTACAATGGCAATCATGTTTGCGTTTAAAGATTTTATTCCAGAAGGATTACAGTTTTGGTATTCTTTTTTTTCCTCCCTGCCTAGACAAGAAGGCGACATACTGACTCAAACAAAATGCATTTGTTCTCTAACAATTTAACTTGTACAGCTCTGATAAACATGGCCCATAGGTGTATGAAGCCTACTGACTTAATCAGTAACTTATGTTGTTAACCTTGTATAAGCAAGTATGCTTGAGATGTACCAGTCAGTATAGGATTGTGTGTCAGATTTCTTTTTTTCCAACAGGAAAAGGCTTTCTTTGTGTAGCCTAAGTAGAAAATCTATATAACTATGGACTTTTATTGTCTGTATCTTACAACAAAGCCCCACAATATTCAACTGCATGAAAAAACATGATAGAATAAATGAATTTGATTTCTCAATTATATAATATTGTAAAAATGCAGCCATTTGGGGAGTGAACCAATGGAAGGAAGACCTTTCTCTCTGTCTCTCTCTCTCACTGTCTTAACTCTGCCTGTCAAAAAATGCAATCTTATTTTTTTCTAGGTCATGCAGTATTTTAACTATGTGCTACTAAGGTGTAAACCCTACAAGAGAGGAGACTTGTCTATCGGGTTTACGAGTGTATCTGTAGGGCTGAGTGAGGTAACTGGGTCAGCATTAGAGCTGCACTAATATTTGCTCAGTGAATGAATGAGTGATGTTTTCAAGAAGATGTTTTGTTTTCCTTGTGGATGTTTTGTATTTATTGTATCAATTTCTGATATTTAAAAGCAAGTTTCTAAAATTAATGTTTTTGTCTTACAGCTAAATGGTTCCTTTTCAGTGTCATACCTGTTAATTAGCAAATTTGTATTTATATTGGGAAAGGACAAGTCAGTATACCATAATTATCTGGAGAAATCTCTCTCAGGTTTTACTGACATTTGTGCATCTATTACTACAGAACCATTTATACATTGCCTGCTGACTTGCAAATAGCTCGCTTTTCCATGGTTCTTTAAGCAGATCTTCACATACATTCGTTCAGCCTCTTAGACAGCAAGGAATTAGCCCTACCATAGATATGTGGTTCTAATATGCTGCTGTTTTTTTATAGCGAGGCTCTGAAAATAATCCAAAATATACACTCTTATTTTCTAATTTATATTTTATTTTGCAAAAGCAAGTATATTTATAAAGAGATGCTTTGTGTTTATAGGAATCTACCAAAGTTCATGGAAAATTAATATTATGAAGAACTATGTAGATTTCAAATTATATTTGCATAAAAATGAACTTTTATTTCCCCTTTCCATAAAATTTTTAAAGTACTCTCATATGTGATATTTATATATTTAGAAAGAACTAAAAACTTCCCATTTTTTTGAGTGTATGCTATGGCAAGAACTGGTTCTACACAAAAGAGGAATTACTAATAATCTTTACAATAATTTAAGAAAAATGGTAACATTACCATTAATGTACCCATTTCTTATATAAATAAAGTAAGGCTTATGAAATTTAACAGATCTCCTCCAAGACACTGATGGCTTGTTAAGCAAAATGAATGATTTTAATTTAAATCTGTCTGAATCCAAAACACAAGGTTTAAGTTTCAAGTAATTTGGAGGAAAGCCACAACATTTGAACTGTTATTTTAGTAAATTGAAACTTCTCAGCCCACATGTAAATGTATAAGCTGGAGGTTTGAATGGAAAGAGCGATGATAAAATGTATGTCACTATGTAAATTTTTAAAAATTATTTTCAATTTTATTTGAAAGGCAGAGAGTGAGAGTGTGTGTGCATGAGTGAGAGAGAGAGAGAGAGAGAAGAGACAGAGGGAAGGAGGATTGAAGTGCATGTTACTACGTAAATTTTTAAAAATCGTTTTCAATTTTATTTGAAAGAGTGAGAGTGTGTGTGCATGTGAGAGAGAGAGAGAGAGGGAGAAAGAGGAGACAGAGGGAGGGAGGATTGAATTATACACAAACATTAATGAGTGATACCTCCCCCCATCTAGACCTTGCTTAATTCATTTTGCTTCCTAATAAATTCAAAGATATTGGAATTCAGTCCTTATTTCCCTTTAAATTCTTCAGAAGACAGATGAAATCCTTTTAAAATTCCTCTGCCTTCTGCTTCTCTCTTTAGTTTGTGTTAATCACTCCTCACGCCAGCGCCACGGCTCACTAGGCTAATCCTCCTCCTTGCGGTGCGGGCACACCGGGTTCTAGTCCTGGTCGGGGCGCCAGATTCTGTCCTGGTTGCCCCTCTTCCAGGCCAGCTCTCTGCTGTGGCCAGGGAGTGCAGTGGAGGATGGCCCAAGTCCTTGGGCCCTGCACCCCATGGGAGATCAGGAGAAGCACCTGGCTCCTGCCATCGGATCAGCGTGGTGCACCGGCCGCAGCGCGCTGGCTGTGGTGGCCATTGGAGGGTGAACCAACGGCAAAGGAAGAACTTTCTCTCTGTCTCTCTCTCTCACTGTCCCACTGTCCACTCTGCCTGTCAAAAAAAAAAAAAAATCACTCCTCACCTCACCCACCTGTGTAAATTTGCCTCAATACTGTATTTTTGTTGTTTTTGTTTTTGTTTTTGTTTTGACAGAGTTAGACAGAGAGAGACAGAAAGAAAGGTCTTCCTTCCATGGGTTCATCCCCAAAATGGCTGCTATGGCTGGCATGCTGCGCTGATCCGAAGCCAGGAGCCAGGTGCTTCTTTCTGGTCTCCCATGAGGGTGCAGGGCCCAAGCCCTTGGGCCATCCTCCATTGCCTATCCGGGCCACAGCAGAGAAATGGACTGAAAGAGGAGCAACCGGGACAGAATCCGGCACCCCAACCAGGTCTAGAACCCAGAGTACCAACGCCGCAGGTGGAGGATTAACCTAGTGAGCCGTAGCGCTGGGGAGTATTGTTTTGTTTTGAAAACCTAGAGCTGAGCACAAACTTAGCTGGTTTAGAAGTCGGAAATATTCTATTATCAGATAAAGGCTTACTTGTAAGAGATGATAAGCTAAAAACCATTGCTATATTATGATCTGGCTTCTAGCTTCAGAGTCTCTGAGATATTTTGTATCTTATTTATTCGAAAAGTAGAGAGAGAGGCAGGGTGGGGTGAAGAGAGAGATGAAAGAGTGAGCGAGTGAAAGCACCTGGGAGAGAGCAAGCATATCCCCTTTTGCTGGTTCATTCCACCAAATGCCTAGGACAGCCAGCCTGGTCTGAGCCAGGAACTATGCTAGGAGCTAGGGACTCAATCCAGGTTTCCCACGTGGGTTACAAGGACACAACTCCTGGAGCCATCACTTTTCAGGTTACACATGGCAAGAAGCTGGAGTTCAGGCCAGAACTAAGTGTTGAACCCAGGTACTCTAAGGTGGGTCACAGGTGTCTCAACCACCAGATTAAATGTCTGATCTTCTGAAAGTTCTTTTTTTTAATATTTATTTTATTTATTTAAGGGTTACAGAGAGACGTAGAGACAGAACCATACTCTGGTTCACTCCCCAGATGGCTGCAATTGCCAGAGCTGCACCAATCCGAAGCCAGGAGCCAGGAGTCTCTTCCATGTCTCCCACATGGGTGCAGGGGCCCAAGGACTTGGGCCATCTTCTACTGCTTTCCCAGGCCACAGCAGAGAGCTGGATTGGAAGAGGAGCAGCTGGGACTAGAACCGGTGCCCATATGGGATGCCGGTGCTTCAGGCCAGGGTTTTAACCCGCTGCACCACAGCGCCGGCCCCCTGAAAGTTCTTAAGAGTCTTTTTTTTGCATAGTAGGCAATGTCATTAGTGAGTTCTGTAAGCAGAGAGATCACCAGAGTTCAGTCATCTGGCTAGACTAGAGTGTGAACAAAATGCTGTATATCTGACTGAAATATGGTAAGGGGAATGTATGATTCTGTAATCTTTATTTCTGAACTCATGGATATCTATCCTCAGGAGCTGGTCAAATTTTATTTTCCCCTACAACTTCTATTATTTGGGTGTTGGCCTTTCTGAATTGGACAAATTTTCTTAAATTTTTATTTTCATTTTTATTTACTTTTAGGAAATCATTCTCAAGCTTCTACTGAGTTTCTCTATTGCTAGTCCTGTGTCCTGTGTTTTGATGTTTGGAGAGCTATTTTTTCTAATTCAGAGGATGTTGCAGTAATCCAGTCCATAACACAAATATTGGTTAACAGAGTGGGAGCAGTGGTGGTGGAGCGGGGAGAAATGACGTCATGTTCTAGATGTATTTGGAAGGTGGAGCGAATGGGAGTCATGGTTTTTTGGATATGAATATGAGTTGGAGAAAGGAGTTCAGGATCATCTGGGCATCTGCAGTTGGAATCTCCATTATGGGAGAGCCAGTTTATTTGTTAAATGTCCAGGTTGAGATTCTGAAAAGGCAGCTGGTTGTTTGAGTTGAGAGTTCAGGAAGGTGGTTGGAGGCTGAAGATGAAAGTATGAAATATTTCAGGTCCACCGTGAGATTGAATGAGACCACCAACACTGTGCATGTACATACAGTTAAGAAGAGGTGCCAGGGTAGATCCCTAGAGCCCTAGGAGACTCCAAGAATAGTAATTGGGGAGAGAAGGAGCCAGAAAAGAAGACTGAAAGATCAGGAATATTATAAGCAGGAGGAAGTAGAAGAGACAGTGATATCCTGGAATCCAAATTAAGCATGGGTATCAGGAGGAAGGAATTTGTAACTGTGTCAAGTGCTGCTAAGGACTGATTAATATGCATTTGGATTTCAACCCATTTAGATCACTGATGACTCAATAAACAGGGCAGAAGCTTGACTTGGGTTGGGATTAAGAAGGAATGGGCAGAGAATAATGTGGGGACAGCAACCATTGCCAACACTTTGTAGGAGGTGGAGGGATTTCATTCTTTTCCACTTCTTGGTCTCTACCTTTCCTTGTAGAAATTTCCTGTGGATTAATTTGATCTTTAGCCATCAATTTTTGCTTAAAATACTAAAAGCTGATAAGAAGTTCTGAGCACTATTTAGGGCTTTTTGACTTAGAGTTCAATGCAGTATTATCTTGGTGCATTATTTGTTTGGCAACCACACTGGCATGTTTCTCTTTTAATCTTACTTCTTGGGGTGGCATTGGAAGTAAAAGTCTATCTGGCAATGATCTGGACTCCAGGTTGGGGAAGAGGGCTGTCTGGGGTTAGGAAGGCTTCTGGATTCAACCTGCAATACTGCATGCTGTCCTTGTGTTTTCAGTTTGTCCTGCAACAGTGCTTGCTGAGCCTCTCTGAAATACTCAGTTTTAATTTCTCCCAAAAGTCAACCTGATGGTTGACCCTTTCAGATGAAGGATGTAACTGGCTAACCAGTAGCACCCGCCCAGTGCTCCTTGTTTCCCGTCTCAGGCGCTACAGGTACCTGCTGCCAGTTCTGTGGCCTTCGGGATTGGCTGTTGGTTTTCCCACTGGTGCCAGCTGTGAATTCACCATTTTAGGATCTACTAATTCAGGTACAGCTAGCTTCTATTTTTTTTTCTGTTGTCTGCCTTCCTTTAATAAATATATCTTTAGTACAGTTTTGGTGGAACTTCAGGATAAAACAAAATTAGTTACACTTTTTTCTGCCACCAAAATTGGAGATGCTGCCCATCAATACATAGTTATCATAGTTCAAATCAAATGAAATGATCTGAGTGTTAGGGGATGCTGTGAAGATATGGGCTGCTATTAGTCATACTAATATTAGTCAAGCTGTCTGTCAGTTTAATGATTTTTAGGCTGGAAATACCCCATTCTTTATGTCTTCCATTTGCAAAAACTCTACATAGTGCTTATGTTGTAGTGTAATTATTTGTTGGTGAGTCTTTCCACTTCATTGTATGTGAGCTCAACTAGATACAGAGTGTAAATAAATATCCCCAAGGTGTTTTAAAGGGCATTTACAAAAGAGATACCGAATATTGTCAGATAAGTCGAAGAGCAACTATTTCCCTCCAAAAGGTGGACATTTCTATTTCCTTGAAATATGTAGTGAAATAGAAATTAACTTCCTATATGTCCTTTTCTTCCTTGGTTTTAGTCTACATGACAGGTTCCCTGAAGTTCTTTAGAGATCTCTTAGGAAATTTTGTTTTCCAGTGGCTAAGGCAAAACGACTAACTTGAGACTATCTTGAATGAGAGGAGTTTTTGATATCTGTTACTTAAGATGAGTTTCTACTCAAACAGTTCTTTGATTTGCAGCAATTTGCAAGGCTAACTGTATTTTAGCTTTTCCTGTGCCTTCTGAATACCAAATGTGGTTAAAGATGGTTTCTCTAAGCCTTTATCATCTTTTTTACTCTAACAATGTGAGGAGGTCATGAACTGTAAATATAGGGTGATTTATGCTCATTTTGTGTTTAAGATTCTGCTAACTCTGCTGTCTTCCCATATACCTTAACCAAAATCAGTGTAGATGGTTTCTCTGTGGGTGCATGTTTAGTCTCCTGTATTGCTATCAGTACAAGTGACAGTGCCATTTTTCTTTTTTTTTTTTTTTTGACAGGCAGAGTGGATGGACAGTGAGAGAGAGACAGAGAGAGAAAGGTCTTCCTTTGCCGTTGGTTCACCCTCCAATGGCCGCCGCTGCAGCCGGCGCACCGCGCTGATCCTGGCAGGAGCCAGGAGCCAGGTGCTTTTCCTGGTCTCCCATGGGGTGCAGGGCCCAAGCACCTGGGCCATCCTCCACTGCACTCCCTGGCCATAGCAGAGAGCTGGCCTGGAAGAGGGGCGACCGGGACAGAATCCGGCGCCCCAACCGGGACTAGAACCCGGTGTGCCGGCGCCGCAAGGTGGAGGATTAGCCTATTGAGCCACGGCGCCGGCTCCATTTTTCTTTTGACTGAGCATGTTTCCAACCTAGTTTGTCTATAACATATCAATCAACATACTATTTTGAAGAGATAGTAATAAAATATTTTCTATATAGGAATGTGAAAGGGACCATAATACTAACAAGACAACATTGTCTGAGTTCCTCATGTCCTGCACTGCTTCCAAGCACTTTATTTGCATTATTCAATCACCTACAAAAACTCTTTAGTGTAGGTGCTGTTGTTAGGTCCATTTCACAAATTGTCCAGAATACATCAATAATAAATCATGGAGCCAGTGGATTTCTGAGCCCACTGTGTCCCATGGCCTCACAGTGCTGCCTGTCAGATGATGATGTGACATGACATATTATTATCTTTGCATTCTATGTTTGGGAGCTATGATGTCAACTAGAGTGATATTAGTTGTTTATGAAAAAATAATTAGGGTGATTGCAGAGAATAGTTGCTTGGATCAGTAGATTTAAAATGTGAGTTCATTTTCAGAAATTACTACTGACCTCAGCCTATTGTAACGTCTCAAGATCAAGGAAGATGATTTTCCAAGCCCTTCATGTGCTGGTATCCTCTAGATACAGTAGAGGAGACAGTGATAAATCAAGCAAGATCATGTAATTGTAGAGGAAAGGGTCCATTCAAATAATCTCATGTGTCTCTTTAAAAGGGATTCAAAATGCCTGGGAAAAAATGGATTAAAAGCATAACGTACATTTTTTTCATGAACATCTAAAGAACTGAAATATGTCATATCTCATGTAAATTCTTTTTATAGAAATTATGAATTTTATGAAATTTTTATAGAAATTATGAATTTTAGCTCATTTGACATATATAGGAAAAGTTAGCTTTTCTAATAGTACATTTATTTTACTAAATGTTCATTGCTAAGCTGCCCTTGGTTTCCTGACTCATAGAAACTATGAGATAATAAATGTATGCTGTAGGCCGGCGCCGCGGCTCAATAGGCTAATCCTCCATCTAGCGGTGCCGGCACACCGGGTTCTAGTCCCAGTCGGGGCGCCGGATTCTTTCCTGGTTGCCCCTCTTCCAGGCCAGCTCTCGGCTGTGGCCTGGGAAGGCAGTGGAGGATGGCCCAAGTGCTTGGGCCCTGCACCCCATGGGAGACCAGGATAAGCACCTGACTCCTGCCTTTGGATCAGCGCGGTGCGCTGGCCGCAGTGCGCCAGCCATGGAGGCCATTGGAGGGCGAACCAATGGCAAAGGGAGGACCTTTCTCTCTGTCTCTCTCTCACTATCCACTCTGCCTGTCCAAAAAAAAAAAAGTATGCTGTAAAAGCCCCTAAGCTTTAGTGTAATTTGCTATGCAAGAATGAATAACTAATACTTGAGATAATAAACTCTGTAAGGTCTTCCATCTCTCTACATCTGGTTAACAGATCACACAGGAAAGTTTAGGGTAGGAGACCACAGTGGCTGGCATAAGTGTTCAGAGCTGTTGGAGAAAAGGACCCATCAAGCGTAGCCTTGATATTGTGCAGTCCTGACCCAGGCAATCCATAAGTACACAATATCAAGGTTGGACTAAAACACCAACACCATTCTATGGCTTAAAATGTTGCATTCCCAAAGGCTAATCATATCATACATTTAACTACACATTTAAAGTGAGCTATTTCATCTCAGGCACTCAAAATATATGAAATATTTTGCAAATATGGCTAATAATGTTTAACAAAGTGTTTTTTCGAAACAAGTTTCTTTTAATGGTAGCTCATCTAATTTGGTCCTTCCTTTCTGTGTAGTTCTTGAAAGCACAGGGACAAGATTCTTCTTATTATGCAGACATAAAAATTTTTTTGCTTTGCTATCTAGTGTGTGGGTATGTTGTAGCTGGCTGGGTCTAGCCTCTTGACTCTGACCTGAGAAGAAATTCAAGGATGAGATGCAGGCAAAGGCAGAGAAGCAAGATTGATTTATTTATTTTTTTTATGTGCATAGAGAAAGTGCTCAGGCATTATGGGCATGCTCAAGAAAGTACTACTCTCAGTAAGGTTCCAGCTCATCCATTTAGGATGTGGAAGCATAGTGGGTTGTGTCTAGAGTGGAGCTTGATTGAATATTCAAAGAAAGCTGAGTTTGGAGGGATGGGGTTTGAGTACTGCCTTTTGTCTGACCCTTTTATTGAAATCTCAGAACTGTCATGTAGGCCATGGTGATTTTATTAAAATGACCTTATAATTAGCTAAAGGTCATCGTGGGGATTCAGCTGGCAACCTGGATTGGTTATTTTTAGATGGTGCCAGTTCTAAATGGGGAAACCCTAGCAGTTGCAGTTTTTCACAGAAGGGGAGGGTGTTCGGGCAGTGCAGATGGGGCTGCAGTGTAGGAGCAGCTGCAGGGAGGGGCTGGCATCTTCAGCTCCTTGCTCACTACTTCCCTGCCTACATCAGGTGATTTGATATTGTCATATGTTGGAAAAGAAACATGTCACACATGTCTGGTGTTGCAGAAGGCAACTATGCAGAACACAGTAATAGCAAAGAGCAAGTGTTCAGGAAATAGACCTTTGACTTTTATCTATTTGTGTTTTATGTCAGTGAAATCGTGTGTCCAGTGTGAGACAGTTTCCTTGTTGGATCTGTAATACTTGGTTGTTTTGAATTGCTTTTTAAAAATTTTTTAAATATCTTAAAATCAAAGGAAGATAGATTTCCTTTTCTATTTGACCATTTTATTTTGAGACCTTTGTGATATCAAGTTAAGAAGATTATTTGAGTTCCAAAATAGGCTATTTCACTCTTCATTTTGTAGCAGCATGTTTTAATGAAAATGACTTTGGATCTCAGCAAACTCATACCTACGGAGTTCATGAAGCAAGGAGTTATTTATTTATGGTCTTAAATTTTGATTATTGAAAGTAATTGTTCAGTCCTGATCATTTTAACTTAGCACGTTCTCAGCTTTGACTCCAATGTCTAACCAATGTGTTCATAGATAATACACATATCAAAATTAATTGCACAGATTTTCCCAAGGCATCTTGAATTATCCTTCTTACTACATAATTGATAATTTTCTTCCCATGATAAACATGCTACAGACAAAAGTTATTATTCCACTTGATAAAGTCTCAGAGAAGCTTAGTATCTTGATCAAGGCCAGATGGACAGTTGGTACAAAGGCCTGAAAGAATTATTTTCTATGTTCTTCTATTTCTCTATCATGTCATTGGCACTTTATAAAATTGTAGGATTAAAAGTAAAATTGCTATCTATTTTGGTCTGGAATGATTGTTAACACATGGTAGTTTATATATTGTTTAGAGGGAGTGGTAAATACCTCCACTTGTTTTACTCCTAGAAAGTTAGCATACTTGACAAATAAATGAATAATCTTTTAATGTGCAAAAAGGGCCAGTGTTTCTTCTCAACACCTCCTGCATTCTTGTACCCTCCCACATTAAAATAGAACAGATGTTTCTTGGTTAAATTCAAAGTAGCATTTTTTTAAAAAAAATTCAATTCACAATAGCTAAGACCTGGAACCAACCTAAATGCCCATCAACGATAGACTGGATAAAGAAATTATGGGATATGTACTCTTTAGAATACTATACCGCAGTAAGAAACAACGAAATCCAGTCATTTGCAACAAAATGGAGGAATCTGGAACACATCATGCTGAGTGAAGTAAGCCAGTCCCAAAGGGACAAATACCATATGTTCTCCCTGATCGGTGACGACTGACTGAACACCAAGAGGGAAACCTGTTGGAGTGAGGTGGACACTATGGGAAATGGTGGCTTGATCAGCATGGCCCTGAATGTTAATGAACAACTTAATACATTATCCCTCTTAGTAGTTTTTTTATCTGTTCTACTTAATATGACTGGTTTAGATCTGTAATTGATGCACAGTTATTCTTAAGTGTTGAAAATTAACTGAAATGTGATCCCTGTTGAACATGGTGGTGGGAATGGGAGAGGGAAGAGATGTATAATTTGGGACATGCTCAGGCTGACTTGCCCCAAGTGGTGGAGTTGGAAGCATACCAGGGGATTCCAATTCAATCCCATTGAGGTGGCATGTACCAATGCCATCTCACTGTTCCAGGTGATCAGTTTCAGTTCACAGCTGGTCATGGTGAAGGGACTGGGAGTCTAAGGGAGCACATAGACAAGTCTAGTACCTCCTAATGCTAACTGATGGAGTAAATAAAGGGGAGAGTGATCCAACATGGGAAGTGAGATACTCAGCAGACTCATAGAATGGCAGATGTCCTAAATAGCACTCTGGCCTCAGAATCAGCCCTAAAGGCATTCGGAGCTGGCTGAAGAGCTCATGAGAGTATTTCAGGCGTGGAAAGCCAAGACACTCTGGCAAAAGATCTCTGCGAGTGAGATCCCAGTGGAAAGAACAGGTCATCAAAGAAGGAGGTACCTTTCTCTGAAGGGAGGAGAGAACCTCCACTTTGACTATGACCTTGTCTTGTCTAAACAAGATAAGAGTCGGAGAACTCAGAGGGCTTCCATAGCCTTGGAAACTCATGACTGGAGCATAGGGAGATTACTGATGCCATAGACAGGAGTGTCAATTGGTAAAGTCAACAACAGGAGTCACTGTGCACTTACTCCTCATGTAGGATCTCTATCCTTAATGTGCTGTGCATTGAGATTTAATGCTATAACGAGTACTCAAACAATATATTTCACTTTGTGTTTCTATGGGGGTGCAAACTGTTGAAATCTTTACTTAATGCATACTAAACTGATCTTCTGTAAAAAAAAAAAAAAGAAAAGAAAAAAAGAAATTATCAATTCCCAACTTGACTCTCACTGGGATTAAACATGACAATAGGTCTGCTCTGATTTCATCATCATTTAAAAAAAATCATCTATTATTTTTCACTTTATGTTTCTGTGTGGGAGCAAACTGTTGAAATCCATACTTAATGTATACTAAGCTGATCTTCTGTATATTAAGATAATCGAAAATGAATCTTGATGTGAATGGAAGGGGAGAGGGAGTGGGAAAGGGGAGGGTTGTGGGTGGGAGGGACGGTATGGGGGGGAAGCCATTGTAATCCATAAGTCGTACTTTGGAAAATTATATACATTAAATAAAAGTTTAAAAAAAAATTTTTTTTAAAGATTTATTTATTTATTTGAAAGGCAGAGCTACAGAGAGGCAGAGACAGAGAGAGAGAAGTCTTGCATTCATTTGTTCACTCCCCAAATGGGCACAACAGCCGGAGCTGATTCAATCCAAAGACAGGAGCCTGGAGCTTCTTTTGGGTCTCCAACACAGGTGCAGGTACTCAAGGACTTGGGCCATCTTCCACTGCTTTCCCAGGCCACAGCAGAGAGCTGGATCAGAAGAGGAGCAGCTGGGACTCAAACTGGTGCCCATATGGGATGCCAGCACTGCAGGCAGCAGCTTTACCTGCATTGCCACAGCACCAGACCCAGTAGGATTTATTTTTATATACTTTTCAGGAAAATAATTAAAATTTCATTGTATTTGCAGGGGAAGTGAGTGGGGATGGGAAATATGATGAGTCCTAGACAATGGTGGGTATTTTGGAATGTCTTTAAGCATCAGGTAGGAAGTGAATGTAAGATACTTGGTCTCTAATCTGTTGTACAACACATTAGGACCTAATTGAACACTGAGGAAAAAGTAATCTGAATTGAACATTTAGCACCAAGTATCATTTTAAGGACTGGATTTATCTATGTTCTGAAACCCTGTCTTTTGCTTCACAGTTTGCATGTTAACAAGACAGTATAATGAACAATACTCAATACTTATTTGTCGGGCTGTAAATTTAGTTTTCATCACTTATCATTCAGGTAAAAGTGACATCTCTCAATAGATGGAGTTGGAATTTTACTCTTTGATATATGAGGAAACTAAACCAAAAGTAGAAAAGAAAATTTGTTTAACTTTGAATGTGATAATAAGGCTTATTAGAGTCAGAAAGATCATTTAAGAGCTGTACTTTGATGAAAAGTTGGCATGGGGAAATAACAATCATGGGATTCCCTTTGGTCTCAACGAAAACCAAAATCATGGACTAATGTTTGGCCTAATGCTTAAGACATTGGTTAAGACACCTGCATCCAATATCTTCATGTCTTAGTTTGATTTGTGGCTCTGGCTCTGGTTCCTGTCTCCAGTTTCCCACCAGTGCAGACCCTAGAAGGCAGTGGTGATGGCTCAAGAAGTTGGTTGGGCTCATGTCACCCATTTGGGATACCAGGATTGAGTTCCCAGTTTCTGGCTCTTGCTTTGGTCCTGGAGCCCAGCCTGCCTTTTCAGACATTTGGAGAATGAGCCACAGATAGAATCCATTTCTATTTCTCTCTCTCTTTCTCTCTCTGCCTCTCAAATACAAAAAATTTAAAAACAAACAAAAATCACACCAAAATCAAATATGAAAACTGTCAATATTTTTCCATTATTTCTTTCTCTCCTTAAAAGGAATTAAAGTTTACGTAAATTTACCTGAAGTAATGTGTCAGCAAATAAATATTCATATTTGAACTCAACTTTGTTTGATTCTATGTTCTTTCCACATTAGTAAATTATATCTGATCAAAACACTACTCTCTTTGGAAGAACTATTACCTTAATATAATTTTAATATTCAGATATTTTCATCTTCAACAGGACTGAAATCTTGGATCTGGGACTGAGAAATTTCTGATGAGTTTTTTTTCATTGAATATTTTACCACTTTTAAAAGTACCTATATGTCTTTTTATACATTTATAAATATATAATTTCTTTGCAGGATCACATCTAAATACATGATTAGGGTCATCTTTATGCATAATTAGTTTTCTGCAGACTTTCAGGGCTGAGTAACTCAGTACATTAGCATCTAGCATTTCCAATCTCAATATATTATTGCTCAAGTAACTGTAACTCTATTGGTAAAGTAGCATAATCCCTGATGTTGGAATATATTAGTGAATACACTATCTTCTTTTCTTGGTTTTATATTTTCATTAATTGAAAATGTAGTTTACCTAGTCTTAGATTTTAAAACAGGGAGCAATGAAAGACCACTGAAAATCTGATAACATATGTATGAATTTTAACCTAACTTTTGATCTCTGAGAAGTTAACATGTACTTTTAAAGGTGGGGAAATACAGCGCTTAATAACCTTAATCTTCACAAATTTTGTTTTACCTTTATTTCCTATTCAGAACTCCTATCACTGTGTTCATTCCTATGCCAGTATCTAAGCTTTGTTTCTTTTCAGCTGTATAGACCTGACCACATTGTACCCAGGACACTCCTGATGCCAGTTAGAATTAAACATTCTTATTAATCTCTTGACTATGAAGCCAACAATGTGGAAATTGTGTGGAACAACAGTGATGGTGTTGCTTTTCAGTGAGATTTTCTGTGGAGGAATGAAAAAAGAGGTTTCTTGAGTTCGGACCTTTTGAGAACTTGGTTATAGGCGTATGATATTTCTTAAGATATTCATAGGTACATGCTATTGCACGAGATTAAAAATAATTAGAAGTCTCAGGATATTCATAAGTAAATTTTCATGTGAGGAAATTTATAGGAATCATAGCATGTCTTAAAATGACGGATAAAGTCAAAAGTTAGTTGTATTCTTTATGAGTTTTGCTTCAGTATCAATAATTTTATTGTGTTTCTTTGTCTTGTTCTAAGGGTGAAATTTTACACTAAGTTGACTATTAGCAATTCCTCATAGTTTTCCCATCCATCACTTACTTTATCTTCAAATGAATGTGGACAATCAGTGGATTATTACCTAGTTAATGAATTCCAAATCAGAAACTTTTAGATTCACTATAATTTTCTTTGAGGGCTACTCATTGAAAATCTAAAGGAGGAGATTCCATATATGAATTTGCTGTAATTACTGCCGTTTATGCATTTTGCTTCATGTAATTGCAGCAAAAATCCATAGTTAACCACTTTGAATTAACTTTTGCAATATTATCAAAGCTATATGGACTGTGCTTCTATTATTTTGAAACATTGAATAGTTTATGATATGTTTGCCTTATAAGGACTAAGAAGTACAAAGATTTGTGTGAGAATCTTAAAATTGAGATAGTGGATTATTATTAGTGTGGAAGTATCATATTCTACTTGGTATATTTGTTGGTGAATCTGGGCTCTGTTCCCAGAAATGCTAAATTACCTAGCTGATGTTTCTCATTCATCCTATCCTTCCATTTCCCACTTGTCTGTCTTTCTTAATTCTTTCTTGGGATTTTGCCAGAGTCAACTAAAAATGTCTCGTGTATTTTAATCTTTGAGTAAAGAGAGATAGTAAAATGTCCCAGTTCTCAAAATAAATATATCCAATTTGTGATTATTCACATTATGAATTTTCTCCTAGCAAACTTTAATCCCTCAAGTGCTTCACTGCCTACCTGGCACAAATACAATCAGGGCAAATTTATCTAATGTCTAGCTAATAAATATGTGGCAAATGAACTATGATTTTGATTAACCTGTTTCTAAAGAACTACAGCACACCTACTCCAAAATATAATACTTTTCCTAGACCAATAAATGTGTTAAAAAACATATTTTGGGCTTTCTCTTGTCTATTGCATTTCTTCCTTGTACAACCATAGGTAGTGTGTATCTTAATCTTGAATATTTAAGTATGAATCTGTGCTAATTGCAGTACCAGTATCAAAGAATTTCCCTTTGATTGTAACACTTCAAGGAATAATAACAGGAAATGAATATCATTTCTATACTGTCTCCCTATTTACTGATTAAATTTATCATTTGTTGAATGTTTTAGGTAAATTGGCAGAATTTCTCAATATAAAACTAGGATGTAGCAGTGATAGAAGTTATTTTCTGTTTTCTTGTTTTTCTGGTATTAATCAGACTTCGCAAATTCAGTTGGGCTGTAAGAGGCAGATTCAGAGTTTCTCTCTGACATTTGATTGGGCCATATTGATGGAATTTAGTATTTGTGGAGCAAGTGAAAACTTTAACACTTGACACCTGCCCCATTGAAATTCCCAGGGCATGATCTTTGTAGTGGGACTAGTGAAAGCATTGGAGTTGGAGCCCCTACAATGTCTGACTATTGAGTCACAAACATTATCTCCTGAGATGGTCAAGTATCTTTTTAGAGCTGCCTTGTGGCAACTTACATGATATCTTTGTCTTTTTTTCTTTTCACAGCTGTTGTTAACTTGGACAACTCTGTGGTTGACTTGGAGACTCTTCAAGCTCTCTATGAGAATGTGAGTAATAGAAGGAATTTTATGTGTGAGTATATCATACATACACAATCCACGTCCAAGTGCACATGTAGGCTTGTTGTTTTTCTGTCCTTGGAGGAAATTTGATCTGGATAAAGAGAATTTATGTCAGGAGGAGTTTGTTATGATATTTCTGTTTTTTTTTAAATATTTATTTATTTATTGGAAATGGAGAGTTTCAGAGAGAGAGATCTTCCAACTACTAGTTCACTCCCCAAATGGCTGCAATTGCCTGAGGTGAGCTGATCCAAAGCCAGGAACCAGGAACTTCCTCCAGGTCTCCCACATTGGTTCAGAAGCCCCAAGACTTGGGCCACCTTCTACTGCTTTTACAGGCACATTAGCAGGGAGCCTTATCAGAAGTGGAATGGCCAGGACTTGAACCAATGCCCATATGGGATGCCAGTGCTGCAGGTGGCGGTTTTACCCTCCATACTATAGCACCAGCCCCTGATGCCATACTTTCTAGGAACATGTAGGATAAATGAGTGGTCTCATGGTTTTAAATATTATGATTCAAAACATGTTGCATGTGAGGTCATTGTGTTGCCTCCTTGAAATAATAGTCAACACTTATTCGAGTTAAGAGGTTAGCATTGTTCTGTGCATCTCACACATGCATTTGTTTAAAATTTTATAATATTTAATTGATAAAGATTGAAAATTATCAAGATATCTAGCATACAGATTTGATATACATTGTGTAATTACCATAATCAAGTTAATACATCCATTACTACCCATACTGTAGGTAGGAACTTGTTTATCTTCCAAATGAAAGCTGTGCCTTATAACTAATTTCCCTATTTTGCCTGAGCAAGCACTTCTATACTAACAGCTTCTATGAGTTTCAATTTTTTAGATTCCTTATTTATCTTTCTGCGTTTGGTTTATTTTACTTATAATATCCTCCAGGTTTGTCCATTAGTTGCAAATGGCAGGATTTCCTTCTTTTTAGTGGCTGGATAATATTCCATTACATATATCAACCATGATTTATTTGCCATTTATTCATCAGTGGACATTTAGGTTGTTTCTGTATCTTGGCTATTGTGAATAATACTGCAGTGAAAAGTGTGTGTGTGTGTGTGTGTGTGCACATGCAGATACCTCTTAAACATAATGATTTCATTTTCATTGCATATATATCCTGAAGTGGAATTGTTGAATCATGTAGTTGTTCCATTTCTCATTTTTCCATAATGGCTGCACTAATTTACATTTCCAAAGACAATGTTCAGGGTTTCCTTTTCTTACAAACAACTTCTTTTTTTTTTTTTTTTTTTTAAAGAAAAGATTTATTTATTTATTTGAAAGGTAGGGTTACAGAGAGAGAGGGAGAGATAAAGACTTTCCATCTGCTGATTCACTCCCCAAATGGCTGCAGTGTCTGGATCTGGGCTGATCTGAAGCCAGGAGTCAGGAGCTTCTTCTGGGTCTCCCATGTGGGTGCAGGGGCCTAAGGACTTGGACCATGCTCTGTTGCTTTCCCAAATGCATTAGGAGGGAGCTGGATCAGAAGTGGAGCAGCCAGAACTCAAACCAGTGCCCAAATGGAAGGCCAGCACTACTGGCAGAGGCCTCAGCAATTAAGCTAAAGGGCTGGCCCCTGCAAACCATTTCTTATCTCTTGTCTTTTTACAGATGACCACCCTAGTAGATGTGAGGCCATGTCTCAGTGTAGATTAGATTTTGTTTCTTTGATGAACTAAGGACAGATACTATTATCATCCCTTTTTTACACGTGAGGAAGCAGACACAGAGAGCTTAGATTGTTTCCTCAAGGCCTCATAGCTAATGTTGCAGTGTAGCTGGGATTTCCTTCATTGTGGCTTAATTTGTCTGCATTGTCAGTTAACTTCACTAAGCGCAAGAGCATTTGGCTTGTTTTCATTGCAGCTTTTTTCTTTCTTTTTTTTTTTTTTAAAGATTTATTTATTTATTTGGAAGGCAGAGTTAGAGAGAGTCAAAGGCATTGAGAGAGAGACAGAGACAGAGAGGTCTTCCAACCACTGGTTCACTCCCCAGATGGCCACAAGAGCCAGAGCAGAAGCCAGGAGCCAAGAGCTTCTTCCAGGTCTCCCATACGGGTGCACGGGTCCGAGGACTTGGACCGTCTTCCACTGCTTTCCCAGGCCACAGCAGAGAGCTGAATTGGAGGTGGAGAAGCTGGGACTCGAACTGGCACCCATATGGGATGCCGGCAGCTCAGGCAGGGGCTTTACCTGCCATGCCACAAAGCCAATTCTTAGCTTTTTTCTTAAGAAGGGGCAAGAGGAATATCAAGGGAGAATAACCACAGGTGTAGCCAGTGCCTTTACAAAGTGCTGTTGTTGCAGTAGTATGTAGAATGGTTTTCATTGGGATATGGCATTAAATATCATTGATTCATGTAGTAAGGGACACAAGGGCCTCCTCTTCTCTAGACCCTCATCAACATGTAATATCTTTACCATTTTTGATAATGGAAATTCTGATAAGCAGGATACAATTTAATTTGTATTTTCTGATGATTAGTGGTATTGTGCAGTTTTTCGTATGTGTATTGTTTGTATATATTCTTTTGGGAAATGCCCATTTTATAATCTGAATTTTGTATTTTCTTTCTGTGGAGTTGTTTGAATTCTCTATATATTTTGAATATTAATCTCTTTTTAGATATTTGGTTTGCAAATACCTCCTCCCAATCTGTGTTGTTTCCTTCTTTTATATGGAAGCTTTTCACTTTGATATATGCTGATTTGTCTATTTTTGCTTCTGTTGTATGTGCTTTTGGACTCATATCTAAAAATCCATTGCCCAAACCAATGTTGTGTAGCTTTCCCCCATGTTTTTCAGTAGTTTTAAAATTCACCTCTCATGTTTAAGTGTTTTGTTCAGTTTGAGTTGATTTTTCTATGTATCATAAGGTAAAGAGTTCAATTTCATTCTTTCACATATGGATGCCCAGTGTTACCAATCCTATTTATTGAAGAGAATGCTTTTCCTATTATGTATCCCTGACAGCCTGTTGAAAATAAATTGACATACATTCATAGGTTTATTTCTGGGCTACCTTTTCAGTTTCATCTATTGCTGAATCTATTTTTATGCCAGTACCATGCTGTTTTAATTAGTTGCTTTGTAGTATAGATTAAAACCAGATAGAGTTTGTTCCGACTTTGTTCTTTTTTTCATAGTTACCTTTGTGCTTCCATATGAATTTTAGGATTTTTTTTTCTGTTTCTCTAAAACATGTCATTGGAATTTTCATAGGGATTGCATTGAATTTGTAGGTTGCTTTGTGTTATATAAAATTTTAAATAATATTGGTTCTTATAATATATGAACACAGGATACCTTTCCATTTATTTATGCCTTCTTTGATTCTTTTCATTAACATTTCATAGTTTTCAGTGTGTAGATCTTTTACCTCCACGATTAAAAACATTTCTAAGTATTTTGTAGAATTTTTTGTAGTTATTTTCAATGAGCTTGCTTTCTTGATTTCCCTTTTGAAAATTCATTGTTGGTATACAGAAACATTACTGATTTTTGTGAGTAGATTACATATCCTTTCTGATTTGGATGCCTTTTATTTCTTTCTCTTCCCTAATTGCTTTGTCAATGATTTCTAACACTATTTTGAATAGAAATGGTGAGAGAGGGCAAACTTGTCTTATAATAGATCTTTAGAGCAAAGGGTTTCAGTTTATTATTCAATATAATGTTAGCTGTGGGCTTATCATATATGACCTTTATTGTGTTAAGATACATTCCTTAAATACCTAATTTGCTGATAGTTTTTTTTATTACTATGAAAGCATGTTGACTTTCGTCACATGCTTTTTGATACTACTGTATTCTGAGCCATCATTTAAAAATTACCTACTTTATCTTTTGAAACAATCTCAAATATGTAATAAACTTGCAGTTGTAACACAAAGAACCCCTATAAAACTGTAATAAGCTATCAATGTTAATCTTTGTCACCCAGAATGTTTTAGTGTGCATTTCCTACAAAATAGCATGTACTTGACCATGATGCAACAGTCAACAAGAGGAATTTGTCAGTGATACATTACCACCATCAAATCCTCAGATTCTAGTCAAGCTTTGTCAATTGTTCCAATAATAGCCTTCATAAATAGGACCTTGGAGTGGGCATTTGGCCTAGCAGTTAAAATCTTAGAATGCCTGCATCCTCTATCAGAGTGCCTGGGTTCAAATCTTAGCTCTGCTCCCAATTCCAGCATATTCTTAATATGGGACCTGGGTCCTGGGGATAAGTAATTGGATCCCTGCCATGTGGGAGACTTAGATTGAGTTACTAGCTTCCGGGGTTTGGTCTGGCTGAGCCCTGGCAATATTGAGTGTTTGGGGGAATGAACCAGTGGAAGGAAACTCTTGTTGTGCCCAGATAAGTAGATCCACAGGAAGCTATCAGCAACCCGATCACACCAAACTGCAAAAGCAGGGTTTATTCGGGAGTACAAGCTGCAACAGGGACCCCCATCCAACCAACCAGCACAACAGAGGAAGGAGTGAGGCCTCGGTCTTTGGGAGAGTTTTTAAAGGAAAAAAGGGCTACGTCAGCAGGAAAAAAAGAGTTACATCAGCAGGGGCTCTGGGCACAGGGAGTTACAGCGGGGGCTTACAGCACAGGAGCTTTGGGCGCAGGGAGTTACTTTGTTTAGCAATCTCTCCTGTGCTGTCCTTGGTTTACCGAGCTAGCTGTTCCTGGTAAGCTTCGATATCTCCGGAATGCCTGAATGCCTGCTTTTACAAGGACTCGGGTCTACTATGGGAAACGGAGGCTGCTTTTTTTTTTTATTGTTTTAAAATGGGTCATTTTGGCTCTTCACTCTCTCTGTAGGCCTCCCTGTCTCTGTGATTAAAAAAAAAAAACAACACAATAACAGTAAAATGAATAGAATGTTGTTGAATTTGTATCATGTTTTCTTTATACCTTTCAGTGGCACTTGAATTTTTTTCTTTGTGTTATCCGTATAATTGTGTATGTCTTCCAACTTAACTATATATTCTTTATTAAATTCCTATGTATTGTTCTTCATTTTGGTATGATTTTTATAATTGATAAAGATGAAAATCGCTAATATTTTACTTTTTTAGAAGATGAGTTGGTAAAATTAAAATAATTTCAGAAATATTTCTGGAAAAACTCAGGTATGATCATTTTGCATGAATAATGCTAGCCATTGCTACCATAGAAAATGCTCTCATCAGTTTTTGTATGATTTTTAAAATAATAGTTTAAATTCAAATAGTGATATTCTGTTTTAGGGCAAACTATTTGTATTTATTTCCCTTTAGTTGTAATTTTGGAGACTGTTGCCCAAGAGCCCCCTCAAGTCACTAAAGAACCCTTTCCCACATAACCTTAAACCTTTTGTGTGGTCAGTAGACTGACAAGAAGATTGGGTTTCCTCTTCTCGGTTGCTGCTAGATAATACATGTTTCAATGAACACAAGATGAAACTAAGACTGTAGAACTAGTTGTAGTTTTAAGTTTCAGTATGAAAAGAACAATAAAATTTTCAATGTTTTCCCATTTCTCACAGCTTTCAGGTTTGCATGTAACTGATACATATAAGACAGTGTGGTGGATTATAGCACGTCGGTGGTATACCTTCCAGAGAACTTTCTTGCTCTGACAGATGGTCCCAAAACTTTATGACCACATGACAGTTAGATTAAGATAAGCCACAGTTTCATTTCCAGATGATGTAAGCTTGCTTTTACATACTCTATCCTTCCTTACCATCCCCCAAATCACATAAGATCATGTCAGAAGTTGTAGTCCCAACTCCGTGAAATCAATATGCTTCAATATGATTACTGTTGCCAAAGGTCCTGGGATTCTCCTTTCCGTCATATCAAGTAATGGAAATCTAGTCATTCAATCAAATGATAACAGATGTATTTATCTCCTCTATTCTATTTAATACCCATGAAATAATTGTTGGTGAATGAATGAGCCCTTTGAAATGGGATCTCTGCCTAATAGAACATGCAGGTGACCTGTGACTCCAACGGCTTTCCCATGCATTCTGTCAGACTTCTAACTGACAAAACTGTTGGAAGATTAAGCCATCTGATCCGTGTTCACCATGTTTCCTCATTTCTCACTATCCCATTCTCTTTAATTAATAAAAACTGAATATCTTTGTACCCTCTCCTTATGTTCTAATTCTCATTTTTTTTTAGGTTTTTTTTTTTTTTCCTGGCCATCCCTTTTTTTAAAGATTTATTTATTTATTTATTACAGAGGCAGAGGCAGAGTGAGAGAGAGAAATGTCTTCCCTCTGCTGGTTCATTCCCCAAATGGCTGCAATAGCTGGAGCTGGGCTGAATTGAAGCAAGGAGCCTGGAGCTTCTTCCAGGTCTCCCATGTGTATGCAGGAGCCCAAAGACTTGGGCCATCCTCTACTGCTTTCCCAGGGCATAGCAGAGCGGGGGGGTCCAAAGTGGAACAGCCTGGATTTGAACCATATGGGATGCTGGAACTGAAGGCGGCAGCTCTACCTTGGCCATCCTTTTTAAAGCATGCTGAAATAGCCTTCAAACTGAAAAGGAAAAAGTAATAAAGAGAAATGAATAACTTACCTCCCTTTATTCATTCTTTGTTTTTCTTTCTTTCTTTCTTTTTTTTTTTTTACTGGAAACTATTTACAGATTGCTAACTAAATGTTAAAGTGTTGTGTTAAGATTAGTGCTACTGATAGTGGACTTTGTCCTTTGATGTCTTATAGTTTAGAAAATAAAAAAATAGTAAATGATGTCAGAGAACATAGAAAAGTGTAGTTACAGATGTGCTATGAAAAAGTATAATCAACAGGGATAGCATCTGTGAGGAAGTGACATTTGAGGTAAAAGTAGGAGTTAGCCCAGAAGAAAATAGAAGAAAGAACATTTGAAGTAGAGTGAATGCTTTGTACCAATATGTGAAGGTAGGAAAGAGGAGCTTGCAAATTCGAGGAGAATGTTAATGTATGCGAAAGGACATCTGGAGAAAATGAGCAGGAAGATAGGATATAGAAACAGGGAGTGGTTAGATTGAAATAGAATCTTTGAATATATTAAAATGACTAGGGAATTGTCTATTTTCCCTATAATTTTATTCATATATTCTGACGCTATGTTAATATACATATTTGGAATTATTTTCCTGTTTGATGCTGTTTTTATCATTGTGAAAGTCTTTAATCTGCTAATACTCTTTATCTTGAAGTTTATTTTAGCTCTTCTTTAAGTAACCATTCTACCCTTCTGATACTTACTGTTTATAAGATTTTCCTTACTCCCTCTCTGTGCCTGGAACTTACTTGTTTTCTTAGATTTGAACTTCTTTTCTTTTCTTTCTTTTTTTTTTTTTAAGATTTATTTATTTATTTGAAAGGCAGAGCTACAGAGAGGCAGAGGCAGAGACAATGAAGGGTCTTCCATCCACTGGTTCACTCCCCAGATGGCCACAACAGCCAGAGCTGAGCCCATCCGAAGGCAGGAGCCAGTTTCTTCAGGGTCTCCCACAAGGGTACAGGGGCCCAAGGACTTGGGCCATCTCCTACTGCTTTCCCAGGCCATAGCAGAGAACTGGATCGGAAGTGGAGCAGTAAAGACTAGAACCAGCACCCGTATGTGATGCTGGCACTGCATACCAAGGCTTTAACCTGCTGTGCCCCTGAACTTCATTTCTTGTTGGCAGTATATATTTGGATCTACCTTTGTCGTTCACTGTGATAATCTTTTCCTTCTTGGAGCATTCAGTTTGCCAACTTTGAATGTGGTTACTAATAAGGTTAGCTTTAGGTTTATCATTTTTTTTTGTACCTTAACCTTTAGTTCCTGTGACTCCACTTTTCTTCATTTTCAATTCTTCACATGGCTTTTCTTTCTTTCTTTTTAAAATTACATTAGTTTCTATTAGCTTTTTAGCTATGCCTCCCTGTAGTTACATATTTTTAGTTATTTCTCTAGGAATTATGATACACTTTTCTAGCCTTGCACATTCCGATATTGAGTTAGTAGTATAAAATGTAGAAACATTGATGCCATATAGGACTTTGTATTGCCTTTTCTGTGCATGTAATGCTTTAGTTGTTATATGAATAACATTTACATACACTTAAAATTCTGGAAGACATTAATGTACTTTTTGTTTTAAATGATCAAATGTATTTAAGGAACTTTAATATAGTTTTTAGTAGTTATACCCATTTTTCCCATTTCTGAGATTCTCTCTTTGAAGTTTTTTAAGATCTACTTTCTTTCCAGTATTGTTTCTTTTAAGTCTGTGGAAATATCTTTAATATATTTTGTCCTAAGTCTTTTTGATTGTGAATTTTTAATTTTCTTTTATCTTATAATATCTTCATCTTCATTTCTGAAGAATGTTTTCATTGGATATAGTCTGAGCTGGCAATTTTTACTTTCTGCATGGTAAAGATACGCCACTCACTCTGGCCTCCATTGTCATTGATGCTGGATTTGCCACTGTTGTTGCTCTGGATATAAAATGTGTTAGCCTCCCACTTCATTGCTTTTTTACTTTCTTTTTAAATCTAGATTTAGTAAGTTTCATTAGGATATGTCTAAACGTGGTTTCCTATGCATTTATTTCAGCTGCATTTAATGAACTTCCTGATTCTGCATGGTTATATTTTTCAGTACTTTTGGGTGTTTTTCAGTCTGTAGTTCAGCTTTAAATTATTGTTTCTACCCTATTCTCCCAATCTTCTCCTTGTGACCTACTAATGACACACACATTAGACCTGTGATATTTTCTTACAGATCCCTGAGACTGTTTATCTGATTTTTTCTTTCTGTTTATCATATAGTTGCTTTAATAACCATTTCCTTTGTCATTTTTGTTCTTTTATCCAGCATATGCAATGAAAAGCATTATTTCTAACATTTTAATTTTCTATTCTATAATTTACATTTGGTAATTTTTAATAGCTCTATTTTTGAGAATACTAATCTTTTAAAAAACTGACAATTTTTGGTCTTTTTAAAAACAAATTTAAAAATTTATATTCAAGGCAAAGAAGATACATATACAAATTTAAAAGATATGTTAGAAGCTAGAAAAAAATCTGCAATGCATGGATCCTCAAAAAATCAGACCCGGAATATATAAAGATTCTTAAATTTATCAAGGGACTACTCCAAAGAACAATGGGTCTGGTGCTTCCAACTCTGCCATTTTCCTACAATCCTGTTCTGAGATTCCAAGTGCTCTAAATTATTTTAAAATATATTTTCCTTTACATCATGGAACATAGTTATAAGAACTGCTTTAAAACCCCTGTTTGCTAATTTGAACATCTGGATGTCAGGGTTGCTGTCTGCAGCTTGTGCTTTCTTTTGAGACTTGGTCACAGTTTTTTGTTTTTTGGGGCTGTTGGATAATTTTGCATTATATATCAGATACATACTATACTGTTTATCTTTGTAAGTGTGTTTAATCATTTCTTTCTAGCACAAAACTTAGATTTTAATTTAATACTCTCTCTGACGTTGGATATGCAATTCGGATTTTCTTGAAAACAGGAATTTTTTCATTTTTGAAAGCATGTGTTGCCCAGTATTTATTTTCCAAATCAGATTCAGTGAAACATTATTGCTTTTGGAATCTGTTGGAATTACATTGCATAATCAAATAAGATGAGAAAACTATTAACTTAAAGTTAAAAATAAATGCTCAGAGCCATAATACATAGCTAATTAAATGGTAGTTTTTAAGTAGAGTGCATTTTAACTGAATCCTTACTTTTTCTTTTTTTGATAGGCAGAGTTAGAGAGAGAGAGAGAGAGAGACAGAGAGGAAGGACTTCCTTCCATTGGTTCACCCCCAAAATGGCTGCCACAGCTGGCTTGCTGCGCTGATCCGAAACCAGGAGCCAGGTGCTTCTCCTGATCTCCCATGCGGGTGCAGGGCCCAAGCACTTGGGCCATCCTCCACTGCCTTCCCGAGCCACAGCAGAGAGCTAGACTGGAAGAGGAGTAACCAGGACAGAATCCGGCACCCCAACCAGGACTAGAACCTGGGGTATCAGTGTCGGAGGCGGAAGATTAGCCTAGTGAGCTGCAGCGCCAGCCAACTGAATCCTTTCTTCAATTGAATTATTACTCTAATAAGAATGATAATATTACATAGTTTGGAAAATCCTATGTAGTACAGTTGAAATAATTACAGACTTGCAAAAACATGTATCTATTATATAACACCAGGGAATATGTCGATCATATAGTGACAATTTAACATAGTTACTATCTTACTTATTACCAAATAATTGAATAAATTTCCCTTTTATGCATTCCTTCTATTATTTAAAATTACTATGCATAATTTTATCTTAGAATACAGTATACTTATTCTAAATGGATATGAAATATCATCATAAGAGGTCAGTGTAATCTTTTCTTTTTTAAAGATTTATTTATTTATTTGCAAGTTGGAGTTACACACAGGGAGAAGGAGAGACAGAGAGAGGGAGACTTCTTCCATCTGCTGGTTTACTTCCCAGTTGGCCGCAATGACTGGAGCTGCACCGATCTGAAGCCAAGAGCCAAGAGCTTCCTCCAGGTCTTCCCATGTGGATGCAGGGGCCCAAAGACTAGGGCCATCTTCCACTGCTTTCCTAGGCCATAGCAGAGAGCTGGATGGGAAGTAGAACAGCCAGGACTTCAACTAGTGCCATAAGGGATGGGCTACACCACAGTGCCAGCCTCAGTGTAATTGTTTTAAAGTCCTTAAATGTAAGGTTTTCTACAATACACACATTTATAGTTTTAAAAATATTCTGTGCTATAGAAAAAATCAATTGTAGGAATCAGGAATGATCACAAGATTTTTGAACCAGGCAATAGGAAGTAAGGAGTTGCAATTAGCTAATATGTGGAAGTGGTTGGGTGAAGGATGGGCAAATAAGATTTCAATTTGGGTCATGCTAAGTTTGTCTGTTCATTTATTCAAATAGATATGTAGACATGGGCATCTGGTTGTCTCAAGGTAAAGTGGGGCACAAACTCTGAGTGTTAGATGGTCTGGTCTATCAGTGTGGATTCCATCAGAGGACAGAGCTATCAACAGTAGGGTTTTTTTTCTTTTTCTTTTTTACCTTTTATTTAATAAATATAAATTTCCAAAGTACAGCTTTTGGATTACAGTGGCTCGCCCTCCCCCCATAACTTCCCTCCCACCTGCAACCTTCCCATCTCCCGCTCCCTCTCCCATCCCATTCACATCAAGATTCATTTTCAATTATCTTTATTTACAGAAGATCAATTTAGTATATATTAAGTAAAGATTTCAACAGTTTGAACTCACACAGAAACACAAAGTGTAAAGTACTATTTGATTACTGGTTATACCATTGTTTCACATAGTATAACACATTAAGGACAGAAATCCTACATCCGGAGAAAGTGCACAGTGACTCCTGTTGTTGACTTAACAAATTGACACTCTTATTTATGGCATCAGTAATCACCCTAGGCTCTTGTCATGAGTTGCCAAGGCTATGGAAGCCTTTTGAGTTCACCAACTCTGATTTTACTTAGACAGGCCATGGTCAAAGTGGAAGTTCTCTCCTCCCTTCAGAGAAAGGTACCTCCTCCTTTGATGGCCTATTCTTTCTGCTGGGATCTCACTCCCAGAGATCTTTCATTTAGGGTTTTTTGTTTGTTTGTTTTGTTTTTGTGTGTGTGTGTGTGTGTGTGTGTGTTTTTCCGCAGTGTCTTGGGTTTCCATGCCTGAAATACTCTTATGGGCTTTTTAGCTGGATTCGAATGTAAGGGCTGATTCTGAGGTCAGAGTGCTGTTTAGGATATCTGCCATTCTATGGGTCTCTGTGTATCCTGCTTCCCATGTTGGATCGTTCTCTCCTTTTTAATTCTATCAGTTAGTATTAGCAGATACTAGTCTTGTTTATGTGATCCCTTTGACTCTTAATCCTATCATTATGATCAATTATGAACTGAAACTGATCCTTTTGACTAGTGAGATGGCCTTGGTACATGCCACCTTGATGGGATTGAATTGGAGTCCCCAGGCATGTAAATAACTCTACCCTTTGGGGCAAGTCTGATTGAGCATGTGCCAAACTGTGCATCTCCTCCCTCTCTTATTCTCACTCTTATATTTAACAGGGATCACTTTTCAGTTAAATTTAAACACCTAAGAATAATTGTGTGTTAATTAAAGAGTTCAACAAATAGTATTAAGTAGAACAAAAAAATACTAAACGGGATAAAGTATTAAGTTGTTCCTTGACAGTCAGTACAAGGGCTTATCAAGTCATTGTTTCTCATAGTGTCCATTTCACTTCAACAGGTTTCCTTTTTGGTGCTCGGTTAGTTGTCCCCAATCAGGGAGAACATACCATATTTGTCCCTTTGGGACTGGCTTATTTCACTCAGCATGATGTGTTCCAGATTCCTCCATTTTGTTGCAAATGACCGGATTTCATTTATTTTTTGCTGCTGTATAATATTCAATAGAGTACATGTCCCATAATTTCTTTATCCAGTCTAACAGTAAGTTTTTATAATGAATTTTTAACCTATCATGGAAGGGTATAAGCAGGCCAAAGATAAGTCTCATGGTACGTTGGGCAGAGGGAATTTAGTCAAGTGAACAGACACCTGATTGGGGTATCCCCTTTCTAAGGCAGAGGCACAGATTTCTCTAGGGGAAGTATGGATTTAGCTTACTGGTTTGCCCTGGGCCATGGTTGGTCAAAAGTTTCTGGATGAACAGGAAACAATTCTGGGGACAGGGGAGGGGGCAGATAAGCTACAATAGTGAGCAGGCGTGAGAAGTGAGTCAGGATGCTATGGTAGACTTGAAGCCTAGAGTCTACAGTTGTCCATGTTTGAACTGCCTAGGAAGCTAATCATGTTTTTGTTTGTTTTAAAGGAAATAAATCTGAGGGCACAGGTGAGCTATGGCTGGTGCAGGTACACAGTGCATGTATTAGTTTAGTGGTTACTGTCCTGATTCCAGGGTTATAAGGTTGCCAAAGGGCTCTGCTCTTGGGGTGTGTTAATAAGGCTGGGACAGACCACCCCCAGATTTTCTTGTACACCTACCCCAACCTACCCTGCTGCACCTGCCCAATTGTGCAGCAGGAGCAAAGGCAAACAACAGCACATCAGACTCAGACAGGAAAGTTCCTTTCCTCTTGCAGCCTCCCTCCAACACCTCACACTGGCAAAGCTTAACATCCTATTCTCTAATTAAGGAGGAAAGTCTAGGAGCTCAATGCACTCTTAGAGTGGGTTCTGCAGGGTAAAAGAATGGGGAGAGTAGGAACTGGCAGAGATAGTGTAACATCAGTTGCATGTAATTGGTGACTTCCTATGGCATGGGTCCTACCCATATGAAAGTATTTCCAAAAATCAAAAGTGATGTATACACACAGAGACTTGGAAATCTTTCATAATTTATTATGTTGGTAAAACTCTAAATAGTGGCAGCACTGCGGCTCAATAGGCTAATCCTCCGCCTGCGGCACGGGCGCACCAGGTTCTAGTCCCGGTCGGGGTGCCGGATTCTGTCCCGGTTGCCCCTCTTCCAGGCCAGCTCTCTGCTGTGGCCAGGGAGTGCAGTGGAGGATTGCCCAGGTGCTTGGGCCCTGCACCCCAAGGGAGACCAGGTTAAGCACCTGGCTCCTGCCTTCGAATCAGCGCGGTGCACCGGCTACAGCGGCCATTGGGGGTGAACCAACGGCAAATGGAAGACCTTTCTCTCTGTCTCTCTCTCTCACTGTCCACTCTGCCTGTCAAAAATAAACTAAATTAAAATAAAAAAACCCTCTAATTAGTAATTTCAGGTCTGAAAAAATGTTTGAAATGTATATGAACTAATTTTACTTTAATCATTTAATGATGACACCTCAAAGGACATATACATTTTATCTAGAAAAGAATAATGCTTAGGTGGTATTTTAAATGAAGAAAATCAGGAATAATATTTAGCATTCCACTACTTACCCTTGAGGACAAAAGCAGTTGCTAACCTGAATCCTCTCCCGTGAATACATGCTTTCTTTTTGCCAGATGCTGAAATGTCATTGGGCTGTTTTAAAGTAGTTCTATTTGATCTCTGTGAAACAGATGGAAGTATTTGCTATCCAAACCTTTTTTAGAATGTAACCTTTTTTTCTCCCCTGATTGCATATGTTTGGCAGTGTGCTTTCCCTTCTAGATGTGAATGAATTTTGGGCAGTCTCCAAATCTAAACACACCCTAATTTCAAAAACCACAATCCTGAGGACCCAATTCCTGTTTACTGAGGAATTAAAGCCTAGTGAAACCACGTAGTTACTAAATACAGTACATACTAGTGAGATTTTGAAAACAGAAATCTGTATAGTTTATTTAGAGTTATTGACTACCATTACATTCAGAGAGTGAAGTCTTTTCATAAGCACCATAGGATATTTACAGCTTGATGAATAAATATATATGTATATATATATTGCTTCCAGTTCATAAATTACATTCCTTATATGGTATGGTAAGTGTGTGGGGTGGGTAGGATGGGATAAACTGTGAGGTCAGATATGTGGAAGGAATTGAGGTAGATTCTGTAGTGTGTTAAATCTTTAACATCAAGTCAAAATATGTCCATGTTTTCCTGAATATGGTTGAACTTTTTATGTCATGCTCAAAAAATAAGCAAAATTCCTAGACAGGAAAATGAAAACCAATCCATGGAAGTGAGTCTATTAGAAGTTCAACTGGAAACAAAATTAAAAAAAAAAAAATAGGAAGGAGAAAAAACCCAACCCCCCTATGTAATTAAACAGCTCTAATCCAATTAGAAGTAAGGGGGGGGCAAGCAGGGGAGAAGGAATTAGCGGTCTAAATTTATACTTCTCAGGATTAGATTTCACAGTCATGCTTTATAGTTTTAGTAATCTTTACTTAGGGTAGTAGCTGGCATACCATAAACTTTAATCTGGAAGCAGAATATAGTGCACCACATGATATACCATCCTCCATCCTCAAAAGTATATACCATATTACATTAATGAAAATGAATTGGATTAACCATCTCTATTCCCATAACTGCTTAGAGGAACTTAATTGATTCATGTTTTAAGCAACATTTAATCATCAGTTTCTTCAAACAAAAATGAAAGGAGTATTGACTTTCTTCACATAGCTGTTCTAAAACCGTACTCTCATATTTCATCGTTTTATTGAGTTGGTTCATGGAATCCCCGCGTGTATGCTCATTCTCAGCTATAAACATTCTTAAGGTGAATTTCAGAATTAAAACTAAAAAGCTTTAGATCTTGAATCACTTACAGATTTACTTTATGGACTTAATAAAAACCAGAAATTTTATTTCTTTCTTGTTCATCTAAGATGTGATATAGCCTGCCAAATCATAAAATTATTGACTGATTTTTTGATAGCCATGCTTATTTTAGATTTCATGAATTCCTGGAATATGAAAGTTAAAATGATTAACACTGCTCTGGTGAAAATATCTGGAAATAGATAACATGGCAGTGTTCATATATTTATTTCCTCTTCTTTTAATATGAGATTTTAGTTTGATCAATTGATTTCCAAAAGGTTGACTTCTTTGTAGAGCAGTGAGCATTTCCATGTTCACTACTGGCTTATTGAGTTTATGGCTATTGTTTGTGGGTAGGTGCTCTGAACCCTTCTGTTTCACATTTGTTTTTCACCTTGTTTTTGCATGGTCCTGCTTCTTCACCATCTTGTAGCTCTCTGCTCTCCAGCTACTTGGCTCCTGTCAATTATCTAAACCTCTCAGATCTAACCACCAGAAAAGCCCTGATAAGGGGGCCTGTGCTGTGGCATAGCAGGTAAAGCCACCGCCTGCAGTGCTGGCATCCCATATTGCCACCGGTTCAAGTCTCCAGATGCTCCACTTCCATTCCAACTGTCTGCTATGGCCTGGAAATACAGTAGAAGATGGCCCAAGTCCTTGAGGCCCTGCACCTGCGTGGGAGAGCCGGACAAAGCTCCTGGCTCTTGGCTTCAGATTGGCTGGGCTCCAGCTGTTGTGGCCATCAGGGGAGTGAACCAGCCAATTCTCTCTCTGCCTCTGCCTCTCTGTAACTCTGCCTTTCAAATAATAAATCTTAAAAGCAAAAAAGCATTTATAAAAGCTGTTCATTCAGGAAGCAGCTTCATGCTCAGCCTCTCCTCCTAATAAACATCTACTGACACTTCAATTCTCATTCCTTCCTTAAGAATTCTTCCTTGTGTCTAATATTCCTACAGTATCTCACTGTAACTTGTACCTCATCTTTAGAGTACTAGTCAGTCTGGATACTCCACATGTGTTTACTTGATTATATTTCCTCTCATCCTCTCTAATCTTACAAGATTTATATCTTTTTGCCTTGTTATATAATAAATATATGTATATGTGTGTGTATGTAAAATGAGTGCATATGATTAATTACAGTCTAGCCTGGACAAGTTCTTTTTTTTTTTTTTTTTTTTTTTTTTTTTTTTTTGACAGGCAGAGTGGACAGTGAGAGAGAGAGACAGAGAGAGATAGGTCTTCCTTTGCCGCTGGTTCACCCTCCAATGGCCGCCGCTGCAGCCGGCGCACCGCGCTGATCCTGGCAGGAGCCAGGAGCCAGGTGCTTTTCCTGGTCTCCCATGGGGTGCAGGGCCCAAGCACCTGGGCCATCCTCCACTGCACTCCCTGGCCATAGCAGAGAGCTGGCCTGGAAGAGGGGCAACCGGGACAGAATCCGGCGCCCCAACCGGGACTAGAACCCGGTTTGCCGGCGCCGCAAGGTGGAGGATTAGCCTATTGAGCCACGGCGCCGGCTCTGGACAAGTTCTTTTACATAGAATTTCTTTTTTCTTTCTTTTTTTTTTTTTTTTGACAGGCAGAGTGGACAGTGAGAGAGAGAGACAGAGAGAAAGGTCTTCCTTTGCCGTTGGTTCACCCTCCAATGGCCGCCGCGGCCAGCGCGCTGCGGCCGGCGCACCATGCTGATCTGATGGCAGGAGCCAGGTACTTCTCCTGGTCTCCCATGGGGTGCAGGGCCCAAGGACTTGGGCCATCCTCCACTGCACTCCCTGGCCACAGCAGAGAACTGGCCTGGAAGAGGGGCAACTGGGACAGAATCCGGCGCCCCGACTGGGACTAGAACCCAGTGTGCCGGCGCCACAAGGCGGAGGATTAGCCTAGTGAGCCGCAGCGCCGGCCCATAGAATTTCTTATTATTTTTAAAGGATTTATTTATTTATTTGAGAGGCAGAGTTACAGACAGAGGGAGAGAGAGAGGTCTTCCATCTGCTGGTTCACTCCCCAGATGGCCACAATTGCCAGAGCTGATTCAGTCCAAAGCCAGGAGCCAATAACTTCTTCAGGGGCTCCTACATGTGTGCAGGGGCCCAAGCACTTGGGTCATCTTCCACTGCTTTTCCAGGCCATAGCAGAGAGCTGGATCAGAAGCAGAGCATCCAGCACTCAAACTGGCACCTATATGGGTTGCTGGTACTGTAGGCATCGGCTTTACCCTCTACTCCATAGCGCCAGCCCCATAATTTCTTTTAAAATATCAGGATTTTGATCATAATTTAATAATGATATTCTAGAAGAAAGAGTCCCTTGTTATCACATCTTGTATAAACTTCTTTTGTGGATCAGCATTTACTTTTAATTTAAAATAAAGATTATTTCTTTAGCATTCTGTCAGAAAGCAGTCTCTAATAGTATGTTTTATAATTTTTACCCCAAATAAATTTCAATTCAGCTGACACCCCATGTGCACTTTTCTCCGCACTTGCCTATTTGCACATCAGGGTAAGTGTTTTCCCTCTATGTCAATGAAGGGTACTGAAGGAGAGATTATTTTTGGAAACTCCATAGCACTACTTCATGTTCCTGGTGTTTCTTTTCCTTACCTGGCTCTTTTTTTAAATTACTATACTCCTACAGAAATTAATCCCTTGAAATTAGCTGTCATTTCACATTGCAACATTTGCTCTTTAGGTTATCAGTGTCATCTCATATTCTTTAGTTCTGAAGAGTCTTAACTGAGTGAGTGGCCTCCCAAGTTGAGTTATCCTGAATGGATACCTATTGCTTCTCAATTCTCTCCATCTGATGCTTCTGATGCTTCCTTTTTCTTTTTTTTTCTTTTTTTTTTTTTTAAAAAAAGATTTATTTATTTATTTGAAAATCAGGGGACACAGCATACACACACACACACACAGAGTGTGCTTCCATCTGCAGCTTTCCTCAGATGGCTGCAATGGCCAGGGCTGGGCCAGGCCAAAGCCAGCAGTCAGGAGCTTCATCTGAGTCTCCTGTGTGGGTGGCATAGTCCCAAACACTCGGGATATCTTCTACTGCTTTTATAGGCCATTATCAGGGAGCTGCATTATAAGTGAAGGAGCCAGGACAGGAACCAGTGTTGCAGGTGGTGGTTTTATCCTCTATGTCACAGTACTGGCTGCAATGCTTTCTTTCCCTAACAAGCATTTATCTCTTCTTCATGATCCTGTAAAGAAATCTATAGACAATATTTCCTATCTATATACATGACTTAAATCATCTAATGTCTGCACACAATATAAAGTAGAAATAGCAAAGTCATAATATATGATGCATTCAATTATGTAAGTGCTTGGGTATAATTGGATTAGAAGATACAATTAATACTTAGAAATTTGTGTATTTATGACCACTTAACAGCTCAAAATTATTTATCAACTCTAATAAGATTTTTCAAAAAATGGTGAATACTTGATAAAGTTAAAATATGGTTTCTTCTTAGACATGTCTGATGACTGTATCCTGTAAAACTCTGTAGTTTTTAAAATATTACTTTAAAATGTTTAATTGAAAGAGAGAGAGAGAGAGAGAGAGAGAGAGAGATCTTCCATCCACTGGTTTATTCCTCAAATAGCTGCTATAACCAGGGCTGGGCCCAGCAAAGCAAGGAACCTGGAACTACATTCTGGTCTCCCATGTGAATGGTAAGTACTCAAGTATTTAGGCCACCTTCTGCTGCTTTCCCAGGCTTGTTATCAGGGAGCTAGATTGAAAGTGGAGCAGCCACGACTTGAACCAGCACTCTGCTATGGAATTAAGGTGTTTCAGGCAGCAGCTTAATCCACTGTGTCTCAATGCTGGCCCCATTGTGTATAATACATAAGAATTCAAATGCTAACATTCTATGAAATAATGATTTAACAAAAAATTTAATATAAGGCAGTTTAACTCCCACTCCCCAAAAATAGAGTGGTGCATCATAAAAACTGATGTTTAGGGGAGGGGAAATAAATGTCATCCATCTGTGGCTAGGACCCTAAATACTGCTTGGATGGAAAGACTTGAGGGAGATATGCTGTAGTATGCTTATGTCATAGTCTGTCTTTCTCTCTATCCTAAGACAAAATTTATTTATTTATTTGAAAGGCAAAATTACAGAGAGGGAGAGACTGAGAAAGATCAATCTTTGATCCTCTGGTTCACTCCTCAGATGGCTACAACAGCCAGGGCTGGGGCAGTCCAAAGCCAGAGCCAGGAGCTTCCCACATCAGTGGCAGTGGCCCAAACAGTTGGGCCATCTTCCACGGTGACTTTCACTTGATAAATGCTAGTCTAACCCCTGACATACTATAAAATCACAGGGCTGTCTGCAGTATGTACTTTCCTGAAATGAAGAGATACCCAAGGTTTCTACTATTTAAAAAGAGAGGATGGGAGAAGAAAAAACATTGTGCTCAAATCCTTCATGAAAATAGATTGAAACTAAATTGTTAATAAATAAAGATATTATTTTTGGAATACTTTTTTGTTTAACCCTAGCTTTGATCTCCGGTGCTATTTTTTCTTGTGTTTAATTCCAAATGTAAACCTTGTTCAATAATGGAAACACTTGTTTGCTTCTCCTTTTATTACAGCTTCTTTTGGTCCCTCAGGAGATCTCCTCTCAGAAGAACACAAATTGCACATCCTCTGTCTGGTGTTGAGTTGTTTAAAGTTCCCTGTCTTCTTCTACCAGCGGTCGTTTTTATATAAATTGTGTTCTAATGTAATCTGCCTCTTATTTCTTTCTTGGAGAACATTAACAACCTTTTAGCTTGGGAGAGTACAGAAAGTGTTCCTTGCACATTCACTCTTTAACAAGTATTCCGCTCCTCTTTAAGGATAGTCTCTTCTGACACACGTATAGTAAACATTTCCCAGTAATTTTCCATGATGGCAGGCAAGCATTAGGGAAATTGTGTAGTTGGCTAGCAACGGCGATAAATTCTACCAACCCTGTGCCATAAATGTTCGCTAGACCATCTTTAAATTCCTTTATCCAATTGATGTTACAAGAATGTACCTAAGACTGGAAATATCATAGTTTACGTAGAAGACTCTCGGGTTTAGCCTATTGCAGTCTATATAAAAGGTAGAGGTTTTTTGATGGTTACAAATGTAATTGTTTTGGTAAGTGTCTGCAAGGAACCTTGATTGTTCGAAGGCTGGATCCTGACTTGAAATTATACATGAACAGTAAAACATTTGATGGTTTTGATGTATTATGCTTTATAGGGTCATCAACCTTCCCTCCTTGTTGACTGTGATTGCAACAACTGACATTTAACTGGGCAATAAATTTATTAAAGGGATAGTTAACTCTCTTAATAAGGATGCAGAACCCCTATCATGTTTTCCTTCACTGAACTTATTTAAAAAGTTAAGTAATTCCAGATGGTATCTCATGTGTATTTGGCTTTGAATTTCTTGTTTTCTCACATATTTGCCAACATAGGTTAAGTATTCAAGACTTCCAGGTCCCTGAAGAACTGTTCAGCCATTGGATTCACAACTTTAGGTTACTGTGGTATATTTGACCTTCATTTTGCAAATTATTTTCAGTCTTTGGCATTCAAAGATATTGTTAAAGTTTTCAATGTACTTGTAAAAGAAGGATCTGTAGGGCTGTGGTGTGAGTCTGTGAATCATAAAAAGCATATCTCTTGAAAGCTTTTTAACCTGACAGGAGATATGAGACAACAAGTAGTATATAGTATATTCACAAACTCTGGCATGTGTAATGTACAAAACTATCTTTTAAGTGGCCCTTTAGCAATAGAGAAATGTGTTTCTTTAATAGTATTGGAAAATGTCCAGTCCAATACACAGAATGCTCTTTTGTCTATAACATAACTTATGTATAAATTCTTAAATATTCAAATCATTTTTCCAAAAAATATTTAGAGCATACTTATGTGCCAGGCACTATTCTCAGTGTTGGTTTTATAAAAAATGAATGTTATATTTATCCCTTTGAAGAGCTTTGTAAAATGTGGATAGTAAATAAGAAAATAAATAATTAGAGTCTAATGCGATAAGTTCTAGGATAGAATTCTGTGGAAAGGGACAATTGCTGAAGAGGTAATGATTATTTTGTGCTGTGAAGCTGGGGGTGTATTCATAATGAGGAAATATTTGGGGTTCTTAAATATTGGACGATAGTATACTAGAGAGAAAACATACAGAATGGGCCCAACAGACGGAGCAGTGTAGTCAAAGGCATAGATGTGGAAAACTAAAATTTATTTAGAATCAGGAAGTCTGTGTTGATGGAAAGTAGTACATAGGGGATCAGGGGTTACAAGAGGGGCAGGTGACAGAGATGGATGTGATCAGGTATCTGGATGGCAATGAGATTGATAAGAAGAGAACTATTTCTGAATTTTTTTAAAGATTATTCTCAACAGAAAATGTTACTTAGGCAGATGTAGGAGAGGTTAGACTATAAACAGGCTTATTTATTGGATGTTTGCACTGAAAGATGATAAGCCAGGAGTAAATATTCAAAAGAATTAACAGAATGACCAATGAACCATTTTTGATTTTTCTTTTAAGTTTAGAAATAATTATAGATCCATGGGGCCCTGCAAAAGTAGTGTGCAACATTCATGCAGTTTTCCCCAATGGTGACATCTGACAAAACTATAGTGTGTTATCAAAATCTGGAAATTTAGATTGCTTTCATTCATGGACCTCCTTCTTTTAGATTTCATAAGCTTAATATGCACTGCTACATGTGTAAGCATGTATGCATGTAGAATGTATATAGCTTTATTACATGCTGTTTCTTGTGGTTGTCTTCACAATCAAGGAGTAGGACCATTCTGCCACCACAAAGATCCCTTGTGCTGTCCTTTTTCAGTTATGCCACACACACACACACACCCCCCATAGCTTTCTCCATGAAACCCTTGGCAGTCATTGATATGTTTCCATCTCTATAATTGTATAAATTCTGAGAATATAATATAAATGAAGTCATGTGTTATATATTAGTATTGACTATTATCCCATGGATGAATTTACCAAAATTTTTTTAATCTTTTACACATCGATGGACATCTGAGTTTTTGATTATTACACATAAAAATGTTAGGAACATGCATATATATATACTTTTTTGTGTATGGAATTTAATTTTCTTTGGTGTGATTTTCTGTGAGTGTAATTTCTGTATTGTAGGTTTAGTGTATTTTTAGTGTTTAAAGAAATGGACAAAACTATTTTCTGTGATGTGTTTTCAGCAGCAATATATGAGTTGTCCTGTGTCTTTGGTATTGTCACTGGTTTTCATTCTATCTGTTCTAATAGGTTTGCTGTGATTTCTCATTGTGATTTTAACTTTCATTTCCCTGATGGCAAATGATGTTGACCATCTTTTTTTTAGGTGATACTTCTTTAAAAAATACTTTCTAATAGAGTTTATTTTCCATTTCTTAAAAGTATTTTACTGAAATACGGTATACATACCAAGAACTGCATGGAAGTGTACAGATAAATGAAGTTTATCTTTCTTCTGGTCACACCCACATTAAGAACAAAACATCACTAGTACCCCAAGAATCTCCACTATTCCTGAATTTCTTTTGCTTTTAATGTGGGAACAGAGAGCATACTGGCATTTACATGGCATGATGCAGTGAAGCACTATTTATGACTATATACCAAATGATAGGACATCCATATAAGTTTTATACTCTCTATATTAACTATAACAAACAAGAAGAAATGTGATATTTTTCCTTTTTTGGATCTAGCTTATTTCTCTTGGCATAATAATCTATAGTATCTATTTTGCATCTGTTTTGTTGAAAATGTCAGGATTTCATTTTTTATGGCTCAGTAATATTCTATCATGTATATATACCACATTTTCTTGATCCAGTCATCCATTGATGGAAATCTAGATTCATTCCATGTCTTAGTTATTGAAAATTGCGCTGCTATAAACATGGGACTGCAGGTATCTCTTATATGATGATTCCATTTTCTTTAGCTATATTCCAAGAAATTGGACAGCTGGGTTGCATGATAGGTCTAATTTTGGTCTTCTGAGGAATTTTGTAATTTTGCAATTGTGAACTACTCTTCTTTGGCGAGATGCTTCTTTACTTCTTTTGCACATTCTCTAAGCAGAGTATGGTGCTCACTAGTACCACTTCTTGCTGCCTTGCTGGGCCTCCTGTACTCAACTTCAGCGGGGTTAGGGGAAATTGGGGGAGTGGAGTCCAGAGTAGTACTGCCTCATACTGACTTGCTAAACCTTGTTGCTACTTTGTGCGAATAGCACTTTAGCTTTCCACATGGCCACATTGACACCAAGAAGGGCACAGTTTTTCATTTGGTGTTTGCCTAATACTGGGCAGGTAATAAGAAAAAGGTTTTCTCATCAGCCAGACTACCCTTTCTCTCGTTCTTTGACTGGAGGGAGGTAGAAAGCTCTTCTTGTCTATTTTTTCACTCGTGTCTGCTAGTGGTTCCAGGTTTCAAGCTTCTCCAGCACCCCATATGGCATAAGTAGAAGGGAAATAGAAAGCCCAGGGAACTCAACAACATTCTATTTTCTCAAGTGGTGAGGTAGCTGGCCAGCCTGTCCCCTTTCTGGTCCTTCACTGCCATTATGCTTAGGAATTCCAGTTATAAGAGGGAGGACTGGTAAGCAATGGGGCGATTCCATGTTTATGTCCTTGTTGCTTTTTAAATACTTAGCGCCCTGCTGTAGGTTTCTGGGCCTCAGAATGGGGTCATTGACCAGGATATCATGGGTGAAATCTTGGGAGCTGCTTCACCTTTGGAGCTACTGTTTTATCTAGAAATGAAACTTCTGGCTCTAAGATCATTTGTTGAGCTCAATAAAAATGGTTTAAGTGACAAAAATAATCAGTTTGCAGGGATTAACAAATGAACCAAAGATGAGGAAAGAAGTCAGTATGTCTTCAAGATCCTGCATTAAAAAGTGTAGGATGGTGAAGGGATTTGGGGATATGTTTGGTGTTGGGGGATAAGTGAGAAGTGCAGATTGGAAAGAAAATAATTTTAACAAATTTGTTTTTGTGGTTGGACTGAGAATGCAATGTTAATAAAGAGTGAGAAATGAAAAGGCAGATTACAGACAGTAATGTTGGTCACACTGGAGTATGAGGTTCTAGCACAAGTATAAAAACTGTTAGGAAAGAGAACTTCATTCCTTGGAGACCTAGTATACTCCCAGCTAGCAATAATCTTAATTGAGCAAATGCCACTTTAAAATGAAAATCTTGCATCCTAGAGAATATTATAAACAGCCAAAATAACAAGAAAGGAAAACTGTATTGTTTTAAACCATGCTTGAATGAATAAATGTTTTGCAGATCACCAATCGTCAGTGACATTATTTGGAAGATTTGGGGATGATCTGGTTTGCATTAAACATATTTACACTTTAAAATGCCTTATAAATTAAGTCAAGCTGTACTACAAACAGATGCTAAGAAATATGAAAATATATAGATTTTTTGCTGTGTTAAGATACTTGTTATCTAAAGAATATAATTGACCAGAGTTTGAAAAACTGCTTGGCTTTTGTTTTTTCCAGAGAGCTCAGTCAGATGAACTGGAAAAAATTGAAAAGCATGGCCGATCCTCTAAAGACAAGGAAAACGCCAAGTCTCTGGATAAACCGGAACAGTAAGCATGCCTTAGGCCTGTGGCAAGGGCACAAGGGCTACGGGTGGGCCCTCTGTCCATTTGGAAAATGCAGTCTTCAGTGCATACCTGTCATGAATGAGATGAGGATCAACATCTGTTCATATGAATTATATTTTTCCTCTTAACTTGGCTTTATTTCTTTAGGTTCCTTTATGAACTGTCACTAATCCCCAACTTTTCAGAGCGAGTCTTTTGCATCCTGTTCCAGTCCACGTTTTCAGAAAGCATTTGCTCAATTCGTCGCAAACTGGAATTATTACAGAAATTGTGTGAGGTGAGTTTTGGTCCAAAATGAATTGAACTTGAATTCTGATTATTTAATTTGTTCAGTTATGTTCATGTTTCAAAGAAATTTATTTTATTTAAACTCTTTATTAGAAGTGAGGGATAGTAGTCCCACAAAAGGGACCATTTTACGGCTATGCTTTCAAGATCAAATCACATGTTCAGGTTGGCGCATGGATTTGCAGTACCGTGTTGGGCGAGTGTGGCCAGTGTGTGTTGGCCTCTGGAGAGCTGTCTTCCATCAGCTTTTGCCAAAACAAAATCTTTACTTTTCATAGTCCTTTCAGATATCAGACTTCCAAATGAATGAGATTTGAAGGCATTTTATTTACTTCCCTTCATTTTTGGCAGGGTTTTGCAAATTGTTAATAATCATTCCAACCAAATCATTTAGGGACAGACAGCCATATGGCTCAACAGAAGATTAATATTCTTCTGAAAACAGACTAAGTGCCTGGAAGAAATGACCATTATTAACATTTAAAACAATTTGTCAAAAATCAATAGTACCATTCGTTCTGGTCGTGGTAAATCATTTTGAAAAGTGGGATGATGTTATCAAAGACACATTTTCAGAGGAAGTGACATGGAAACTGAAGTTAAACTTAGTATTTTTGGAAGAAGTGTATGTGAACTTTTTGGGAGTAAACCTAAATTTGAAAATCTTCTAACTGCCTTTTGGTTTTCTACAGTTTCTTCCAAATATTTGTGTTGTTCCAGACATACACATGACTAGGATGATGGCAATGATATTGTTTTATAATAGTTGTCCTATTACAACCTTATTTAATTTCCTTGCAATTAAATAGTAGAAACAGCCTAGAGTGGCATCTCTCAACTTACAAAAACATAATTAAATACTTGCTGGTGGTACAACGTTTTAAAGTTTTAAAGACTGCTCTTAAAATATACTTGATAATGAGGGATGGGAAAGTTTGGTTTTGAACCAAGACTGTTAGTATCATGTGAATAGCTGGCAATGACTTTGGATGATTCAAACAAAACTTTGTATAAGAGAAAAATTGTTATTTATCATGTTTTACAGACGTTAAAAAATGGTCCAGGGGTTATGCAGGTTCTGGGTTTGGTTCTTGCCTTTGGCAACTACATGAATGGTGGAAATAAGACTCGGGGTCAGGCAGATGGTTTCGGATTAGACATTCTGCCGAAGCTGAAAGATGTCAAGAGCAGTGTAAGTATTTTGTACAAATGGATGTAGGCAAATTCAGATTAGGTATTTTGTCTAATAATTGGTCTGACTCTAAGCTAGATGTAATAAGTATTTCTTTAGGTTCCAAAGTCTGGCTTGAGCCAGATAAAAGTAATGGCTATCAGATACTTGTGATTTAGTGAATAATAATGTTTTTTAGAATAATTTTGAGTTCCTTGTCTAGTGAATGATTATGATACTTTAAAATTTAAGTTTTTTTTTTTTTCACTCTAACCTGTCTGCTAATACTTATCCTTTTGGAACCTGGGAGCGAGCTATTTTCTGTGAATTAGACAGCCTTATTTGTTATTTTCATCTCTGTGTTTAAGAATGAAGGCCAAGAGGTGCATGTTTTGAAAACAAAACAGACATGAGTGATTGCAAATAAGTCATCAAAAATATTCTGCTTTTCTACATATATTTTTTCTGATATTTATTTGTATGGGAATGTCTAAGCCTAATTATTTTTTTATCCTGCATCTACAATTGTGTTTGTTTTAAAATTAATTCAAGAGATTACAGAGTGATAGCATGGGATACTGGTCAGAGCCACAGACTAAAGTCTGGGATGGTAAACAGAAAATAAGAGTTCTATTTCTCTGATAAAAAGAGTCACCAGATGAAATAATATGATGCAGGAATTATGAACATGTTTTTAAAACATTAGGTTTCAGTAAATAATTGGCTAGGAATAGAAATAAAAATGTATGGAATTGTCCTTTCAGGATAATAACATAACCCCTCATAAAAGAGAAAAAAATTTGATCTTTTATGTCAGTGGAAAATCTTAATTTGTGGATATGTGTGTATGTGTTTTCATTCAATATTCTTCATTGAACAGCTATGAGTATGAAATGCCAGATTCTATGCTTTTCAGAAATTCCATAACCCATAGTCCTTTCCTGGTATACCAGTAATGTAAGATGATACTTCACAAAGTTCATGGAAAGATGGAATACAAAAATAAGTTTACTTTGGAGCAAAGTGTTTTGAAATTCATGAATATAACTTCTATTCAAAGAGTTCACAAATCTGTGCCTGGGTTTCAATTTTTTACACCAAAAGAGACTTAGCTTTTAATTCTATTTCCCATGAACTTTTTGAAGTATCCTCATAATTTCTGTGATTTTAACGGTTGTTCAGATGCTATTATATTTGTATGATACGTATTTTCATACAAATCTCCAACATGTAGACCTGCTTTTTATTAAAAAACTAGAGCTCTTTTTTAAACATATGGTAGTTCTTGAATAGTTCTCAGCAAATTCTTATTGGATTGAAATAACTTTTGCAAATGACATTGGAGTATAAATAGGATCAGAATAATGCTCAATCTAAAAAAATTGATCTAAAATATAATCCTGTTATAGTGGTATATGAATAAAGGATTGTTTTTTGTGTTTTGTTTCATGTTTTATTCAATTCTCCATTAAGTCAAATTTTATATATTTAAACAAATAATTAAGGATAATTTAAAATAAAAATAACCGAGGCAAAAGTGTTTTTTATAATTTCACTTGAACTCTCAGAAGAGCTATGAAAAGTCTCCATGAATTGGTTCATTGTTTACAAAAACAGTGTGACTATATCTCTTCCTCAGTTCTATTAGCAGACTTTTGAGGACAAAGCTGTTCCTCAGATCATTTAAATTTTTCTCTGTATGCCTATCAGCAGGCCTTTGATATATGTTTTAGTAATTGATTTGTAGACTACTAACTGTTTCATTGGTTTACAAGTTAGAAGAAAAAAAAAAGTCAAATAGCTTGAATTATTCTGTTCAAAAAAATCTGACTTATGATGGAAGTCTTAGTACATGTTACTTTATCCTGTCAGGATTGTGAAGGGATATCCTTCTCTATAAATAGTCATGGTTATGGTTAAATCAAACATCACAGAGAGTACAGTTTGCATAACAGGTTTTGTTTATATATATATATATATATATATATATATATATATATATATTACAATCTCTCTCAAATGCATATTTTCTACTACTAAGTTGGATAAAAGGAAAAATTTTGTTAAAAAATTTCAAATTAATGCCTCTAAATATGCCAGCAAGGAGATGAAAAAGTATTCTTGGAAGACTGTTAGATATGAAAGAATTTGACATATTTTTCTATGGAACTGAGCACATTATCTTGTTTATAGCCTCACAACTATTAGTTTACCACTTACAGTTGCTGATATAATGAATTATAATATTTTGTGGTATTTTAAGAGCTCTCATTATATTTAGCCTTTTAATTTCCCTACTCTATTTGCTAATGGGCCTCAATTAAGCTTAGTTTTATAGTGGTACCTGCTAGTCCAACTAGATATAAATGTAAGCAATATTTAATTATTTCTTTTAAGATATTAATTACAGAAAATGAATGTAATGAACCAACAAAAATTTAAAATAAAAATGAAGTCATAAATGAAAATTTTATTAACTTCTGACTAAAGAGAGTAAAAATAGGGGACTATTTAGACTGTCGTTGAACAGTTTTGCTTCCATTTGAAGCTTAGATTGCAACACTGGAGGGAAATTCTATTCCATTAACCTCTTTTAATATTATGACTGAGACAACTGAAAATAAAATTAACATTTCATTCTAAATGCTTTCATCCACATATGTAGAGTCACTGGAATTTATGTTATCTAATGTATATTTAATAATTTCTAAACTATGTTGTTGCTAACTTTGTTCTTTCTGCCTAGGACAATAGCAGAAGCCTTTTATCATATATTGTTTCATATTATCTTCGAAATTTTGATGAGGTAAGATAATTGTTACATGTTGTGATATTTTGTTATTTATTTGTTGAACTATTTGGCATTGGGGTTTTTTTGCTATTTGTTTTTCACCTTTGCCATTGAGTCTCATGTGTTTTTCTTGTTTATGCTAATGCTCGGCTGTCTGAAAATTATGTTCATCCTACTCATTAGGACGCTGGAAAGGAGCAGTGTGTATTTCCATTGCCGGAACCCCAGGACCTTTTTCAGGCCTCACAAATGAAATTCGAAGATTTTCAAAAAGATCTCAGAAAACTAAAGAAAGACTTGAAAGGTAACTTGCAATCTTGAACTCACATGTTCTATTTATACTTTTTAAATTAGAGTAGACAGTCTATTCAATGTTTTTGAAGACAGTAAATGAGTCATAACTATGTAGAACTAAATTTTTGGTGTATCACAAAATAAAAATTTTGCCAATATTCTTTTTTGTCGTTTTAGAAGTTATGTGTATTGGGATTTAGTAATTGAATAGCATCTTGTTATTCAAATAACAATCTATTTCATCAGGAGTAAGTTTGCATCTTGTTTTTATTTTATAGCCAGGAACATTTGGACATTCATCATGTCATGGTTGAACACAAATCATGTCATTGTTAAAAGATAAATAGTCCCTCCCCACTCTTGCTTGCCCAAGATTTTGTCACTTTTTAGCCTTCCTGGGAACAAAACATCTTCTTTTACATGTTCAGTCAAAAATGCATATGAGTATATTTTCTTATTGTTCTTCAAGAAACCTTATGTCCAATCATGCTGGAAAGAGCGAGAGTCAGAAGTTCTTTAGGGTTCTAAACTTAATATGTACACAGAAGCAAATAATTTGCAGATTTTTTCTAAGTAAAATTCTTTTTATTCGTTTTTCATGAGACTTATTTTTATGGTTACTGGCATTGACAACATCTCAGCTTCACACTTTACTCAAAAATTCAATCTTGCAAAGTAAGATTTTATAGTTTACAAATGATCTGATAAATGAGAGGAATGGTAGTCTTATTACCAGGGGTTATGTTTCTTTCAGTTGGTACATCACTTTGAAATGTTCACCCATTTTCTGTTAATATCTGCATGGCTTCTTCCTATCGATCTTAAATACACATGTATCCATCCATGAAATGCAAAGTTCTTAACAATACTTGTAGCTAAAACAAAGGTGTTAACCCACACCAGATAAGTTTGAAAAGGATGAGTTACTGGTGTTTCAGAACACTGTTTCCTCTGGAGAGCATTTTCCCTTTGTAGTAATCTGGTAGTTGCAGAAGATTAAATATTGAAGGACCACCTTAGCCATTTTTGTATGCTTTAGAAGGCTTGGGAGAAGATTGAATGCTGAGAGTTTACACTTTATGTAGGAGACAGCTTATACTCTCAAAATATCACTATGCTATGTTTTCCTAGCATGGTATTTTCCTGTTTACCCTTATGTTGGTACAACTGGCTATCCTAGAAATGGGGAGTTTCATAACCAAATAAATATTAAAAAGCCTCTCAGATTTGTAGTAGTTCTCCAGTTTGTTTGACCATAGAACACTTTTGTCCACAGAATGTCTGGTAGGTTCCAGTGTCAGCAGAATATATTCTGAGAAATGCAAGCCTAGTCATATGTATAGCTGAGCTTTGCTGTTTTCTTCTGAGGTGCCATGAAAGATTGGGGAAATAAAACCAGAATTCATGAAATAATGTAATGCTCTATGACTATTTTTGTAATATGAGATCCACTTGAAGAGCTATTTATAAGACTATCTAGCTCAGAGGATTAAGAACTGAAAAAAATCATGTTTTACCTCAATTTTTGCTTTTCCACTTGATTTGATTCGTTCCATAAAAATCATGTTTTATGACATAAGGAAGGAAATCTTGTGAACTGAAATGTAAATCTAATTTCTTAGAAGTAAAGACTTACCATGAATGTAGAATTTCATGTCAACAATGCGTAAAATAAAGCTGCATGTCCTTTTTAGGAATGAGGTGGGTATAAATAGATACGTATGCCCATCACACCACTGGAGCCAAATGGAAGATTATTGGATTATGTTATTTTAGATACAATTTTAGTAACTTAAAATAATGTCTGCTTTGATCACTGTAGCATAGTAAAAATAATTCCACTAAGTGATCAAATTAGATGATTCATTGAAGAAGTTTCAATCAGCTTTTCTACATATTTTTCCAGAGGTAAGTTGTTTTAAAAAGGTTTTTTAAAATGGAATAATACATATAAAGCATATATCCCAATACCCTTTATACCATACCCACTAGCTTCTGGCTGTTCATAATGAACTAAAAATAGAATGGTGTGATTAGTTTGATAAAGACAGATGAGCTATAACCGTGAAGTCACACATCTGTTGGGTCTATCATTTCTTATACTGCATAGTGAAGTGATTTTTATTTCTAAGAAAAGACTGAGAAATAACATGTTATAGCTCAGACATTTTAATTAGACAACTGAATCTTATTTTAGCATTTAATGAGAACATACACTGTGTTTGGTTTCTCTAGTTATTCCCAAGATTTCCATAGTTCCTCAGGGTGCTCTCCTGGGTTTCTGAGCTTAGTTTGTTAGGCAACCTGATGTGTCTTTGATCTCTTCTTGTTGTCAGCAGCTTTTCTTGATGAAGTCATGCCAAATGATGGCTTCTGTTCCAGTGCCTTTCTTGGGTAGGAATTGTAGCATTTGACACATGACTTAAATCAGCTCAACATGCACAGAGCATTGAGTAATTAAGTTACTGGAACTGAATAAGATGGACAAAAATGTTCTCATGCAAATTTTTTGTGTTCTCTCTCTCTCATAACTGACTAGAAAATATGTTTGATTCATTAGCTATGTCTTCAAGTTGAAGCAACATCTGTGTCCAGAGATATCTAGAAAAAATCAGTCTTTATACTTGGTTGAATTATTCGCTTACAACTATAGAACTATAATTATTACCGTTAAAATTGAAAATTTCTGTTGTTTCCTTCTTCCCTTTATGTTTGAAAGGAGGATAAGAAGTTGTTTTTAAAACTATTTTTTGTGTTATGATAATAAAATTAGTATTCAGATCAATGTAGGAACTTTAGACAACTTTGAAAAATTTAAAGAAAGTGTATTTGTCCTTCTATACCACAGTGATAAGTAATTTTTTATTTTGGTATATTTCTGTGTGATGTATGAATGTGTATAGCACATGCATGAATAATATAACTGGCATATATATAAATGTACTTTTTGTAATTTTTGTCCAATTTTATATTCTCTGATAGAAAGATAATTTATTTACATTTGCATTCTATTTGTTCTGATTGTTTATTGTTTTGATTAATTCCTCAATATTTCCTTCTTCACTCCTCCAATAATATTTTAAAAGGTATACATAGTATTCCTACTAATTTGTTAGTTGGTCTTCATGTGAACATGTTTTCTTAACTATGCAACTTTAATATCATAAATTTATGCAGTATAATTTTGCTTCCAAATAAAATGAGAGTTTTTGAATATTTTAACTAATAATTGATCTCCTTTTACTTTTCTCCCAGTGTTTACTGAAACTTCTAGTACTACTATTTTTGTTAAAAGATACTACTTTTTTTAATAATCAATAGGTAACATTTAAAAATATATTTAACTGTACTACCATTGTTACATTCCATTTTCTTGGTTCTCATTTGCTGTTCTTTCAGTGCAAGTAGTTGAGTATTAAATTCAGTCAAAAAATTTTTCACTTGTTTGTTATGTGATAGCCTTTCTGGGTATAGAATTTTAGATTGACTTATTTTATCAGCGCTTCAATTATAGCATTGTTTTCTAGTATATTTTTATAGCTGTCTTTTTTAAAATTATAGTCTTTTTTCTGATGAGTTGTTCAATTTTCTTATTTACCTTTGGCTTTCCATTGTGTTTATTTTATGCATATATTCTCTCATAGTTCTTTACCTTGGTCTGAACTTAGAACTTTCGACTGATGACTCCCTTAGTGTCTTAAACTCCCTCAGCCATTATTTGTTCATATATTATTTCATCACTTTTCTCCTCTTTTCCTGAAAGTCCTTTTAGATATACACTGGAGCTGCTTGATCCAATCCACCATGTCTCCTAACTCATTTTTAAAAAATCTTCCTTGATCCCACTTTCTTTGACCTGTTTTTCAGTTTATTAGTATCTTCAACTCTGTCCAATCTAGTGTTTATATTATTGATGTAGTTACTTTTAAATGATGATAATTTGTGTTTCTGGGATTTCTGTGATATTTTTATCATTCATTTTTGTCTCTTTAGTGATGTATTATTTTTAGTTTGGAGCATTATCTTTTATTTATCTCACTCCTTTTCAGTTTTTCTTTATTCTGAAGTAATCTCACGAATTTTAAGTTGTCTTTTTACTCTTTAGTTTCCATTATGGTGTTGGAATGTCAATATTAGAATGGTGTCAGAAAGTTATGGCCTTTGAGCTCAATCCAACCTGTATTTGAAGGTAAAGTTCCATTGGAACATGGGCATGCCTAAACATTTACATATTGTCTAACAATACTTTGTGTTATATCTCTATAGTTGTGACTGAGACTGCACATCTGTCTGTCCCTCACTCTTTTCCTTCCCTTGATCCCCAGACCCTTCTTTGTCTTTTCATTTTTTCAACTACTCTAACTTCACCTGTCTTTGGTACCCAGGTTGTCCCAAAGCTTTTATCAGGAGCATAGACTCTTGCCCTGTAGGCATTTCAAGTTTGTTGCAGATGCTGTCTTGTGTAAGGTCTTAGTTAGAGTTGCATCTACCTACTCATGCTGCCCCAGGCATACAGCTGCATACGTGTTGTCCTATAGGGAGCAGAAAATAGTAGAGGCCAGTTACACCACTGAGTTTCTAGTATTGACACTGGTTCTTTTCCCTCTTGTGTGTGCTCTCTGTATTCTACAGTTCCTACATAATCAAGGCACTCCCTCACCTCCACATTCACAATCCAGTGACTCCTTACTTCAGTCTTTTATTATTATTATTATTAACTTGGGCTTCTCTGCTGTTTCTGTTTTGAGGAGATACTTAAATTTTTAAAAAGCATACTACATCTGTTTAGGTTCCTCTTTTTATATTATCTTTCACTGCTATGTGTTTCAACAGAGGGAAAGCTCAGTCTGTGAACTCATCATTTGGTTTGACTGGACATCTGTATTCACTTTTACATCTTACTTTTTGTTTCTCACTGAAAATTATAGCAGGAACATTTTCTCATGCCATTTAATAGATTTTAAAAACCATTTAGAATGGTTTCATAACAATCCATCTCATGTTTGTGGCATAATTTAGTGAGTAATTTGATTCTTGTAGGAAATCAGACTTGCCAATTTTCACTACTCTAAATTTGTCATGTTTCTGAGCATTCTTATTCATAGTCTTTTAAAAAAATTACGCTTTTGTTCCCTTAATGTAGAATCTTAGACATATAACTAATGGATCAGAGCCAATAAACAACTTTTAGGTTCTTCATATTACCAAATATTACTAAAATGCTTTCTAGAAATGAAACTGATTATTTTAACTGGTGAAGTTGTTTTAATGAAACAGAGTAATCAAATTTATGAGATGTCTATCAATAACAAAGGCTCTTAATGACAGAATATCCTAACACTTTAATTATCATTCAACAAGAGGATCTTTGCTGATACAAATAACTACTATTTGTACAGTAGAAAATATTTTAGTTACAAAAACAAGATACCATAGAAATAAAGAAGATGTGGTTAGAAAATCATATTTAAATAGAATTGGGCATGATCAATAAATTGTTTTTCAAGAGGAAAAAACTAGAACTTGAAGCATGGCAAGGAGTGTAATAAAACTCATGTGTCTTGTAATGATTTGGGCTCTGTTTATTTACTGATCTATGAAGGCAGTGGTTTCTCTATTCACATCAATATGAAAAATCAAAGAATCCTGAAAAATGTTTATTTGAATTGTGTACATATGCATGTTGGTGCATAGGTTGAGTGAGTAGATAGATGAATACTTAAAGCTTATCAACTTTGGAAAAAATATTACAACTGAAAACATTTCCTTCAAAGCATATTGAAAGAAATGTATATATCTCAAACAGCAAAATACTATAGTAGCCTGAATACTGCTGACTTATAGGAAATTATGGAATGATATAATTTTATCTAGAATCACTTTTTTCTTCATATACGGAAAATTCCACATGGTACTTTTTGGTGTTCTTACTGTCTCTAAAATTAGAAAGATTTGTTTCATTCTTTCCACCTCCTCTGTTTCCCTCAATGGTCAAAGTTGCTATCATCTTTTGTTTGAGTGCCTTCCTTGCTTGTCATAGCAATATTTTCAAGACCTAAACCGTACCACTCCAATCCCTGAATAGAATTCCTCAGTGATTGGATATTACAGTTGGAGTAAAATGTAAACTCATTATAAAGAATATAAACTCTTACAGCCTTCTTGGCCAGCTTGTGCTCTCTCCTTTCATGCCTGCTATGTTCCAGGAAGGCAGGGACCTTTGGACATTTTCTCTGCCTGAAGATCTCCATCTGCTCCTACTCTTGTTCTCAACCCTCTGCACGTACAAATACACATAGAGTCCATGTGGGATTTCATTATCTGGCACCTACATATCTCAATGTATTGTACTGTTGTTGTTCTACTTCCCTTTACTAGGCCAGCAGTTGAGTCCTGTAGGAATGCTTGAAACTAAGAATGCCCTAATTTCTTCTCATTGAACTTGATGATGCATCTATTCAAACTTCATTCCATAAATTGTTTCACCTGGTAAATTATTTGTATGTCATGAATCAATTGCAATAGAAATGCATAACTCAAGACTTCACTAGCCAGTTAGGTAGAGTCAGGCTTCCACAGTACTTTCTGTTCCTGTTTTAACAATGTTGTTACATACTACAAGGCAATTATGCTTGCACAAGTTCTTTTGAGGGGTACAGTGACACTGGATTTGGGTATCTGGAGACAAGCCAGGAACTAGAACCACCCACTGATTTTCGGAGATGTGGAGTGTATGTGTGCCATGCTCATGGGAGCAATAAATCTATGCAGCCATCCCCCTCCTATTTCCACCTGCCTCTCCCACATCGCCCTTCATTGGCAAAACCTTTCAGGGAGCCAGATGGCAATGAAGAAAGGTGGTTTGCTGAGCACCAGCATCCTAGGCCATAGTATAGAAAGGTAATTTTTAAAAAAGTAATCAAATGTGGTTAAAGCTATAGTAGTATAACATTCTTAGCCATTAGTTTGATAAAGTTTCAAAGAATGTTTTATAAAACTATATTTACAGTAATACTGATACAGACATTTCTTTCTTCTTTCTTTTTTCTCTCTTTTTTTTTTTTTTTTTTTTTTTTTTTTTTTTTTTAAATTTTAGCACCCAGATATAGGGAAGAACCTGTGGTATTTGTCTTCTTGGTTCTGGCTTATTTCACTCAACACGATATCCTCCAGTTGTATGCATTTCACTGCAAATCATTATGTTCTTAGAATGGTATCTACAAATTACATTGAATCTGATAAAAACGAATTAAAAGTTAAAATTAAAAAATTAAAGGTCCTTTTTTGCAACAAAGATTTTTTTTTTTATTTGTCTGAAAAGGAGAGAGAGAGAGAGAGAGAGAGAGAGAGAGAGAGAGAGAGAGATTTTCCATATGCCCGCTGGTTCACTCCTCAAAGGGCTGCAACAGCCAGGGCTGAGCAGGCTGAAGTCAGGAGCCAGGGTCTCCATCCTTGTTTCCCACATGGGTAGCAGATGCTCAAGTGCTTGAGCCATGGTCTGTTGCTTTCCCATATGCATTAGCAGGGAGCTGGACATAAACAGAGCAGCCAGGACTCAAACCGGCTATTCTGATATGGAAGCCATTGACACAAGCAGTGGCTTAAACAGTTGCACTACAATGCTGGCCTCAGAAAGATACTTTTGTGCCTGAAAGATAATACCTTAATTATTGAATAATGTTTATTTATTTTATTCTTTCACTTTAAATTATTTATTTGTTTATTTGAAAGAGTTACAGAGGAAGAGTAGTAGAGGCAGAGAGAGAGATTCCATCTGCTGGTTGATTCTCCAGTGGCTGCAATAGCTGGAGCTGGTCCAATCCCAGGAGCCAGGAGCTTCTTCCAGGTCTCCCATGTGGGTTCAGGGGCCCAAGTACTTAGGCCATCCTTCACTGCATTCCCAGTACCTTACCAGGGAGCTGAATAGGAAGTAGAGCACACAGGACTTGAACCAGCACCCATGTGCTGTGATGATGACTTTACCTGCTATCCCACAACATTGGCCCCAGATTATTTATTTACATTGTTCTCATCTGTCTCTTTCTTAAGGCTTTCACAGTTGAGAATAAGTGAAAGAGATTTATAATGTTTTGTGCATGTTGAAGCCGTTTTGTGCCCTTCTCTTCTCCTGGTCATGTCTGTTTATGTTGTCTTTCCACTTTAGTTCTTTCATTGTTGCATTCTGGACAGCTTCATTGATGATTATATTCATTTCAAAATTCAGAGATGAGAAAGATCAGGACAGTGTATGGAAGATTCTCACTAATGTTGTTTACTGTATTAGAAAGTTGCTGGGTTGTTTTTAAGATTTATTTTATTATGTGAAAGGCAGAGTTACAAGAGAGGGAGAGACCAAGAGAGAGCTCTTCCATCTACTGGTTCACTCTCCCAGATGGCTGCAATGGCCTAAAGCTGGGTCTGACTGAAGCCAGGAACGTGGAACTCCAAGCAGGTCTCTCACATGGGTGGCAGAGGCCCAAGCACATGGGCCATCTTTCACTGCCTTCCCAGCTGCATTAGCTGAATTAGAAATATAGCGGCCATGACTTAAACTTGCAATCATATGGGATGGCCAGTAGTACAGGCAGCTACTTAACCCCCTGAGCCACAACACCAGCCCAGGTAGAAAGCTGTTTTACCTGCATAAGTAGCATGTCAGTTAATAAATCCCCACATTGTGTTTGGTTTTGATAGCATTCGATTTATTGTAAACTTGGTTAACCTCATGATTTTTTTTTGTCATTTAGTCACCTTTCTATCCTAAAGTGGTCTTTGTGTCTTAAAGTATACAACTTTGCATGCATGTCTGTTGGAATTCATAGCTTCTGCTAAGCCCTTTAATTTACCAGTAATGTCTGAAATTCTTCTACTGTGTTCTAGAAGTTGAGACCTCATGGAACTTAGCACCATTTCTAGTTGTTATAATTAAGACAGGCTAAAATTTACCATGTATTAAGATTCTACTAGAAGTTCTGTGCACCTCACACAGATTAACACTTGTCCCAAACCTGGAGGCTACAACAGTCACTTACTGCATGCTGCTGATCAGAAAATCAAGCTTAGCAGGATAGCATGGATGTGTCCAAGTACCGAGGTAGCAGGTGGAAGAGAAAAAGTTCATATCAAGTTCTACCACTTCCAAAGCCTCATTGACTGTTATGGTCTTCTCTCTTTGATTTTATAAATGTACCTTCAATTCCTTCATCTGAATTAATAGAATATCAAATGATGCCTAGAGATGAGATCTACTAGATATAGATCGATAGGAGTTCGAAGTGTATTTATTTCCTTCCATATAAATCCCCTCATCCTCACAGTATATGTTAGAGATTGTTGCAACTGTGTTGAAAAATTGCTTCGAATTCCTAAACTACTTTCAAAATTTGTCAGAGTTACTGCTCTTTTTTCCTTTAGAGATGTGTTTACAGTAGACTTTGAAGCTTCCACAAACTTAAAACCCAAAAATCCCCTATTAAGTCCTTGATATCATTCCAGTTCTTTCTGACACTTATTGTTCCTTTGAATGAGAGACTAGATGGTGCCTCCATAAGCATTTGAATAACTCACTCTGCCTTTCAACTACTTCATAATTTTCTCATAATTTCTTCTATTCTTACTATTCTCCCTTCCTACTGCATGGACATTTCTCTTCCTTCTTTTATATGGTTCATTCCATGTTTTCCACTACAATCATCATTTGAATTTAGGAAATTTGAACTGACAAGACATTGGAGGTCCCAAGCTTTACTTAGCTTTAAATATATCGTTTGTTAGTTCTCTGTTTATAGACCCAACCTAGGAAAATATTTCTGGGGGAGTAGTGTCTTGAATTTTGAAATCTTAAACACAGAACAAAAATAATACTTTATATTTTGGAACCAGACTCTTGAGTAAAAGTCTTGTTCCTTGGGGAAAATAAACTTTATCATTTAATATTTTTTAATTCATAATTTTTATACCACAATGGAACCCACTAACCAGACAGCATTCCAAAGGCAAATAACAGCCAAAGCACCATGTGTTTCAGTTAGTTGGTGAATGTCAGTCATTGCAGCTGGTTTAAGGCATTTGCTAAACCTTTATGTAAATTAACATCTGTAGAGTCACTTCTGTCAGTTTCAGCATCAGCACATATCATATTTGGAAGATATTAGTGACTTGTGGTGACAGTCTTACTTCAGAGACCCTCAATTAACTTCTGAGATTTCTAGGCCAGTCAGAACTGCTAGCATCAATGCTTCAAGTCAAAATTTGATGACAGGGGCTGGCACTGTGGTATAGCAGGTGAAGCTGCTGCCTGCAGTGCCGGCGTCCCATATGGGTGCCAGTTTGAGTCCCAGCTGCTCCACTTCTGATCCAACTCTCTGCTATGGCCTGGGAAAGCAGTGGAGGAAGGCCCAGTGCTTGGGCCCCTGCACCTGCGTGGGAGACCTGGAGGAAGCTTCTGGCTCCTGGCTTCAGATTGGTGCAGCTCTAGCAGTTTTGGCCATCTGGGGAGTGAACCAGTGTATGGAAGACCTCTCTCTGCCTCTGCCTCTGCCTCTGCCTCTCTATAACTCTGCCTTTCAAATAAATAAATAAATCTTAAAAAAATTAATGAAATTTTTGGGGGTCAGCAAATAGAAGCAAAGCACCTGACCAGTATTATCAAGATTCTGCATAAACATCAGTGATGGTCATTTACACTGCTGATGAACATTAATTATTACCTAATTCCATCAATATGATTTTGCTCTCTCCTTACAAAAAAGTTTCAGAGGCTGTTCTCTGAATATGTTCATATGTACAGGATATTAGTTACATTGTTTAAGTCCCATGGAATCACTTTTATACTCTGGGTAAGGCATTATATCACTTTATTAGTAGAATTTAATCCTGAAAATAGTATATATATATAAATCTGAAATGTTTGAGCAAACTTTTAGTTCCTGAGAATATTATGGTTATGAATAGATATATTGAAGAAGCCTAGAACTATTTGTGAAATGTTATAAGCATGTTAGTTTCTGCTAAGGGTACTTTTCTTATTATAAGTTTCCCCATCTGTCATCCCCAATTTTTTTTAAAAGATTGTATTTATTAAATGAGAGTTACAGGCAGAGAGAGGGAGAGACAGAGAGAAAGGTCTTCCACCTACTTGTTCAATCATAAAATGGCTGTAACAGCCAGAGCTGGGATGATCCGAAGTCAGGAGCCAGGAGCTTCTTCTGGGTCTCCCACACAGATGTAGGAGCCCAAGCATTTGAGCCATGGCTTTCCCAGGCCATGAGCAGAGAGCTGGATTGGAAGAGGAGCAGCCAGGACATGAACCGGCACCCATATGAGATGCTGGCACTGCAGGTGGAGATTTAGCCTACTGTTGCCACAGTGCCAGTCCCCCAAATATGTTTTAAGACATATTAACTAATAGCATTCTATAGCAGTATAGGAAAATTCAATATTTTTAGCTATTTAGGAGCATGCAATTTGTAAATCATCTTTTTAAAATAAATTATTTTCTATGATACATAATATTTGTATATGTTTATGAGGTTCAATATGATGTTATGATTCATGTATGCATTGTGTAGTTATAAAATCAGGGTACTTGGCATTATCATTTCTTTATGGTGAGTACATTTAAAATCCTTTATTCTGTGGCTGTTTATATAAGTATTGTTGCAAATATAGTTTTGTCAAGCTTTGTTTTGTCTTTGTTAACCCATGGTTAAGAATGTTCTACCTCTATAGTTTTAGAGATCTATGATTACTTTGAAATTTGCTGTATCATCTTTTTATTTGATTATTGCTTATACCCCTTGACCATATCTAATTCTGCTTTTAGAATTAAAGTGCATTATTAGTAATATTTGCCCTACTATACCATGTACATCAGAACTTATTCCTCCTATCTGTGTTATTTTTCAAAATAAGTTGGTAGCCATTACGGATGCATTTGCTGTGATCTATAAGCATCGATTAAACCTTCCGGTACAGCGATACTGGCACTGCAGCTCTCAGGCATGTGGATTCCTACACTAAGCCAGATATAAGCGCAAACCAAGTTTTACATGATCTGTGAGGCATACTTGACTAGGGATCGTCTGCTCCAGCCAGTGTCAATCTATCACCTTGACACATAGCATGTCATAAGTAATTATGAAGTATGTCTTAATCAAGTGAAAAAAGATTATGACTCATTCTAGTTGTCCCTGTAGAAATGTCATTCTCACTCATAATCTGAAGCATTGCATTGGTGCTTCTTGAGATTTAGAGATTAGTGCTCAATTGTATAACTGTGCTAATTAGTGGAGATGATAGCAGATTCCTTGTTAACTTTTGAGTTCTTTGATTCATTGCTGTTCATTCCTTCCTCACTCTATTATGATTTATCTTTTATTAGCATTGCTGAAACTATGGTCACTCATTTCCAAATTAAAATGACATTTTATTTCAATGCCTATTGTATTCCGTATCTCTTTTGCATTTGACTTTTTGTAGCTCAGTATTCCATTAGCTTCATTAGCCCCACTCACTTCTGGTTCTCCTTGTACCTGCAAATTCCTTCTGAGTCGTCGGTCTTCATAGTCTTCTCAGTCTTTCTGCTTCTTCTTGAAAATTGACATTCTGATTGGCATTCACCCTCCTTTCTCACTATACATGCTTTCCTCAAGTGATAATATCCATATTCAATTTTGTTACTATGCTGACCTGCAATCTTACATCTCTGATGCTTGAAAGCATCTAAAACCCAGTAAGTTCAAAACTAACTTCATTTTGTTTCTTCTGAAATCAGCTCTCATCCTGCATTCTGTATCTCAAGCCACCCAAGTTTTCAACCCCATCGGCACTAGAATTGCCCTGGAAACCTGTTTATGGATCTTATTGCTAGAGACTGTTTAAAAATGGCTTGAATTTGAGTTTTGGTAGGAAGATTCTGAAAAGATTCCGTAATTGACTCTGAAGTTTGACTCTTCATGACAGACCACTTATTAACATTCTAGTTTGTTGCCAAGTTCAGATCATTTTACTTTCTAAATATTTCTCAAATCTGTACCTTTCTGTCTGTGTGTGATGTCTGTTTCTGTCAATATATATGCTTGTGTGCAGTGGTGAAGGTTGGTATCATCTTGTACTGCTTCTATTGTTTGTTTGTTTATTGCCATCAAGCAGTGATATGGAGAGACTGGGTTTTCCTGAATCATTGTTGTTCTTAGTCACTGGCTCTGTGAGCACTGAGTGGCAGAGTGAAAGGCATAGGGCAGCATTTTGCTTGATGATGAAGAGTTAGCAGGTGAGGTTTGAGTCTCAAACCAACAGTTGAATCTCTGGAACCCAACACATACTTCAGGTCCTGATTGTGGCATCAAGAGCAGCTCTGTGGGTGGGCCAATTCTGCAGAATTTTTTTTTTCTGGGAGTAATTTCTGGAGACTAAATGAGGGGTCCAATCTCTGTAGTTACAACTATTTTCTAAGTATCTCACTGTCTGCACTGATCTTCTTTAAGAAGCTAGAGTGTTTTGTCTTTCCTAAAACCAAGTGCAGGATAATGCACAAACCAGGTTTACATGGGAAACAATTTGGTTTTGGAAGAATTTCTTGATCTAATCAACCTTGTTTCTTCCCCTTTGTTATGTGGCTTCCTTTATATTTGCTGAGGCAGGTTTGTACATGCCAATAAAACCTTCTGGAAGTTCACAGAAAAGCAGTGACTATAAACTGTGATTAACATTGATTGAACTTGGAGGCTTGCATAAATTACAGCTAAAATATTCCAATTTCCCTAAGAAAAATAACCAGACTCCTCATAGTCAGGGTTCATTGAAGGGAGTGGCATGTGATGTTCTTGGTTTAATCTGACAGCAGTAAGGTTGTGTTTGCCCTGTAGTGTGCCACTCTGTGGATGGCATGAATACCCTAGAGCCCATTTACCAGCGGAACTGTCTGAAAATTTTTTTCTTCCTTTCCCTAAGCTTGATTTTTCTTTGTATTTGGAAACTTAATGCATGCTTTCCAATATTAGCCCTTTAACATGATACAAAATCTTTTTGGCTTGGAAAGGTCTTTAAACAAAAGTCGACATGATTGGAATTACTGAGTTATGCCAACAGTCTCCTAACAAATGTTTTTTAATATTTGGATTTGACTGTAATACAAGTTTTCCAGGAACTCTATCTTTGTTCTGTTTTTAATAATGTTTTTAAATGACCCTTCAAGTTTGTAAGATTGTAGTGTTTGGTATTTTTTAAAAATTTACATAGTCACATACCAGTTTTAAAGTTGATAAGCAATAGCCAGGATGACATGTTGTGCAACATGATATACTACACTTAAGGGAAGAATAGTATCCAGTCTTTTAAAGAAGTTTCCTTCCTCTTTGTATATTATCTCATCACATTGAACATATTCATATATAGTATTGAATATGCAGAAATATATATTATAATTATACATGTGTAGGGATATGTGAAGGTACTTCAAGAAATTCATAGAAAATGATGTTAAAATATAGGTTTATTTTGTTACAAAACTTTTGAAATCCAATCAGTTTTTCAAAATACATGTTTCTATGAATTTTCTGAATACTTTGAATGTCCATGGATTTCAAAATTTTTCCCAAAATAAATTTAGTCTTTAGTTCTTTTTTCCATGAACTTCCTTTAGTACTCTTGTGTAATTTCTAGAACTTGACATTCTTTGTCTGTATTTAATCCAACAGGTCTTTCTTTCTTAATATAGTAAATAAGTAAAGCAACAGCCACACACAAATAATTATACACATTTTATATCACAATGAAGAGCTTTGGTAGTTTGGATTTTGGTACACTTTGCATAAGATTTATATGATGTTGTTAGTCAGTCATTATTGGAGACTTAATATCCAAATTAAGGAAATTCAGGATTGTAAGTATGGTTGAAAGCAATTTCTTTCACACGAGGTTATAGTTCTTCCTCTATTTCAGACACTAGACACACAGAGTGAATAGGATAGCCCTCAGCTTCTTGGAGTGTGAAATGCAACCAGAGGCAGAGATACATAACCAAATGAATATAATGAGATAAAATCATTAACAGCTATTTTTTTGAGACATTCCTAATGGTCAGCTTGGTGCTTATCACTTTTAGTTCAGCTTCTATTTGGGGCTCAGATAATTGAGGAAATACCCCCAAGATTTCACAGCTGGTTATACTCTACTCTTATTACTTGGATCCAGATATATTTTATCCAAAGACTTGTTTTTATTCTCTATCACTCACATATGTCTGTAGAATTGGTAGATAAAAAGTCCAAGGGGTAATTGACCCTGTTATTTTGGAGTGGTAGTTGAACCAAAAATTGGGTATGGATGGATAAGTAGAAGTTTAACAACAGGTTATGAGAAGTATATCAGGTTGATGAACAATAGAGAAAAGACTTGGATATATTTGAACAAATATGACATTATATATTAACACATTCACTATGGCTTGATGAAACAATTAATTTATACATTAACTCTGCAAATTACCATTGACTATATTTTTGCCTGCCTGGGATTGCTCTAAGTACTGGCAATATAATGTGTATAAATGAAGAATGGTAGGAGATGAGGATAAAGGAGGGAAAAAACTCTACTCAAAACAAAAAAACCTTTTCTGTGACTCATTAAAGACTTGAACTATCTGGTGTGGGCTTTTGACCAAACAATTAAATTGCCAAGTTGGGAGGCCCACAACTGATTTGGAGACTCTGGATTCAAGTCCTGGCTCTGCTTCTGATTTCAGTTTCTTGCTAATGCATACCCTGGGAGGCAGCACATGATAGTTCAAGTAGTTGGGTTCCTGCCATTCATGTGGGAGACCAGGATTACATTCCAGTCTCCCAGCTTTGTACCCATTTTGGGAACTACACTGGTATTAACACAAAATAGACATGCAGACCAACCAGTGGATCAGAATAGAAACTCTAAGAAATCAATCCACGCATCTACAGACAACTAATCTTAAAGGAGCTAAAATTAATCCCTGGAGAAGGGACTGTCTCTTCAACAAATAGTGTTGGGAATATTGGATCTCCACATGCAGAAGTACGAAACAAGACCCCTACTTTATACCTCATACAAAAATCAGCTCAAAACAGATCAAAGATCTGAATCTGTGACCTTATACCATCATATTACTAGAGGAGAACATACGGGGAAACTCAGCAAGACACTGGCATAGGAAAAGACTTATTGGAAAAGACCCCAGAAGCACAGGCAATAAAAGCCAAATAGACAAATAGGATTACACTAAGCTGAGAAGGTTCTGCACTGCAAAAGAAACAGCAAAGTGAAGATGCAACTAACAGAATGGGAGAAAATATTTGCAAAGTATGAAACTGATAAAGGATGAATATCCAGAATCTATGAAGAGCTCAAGAAACTCATCAACAACAAAACAATCCAGTTAAGAAATGAGCAAAGGACATGAACAAGCATTTTTCAAAAGAGGACATTCAAATGGCCAGATACACATGAAAAAATGCTCTGGATCAGTAGCCATAAGTGAAATATAAATGAAACCCACAATGAGCTTTCACTTCACCTCAGTTAGAATGGCTTTCAATTCAGAAATCAGCAAATAATAAATGCTGGTGAGGTTGTGTGGAAAAAGATACCCTAATGCACTATTAGTAGGAATGTAAACTAGTACAACTATTGTGGAATATAGTATGGAGATAACTCAAAAGCTGAATATAAGCCTACCCAATGACCCAGCCATCCCACTCCTGGGAACTTACCCAAAGGAAATTAAATCAACATTTGAAAGAATTACCTGTTCTCCTGTGTTTATTGCAGTTCAATTGCCAATAGCTAAGATATGGAATCAATCCTGATATCCATCAACTAATGACTGGGTAAAGAAATTATGGTATATATTTAAACTATATATATGTGTATATATATATATATATATAGTGTATATATATTCATACATGCATACCATGGAATACTACTAAGCCATAAAAAAGAATGGAATCCTGTCTTTTGCAACCAAATGCATGCAAATGGAAACCATTACAAATACTATATGTTTTCCCTGATCTATAATAACTAATAGAGTACCTAAAAGGTAATATATATACTAGTGAAATTGACATTTGAGCTTCCAGTGATTGTTTACAGCCCTTCTCTCTACTGTGAGGCACAGTGTTTTCTTTTTTTCTTCGCTAATTGTTCAATTCTTTATTTAGTATAGGGTTAATCTTATGAGTAGAAAGTAAACTGATAGTAGATTGTTGTAAAAATTGAGAGGAGGGGCCGGCGCCGCGGCTCACTAGGCTAATCCTCCGCCTAGCGGCGCCGGCACACCGGGTTCTAGTCCCGGTTGGGGCGCCGGATTCTGTCCCGGTTGCCCCTCTTCCAAGCCAGCTCTCTGCTGTGGCCAGGGAGTGCAGTGGAGGATAGCCCAGGTGCTTGGGCCCTGCACCCCATGGGAGACCAGGAAAAGCACCTGGCTCCTGGCTCCTGCCATCGGATCAGCGCGGTGCGCTGGCCGCAGCGCACCGGCCACGGCGGCCATTGGAGGGTGAACCAACAGCAAAGGAAGACCTTTCTCTCTGTCTCTCTCTCTCTCACTGTCCACTCTGCCTGTCAAAAAATCAAAAAAAAAAAATAAATAAAATAAAATAAAAAAAATTGAGAGGAGGGTTGAGGAAGGGTGGGAGTGTGGTGGGAGGGTAGTGCAGGAAGTAGTGCTATGTTCCTTAATCTGTGTACTTGAAATACATGAAATTTATATACCTTAAATACAGTTTTAAAAAGTTTAAAACTTGAACTATTGATGGGGGACTGAAAAATGTTAACTTTTCAATTGAACAAATATTTATGGGAATACATGTATATCTGAAGTATTTTAAAGCAACCTCTGGATGTACCATTCTATAGATGATACACTGAAGAGAGATTTCTGCTCAGGATTTAGTTAAGAATGGTAATGATTAGAGCAGCACAGAAAGTGAAAAGCTGCATGGAAGCATTGTGAATGAACATCACAGGAAATACCCTTTTAGAAAGAGGGGTGGATATGAGATGTGGCTGGCAGTAAATGTCCTCACAGTTTTCTATTCTGGAATTCTACTTGATCCCCACAGTCATCAGGAAGTTCTATTCTAAGTAAGAGGAAAAGACAAGAGAAATAGAAAAGAATGCTTACATTTATATTAAGAGTATAGTTCATGTGAATTAAGGGTATTTATAAAATTAAGCAAAAATTAATTTAAGATATAAAATAGAATATGGGGTAAATTATTATCACATGCATTTTCTTCATATCTGTTTAGTGTTCTATTGCTTAAAAGTTAGTGAGTGAAAATGAAGATTCAGAACAGTGTTAGCACCATTTAGGAGACTTTGTGATAGATCTGACTCTGTTTTTCTAACTAGAGAAATCTTCTGTTAGGGCACTAGACTCATTAGATAACCTTTTGCAGCTTCCTACATTTAGGGTATTCTTATAACATTCTAGAATTCAAGACATGCAATAGCATAATGAATAAACAGGTATTGGTTATTTATATGTGCTAACATTTAAAGACGGAAAAGTAAATAATTATGGCTAACAGTCAAAATATTTGTTTTCCTTGCCTCTGGGTTGAGGTTTTGGAAATCAGATCAGGTAAGAAACTGGATTTTTTTTTCTCATGAAGGCTTAAATTGTTAAATATTAGGCTATTAATATTATACTCTTCCTATTGAACTTGAAAAATAATTAAGTGTAGACTGTATAGGATAGTAAAAGAGAGTTTCTGATGACAGAGGTATTTTCAGTTTTATTCATAGTAATATCTGGGATGCCTAGAGCAGTACCTTGAATGCCATTCCTACTTGTTCAATATCTGGATCATATATAAATAGATTGGTTAGCAATTAGAAAATATCAAAAGTTGAAAATTCATTTAATACACTTAATTCATCAAACATCATCATTTAGTCTAGCCTACCTGAAGGTTGCAGAGAATGCTTACATGATCCTAGAGTTTCACTAAGTCATCTAACATGGTCTATTTTATAATGAGGTACTAAAAATCATATGCCAATTATTGAGTAAATGTATCCAAGAAACACTGGCAACATAGTACACAGTGGCATAACAGTCATTTTTCCTTGTAATTATCTGATTAACTGGGAACTATGGCTCACCATTGCTGCCCAACAACATGAAGAAATACATTCCTGATGGTAGTGTACTGTGAAAGATCAAAATTTGAAGATCAGTTTCTGCTGAATGCATATAGCTTTCACTTTTAAAAATATTTTAAAAATCATAGTTTGAACTTTCATGTCTTAGGGTCTGTCTTTTTCCCCCTCTTCAGACTATGTCTGGGAGAGCAGTGATCACTAACAATTATCACTAACAGGTCTGGTCTTTTCTGGATAGTTTAAAAATTAGGAGGAATATGGATCTGTGGAAGATGAGAGAAAGCCCAGGTAAGTGGTTTTTACAGTTAGCTATGATAGGAATGATGAGGGCATTTGTATCAGAATAGAGAAGGAAGGGAGATGGTAACAGTAACTTAAGATAAATTTAGGAGATAACAATAAAGATAGAGTTGAGAATAACTCTCCTATTTTGACTAGAGCTATTTTTAAAATTTTATTTAACCTATACAAGTTTCATGTATTCCATAAATACAGATCTAGGAACACAGTGATACTTCCCTACCTCCCGCCCATGCTCCAACCCTTCTTCCTCCTCCTCTCCCATTCCCATTCTTAATTTTTACAAAGATATACTTTCAGTTTATTTCATGATTATAAGGTTAACCCTACACTAACTAAAGAGTTTAACACTGTTCTTCAACAGAAGAGACAAGTATTGTAAACAATCATTGAAACTCAAAATGTCTATTTCACTCCAATATATTACATTTTAGGTACTCTATTCGTTACCCCTGATCAGGAAAAACATATCTATCATTTTGGGACTGGCTTATTTCACTGTGTAAAATGATTTCCAGTTGCATCCATTTTGTTGCAAACGATGGGATTTCATTTTTTTTTTTACAGCTAAGTAGTACTCCATGCTGTATATATACCATACTTTCTTTATCCAGTCTTCAGTTCATGGACATATGGGTTGAGTCCATAACTGAGCTATTGTGAATTGAGCTGCAGTGAACATGGGGGTACAGATAAATCTTTCCTGTGCTAATTTATTTTGGTTTGATAAATTACCAGAAGATGAATGGCTGGATCATATGGTAAGTCTGTATTCAAATTTCTGAAGTATCTTCATACTGTCTTCCACAGTAGCTTGATCAGTTTACATTGCCACCAACAGTGAATTAGCATACCTTTTTTCCCCACAACCTCACCAGCATTTGTTGTTTGTTGATTTCTGTATAAAAGCCATTCTACCATGGGTAAGGTGAAACCTCATTGTGGTTTTGATTTGCATTTCCCTGATGGCTAATGATCCTGAGCATTTTATAATGTCTTTCATGGCTATTTGAATTTCTTCTTTTGAAAAAGATTCCTGTTCAAGTCCTTTTTTTAACTGGGTTGTAAAATGGCAACATTCTTAAATGGGTTGCCTATTTCTTAACTGGATTTTGTTTTGTTGCTGTTGAATTTCTTGAGCTCTCTATATATCATAGGTAATAACCTTTTATCAGTTGTGTAGTTTTTTAAATATTTTCTCCCATTCTGTTGGTTACTTTCTTCATTTTACTGTTTCTTTTGCAGTGCAGAAGCTTCTCAGTTTCATGTAATCCCATGTGTCAATTTTAGCTTTGATTGCCTGTGCTTCTGGGGCCTATTCTAAGAAGTCTTTGCCTATTATAATGTCCTGCATACTTTCCCCAAAGTTCTCTAGTAATTTGATGGTATCAAGTCATAGATTTAGGTGTTTGATCTATTTTGAGTGGATTTTTGTATAAGGTGAAAGGTAGGGGGTCTAATTTCATACTTCCCCACATGATGATCCAGTTTACCCAGCACCATTTGTGGAAGAGACTGTCCTTTCTCCTGGGATTGCTTTTAGCTCATTTGTTAAATATATATTGGTTGTAGAAGCGTGAATTGATTTTTGGAGTTTCTATTCAGTTCCATTGATTTACATGTCTATTTTTGTGCTAGTACCAGGCTATTTTGATTAAAACTGCGCTGTAATATGTCTTGAAATCGGTACTGTAAAGCCTCTGGCTTTTTTTTTTTTTTTTTTTTTTTGATGTATAAGATTGCTTTAGCTATTTGGGGTCTCCTGTGTTTCCATATAAATTTTAGCCTCATTTTTTCTAGATAAGAAGTATGTCCTTCGTATTTTGATTGGGATCACATTTAATCTGTAAATTGCTTTTGATAGTATGGACATTTTGATGACATAGATTCATCCAGTCCATGAATATGGAAAGATTTTTCCATTTTTAAATGTCATCTTTTATTTTTTTTCTTTAATGTTTTCTTAATTTTCATCATAGAAATCTTCGACATCCTTGATTAAATTTATTCCAAAGTATTTAATGCTTGTTTGAGTTATTGTGAATGGGATTGATTTTAAAAATTCTTTCTCATCCATGGCATTGTCTGTGTATACAAAGGTAACTGATTTTTGTGTGTTAATTTTATATCCTGTCACTTTATCAAATTCTTCTATGAGTTTCAATAGTTTCTCAATGCAATCTTTTGGATCCCCTATCTACAGAATCATATCTTCTGGAAATAGGGATGGTTTGATTTCCCCCTTTCTAATTTGCATCTCTTGGTTTCCTTTTTCTTTTTTTCTTTTGTCTAATACCTTGGCTAAAACTTCCAGGATTATATTAAATAACAATGATGACAGTGGGCATCCCTGTCTGGTTCCAGATCTTAGGGGAAATGCTTCCAAATTTTCTGCATTCAATAGGATGCTGGCCATAGGTTTGTCATAAATTTCCTTGACTGTATTGAGCAATATTCATTCTATACCCAATTTACTTAAGGTTTGCATCATGAAAGGATGTTGTATTTTATCAAATGCTTTCTCTGCACCTATTGAGATAACCATATGGTTTTTGTTCTTCAGTTTGTTAGTGTGATGTATCACATTGATTGATTTGTGAATGTTGAACCATCCCTGCATACCAGGGATAAATACCACTTGGTCCAGGTGAATGATCTTTCTGATCTGTTGTTGGATTCTATTAGGTAGTATTATGTTGATGATTTTTGCATCTGTGTTCATCAGGAATAGTGGTCTACAGTTCTCTTTCTCTGTTTTATCTTTTTCAGGTTTAGGAATCAAGGTGATGAAGGCTACATAGAAGGAGTTTGGGAGGATTCCCTCCATTTCACTTGTTTTTAATAGCTTAAGAAGAATTAGAATTAATTCTTTAAATGTCTGGTAGAATTCAACAGTGAAGCCATCTGGTCCTGGACTTTCTTTTGTTGGGAGGGTCTTTATTACTGGTTCAGTATCTGTCTTGGTTATTTACTTGTTTAGGTATTCTGTGTCTTCATAACTCAATTTTGGTAGATTGTATGTATCCAGGAATCTCTCCATTTCTTCTATGCCAATTTATTGGCATATAGTTCTTTGTAGTAACTGTTGGATTATTTTTATTTCAGTGGTATCTGTTGTTACGTTTCCTTTTTAATATCTAATTGTATCGATTTGGGTCTTATCTTTCTTTTTCTGGTTAGTTGGGCCAATAGTGTATAAGTTTTGTTCATTTTTTCAAATAACAGTTCTTCATTTCACTGATCTTTTATATTGTTTTTTCTTTTTCGTTTCAATTTTGTTTATTTCTTCTATAATTCAATTATTTCTTTCCTCCTACTAATTTTGGGCTTGCTTTGTTGTTGTTTTTCTAGGTCCTTGAGATACATTGATAATGCATTTTTTGATACCTTTCCAATTTCTTGATGTAGGCAACAATTGCTATCAACTTCTCTCTTAACACTACTTTTGCTGTATCCCATAAGTTTTGAGATGATACATTCTTGTCTTCATTCATTTCCAGAATTTTTTTTATTTCTCTTTTGATCTCTTCTATGACCCACTGTTCATTCTGAAGTATGTTGTTCAGTCTCCAGGTGTTTGTATATGATAAAGAGATTCTTGAGTTGTTGATTTCCAGCTTCACTCCATTTTGGTCAGAGAAGATGCCTGATGAGATTTCAATTGTTTTGAATTTGCTGAGACTTGCTTTATGGCATAGCATATGGTCACTCCCTGTACTGGTGAGAAGAATGTGTATTCTGCAACTGTACGATGAAAAGTTCTGTAGATATCAGTTAAGTCCATTTGGTCCATAGTGTTGATTAACTCCTTTGTTTCTTTGCTGATTTTCTGTCTGGTTGATCTGTTTGGGTGTTGTAGCCCCACCATTACTGTTGTATTGGAGTCTATATCTCCCTTTAGATCCCTTAACATTTCTTTTAAATAGTCAGGTGCCCTATAATTGGGTACATACACATTTATTATAATCGCATCTCCTACTGAATTGATCCCTTAATCATTACATAGTGCCACTCTTCATCTAACAGTTTTTGTATTAAAGTCTATTTTGTCTGATATTAGAATGGCTCTTTTTTGTTTCCATCAGCGTGGAATACCTTTTCACTTCCCATCTGCAGATACCATTGTTGATGAGATGTGTTTCTTGTAGGCAGTAAATAGATGAGTCTTGTTTTTTTAATCCATTCAGCCATTCTGTAATTTTATCTGGAGAGTTGAAGCCATTTATATTCAATACATGCATAGTGACTTGACCCTGTCATTTTTTCCATAAATATTCCTATTGTTTAATTGGATTTCTTTTGTACTTTTACTGGCAGATCTTCTGTCTTCACTTTCTTTCATAACGATGGCTGTCTTTTTGAATTGTGTGTGTAGCACATCCTTAAGCATTTTTGTATGGATGAATGAGTGGTGACAAATTCATTTCTTTTTGTTATGGAAGGTCTTTATTTCACCTTCATTTATAAATGGGAGCCTTGCAGGGTATAATATTCTGGGTTGACAGTTTTTTTTTCTCTGAAGGCTTGGACTATGTCTCTCCATTCTCTCCTGGCCTGAAGACTCATGTATGAGTCTAATTGTAGACTCTCTGAAAGAAATCTGGCATTTCTCTCATGCACATTTAGAACCTTTTCTTTATACTTTATTGTTGAAAGTTTGACTACAATATGTATGGTGAAAATTCTTTCTGGTCATGAATATTAGAAATTCTATGTGCGTCCTGTAGTTGGATTTCCCTTTCTTCCACCAAATTGGGAGAGTTTTCTGTAATTATTTCACTAAATAGGCCTTCTACTCCATTCTCTCTTTTCACACCTTAAGGAACTCCTAAGACCCCCATGTTGGGTTGTTTGATAGTATTCCATAAATCTCCAACACTGTTTTAAATTTTCTAATTTCTTCTTGTTTTTGGTCTGACTGAAAAATTTACAAAAATTTATCTTCTAACAGATATTCTTTCTTCTGCCTCATGAAGTCTGTTAAGGCTTTCTACCACAATTTATTTATCTATTGCATTCTTCATTTCTGATATTTCATTTTTATTTCTCTTTAAAATTTCAATTTCAGAGGTAAAAATTTCATTTGTATCATGTATGAATTTCCTCACTTCCTAGATTTGCTTCTGATTGCTTTTGAGTATTCCTATGATTAATTTTTTGAATTCCATTTCCTGCTTTTCATCAATCTGTTCATCACATTCTAATATTGAAAATGTTGTTATGTTCCTTTGGGGGAGTCATGATGTCTTCCTTATTCTTGTTTCTTGAATTTCTGCCTTTATTTTTAGGCATTTGTAGAGATACTTATTGGTTTTCTCTTCTGATGGCTTTTATCTTTGAACTATACCTCTGTGGCTTAGTGGAATATCTTCACTTTCAGTGAATACCAAGACGTGAGTGAAGGTGTGGCCAGGAAGCTCTGATCAGTGTTCTAGGGTAGGGCAAGTATCCATGGTAACACCCATATTGGGCGCACTAGATCTCTTGTTAATAGAAGTTGTGGAATTGTCACCTCTGTTGGTGTGACCACACTCTCGTCTCCTCTCCTCCAAGGTTATCAATGCCCAGATTTTAGCCCCCAATGGGTATAGCACTCATCTTCGATACCACATGAACCAAACAAATGATCTGTATAGTCCTCACTCTGATCATGATTCCCACTGCAGTGACCCACCCTAGACATCCAGGGAGCTCCCAGCCTATGGAGCTGCATGCAGTGATTACCCAAAGACTCAGCTACTCCCTGCAACCTTTTATGCAGCCACTGAGTCCCAACAGTCTCAGCGCACAAGGCTCCCATTGTCACTCATTGCAGAATTGCCACTCTGCCATGCCAGCTTGTTTTGTCCACGAGAGCCAATTGTCCATCAGTGCTCTGCCTAGACAGCTTGAGCCCCAGGGTCTGTGGTATGTTGGGAGGCTGGGGGCATCTCACAGTCCTACGTGAGTGCCAGCCCCATGTCTATCCTCCCAGCCAGCCTCAAAGTCAGTGGAGACCACAGATTGTTCCCTCTGCCAGAATGTTTGGTTCACATGCATACACAAAAGTCACTAGCTAAATGTTGCCCTCTCTCCACCACTGCCTCCAGTACTGCTGAGATGATGGTATTTTGTCTCAGCCAGTTGCTATGCATGTGTATAAGGTGAAGCCGCTATCAGAGCCCAAAATGGTGCCTGCCCTCTCTCAGCTGGGCATTGGGCACTGTTGTGGGGAGGATAGGGTGAGAGAAATGTGCCCCTTTTATTTCCACTGGGTCTGTGGGGACCTACTCTCCCCTAAGGCTCCAGGCCAGACTCTCTCCATATCACCACGGGCTGTTGCTATTTGGTTTCACCCCCATCTCCAAGCTGCTGGCTGCTCTGGCTCTCAGCTGCTTAGTGTGTTGTGTCCCTGTTGGTGCTGTGTGTTTGTACCTTCCTCACAGGTCCACAACATTCCTCTTCCTGCTGTAGAATTCCCACTACAGTTTTCTCTCTAGTTCTCCCCTGAGAGTACACTTTCTACCTTTTTGTTTGTTTGTTTTGTTTTTTTTACCACCTTGGAGATCCTCAACTAAAGCCATTAGATTAGGTGTTTATACCACCAACAGAGAGAAAAAAGAAAAGAATCAAGTTTAGAGAAGGCTATGGTGAGGTTTGTATTGAAAATACTGAGCATTTAGTATCAGTGGCTATTTAATGTATGAATCTGGAACTGAGCTAGTGATATGGGTTGGGCAGTCTCCTAATGTGTAAGAGACTTCCTAGGCGAAAAGCAAGGGGCATATGGGCAGAGAGAACCCTGGCTGTGCCTCAGTTGGTCGTAGATTTTTCTGCACCTAATTAATTATCTTTTATCTTGGATAGGCAGCTTGTGTGCTAACAATTCAGCCCTCCCGTATTTCTCTGCTTAGGCAAGTCAGTGGTCTGGAGGCTGAAAAGGGAAATACAATTTTAGAGTTGAAAGAAAATGTTAAAGTACAATTATAGTCTCCTTGGAGAACTGGCAACTTTTCTTTAGAATTATAGTGATAGGTTTTCCTGAGTCAGTCCTCTATCTCTCCAGAATTTTGTTTTAAATTTTGAATTGATTCGTTTTTCTTGTTATTACACTAATTATAGATATTTCTTTGGAAATTTTCTGAGAGACATGAAAGTACATTAAAAAGTTTGTAAAAAATGAAATTAAAAGGTAAGGTTTTTTGGAGCATTTTTTTAAATTTATGCAGAAGAGGCCGGCGCCGCGGCTCACTAGGCTAATCCTCCGCCTAGCGGCGCCGGCACACCGGGTTCTAGTCCCGGTCGGGGAGCCGGATTCTGTCCCGGTTGCCCCTCTTCCAGGCCAGCCCTCTGCTGTGGCCAGGGAGTGCAGTGGAGGACGGCCCAGGTGCTTGGGCCCTGCACCCCATGGGAGACCAGGAAAAGCACCTGGCTCCTGGCTCCTGCCATCGGATCAGCGCGGTGCGCCGGCCGCAGCGCGCCGGCCGCAGCGGCCATTGGAGGGTGAACCAACGGCAAAAAAGGAAGACCTTTCTCTCTGTCTCTCTCTCTCTCAATATCCACTCTGCCTGTCAAAAAAAAAAAAAAAAAAAAGTAAAAAAAAAAATTTATGCAGAAGTGTCGTCTAAAAGTTCATGAAAATGAATATTATAAAAACTTATTCATGAATTTAAAAAATGCACCAAAAGAAACTTACCTTTTATTACATTTTCCCATGAGCTGGATCTGTAGATGGTTATGATACCAGAGGCGTGCAAAGAATATTAACTTTCATTTCAGATCAGTATTTTAACTAAAAATCTGCTTTTATCTCAGTTACACTGAGAGAGAAGGAGAGTCAGGGACAGAGACAGAGACAGAGAGAGAGAGAGGTCTTCCATCCTCTGGTTGGAACATTAGCACCTTATTTGAGATTTAACTTCCTCATCTGTTAAAAGGGGATAATAATGTCTACCTTACTGACTTATTCTAATTATTAAGTTCATGAATAAGTTAAAAAACATATGGTATATAGTAGTTCCTCTGTAACTATTGGTCACTGTATTGACATTACCAGTGCTGTTGTTATTTGTTACTTTTCATAAATTCTGACTTTAGTTAAGGATAAAATTATATTTTAATCCAGTTGATAATAGTTATAGAAAATAGTTAAATATCACTTTAGTATATGTCAGCCAGTATTCTAACACTTTACATCTATCGACGGACTGATGCTTGTAACTGCACTGAGAGGTAGGCTCCATGCCTCTTTTACATGCCCCTTTTACAGTTAAAGAGACTGAAATTGAAAGGTGAAAGGATTTGATTGGATGTGATGGGGCTGGGTTACAGATTATGAAGAATCTTTTTTTAAGATTCTCTGAAAGAAAATGTTGATCATAAACTTCTTATGTCAGAAATTGGATGTTTTCAAAATATCTGCCAAACATGGCAGTTAGGGTGGTTAGCAGGATTTTCTGGAACACTGATGATAAGATGTTACCATTGTTTTAATGCCCTATTGTCATTGTGATGCTTTAAACATTGTTTTTCTCTAATTTCAGCCTGTGAGGTTGAAGCGGGGAAAGTATATCAGGTCTCCTCAGAAGAGCACATGCAGCCTTTCAAAGGAAACATGGAGCAATTTATCATTCAAGGTAAATTCTAAAAAGATGTGCTGTTCCCCCACCCTTTTCAGCACATGTAGAATGATTCTTTTAAATGGATATTGATTTACAACGTAGTTATTTTGATATGATAGAAAACTGAATTAGGTTTTATCATGAGTCACAGAGTTGTGAATCCAGCAATTCACTAATGATAGCATTGTGTAGATAATGGTCTTTTTGTTTCTTTGTTTTCTGCATGACAGTAAATGTCCTAGATACCAGTTAAAATAGCTCAAATTTATTTTATTTTATTTTTCTAAGATTTAATTATTTATTTGAAAGTCAGAGTTACACTGAGAGAGAAGGAGAGTCAGGGACAGAGACAGAGACAGAGAGAGAGAGAGGTCTTCCATCCTCTGGTTCACTCCCCAGTTGGCAGCAATGGCCAGAGCTACACCATTCTGAAGGCAGAAGCCAGGAGCTTCTTCTGGGTCTCCCATGGGGGTGCAGGGGCCCAAGGACATGGGCCATCTTCCACTGCTTTCCCAGGCCACAGCAGAGATCTGGACCGGAAGTGGAACAGGCAGGACTCGAACCAGTGCCTGTATAGGATGCCAGCACTGCAGGCTGTGGCCCAACCCACTACACCACAGCGCTAGCCCCCAAATAGCTCAAATTTATAAAGATATTAAAAAGGTTGTGATTTTGTTATAAAAATTAGTTATACTTCTAAGTTTTAACTATGATTGTAACCTCTGTTCCATCTGGTACTTATTTGGTTTGTCAAAATATTTTACCTAAAGCACAAAGCATATTTTTCTGATCTTCATACTATAGTTTGCTAGACAGAAGACATTAATAATGCTAGATATTTAACACCTTTCTTCCCGGGAGTTTAAAAAACTTTACTCATACTATCTTGGTGCCTCTTTCTACATTCCTATGGGATAAACAGGAATGGGAAATTTCAGAAGATACTAAAGAAATACTCTTTTTTTTTTTTTTAAAAAAAGAGGGAAACCATCAACTGAAATTCTCACTGATTGAAATTATTAAAACTTAAAATTGTATCGAATCATTTACTACTCAAACATTTTGGCTTTGGAATGTTACATTTCTTCTGCAGGTCAGATGTATGTCATGCCTTGCTCTGTGAAAGTTCTTGCTGTTTCAGGAATTCTCTTGGAGGCTAACATGGCATGAGACTGAGGCCAAGTTGCACTCTGAAGATTGGCTCTGCTCTCTGTTCTTAGGCTATGTTTTTTATAGGCTGTTCAAGTGCTATTAATTATGACTTATAATGAATGAACCATACTGCAATTTGATTAAATGTTAACCACAGTTTTTTTTATATGGGAAAATATTAATCATTAAAATAATCCTGAAGAAGTTGGCGCCGCGGCTCACTAGGCTAATCCTCCACCTAGAGGCGCCGGCACACCGGGTTCTAGTCCCAGTCAGGGCGCCGGATTATGTCCCGGTTGCCCCTCTTCCAGGCCAGTTCTCTGCTGTGGCCAGGGAGTGCAGTGGAGGATGGCCCAAGTACTTGGGCCCTGCACCCTATGGGAGATCAGGAGAAGTACCTGGCTCCTGCCTTCGGAGGCCATTGGAGGGTGAACCAATGGCAAAAGGAAGACCTTTCTCTCTGTCTCTCTCTCACTGTCCACTCTGCCTGTAAAAAAAAATAATCCTGAAAATTGAAAAAGAACTCGAGTCAGATTAATAAATCAATGTGTTATTTATGTGGTTCCAACATGGTAGAGTAGGGAGGGAACTTACTGCTCTAGTCCAGGAGAAGATAGCTTAAAAAAGGTGGAGAGAGTGTAGTCTCAGGGAAGAGTTAGGAAGAAAATGGCAGAGGAAACTACGAAAATTAGAGGGACACAGTGGACCTACATGGAGAGTATGGACACCCACAACTCAGGACTCCAGCAGTCGAGTTGGAAAGTGAGATTGGGAACTGGGGTGATGCTCGCTTCACAGAGGAAGTTTGGGATAATTCCCTTTGTATGGAAAAGCAGACAGAAACAAAGTTGACAGGGTACAAATTCATAGTCAGGCCACATTTATTCAAAGAAAATAAACTTGCTGAGGTCTACCAAGAAAAAAAAAAAAGTGTCATTTTCAAATTTTGAGGTTCTCCTAACTTACAGTAGAAAATCTCCTTATTGATTCTTAAAATGTTCTCTGATTGAACTCATCAGTCCTGTAGTCACATACTAGATGATTTTGTAACCTCTCTCCACTCTTAGTGGATAAAATTGAATTTTGCTTTATATAATCAGTGGAGTTTTTGGATTAAGAATATGCAATTTACAAATTCTGGAATATATAACTTTAGAAAATTTTATGGATACAGTATAGAAAATTCTCTCTGGCTTACTGGAAGAAAGGAATCCTTAATTCTAGAGCTTATTTTGAAAAGTGGTCTATCAATTTGCTATATTTCAGTTCTAAATCTAAACATTATTGCTTACAATTATAATTATTATGGCTTACAATTGTATGTGATATAACATTTAATATTATGGATAGTATTTAATAGCTTCAGTTTTGAGATTTGCTTTATGACTGGGTTTAGTCATTTTTATTTTTGAAATTTTTGTTTATTAGAGAGAGGAGAGAGAGGAAGAGACAGAGACAGAAAGAAAGATCCTCATCTACTGGTTTACTTCCAAAATGCCCTACTGACTGGCAGTTTGCCAGGTTAAAGCTAGGAGCCTAGAACTCAGTTTGGATCTCCCCAATGGGTAGCAGGAACCTAACTACTTGAGACATAACCATTGCCTCCCCAGGTGTAGATTAGCAGAAAGCTGGTTGGCAAGGAGATCCTGAACTCAAACTCAGTGCATTATGGGATTATGGGTGTCCCAAGAAGCTTCTTAACTGCTGCATTAGATAGCTGCCCGTGAATTTTAGTCATTTTTAAAAAAAGAATAGTAAAATTGTATATTACAACACATTTGGAATTTCAGAATTACATTTCCAAGCCACTGGTTATCAGGCATTAATAATATCTTTGGTATTTATTTACGATAATCTATTCTTACCAGTATGAAATGCTTCACCTTTTGCCGTTAGGTTAAGTAAGATGGATTTTGCCTTCATGGCACTTCTTCCACCACTCCCCATTGCCGTTTGATTTGTCCTCTGGTCCAAATATTCTATGGTTATTTGTTCATTGATTTTTTGAATGTTTTGTATATACCAGGCATTTTTTGTGTATATATTACAGCAGTGAATAAAAAATAGTATGTGTTGGGGCCGGCACTGTGGCGCAATGGGTTAAAGCCGCAGTCTGCAGTGCCTGCATCCCATATAGATGCCTAGTCCTAGCTGCTCCTCCTCCGATCCAGCTCTCTGCTATGGCCTGGGGGAACAGTAGAAGATGGCCCAACTGCTTGGGCCCCTGCACCCCTGTGGGAGACCTGGAAGAAGCTCCTGGCTCCTGGCTTCAGATCAGCTCAGCTCTGGTATTTGCGGCCATTTGGGGAGTGAACCAGTGGAATGGAAGACCTCTCTCTCTCTCTGGCTCTACCTCTCTCTGTAACTCTTTCAAACAAATAAAAATAAATCTTAAAAAAAAAGAAATAATATGTGTCTTAATGTATCTTACATTCTATATTATATGGAAGACAGATCATTACAAGATAAACAACAGAAAACTTTTTGGAAAGATTTACATACATCAGACATGTGTAGATCGAATGTGTCAAAAAGTAAAGAAATAAATCACCACTTTCAGAAGTGTAATTCTGAAATTCCAAATGTGTTATAATATACAATTTCACTTTTCATTTTTTAAAAATGACTAAAATTCATGGGCAGGTATCTAATGCAGCAGTTAAGAGGCTTCTTGGGACGCCCACAATCCCATAATGCACTGAGTTTGAGTTCGGGATCTCCTTGCCAACCAGCTTTAAATGTAATCACCCTCAAACCTGTATATATTGAATGTAGTGAAAGTGATTAATTACCTCTCCCTCTCCACTGTAGTTGTAATTTCCCCCCAGCTTGATTTCTGCAGCAGCATTTAGATGTGCTTTATCCTATACAAGGGAGCTTCCAAATGTTCATGGTGAAATGAAATAAAAAGATAATGCAGTTTTCTGTGAACTGTTTGAAGCCCACTCATAGGTCATAAACTATAGAGCAGATACTAAATACCTATGGAGAAGCCACATCTTTTTAGTGACTGTGATTCTTGATTATTAGAGGAATGAATAGAGAGTGAGAGAAATCAAAGTAAAGAGAGGGAAAAATAAGATATGAATGAATGGACACAGGAGCAAATGATGATTGCATTGGGGGAGTATTGAGTTGTGAGAGCAGAACCTGGACAGAGGCTCCCAAAACACACCTGTGTGCACCTGCATATTCCTGGTGGAGGAATCTGGGGTACATTCTGAAGTCCTGGGAAGCAGAAGTTAAAAATTTAAGAAAAATGAATTGGCAGCAATAGGGAAGGGCTAGATGGAGGCAAATTAGACTTGGAAGCAAAATATCACTTACAAGATAGGTATAGTACATGATTAGAGAAATGAAGAGGTTCTGCACTTATGACAAAGATATGGTGCCAATAAGAAGAAAGATCTGAGGGGTAGTAATGAGATAGAACCAAAAGGAATAGAGATAGTGGATAGGTATGTAGCATTTAGGTTTGAGTGCCTGAGTGACTGAAGGCATTAATAACTAAGAGAATAAAAAAATACAGATTTACTATCCCTTATTCAAAATACTTAGAACCAGAAGTGTTTGATTTCAGAGGTTTTTTTTTTTTAATTTTTATTTTGGAGCATTTGCACAGACTTTACTTGTTGAGCATCCCTAATTAACAATCTGAAACTTAAAATGTTTTAAAGCCCGACGTTGTCACTCACAAAGTTTCAGATCTTGGAGTCTTTCAAGTTTTAGGTTTTTGATTAAAGATGTTCAAATTGTACAGGAAAAGATTTGATCAGTGTGCATGATCACCTCTATGTTACCATACAAATGGGCATGCCTAGCAGGCAGGTGGTTATATGAGTTGAACGTGGCCTAGAGGTTGAGAATTGGGCATCTTGAATAAGGTGATTATTGAGTGAGCATGGTGACATAATAAGATATGAAAAAAATTGATTCTCTTTCTGGAGAGGGATAATATTTATAGGATGAACAGAGAAAGAGAAGCCCCTACAGATGTTAGTAGTTAGACTGGTAGGAAGAAAACTGACAGAGGCTTTTGTGATAGAAGCCAGAGTTGCAAAGAATTTCAGAGAAGAGGAAATGATCATAGTGGTATGTGTTCAGATGGACTGAACAATATCTTGGGTTGTGAATACGAAGTCGGAAATCACTGAAAAACCTGGATGGAACCTATTTCTTGGATTGGCATGATGAGAAACCCATTGTCTGAGCTTTGACTATTTAAAAGAAATGTAAAAATGGAATGATGGAACTCAGCAACCATATTAAAAATGTTTTCTAGACAACTGTATCTGATATTTTAAATGTTTGACAACTAGTTTCGCTCCCCAATTTGCGGAGGAACGACACTAGACCCTGCGCTGTTCTTTTGTCTGCTCGGCCCTTCCCGGGTTTGCTGCTGGTCCTTCCCGGGTTGGCTGCCGACCCCTCCACCTCCGTGGAGGGGCGGCACCCCCTGCCACTTTCCCCGCTTCCGCGGAGGAGCGGCACACCGCCGGCCGGCTCTCTCGGGGGCTGCTCAGGTGTTCCTTCAGATGTTCCCCTTAGATGTTCCTGGTGCATGTTGTCTCTCTCCTCCTTTATAGTCCTCTTCCACCAATCCCAACTCTGCTGCCCACACATCGAGCATGCTGCTCTCCTCCAATCAGGAGCAGGATCAGCTCCTGCAGTTTATCAGTCAAGTTGGCGAGAGGCAGCTGCGTAGAAGTTTACTCCTCCCCAGCGCCATATTGTGGGAGAGCAGATGCATAGAATAAGTCTTAATTCCAGTAACTTAGTCTAGTCTCAGTTGCTCCCCACAACTAGTTAATATAAGTCATTACAATTTGCTTATCTCTAATTTGTGTCAACATGTGATTTTGTTTTTGTGCATGTATGATGAAGAAAACTACTTCTTAATTTCAAGATGATTATGCAGGATTTATTTGCCATTTTCCACAAATTTTCTTTTGTACCTATTAAAAATCGTATCAGAAAACAGAGGGTAAAAATAGATAAGTGAGATCAATATGGAACCTCACACTTTCCTAATATTTCTCTTAGAATGAAACAGATGATTTCCTTTCTTTTCTCTTTAGTTTTTGAAACTTACTTGCGTTTTAGACAAGTGTGCATATAAAAATTACGTTATTGCTGAACTACCAAGGACCTTACATACAGTGGATTACTTTTATATAGGTATCTACTAGTGTTCAGAGTCCCTGGGAAAGAAGTAGGAACTTGGTTCTCTTGTTAAAGTTTACTGTCATTTTACACATATATGTCTACTTTAAAACTTAAACCCAACTGTTTTTATAGTTCCATGACAAACACTAGGCAGTTTTTTTAAAGGAGTGTTTGGGAAGAATTTTTTCTCCAACCTGTGAAATGATATCAAATCTCTACTTTGTCATTATAAGTAAAAACTAGTTGATGGGATTTATCATGGACTTTGCTCTCTGTGCCTCTGGCCCCTCTTTTCCCAAACATTTCTTTCTGAAGTTAAGCAGAATAAATCACAGCTGAACCAGAGGAACAGAATCAAGATGAAAATGCATAAATCCGTAATCACATGCTTATAATTAAAAGTGTGTTGAAACCTAAACTCTTAAATATACAGTCTTTAGTATTGGTAATTCTATACTTGAGAATGAAGAGATGGTGAAAGCAGTGAATATTAACTGTGCCAAAAACTGAGAACTCTACTAGAGGTCAGGATAGTCTATCAGAAACTACACACAAGGAACTCTACAAGCACTGTTCATTTTCATAGTGAGTCTGTTTGATGTTGCTTTTGTTTGTTTTTCTGAAAATATAATACAATGTACTTTAAAATGTTCATGGACAAGTGGAAATAAGTTTATTTTGTGTAAAAATTTGGAAATCTATGGATAGTTTCTTTTTTTAAAAAAATAAACTGATCTCTTTTTTTTTTGAAAGATTTTATTTATTTACTTGAGAGGCTGAGTTACAGTCAGAGAGAGGGAAAGACAGAGAGAGAGAGGTCTTCCATCCGCTGGTTCAATCCCCAAATGGCTGCAATGGCCAAAGCTGGACTGACCTGAAACTAGGAACCAGGAGCTTTTTCTGGGTCTCCCACACAGGTACATGGGCCCAAGGACTTGAGCCATCTTCTACTGCTTTCCCAGGCCATAGCAGAGAGCTGGATCAGAAGAGGAACAATCAGGATTTGAACTGGTACCCATATGGGATACAGGCACTGCAGGTAGGGCTTAACCTACTATGCCACAGAGCCAGCTCCAATAGTTTCTTTATAATACAAGTTTTCTACAAAAGTGTTGAAGACCCCTTGCAACATATATTTAAAATTTTTTAAGGAAGTACTTCTTTTCTTTTTTTTAAGAAAATTATTCATTATTTTCATTTTATTTGAAAGGTAGAGAGAAACAGAAACAGAAAGATCTTCCATCTGCTGGTTTATACCCTGAATACCTATAACAGCTAGGGGTGGGGCAGACTGAAGTGAGAAACTCAGAACACAGTCTGGGTCTCCCACTTGGGTAGCAGGAATACAAATACTTGAACCGTATCTGCTGCCTCCTATAGTGTGCATTAGCATAAAGCCAGAATCAAAAGCATAGCTATGGGGCCAGTGCAGTGGCATAGGGGGTAAAGCCTCCACCTGCGATGCTGGCATCCCATATGGGCGATACCCGGCTGCTCCACTTCCGATACAGCTCTCTGCTGTGGCCCTGGAAAATAGTGGAAGATGGTTCAAGTCCTTGGGCCCCTGCACCCATGTGGGAGACCCGGAGGAGTCTCCTGGCTACTGGCTTTGGATCAGCGCAGCTCCAGCCGTTGTAGCCATCTGCAACGGATGAAAGACTCTCGCTCGCTCGCTCGCACTCTCTCACTCACCCTCTCTCTCTCTCTCTCTAAGTCTCTCCTCTCTCTGTGTAACTCTGACTTTCAAGCAAAATAAATAAATATTCAAAAAAAAAAAAAAAAAAAGCAGAGCTAGAACTTGAACCCATGCATTCTGATATGGGATGCAGGCATCCCGAGCAGTGAATTCACTATTGTGCCAAATGCTTATTCTCTAAAAAAATTTTTACCCCGAAGTAAACAAAACTCTATTTTCCACAAACTCTTTGAAGCACCTGTATTAGATAATTCTACTCAGTAATGAAAAAAAAAGGTGAATTTGATTTTTTGATATAACTTTCAGTCACCATTTAAAATTGAAAAAGAATCAAAATTTTCTTTTAAGCAAACAATATTTGAGTCATTATCTGTATTATAATAACTACAATTATTAAGATTTGGTACTCTTTCTTCTGTGCCACAAAGTTAACCAAAGCCTATTTGTACTCCATGTGATTTTGCTTTCACACTGTTAAAAACAGTGTGAACAGCCACCACTATCCCCATTTACAATGACAAAACAAAGGCTTACATGGCTCATTACCTGACTAAAATCACATACTAGATGGCAAAGTCAAGGCAGAAAAAAGGTATCTTTAAAAATGGCTATATATTATATATATATATATATATATATATATTCTTTTTCATTTAAAGTTGTAATATTATAAGAGAACAAGCCAGACAGTGTATAAGGCAATTGAATAATGTTAGGTGAAATTTCATATGAGATATTTAATTAAACTCCAACGTTATGGGTAACAGGACTGGAACACTGGAACACATCTGTGTGAGTGCAAACGCATAAAAATGCCATGTACACAGTGAAAAAACTCTTTCCCCCCATATATTGATAAAGGATGATTTTCATTATAGATTCCATTATACCTTTCCCTTTAACATTTGAGAAGCATGAATTGGAAGAGATTTTTTGGAAAAAAAAAGTTTATATTGCCACATCTCTCTGAGGGTTACATTTCCCACAGCCACAGTCATTCATTCTAAAATTGTGAATAAGAATTGATCAAAGATCCTCTGGGGAGTGAGGTGGAATCAATTCCAGATGAGAGTCTCAAATAAGTGCCCTGATTGCTCCTGCTTGCGTGTTCCCACTGACACTTCATAATGAGTGTCTCCATAATATTTCCCATGCTCTATCTTTAGCCCCTATTGGATAACAGACTCCCAATAAAGATTTATTTTACAGATGAATGAAGGAAGGAATGACTGTCGTTCCAACTCCTGCTCCTCATTTCTTCTTTCCCTCAACGTTGTGAATGATGCTACTTCTGTCTGATTGTCTAAGTCAGGAAGGTTGGCTCCATTCTTTAGTACTCAGTGGATTCATGTGAATATGTAAATGATACATACATCTATTATAAAACTCGTGTGTTTAATGTAACGCTAGTCTTCTTATTATTACTCTACTGAATTTTAATCAGTGTTATGTTTCAGTTGTATCCTTCCAGAAAGATAATTCTATATGCAAATGCATGTAGAAACGTTTATTCATACACATTTATATGCATTTTTTACTAGTGGCTATGTGCTCTATATGATGTACTTCATTGTAAAATTTTTTAAAGATTTATTTATTTATTTGAAAAGCAGAGTTAAAGAGAGAGAGAAAGAGGGAGAAAGAAAGAGAATCTTCCATCTACTGGTTCACTCCCCAAATTGCTGTGACAGCAGGGGCTGGGGGTGGTCCAGGTAAAAGCCAGGAACCAGGATCTTCATCCAGGTCTTCTGTGTGAGTGCAAGGGCTCAAGGACTTGGGACATCTGCTGCTGCTTTCCCAGGCACATTAGCAGGGTGCTGGGTCAGAAGTGGAACAGCTGGGACTTGAACCAGAGCCCATATGGAACACTGGCATTGCATTCTGCCACAACGCTGACACCCTACATTTTTAACGTGATATCTTGTATGATTCATCTATGTCTTATATTTATTTTATGTATAATATAGAGAAAACAAATTTGTGTGTATATATGTATCCACACATAACCATAACATAAGATTTTATATGTGGTGGGCTGGCGCTGTGGCACAGGTTAATCCTCTGCCTGCAGCACCGGCATCCCATATGGACACCGGTTCTAGACTTGGCTGCTCCTTTTCCAATCCTGCTTTCTGCTATGGTAGAAGATGGCCCAAGTGCTTGGGCCCCTGCACTTGTATGAGAGACCTGGAAGAAGATCCTGGCTCCTGGCTTCAGATCAACTTAACTCCAGCCATTGTGGCCATTTGGAGAATGAACCAGTGGAGGGAAGACCTCCCTCTCGATAGCTCTCCTTTTCACTGTCTGTAACTGTACCTCTCAAATAAATAAATAAATCTTTTTTAAAAAAGCATATGTTTTATATTCATTTTATTCTTAATGCAAAATATATAACTTATTTTGTTATTATTTACACTATAAGATATACACATTTTTCTTTATTCTTATGTTTACATTTTATGGAGTTACAATGAACACTGGATTAGTGAATACAGAACAATCACTCCTATGGTGAAATAAAGGATTAGCTTGTTGCAAACTTGTATTTACAGTTTATTCAATTGATCAATACATTGCCTTGCATTATTTATGTTTAAATGTAAATATACTTTATTTATTTATTTTTTAATTTTTTTAAATTTTTTATTTATTTGAAAGATTTACAGAGAGAGGTAGAGACAGAGAGAAGTCTTCCATCCGCTGGTTCACTCCCCAGTTGGCTGCAATGGCTGGAGTTGCCCCAGTCCGAAGCCAGGAGCCAGGAGCTCTTCCAGGTCTCCCACGTGGGTGCAGGGGCCCAAGCACTTGGGCCATCTTCTACTGCTTTCCCAGGCCATAGCAGAGAGCTGGATTGGAAGTGGAGCAGCCGGGTCTTGAACCGGCACCCATATGGGATGCCGGCGCTTCAGGCCAGGGCTTTAACCCACTGTGCCACAAGGGAACTTCAAAAATTTTGTGAAAAATTATATCAAAAGATGTTTATTTTGGTAAAAAATAACTTTTGAAATACATATATAATTTTTTCTTTTCATTTTTTAGAAAGCTTTTGTTTAGTGAATATAAATTTCATAGGTACAACTTTACGTATATAGAGGTTCTTACCCCGATACCCACCCTCGCACCCCCACTCCCGTCCCACCTCCTACTCCTTCTCCTATCCCAATCTTCATTAAGCTTCATTCAGATTGATTTTTAATTATTTTTATATACAGAGGAACAGCTCTATACTAAGTAACGATTTCAACAGTTTGTACCCACATAGACACACAAAGTATAAAGTACTGTTTGAAGACAAGTTTTACATTTAATTCTCATAGTACAACTCATTAAGGACAGAGGTTCTACATGGAGAGTAAGTGCACAGTGACTCCTGTTGTTGATTTAACAATTGACACTCTTACTTATGATTTCATTGATCATCCAAGGTTCTTGTCATAAGCTGCCAAGGCTATGGAAGCCTTTTGAGTCCACAAACTCTGTCAGTATTTAGACAGGGCTATAAGCAAAGTGGAAGTTCTCTCCTACCTTCAGAGAAAGGCACCTTCTTCTTTGATGGCCCCTTCTTTCCACTGGGATCTCATTCATAGAGATCCTTCCTGTAGGTCACATTTTTGCCACAGTGACTTGGCTTTCCATGCCTGAAATGCTCTCATGGGCTTTTCAGCCAAATCTGAATGCATTAAGTGCTGATTCTGAGGTCAGAGTGCTGTTTAGGGAGTTTGTCATTCTATGAGTCTGCTATGTTGCCTGTTGCCCATGTTGGATCATTCTTTCCTTATTAATTCTCATATATAGTTTTTTTCATAACACGTGTTTTCCCATGAACTTTTTGAAGACCCCTTTTATTGTTCATTCATTAATTCACAGCCAATGGAGCTATAACTCATGCCTTCACAAAGTTTATCTCACACATATATTTTCCCTAAAAGACATATCATTCCCTTCTTGCTCTTAGGGTCATTATTAGATAGCATTTTACCACTACTGTGGAGTATACTCCATTCACCAAAATACAACAAATATACAAAAAAGTGGCATTAAAATGGAAGGAGAAAAGACATTTATTTATAGTATGAGAGCAGAAATAAGAAGGTAGAATGTCACCATATTCAACCTCAGTTGGGACATACATATATATACATATATATAAATAAAACATATAGTATATGTATATAATATATATATTTTTATATATATATATATATATATATATATACAGCATGAATGAGGTAGTCTATAGAGATAGTTATATGTTTTAACCTAAATAAGATTCAAAGAATTATAGTGAAATCAATAGCCATGGATGTCCAACTCAAGGAATAGAACATGATCAGCACCCTCAACCTTTTTGTTTATCCTTCCCTGAACTTATGTGTGTATCCTCTTCAGAATTCATCACTATCTTGAATTTTATATTTATTATTTACAGTATTTCTCTTCATATTTTTACAAAGATGTTAATTGTAACTACTTTGTTGTTTAATTGTATGAGTTTATGATAAATATGTAAACGGAAGTATAGGCATACTTTTCTGTGACTTGTATTTTTTTCTCCACTGAATACTGTTTTTGAAATTTTTTTGTCTATGTATATGGATAAAGTTTACTAATTTTTACTACATTGCAGGTCTATAACACACCACAATTTTTCTTTCTATGTATCCCTGTTTTTTATTTATTATGAAAAATACTGACATTAACATTTTTGCCCAGGACTCCTGGTGGATGTGAGCCCTTTCTTTTTCTGGTACAATCCTAGATACAGGGTCTGTGAACTTCCAGCGTTTGAGATAAAGTGAAATTGTTTTAAAACCTGATTAATTTCAAATCTACAGTCCTACCATCAGAGTTCCTTTTGTGTGAAATCCTTGACAGCACTTGGTTCTTAATATTAGTTTAAATCTACTCTTTAAAATGGTATTTCACTGAAGCTTTAATTTTTATATCTCTGATTATTTATGAAAAAGAGTATATTTTCACATCTTAAAACTTGTTTCTTCTGTCAAATACTTTTTTGTATATGTTAACTCTCTGTTTATTTTTCTTTTACATAGTCATTAGGAATTATTTTTATAGTCACTGTATTAAAACATGAACTGTTAAATTGTTGCATATACTTCTCCCTCTTTGGAGACTATCTTTACATTTTACTTTTGCTAACTATTGGTTGACAGAAATTCTTTACCTCTATGTCATATTGATCAACCCTTTCCTTATTAAAGAAATTCTTCCCTATGGCAAGGTAAAGTCATTGTCTTTTACTTTCTTGTAAGAGTTTCTTAGTTTTGTTTTCCTACTGAATTCTTTAATCTATCTCAAATTGATTTTTCCATCATCTGCAATACCAATTGAATTTTCTGTCATTTTGGTATAGTATTTTAGTTCATTGACGCATAGCGAATAAGCATGTTTACTAATGTGAAATGCCACCTCTCTAATGTACAAAATGTTGATACATGTATTTATGGTTTTCCTGAGTTTTTCTCTACCTATTGCATTGGTATTAAATAGCTAGAGAAAAGACTTAATGCCTTATGTCTCACTGCCTTATTTACTATACCCTTTTAATGCGGAGGGTTTTGCTTTTTCTTGGCAATTTATTCTTCAATATAAATTAAGAATCAAATTGTTAAGTTCCACCAAAACTATTAGGATTTCAGCAACAGTCTATGGAACAGACTGACAATTTTATGGTATCAAGACTTTCTATTGATGAATCTGGAAAAGACTGGCATTTATTTATTTTTCCTTTAATATCTGTCTAAAAAGATTGGCATTTATTTGTTTTTACTTTAATGTCTGTCTAAAAAGTTTTACAATCTTATATTGTTACCATTTTTTGGTAGATACATTTCTAAAAACCTTATTTTCTCCACACTATATTTTGTGAGCTACATTTAGTATTTTTGAATATATATAAAATACAAAAGCTATTATATAAAACTACTGCCTTGGGGACTGGCACAACTGATCAGCCTCTTGCAGTGTTGGCATCCTATATCATAGTACTGATTTGAGTCCCAGCTGCTATGCTTCTGATTCAGCTTCTTGCTAATACACCTGAGAAGGTAGAAGATAATGGCCTAAGTACTTGGGCACCTACTACCCATTTGGGAAAGAAGAATGGAGTTCCTGGCTCCTGACTTCAACCTGGCCCAGATTTAGCAGTTGCAGCCATTTAGAGGACTGAATCAGCAGATGAATGATCTCTCTCCCTGCCCCCTGCCTCCCTCTCTCCCCTCTGTCTCTGTTTCCCTGGCTCTATCTTTCAAATAAATAAATAAATCTTCAAAAAAGAAAAAAAACTGTAAGTTACTACATCCTATAAACTTGCTGAGCTTCCTTATTAATATAGTGATTTGTGATTTTTTTAGGTTTTATCTGTAGATATGCAAACAATGATGAGTTTATTTTTTGTGTTCTAATTTTTTTCTGGTTGTAATGTACTGTCTAGTACCTTAGGTGTTACATGGGCAGGAAGATTGGGAATGTCCTTTTGTAAACTACCACAAATTGATTGAAGATTTTCTTCTCATTTAATTCTTCCATTCTACTCCTATGCTGTTTATATCCTATATATTCATTCTTTTAATGCATACGTTTGATATTTTAACACAATTTTTCTTTTGTGTAATCAAAGCGTAAGACGTGGTGTTTTGAAACACACACATATATATGGTTAAATGGTCACTATAGCCAAACAACTTAACATGTTCATCCTTTCATAGGTAACTGTGTTTGTATGTGATTAAAGTACCAAAAATTTACTGTTAGCAAACTTCCTGTACATGCTATAATATTATTAAGCACTCCTGCTGCTGTACATTTGAGCTCTCGCAGGTCGTCCTACGTAACTTCAGCTTCGTTCCTATTGAACTCGATCTCCCCAGTTCCCCCACCAACCTGACTTTTCTCCTCCCTGTTTTTATGTATTCAAAAGGTTTTGTTTTAATTCTAGGTTCCACATATAAGTGAGATCATTCAGTATTTTCAGTTCAGTTAGTACAATTCTTCAACAAACTTTGTTTGCTGTTTTTACTCTCTGTAACCAGTACAAGTCTGTAGAATGTATTAATGTTAATCTTATCAACTTATATATGACATTCTTTTAAAATGTTTTAGTTTCATTTTGTTTTTTATGGCTTCTAAAGCAGAATTAATGTTTTATGCATTCACTTTTTGGCTTAAGTGTAATCCATAGTATTTTCCAAATATCACACTTATTTTTGAGATATTTTCTAATCATGACATTCTGCGTTTAAAGTAAATGCCTTTCAGCCGAACAGAGGCCTCTGATTCTCCTCCCTTGTAGCATTTACATGGGTACAGTTTCTGGTTTTGTTTCTCATTTAAATTTTCTCTCAGGTTCATTTATGTTTTCCTATTTCTCATTATGTTTATCTTGGCTAATCATCAGGAGGTACTACCAACCAAAGGCTATTTTTAAAACATTGCCTTGCATGTTAGGATCACACATTGTGATTTGAGGCTTACCGCAGTGGGATTGCCCACCGGGGTTATAGATTTTTATGTGAGTGGGTTCTCTGTCTACCCAAAACCACCTGTGAGATGGATGCATTTCCTTAAGCATAAATTAGTGGGGTGATACTTTTCACCTTCTTCTTTCAAGATGTTTCTTTGGGTACTTTTCAAGTTTTCTTGAAAACTTTTCAAGGATTTTTCTTGAAACCTTTTCAAGGTTTTCCCATGTGGACTTTCAAACCAAAGTTCTAGGTTACTGGACGAAGTGAGCCCTCAGGACACTGCTGGCTTACACCCCTTTGGAGTCCTGCTCTGTTTGTTTTTATTACCTTAGAGAATTTTCCTTGTTCTGTATCCAAATCAACCATTCATTCAATTTTATTTTAATCCAACTCTTTTTGTGTTTTGTTGTGAAACTTGTGTGCTACTTATCCACAGTATTTTTCAAAGTAGAGGTCTTTTTTTTTTTTTTCAGTTAAGGTATCTGAAATAATTTGGTATTGATATATTTTGTACTTTTCTTAATGACTTCATGGCATGAAGATACTTGAAGAAGTTGATACAAAATGGAATTAAAAGATAAGTTCATTATAGTAAAAAAAACTTTTGGAAATCCTTGTTTAGTTTCCTTATAATATACATTTTTATTAACTTTTGAAGACATCACATTTTGTGGTAAAAATGCAACAGATCTATGCGCTGATTTCCCTGTTGATAAGCCTTTATTCTGTAACATTGTTTTAAAAGAAAAATATTATAATGAATAAATGTATATATTTCTCACAATATATACTTTTACAAGTATATATTAGATGTTGAACTGCTTTTCTAAAGCAATACAACTTAATTCTTGATGCCTCCTCTTTCCATATGCTCTTCCCAACCTAATCATGTCTAAGTCCTATGGATTTCCTCACACATGTCCACCCCTCTAAATCAATTGCATTGACCCTAGCCAAGTCTCAGATAATTTTTTACTTTTATTATCATAACCACTCTGAACAAGTCTTATTTCCCTATGTCACTGCCATTCTGTCATAGTACAATCATCACCAACCTTACAAAACCTTTCATCTTTTTGAAAAGATTCAATTGTATTAACATCATGATTATTAAAATATGTGATTATAATCCACATATTTTAGAACTACCTAATATATTTCAGCTATGTCAAATATTTAAACTATTTATTTAAAAATTTTTATTTATTTTATTTTAAATAGAGAGAGAGAGATTTCTTCATCCATGCATTCATTCCCTAAATGCCTGTAAAGGCGGAGGTTGGACCAGGCCAAAGCAGGGAACTCAGTCCAAGTCTCCTACATGAGTGGCAGAGACCCAACTACTTAAATGATTACATGCTGCTTCCCAGGGTACACATTAACAGGAAACAGGAATTGGGAGCTGCATCGGGAGTAGAACTGAGGCACTCTGGTATAGGATGTAGGCACCTGCCATCTTAGTCACTAGACCAATGCCTGCCTCTACAGCGTATTTTTTAAATGTCCCATCTTTGCCCTCCATAATTCAATATTAACTGCCATGTGTTATTCTTGTGTATAAACTTTCTTTCCTTAGATCCTGTGCAGTTGGATAGGTTCCATCATGAAGATGAATCCCGAGCAAATTGTGTTCTTGTAGTAGAATCTCAAATACATTTTTAAAGGATGGTGTTAACTTACAGTTTTTCTGAAGAAAAGTCAGCTAGAAACTGAGTTCATGATTAGCACTTCAAAATTTTAAACCTGTTTTGTTAAAGAAGTTCTGGCATGATGAAACCAAAGGGTCTGCTTCTATAGTTACTTAGGAAATAGCAACATGTTGATTCAGAGGAAACTACTCATAACTGAGTAAATTTAACCGTTATGAACCCTGGCTTGACAAATCTAACCATGTAGAATTACAGTTTTCTGTTTAATCTCTTAAATGTGTCAGTTTATTAATTTTCTGCTTAAGACATGTTCTCATTATTTGTTATATGGGCATTTGGACCATGAGAGACATTAAAATTGAGAGAATATGCCCATATTGGATATTGTTAATTTCATCTCTCTACTTTGAAGACAAGCAGCACTTGTGCGGCATAGATCCAAAGCACAATGAAATGCATAGGTACAACTATCCCTCTCTGTGTTGTAAATGAATAAAATCTTAATTAAATATTTGTCTTTCTGGGAGAGATCACCTACCCCTGATGGCAAATGATGTCATCTCATCTGCCAAATCTCATAGAGTGACAATGGCTTCTTGAGCATCGTTTTGTGTGAAATCCTTAGATGCTACTTGAATTCTGACATTTGCAAGAATATAACATGAGTAATTAGTCATCTCTTTCTCAGAATAAGGAGAATTGAGTAGTAGCAAACATTTTTCCTCCAATATTTCTTATTTTGTTCATCCATAAATAATTTGTACTTATATTTATATACAAGGAATACATTAAATTGTGTGTGTATGTGTTTACATATAGGGGATATGTATAAAAGTCATAAAGTTTTATTATTGTATATTCAAAGAAAGCCAAACCTAATTATTATTATTTAAGTAACCATTGCTTTAGGCTTTTTTATTGGTACAGATGTCCAGCAAAATACTCACCTTTACATCCTTTCTTTTTCCCATCCATTTTCCCAATATGAAGCTTCAGAAGCATCCTTTTTTAAAAAAATTGTTTTAAATTTAAGGTAAAAAGCTTTCATATTTCATATATACCAAGTTAGGAATATAGTGGTGCTTCCCACCCCACCCTTCCCTGCCTCCTGCCCATGCTCCCATGCTTCTTCCTCCTTCCTCTCTTAATTTTTACAGTGATCTGCTTTCAGTTTACTCTATACTCATAAGATTAACCCTAGACTAAGTAAAGGGTTCAACAAATAATAAGAAGGAAACAAACACTGTTCTTCAACAGTAGAGACAAGGGCTGTAAACAATCATCAAATCTCAAAATGTCAATTTCATTCCTATACATTACATTTTTTTTAGTTATTAAAAATGGGACAAAATTTTTTATTTTTGGTATCTTGTATTTTGCATTCCATTTTTTTCATCATCTTCACAATCTTTCATAATTTGCTTTTTGTTATCCAAAGCATTCTGCAACTTTTTCACCAGCAAAGTACATTTTTTGATAGTCTTGATTCTGTAGCTTTTTAAAAATTCTTTTCTCTAGATTGTCTGTCACGCTTATCTTTCTACTTTCCTTGCATTCACCTCCTTCTCCATTATCATAGTCATTTCTCAATTGACATTTCTACCACCAGCCTCTATTCCCTTCACTTTCATTCCAAGTTGCAAGAGTGCTCAGGACTTTGTGTAAAAGTCACCATTGCTTTGATGGTGTTGTTCAAATGCTATATTGTGTTACTGATTTTCTCTATAATTGGTCTGTCATTTAGTGAGACAAAAGAATTGACCTAGATCAATATTTATTATTTTTTCTCAGTTTTCTCAACTGGGGAACTTTGTGTCTTTTTTTCTTTTAGTTTTGTCAGTTTTTGCTTCATGAACTTTGAAAGTTTTTTTTTTTTTGGTTGCCTATAGAATTATTATATCTTCTTATTACATCAAATTCCTTTACCATTATGTAATGTTCCCCTTTTTTACTAGTGACATTTCTTGTTCTGAAGTCTAATTTTCTGATTTTAATACAACCACTTGAGCTTTATTATGAATAGTGTTTGCACTAAAATTTTTTAGCCTTTTAATTTACATGCACTTTTATATTTTAAGCAGGTTTTTTCTCAAGTGTATAAAATTGAGCTTCCTTTTTCTTGTCCAATCCAACAAGCCTTGCTTTTCCAATGTACTATTTAGATGATTTAATTTAATTTTCAGTGTGGTTGTTTTTAATTTACCATATATATATAAATATTTTTTTTTGACAGGCAGAGTGGATAGTGAGAGAGAGAGAGAGAGAAAGGTCTTCCTTTGCCGTTGGTTCACCCTCCAATGGCCGCCACGGCTGGTGCGCTGTGGCTGGCGCACCGCGCTGATCCGAAGGCAGGAGCCAGGTACTTCTCCTGGTCTCCCATGGGGTGCAGGGCCCAAGGACTTGGGCCATCCTCCACTGCCTTCCCGGGCCACAGCAGAGAGCTGGCCTGGAAGAGGGGCAACCGGGACAGAATCCGGCACCCCGACCAGGACTAGAACCCGGTGTGTCGGCACCACTAGGCGGAGGATTAGCCTGTTGAGCTGCGGCACCGGCCAATTTACCATCTTTATACTTGCATTTGTCTGCTATTTGTCCCTTCTATCATTTCTCCACTTGACCTTTTTTCTCTTTCTCTTCATTCTTATGGATTAGTTGAACATTTTTAAATATTTTGTTTCCACTGTTGTATTGTGTGCCACACATGTATGTTTTCTACTTTTAGTGGTTACTCTTATGCCATTTTTTCAGTCTATTTTCTAATAATTTATACAACTTCCAGTATACTTCCAGTATACTTCCATTCTCTCTCCTGTTCTTTGTGTAAATGTTGCCATGTTTTACTACTACATGTATTATACCCAGTACAATATGATGTTATTTCTAATTTTCTCTTTTAAGTCAGTTATAATTTAAAGAAACTTAAAAACAAGAAATGCATTTCATATTTATCTACATAATTAACACTTCTAATTATTTTCATTTTCATAGATACAAGTTTTCAGTTGGTATAATTTTCATTCTGCCTGAATAACTTTAAGATTTCTTAGCATATAGGTTTCTAGACACAAAGCATTTTTAGCATTTGATTTCTTGAAAATTTACAATATTTGTTCCTCCCTTTAAAGGATATTTTCACTCAATATAGAATTCCAAGTTTTTGTTTGTTTGTTTCTTCCTACACTGTAAGGTATTGTTCTTTTCTGCCTACACAGTTTCTGATGAGAAATTTATATGCATTTTTTGTTGTCTGTGTAACAGTTTACCACAAATTTGGTGACTAAAATGAACACATTTATTTTCTTATAATTTTGGAGGTTAGAAACCAAAAATAGACAAAAATGATGGTATTAGCCTGGCTGTGTTCCTTCTAAAGGACCTAGAACAAAATTTATGTCTTTGCATTTTTTTTTCATTTTTTGGAGTCGGTCCGTATTCCTTGGCATATGCTTCCCATCTATCTTCAAAGCCAGCAATGGCTGTTTTGTTTTTTTTTTTTTTGTTTTTTTTTTTGGCATGCTACATCACTTTGGCACTGATGCCGCTGCTCCCTCTTTAACTTACAAGGACACTGTGATTACATTGGGCTTACCCAGATAGTGCAGGATAACCTTCCCATGCATCTTAAAAGTCAGCCTATTAGCAATCTTAATTCTTTTTTTTTTTTATATTTGACAGATAGAGTTAGACAGTGAGAGAGAGACAGAGAGAAAGGTCTTCGTTCGTTGGTTCACCCCCTAAATGGCCGCTATGGCCGGAGCTACACCGATCCGAAAGCCAGGAGCCAGGTGCTTCTTCCTGGTCTCCCATGCTGGTGCTTGGGCCATCCTCCACTGCCATCCTGGGCCACAGCAGAGAGCTGGACTAGAAGAGGAGCAACTGGGACTGGAACCCGGTGCCCATATGGGATGCCAGTACCGCAGGTGGAGGATTAACCAAGTGGGCCACCGTGCTAGCCCCTGCAATCTTAATGCTACCTGTAACTTTAATTCCGCCTTGTGGGAAAATGTAACTAAAAGTTTATTTCTGTACAAAAAATTTGAAATCCATGCATAGGCTTTTCAAAACACATACTAAACATGAACAGTTTGAGAAGCCTTTGTATGCATGGATTTCAAAAATTCTTTATACCTAAATAAACTTATCATTCAATTTCATTTTCTTTTCTTTTTTAAAAAGTTCACATATTTATTTAAAAGGTAGAGTTACGAGAGAGAGAGAGAGTGCTTCGTCTGGGTATCCCACAAGGATGCAGGAGACCAAATAATTGGATCGTCTTCAGTTGCTTTCCCAGGTGCATTAGTAGGGAGCTGGATTGGAAGTGGAGCAACCAGGACTTAGACTGACTCCCATATGGTATGCTTGCATTGCAGGCGGCAGCTTAGCCCTAGATGTCACAATGCTGGACACCATTTTCTTAATTCTACCTGTAACTTTAATTCCACCTTGTGGTAAAATGTAACTAAAAGTTTATTTCTGTACAAAAAATTTGAAATCCATGCTTAGGCATAAGAAAATTATCTATCAGTCAATCTGTATGAAAGGCAGAGTGACAGAGAGAAGGAGAGATAAAGAGAATGATCCTCCTTCTGCTGGTTTACTCTTCAAATGACCACAACAGCCATGTCTGGGCCAAGCTGAATCCAGGCGTCAAGGACTGCATCTAGATCTCCTACATGGATGGCAAGGGCCCAAGTACTTGAGCCATGTTTTTCTGCCTCCCCATATATGTGATTAGGAAGCTGGATCAGATATGGAGTACCCTGGACTCTAACCAGCACTCAGGTTACGGAATGTTGATCTCGCAAGTGGTAGTTTAGCTTGCTGTACCTCAGAACCAATCATTAATTCCATTTTCCACAAGCTTCTTGAATTAGCCATCTATCTACAGCTTCTGGGGTTTAGGATATGGACATTGTTGAGGACCATTGATCTGCCTCTCAAAAGGACTCTGGTGTTTTGATTTTTGTTTCTTATTACAAAATGTATTTGCTACCACCTGAATGCCACCTCTGGTTGTTTTAAAATTTTTATCTCTGCTGTGGTTTTTAAGATATTGATTACAATATGCATTGGTATATGTGTGTGTTTATCTTGTTTTAGATTAATTGAGTTGTTGAATTTAGAAGTTCATAGTTGTTATCAAATTTGGCAAATATTTGGCCATTATTTCTTCAATTATTTTTGTGTCCCCATCTCTCCTCTTCAGTCTAAGTTACACTTCATGCTAAATGTTCACTTTTGGCATGGATCATCAAAGCTCTTAATTTTTTCCATCCTTCTTGTTTGTAATTCAGTTGGGATAAATCCAGTTGTTTTGCCTTGAAGTTCATTATTTTTTCTGAAATGTCTAATGTCGCATTATTTACACTTATGCAGTGAATTATTCATTTCAAATCATGTGCTTTTCATCTCTATGACTTCCACTGGGTTATTTTTATATCTTCCATTTTTGTCCTCATTATATTAATATTTTTGATCCTACTATATTATTGTTTTTCTTTGGTATTTGAGTGTAGTTACAAAGCTTCTTTATAACTATCCTTATTTCCTATTCATCTCATCATTTCTAGGTCTGTTTCTCTTGACTTATGGAAATTTGTTACTTTCATGAATCTATCTTAGTTGATTACAATAGTACAGTGAGTTTGGTCCTTGTAAATTAAATCCAGAAGTGGAATTCTTTTTCCATTAGATTGGTTGGTTTAGTAATTTTTGTGTAAGATAGTGTGAATGTTATTATGTTGTTTGTTTGAATTTTGTATATTCCTGTAAAGATTATTTGGGTTTGTTTAGGCAGATAATTTAAAAAATTGGATTCAGTTTAATTCCTATCAGGCATGATTTTAAACTTTGCATAGGTTAGTCTGGAATATTCTTCACACCTCTGATGTATTTCAGTTCTACTTAGGTATTCCTTTAGTTGGAGTCTCTAATGATTATCTCGTATCTCATATGGTCAATAATAGCTCTCCACTCTGGCTCTTCAGACTTCATACATCTCTTGGCCATGTTAGAGCTTTGGGAATTTTTCAGGTTATAGTTCCTTGGTGGTTCTTTGCTTTATTTGTGGAGTTTCACTGTATGCTGTACCTCAACTTTCAGGTCCTTCAGCTTCACTGTTCTCCATTCTTTAGTTCCATATCTCAAAAGATGGGTTGGCTCATTTGGATTCTCCCTCTCAGGGCCAATGATTTGGACACTGTCTTCAGATAGAAATCGAGGAGAATTGAAGGACTCAACAGAGCTCAGAGTTGTATGCTGCCTATTGTCCAGTCTATGAAAACTGTTCCATGTGTGTTACTCAGTTTCTAGTTGATTACAGCAGAAGGGTAAGTTTAGTCCTTGTCAGCCAAGTCCCGATGTGAAACATCTCTTTCCACTAGTTTAGCCTGAATGCAATTTAGTCTGCTTTGCTTTGCTTATTACAATATCACACTACAAAAGTCTGGACCTACCTCAGTGCACAGTTTTTTTGCCAGTCATTTTCCATTACATTTCCCTTCCCATCTCCTTTATATCTTCCTTCTTGTCATCCTGTACTGTGATGTGCTTTGTCTTCTGCACCTTCCTTCCTATTCTTTACTGTTTACCATTTTTAGGCCCCTCTCCTTTATCCACCTGAGTAAGGCTTGTTCATCATTTTAGTTCCAAGTAAAATGTTTCACTTGTGTCATTTCCTTATTGACTTATTTTTCAATAGGCCATGAATGTTTAACTTAACCAGGTTTATACCTAACTTTACGGTACAATTTTTGGAAATCAGACTGCATAAGTTTGAATTACATTTTTCATTTATTCTATATCATAGGCAAGCATTAACATTCTCTTTTAACCACTGTTATAACATCTTTATACATGATTATTTATGTATCTCTCCCCATCTATAAGTTTGGTGAAGTAAAAAACTGCATAATATTTATCTACATATAAGCCCCTAACAAAATACATAAATCATACTGTATACTCAAAAGTTAGTTGAGGTATTGTAACCTTGAGTTATATTCTAGGATTGAAATATCCCTCACCTGCTTTCACTGTTTTGACAAGTAAGACAAAGAACAAAAGAAAACACACCAGAAGAGGGTTTTTTTTTTTTGAAGTTTCAGATTTTTGTTTCAGTTTGTGTTTTGATACTTTGAAACTATAAGTTAGTATTAGTTGGTTATTGCTTTTAATATTGAAAGCGAAGGCTGAAAACATACATTTTCATATTCTTAAAGGCTCATAGAGATTTTTTTTCCTCTAATTTAAGTTCAGCTTAGTATTAGTAAGTGGGTATACTTGATTTTTATTCATCAATAGGGTGGTGTTTCTTAGTAAAGGAAAAGGATTCTGTGTGTATTCCTAAGGAACGGTGGTTTTTCTGCTTTTTACTTGTTGAACATTATGGTTAGTGGTGCATTAAGCCTGTGATTATAACGTAAATTGGAAGTATGTTGTTGAAAAAATTAAAAGTAAATTGAAAGTATGTTATTACAAAAATTAAAAAGAAAAAATAAAGAAAGAAGTGAATGAGGGAGGGAGGGCAGGAGGGAAATATGGTTATCTTCTTTGAATTTCATCTATGAAATATATGAAATATGTTCTCTTTATAGTACAAAAATTTCAGTAAGAAAGAGGAATTAGCCCTAACTATGTCTTTATTTCTTTGGTGCATTATTGAAAGTCCATAAGAGATTTGATTAACATATAAGTGAAGTAATACACAACATTTGAGTATGATGTATTAAATTTGACAGAGCTAATAGTTTTCTAGTTGGAAATCAAAGTATCTTTACACTGTACTGTCTCCAGGATGTGAAGCTCTTGTATATGCCCCTTGGTTTTTCCTGGGATTATCCATTTCAGATTTAAAATGAAGATTTAGAAAACGTTTTCCTGGGGACTACCTCAATAAGTACATCAGACTGGGTGATAACCATGTAGGCTTCCCTATCATTTAGGATTGGCCAGAAGCTACATATATAACACTTCTGAAGTATGCATCATTTTCTAGTATGTGTATGTTTTCTGAATTTTTAATGCAAATGCTTATATATATCACTATATTTCTAGGGATACAAGTTTTATACACAGACACACACACATTTGAAATAAACTATAATATTAGCTAAAAGAATACTGTAAACTATTATAAAGGCCAAATTGTAATTTATATTTCTTAGATACTGGCTTTTTTTCCTCTCAGGAGTATTCTGTGACATTTGTTTTATTATCCTAAGAATATGTGCAGCATAAAGGAGGGAATGCATTGGGATGTAGTTATTTCTTTTGCTGTCTAAGGAAAGATATTCTGCAAACCATACCCTCTGTGACATGTATAAACTACTAAATGTACTTTTAGTTCATTGACAAATGAATGTCTCAAAAATGTAAAACAAAACCAATATATCTGTAGTTAAATGACAACTTTAAATGACTCAGAAGAAAGGCACTACATCTGTCTAAAAAATAACCCATACTGGCTGCACTTAAAAGCAACTGAAATGCACATTCATAGCTAATTATAAACAAAAACTAGTTAACACTTTAAATAAAAGGAAAAATAGCAAAAAGATTTAGAGCCTAGACAAGCAGATGAAAGGGTTCTGAGTTGCCTTCCATCTGATATTACTCAAATGCAACTCTGTCTCCAATTACCTGGGAGTATGTGGTATTCCCTCATGAAAGCTGGAGATCAGAAAGGGCGTCCATTCCAGGCCTCTCCTCACAGTCATTTGGAACAAGTTCAACAGAAATATTTCACATTGCAAAAGAGTCTGGAGCCAGACAGTGACTACAGACACTAATCATGGAGTCAAAATAGTAACTTAGTAGGACAGCAACCACAAGAAAATGTGTGGAGGCAGAGATTTTTGAGGAGGAAGTATTAGTGTTGTTGCAGAAGACATCATTGAGTGCCAAAGTGCAGAAATAGAACCATGAAAATGCTCTTTTTAACCAGTTGCATGTTCAGAGGCATAGGGCCATGTGGGCCAATGCTTTTTTCAATGAATTTGGACCTGAAAGGTAATCTTCTGCCCTAACACTAAAATAAATAAATAGATAGAAAGAAAAGTAACCAAATAAAAGTTTCCTCCTAAAAAGTTCACTGCTTATTTCACCATGTAGTCCTACCCATATGATTTTTTTTTCTGCCTCAATTTGAAGATTGCTAGCACTTGACATTTGGGAGGCAAAGGGTGATAATCATGATAAAAATGATAGCCACAATATTCAGATTAATAAGTAAGCCCTAATTTGCCCTTATGGCTCAGCAACCGGCCAATAAACTTAACTTTAAGTTCTATTTCTCAATACAGCTTCTGGCATATAGAATAAGAGTTGCTGATACTTTCTGGAGATCATCAGTGCAAACCATTATTCATCTGGCCCTTTTTAAAAATGCATCACCCTGTGCCCTTCCTCCAGTGTCAGTAGGGAATTGATTGCTTAATCTCATTGCTTGATCTTCAGTGTACTCCACCACTAATTCTGTCTTCAGTACAACTCAACCGCAGAACATTCTCTTGCCACTGGATCTCAAACATCAAGATATTAATTGTTACCCATGGCATACTTGGAATAAAAAGGACTAATTTAAAGGGGCATTACATATTTTTGACAGGCAGAGTGGACAGTGAGAGAGAGAGACAGAGAGAAAGGTCTTCCATTTGCCATTGGTTCACCCCCAATGGCCGCTGCGGCCGGCGCACCGCGCTGATCCGAAGCCAGGAGCCAGGTGCTTCTCCTGGTCTCCCATGGGGTGCAGGGCCCAAGCACTTGGGCCATCATCCACTGCACTCCCTGACCACAGCAGAGAGCTGGCCTGGAAGAGGGGCAACCGGGACAGAATCCGGCGCCCCAACCGGGACTAGAACCCGGTGTGCCGGTGCCACAAGGCGGAGGATTAGCCTAGTGAGCCGCGGTGCTGGCCGGCATTACATATATTTTAAAAAATAATTTTATCTTTAAGATTTTATCAGGCTCTCCTGAGATTTACTGAAAGTACTATCCTCCCTTTTACAGCAATTTCATTTACTGCTGTGCCTTTAAAAAAGAAAAGAAAAAGACTAAGAAGATATTGGCCTCTGCTTATATTATAAACATTAGGAGTTCTTTATTCTGTATCTATTAAAATAATTACTGATACATAGTAAGTTAAAAGAAAAAAATATGAAGTGTATTTTAGACTTATTCCTTGAGCCATAACTTCAGTGTGTTGGTATAAAGAAGTACCTTTATTTTGAAAAAGTATAGATTTAATTCTACATCTGAATTCTGAATGGAACATTCAAAAAAATGTGTGATGCTCCTTCAATGCAAGACTTTTATGTTTTACGAGCAAAACATCCCCCTCCTTTCTTGTAATAATCATGATGTGGAAATGAGGAAGACAAAAAGAGTGTTACTGTACACCAAGCAATTTGTATATCACTCTCTCTTAATGATAAAGAAATTTCTTATATCAAAATGATTATCTAAAGTTATTAAACCACAATTTAGTAGCTGAACTAGAAATCAAGCTCACATTTGCCTCCTGCTGAACCTCATGTTCTAGCCTCAAACCCTATTCCTGGTATGATCTGGAATTGAAAAAATATACTGGGAATAATTCCTTGCAAAGGAGGTGCAGCTTTTGTGGTATGAGGTAGGCAAAAGGCAATTGCTCTCAGAGACCTGTGCTCTGGGAGTCTCTTGGAGAGTAGTGTGTATTAGTAGTCACACAAACACCCCTACTGGAGGTGTTCAAGGACCCTGGCTGGCAAAGTTTGTAGAGGATTTGATAGCAGTTTTAATATCACTATAAACTAAGCCTTGTGCCTAGTTGTGTATATTAGTTGCCTTTTTAACTTTCCTATGGTTGTCTTGAATATTGATTACTAGAATTTTTCACATCACTTTTTGTCCAAAAAGATATAAGCTAAGTAGTGTGAAATCCTTTTATCTCTTCTTTTATATATTAGCCTACTTTAATAAAGCATGTTGAATTCAGATTATACTTTCTTTTTTTAAGATTTATTTATTTATTCAAAAGTCAGAGTTACACACAGAATGAAATCAGGAGAGAGAGAGAGAAAAGGAGGTCTTCCATCCACTGGTTCACTTCCCAGTTGGCCACAATGGTCGGAGCCGTGCGATCCAAATTCAGGAGCCAAGATCTTCTTCCGGGTCTCCCACGTGGATGCAGGGGCCCAAGGACTTGGGCCATCTTATACTGCTTTCCCAGGCCATAGCAGAGAGCTGGATTGGAAGTGGAGCAGCTGAGACTTGAACCGCGCCCATATGGGATGCCAGTACTGTAGGCAGCAGCTTTACCCAGTATGCCACAGTGCCAGCCCCTAAATTATACTTTCAAAGCTCTTCATGAAGCTGTACAGATAAAAATAAACTGAAAATAATTTTTTATGTTTCTGAGAAACAAAGTCAGGAAATAAAATCATTAACAAGAAGATATTTATGCTTCATATAAAAATCACCTGTTTTTTATGTCATCAGGAGATCTAGGCTCCGAAATCTGCATATTTAACAATTGTACCATACAGCCTGGAAAAGTTGTTGTTCAAACTGAAAAATTTTGGCTTTCTAAGATTTTGATCACTGCATGTAATTAGCTTGTGTTTTCTCTAAATAAATTTCGGAGTTTTCTTTTTTTATTCCAATGATACCTTAATTTTCATGGATTAAATAAATTTTATTTCAATTTGGTAAGTACATCCTTAGAACCTAAGGCAGTCACATTCTTCATTTGTCACTAAGTTAACATCATAAGTGTGTTTAAAAGAAGTATGACAACAGGATGTTGATGGTACATTTATGCAAACAGCATTTTGAAAAAGAAATTACACCCCAACCTTTCAAGAAGTTTTTCCAAGACTGCCATACAAAGGAAAATCTGTTCAGTTCCTTGAATTGTTGACTCTACGTCAAGAGTTGAAATGTGGACTCTAATGCACTTTCTTTGATCTTTCATTTGACTGTTTATCAAAGCTGATTACAGTTTGAATACACAAATACCCTTAGCTTCAAAATCGTGTAGAAGTAGTGAATAATAGAACATTTAAAAATACTCTCTGCTATCCCAATTTTACTTCATGATAGTAATATGGCTATTAGGTTTGGTGAAACACACTATTTTTATGTCTTCTTCCTTTGGTAAGAATCAATCTTCTGCCACATTGGATTAAAACGTTTTGTTTCTAGCCAGACTTTGTCGTGCAATGAAGCAAAAGCTGTTTCGGTGCACATCAAAGGGAATCATTATGAACAAGTAAAACTCACTTTATTCTACTTAGCACAATTTAAGGGTTTATGCTGTCTAAAAAACTGTATGTGTTATTTTTTATCTGCGTATAATGTGAAACGATAAAAGAGCAGTTGACTTAGTTAAACATCATAATGTATTTTACCCCTTTAAGAATGTTAAGATTGTCAAGTCCAAAATTTTAAAGGACGTTTATTTATTAAGTCTCTGCTAATTATCGAAGGCATGATGCTACATATTTTTCGTATGTTAACAGATTAATCTGTTTGCCCAAGGTTACATAGCTAAGTTTAGTGGCAGAATCAGAAACAGAATGCAGATCTCTGGCATCTCATTCTAGTATGTTGTAAGTTTCATAACTCATTGGCTTGAATCTTCTAAAGTAGTCCAGAAATTCTTTGTTTCAATCTCAGTCTTAATCTCTGTATTTTACAAAGGAAAAAAAAAAAGGCATGTGAAGGCAATTGGAAAAATATCCTTTCTGGAAATGGTATGCATTTCAATGCTTTGTTATTTTTCCTTAAACAAACTTTATGTGATTCTAGAATTGTTTCTGGAAGCAAATCATTTTTTATGTTAGGCAGCCCAGAGCAGATTTTTACAAGACAATATGTTCCTGCTGGAACCTTTTCAAAGTAAAATCATGGAACATTGATTCTATTTTTTAATATGACCTGTAAGTTTATGTAAACAATCTAAAGTACAAAAAGGGAAAGGAAAGGAAAAAAAAACCCGCTGCCAGCTCAAATGATTCCTGAGAAATCCTGACAGTCCTGGCAGAGTGGCAGCATGACACTTGGTTACGACTCTGCAGATACTATACAGACCTTCAAGAAAACACTGTCTTGAGGTTGTAAAACATTAACCAGCCCAAGCTGTACTATTGTGTTTTAAGTAGTGGTAGAGACACTTTAACAATTCCCAAGTGACCATGGTTTTTATTTCATGCACAGTTCCAATTTTTATAATCAATTTGCCCTGTTTCACTTTGTCTTCTAATTTCTCCAAATGGCCACAAGTATGGCCTAAAGGGGAATGACTGTAAAAGGACAACTTCTTTCACTAGTCTCAGGGATATTTTTTAATTGATTTTTTTTCAAACTGTCAGTCTCAAATCATTAGTAACTTATGAGATGAATTTAACAGATCAAAACTAATATTTTGGATCTAATGGAAAGGACTGAAAATATTAGTATTGCATGAAATAAGAGTATTGTTGAAACTTCCGTGTCAATTGTGTACGTGTGGAGGTGGGTAGGGTGGAGATGTAGGGTATTACATAAATTCCTGGAATGCTTGGTTGTCAAAAAAATTTTTGAAAGTCATTGCCATACTCATTTTATGTATTGGGATTCTTGTGTTGTTGTTGCTGTTTTAAGATTTATTTACTGATTTGGAAGGCAAAGTGACCTGAGGATGGAATGCCAGAAGTGAGAGAATTAGATTTCGTCTGCTAATTCATTCCCAACTGCTCCCAACAGCCAGGCTGTTGCCAGGAGTCAGGAATCCCTTCCTGGTCTCCCATGTGTGTGTGGCAGAAAACCAAGTACTAGGAACATCATGCTACTTCCCAAGTATATTAGTAGGAAGCAGATTGGGAAGTGCAGAAGTGCAGAGTGGTTGCTCTCTGGAATATGGGCATCGCAAGCTGTGAGTTAACCCAGTGTATTACTGTCTGCCCCTCTGTTCCTCTGTTCTTTTAAGCAAGTTGAAACACTGATTTCATCTCTTTCCTAAATTTGGACCTTAGATGTGTGTCAGACTATCATTCTTTATTATTATGTTTTTTTTTTATAAAAATGACAACATATAATTGTGGATATTATCATACCTTGACCCCCTTCCAGGACATACCCTGATCTGTTCACTTGTGATCTGGTACAGTGAGCATTATTGAAAAGAGGTCATAATTCTTACTGTAGTAAGAGCGTCACATGCCATTTCTGTTTGTTTTTTTGACTTGGAGCTTACACCTGTGCTTAGGAGTATTATTTTCTACTAATTATTGATATTTAAATTCTGATATATTCAAGGTAAATATGAAATAATTGTTTTCTCAGGTTGATAATAGCTAAATAATTAAAGAAACTATTTAGAATGTGAAAGTTTTGATTATGTAATATCTGTTTTAATATAATATCAACTTAGATTACATATAATTTTCAATTATATATGTGCTATTAATTAATTTAAAAATAAACTCTAGGTGGAATATATCTAAATTAGCAAATAAATTTCATATTATTCAGATCATATTTTGCTTGAGATGGTACAATAATTTATTATTCATTTCTTATTCATTTGTTTTACTGTATTTTCAGCTAAAATTGACCAAGAGGCAGAAGAGAATTCACTGACAGAGACTCATAAGTGGTGAGAAATTACTTTCCTTTAATACAATATCTCTTCTCAAAACTGAGTTGTAAAATGCTTAGTATATTTCATCTCAGAGAACCAGTTGTTCAGTTTTTAGTATAATGGTATACTTTAATTCTCCCATGAAATTCTGATTTTTATTTTTATAACTCTAGATGGTATATAATTCTGTTAACTTCCAAATTATTGTGAATGACTTAGCACATTCTCTTTCAAATTGGATTTTGGATTGTAGAAATAAAAGAAAAAGGAAGATAAGAATCTGTTTTAAAGAAAAAAAAAGTGGAAGCATTCAGTTACAGAGAACTATTGGCTTTTCCTATTCAAAAGTACAGTTTAGGTAGAAAGCAATGAGCTGCTGTTGGATATACCTTCACTTCCAGTATGGATATTTGGAATCATGGGTGAGCATAGGAAAACATCTCTGTAGTCTCCTTGCTCTTCTGGCTCTGTTATCTCTCCTCCCTTCTGTGTTAGAGCAATCCCGAAAAACAGAATCAACTGGAGATGTCTCATATGGAGCGACAGAGCGAGAGACTGACTAAGAAATTGGCTCATATGCTTGCCTGTAGGAGCTGGTAGGTCTAAAATTAGCAGGGTAGGCTGGCAATTCTGGTAGGAGTTGGTGTTGCAGTCTTCAGTCTGCAAGTAGCCTGGAGACAGAATTCCTTCCTGCTGGGGAACTGCAGTTTTCTGGCCTTCTACCGGTTGGATGAGGCTTAGCCACATTACAATGTGGAATCCGCTTTTCTCCATGTCTACTGATTTAAGTGCAAATCACATAAAAATAATTGTCTTCACAACCACATGCAGGCTGACATTTGCCCAAACATGGGCACCATGCTCCAGCTAAGTTAACACAGAAAATTAACCAACGCTCTCTCTAAAGAGAAACCCATTTACTCATTAAAAAAAAAAATGTTTATTTAACTGAAAGGCAGAGAGAGAGAAAGAGGCAAAGAAAAAGACTCAGGGACCTTCCATCTGCTGGTTCACTCCCCAAATGCCCACCACAACTAAGTTGGGCCCGGCTGAAGCTAGGAACCTGGAACTCCATCCTGGTCTACCTTGTGGGTGGCAGGGTCTCAAATACTTGAGCCACCGCCTGCTGCTCCCCAGATGCATTAGCGGGAAGCTGGATTGGAGGTGGAGGAGCTGAGCCCAGGTAGGCAGGTGGGGGTCCTAAGGGGAGGCTTAACCTGCTGTGGTACAACACCCACCACTACTCCTGAGGAAAATTTTTGTTAATTAAATTTTCATTTGTTATTTTAATTTTATGAACAGGTATCACATATTTTGTTCTTGAGTTGGTATGAAATATTGTCTTAGACAAATTGGTAAACAGAATTCACATTTCTATGAAAAACAAAAACTGAAATTAAGACTTTATAGTAAACAGAAATTTCAGTTAAATACTGATTAATGACAAGATTGCTAGTAAAAGCAGAAATCCAAAAGTGAAAACAAGGTGAAAGGAAGTATTGTGGCATAGTGGGTTAAGCCACCACTTGCCACACTAGCATCCCCACTCCTGTGACACTATAAGAGTGCCTTTTGATTCCAGGCTGCTCTGCGACCATCCAGCTCCCTGCTAATGCACCTGGGAAGGCGACGGAAGATACCTGCCACCCATATGGGAGACCAGGATGGAGGTTTCCTAGCTCCTACTTTTGTACTGAGCCAGCCCTAGCCATTGCAGCCATTTGGGTAGTAAACTAGTAGATGGGAGATGTCTCTCTCTAGGTTGTTCTGCCTTTCAAATAAAATATATATGTGTTTAAAATGAGAATAATGTGTCATGTGAAGAATTTGACATTTCCACAGAGAGATAAACCTCTATGCAATTTTCTTTAAAAAAAAAAAAAGATTTATTAATTTATTTGATAGAGTCACACGGAGAGAGATGGAGAGGCAGAATTGGCCACAATGGCAGGAGCTGTGCTGATGCGAAGCCAGGAGCTTCCTCTGGGCCTCCCATGTGGGTACGGTGGCCCAAGGACTTAGGTCATCTGCTACTGCTTTCCCAGGCCATCGCAAAGAGCTGGATGGAAAGTGGAAAAGCCGGGACTTGAACTGGCGCTGGTATGGGATGCCAGCACTGCAAGTGGTGGCTTTACCTGCTACGCCACAGCGCAATTTTCTTAGCAGTCCTACATAACCTGAGCAATAAGACATGGTCATTGTATGTGGGAAGGCAATGTAAACCTTGGCTTCATGGCCTTTCGAGTCTGAATTGTGCCTCTCAGATGTGATAGTGTACGTCTTGAGGCCAATACCATTACTAATACCATTATATACTAGGAGGATACTGTCTGTTCTTTAGGTGAAAATAAAATGAGATAATCTGTAGCACATATTTAGTCAATATTTAGTGATCAACAAAGTTAATTGCCGTATTGTTTTCACAACTTTATCCTAATCAGATTATAAGAAGGTTGTTGGTATAAATAGGAAACAGATTGATTTCAGACTCAGGTCGGCCTGTGTTTCTTTTGCGTTTCTCACTTCTTGGTTGAACCCAATACTGAGCAGCTTGGCACAGTTATGGAACATAGTTTGGTGTTAGATCTGTATGTTGCTACCTGTACTAAACTACTGTGATTCCAAGAATTTAACCTCAACTTTTGAATCTTTGTCCTTCCCAATGAAAAAGAGAAACAGTACCCACAAGGGTAGTGTAGTGATTAATTCATGATGAGTAAATGAAATGAATTAAATACATATGTAAAGCACCTACTACATGAAGGTTTTTTGAAATTTCTTTCCTTTACGTTTACAAAATACCTGTGCTTAGTAGATTGACTTCCAGAACAAACTTCCTAGCAAACAACCATGGAACTGGAGAAAATTATATGAGACAGCATTTAATATTTCTAGAAATTGTTCTAATGGCATACAACAATGAATACTCATGCTTCCAAGAAAATCTACTAACTCGGTAAGAACAGTGCATATCTGTGGCACAGGAGAAACAGCTCTTTTGTTGCAACTCCGTCTTAATATGAACTGTGGCAGGAGCTCTAATTCTGCAAATGTGGTCAGGAGCCAGGGGCTTCCTCTCTCCCTTGCCAGTGTGAGGTTATGATTTTTCCCTGGCTCAGCAGGCTGCCTGCATTGCTCATCCTTCTACCTCCACCTTATTGCAGAAGTTCTATTATAGACCAATTGTGCAGGTAGGGGTGGGAGCTCTACACCAGATGCAGCAGACCAAGAACAGTAGAGTGCTGTCACCTAACCTGACTGATAGAGCACAGGTTCTGTCCCAGGAGGAGAAAGCCATGAAGACTAAGGAATACCAAGCTCAACCCCTACAGATATGTTACTGTGGGAGTAGGGGGGCACTGTCCTACCCGGGATTTAGTTCTTTTTCTTTTTGTAAGATTGATTGATTGATTGATTTGAAAAGCAGAGTGACAGGGAGAATGATTTCCAACCATTAGTTCATTCCCAACCATTAGTTCATTCCTCAAATGCCCACAACATCTGGTGTTGGTGAGGGCAAAGCTAGGAGCCAGGAATTCCATTTGGGATTATCATAAAGGAGACAAGGAAACAAATACTTGGGCCATCATCTACTGCCTTTCCAGGCACATTAGCAGGAAGCTGCATCAGAAGCAGAGTTGCTAGGACTCTAACCTGCATTCTGATATAGGATGTGGGCATCCCAAGTGGCCAGCTGTACCATAACACCTGCCTCTGGCCTTGGTTCTTGTCAAGTACATGGAAGCCTGCACAAAAATCTGTGGTTCTTCCCAGGAGACTGATTTTATTTGGATCAGAGCAAGGAGAATTCCACACCTAAGAGCTTTGTTGAAAACAGTGAAGGTGTTTTAGTGGAAAGTAATTGAGAGGGCACCCATCGTTCCATGATATAGCACCAAAAAGGAGAATTACAGAAAGAACAAGGGAAGAAATAGCCTGGAAAGTTACTTCTGGTACATAGTGAGCTCTGGAGACTGGGAAGGCTGTGCATAAGCACTCTTAAGCATCAAATCAGAACATGAGGCAGACTTGCAAACATTCCCCAAGCTGCATAGGACTCCATCCACATATGCTAAAAGCCCCACAGATGCTGAGGGCTCAACAACACCTCTGAGCAACCACTAAGCCGAACAATAAGCTGTCTGACACAGTGACAACTCCTAGGAAGCTAGGCTTTGAGATAAAGTCACATTCATTCCTGAATTACAGGTTATCTAATAATTAGTCATCAAATAAGCATGGCAGCATCAGTTGAGTTAGCTGCTTCTCCTGGGACTGTATATTGTAGGCAGAGGTATTTCTCCCCAGTGTGCGGAGGCCAGGCAGTCTGCCTTGCTCACTCTGAGGCTCCTGAGGGAAGAGTGGACTTGGACCCACATTTTGGAGTTTCAAGTTCCCTTCTCAGCTGCAAGGTTTTTCTATCTTATATACCCTAACCCAATAATGGGTCCCCAAATATACTCTCTTCCGATATAAACTTCTTTAGGACTCAAAGTCCTAGTCTTATATGCTAGTCCTTTTTGTGCTTGAACTGGCCGAAAAAATAATACCTTTACCTGTGCACCATACCCCCTATATTGAAATACACCCACCCCCACACATACCCACACACATGTATTTGACCTCTAACTATTCCAGTTGCCTCAGCAAAGTCCTAGGGAGAAAAGAGCTCAGAAAATGTATTCAGGTATGTATTTTCTCAGCCTTCCATCCCTCCTTTTATTTTTATTATAAACATTCTTAGTCTCTCCTTTATGTCCTATTATGGTAAACCAGATGAAATCCACTTTGCAGGTAAGATGGTATATAAACAATTGCTTGTTTAAGTACCGATGAAGTTGATTTTCATTTCCCAGTCCTCTGTTAGCCCTTTGACTTTGAGGCAGACAGTACACAAGGAGGTTTGAGGTGTATGACTGTCTTGAGAGCTCCCGAATCAAAAGACTTTCCTTGTGAGGTTCTATTTTTATCTTAGTGATGCTTTATAGCTCAGAGTGGGTTTGTTTACTTTACACCCTGTGGCAAGAGACCCAGTGACAAATTGGTGACAAATTTATGTGCTTTTAATTTTAGAAATGATTGAAAGTCTTTTGTAGACCATTGTGATAGCTGAGTTGAGCTATCCAATGCCTTAAGGATCAAAGAATGATCTTAGGGTAACTGATCAGTCTTTTCCATACCAAAGGTTTTCAGGTAATTTAGTATCTCATATGATCTACTACACAGTCACTGAAAGAAGGCAGGGTTGTGTGGTAGACAGGGCCCTGACATTTCCTCCTGGCCTCACACTGCTCCTCCACAAATGTATTGGATCAACTGCAAGTAGTTACAGGTATACATGCTCACCCTTCCTTCTATTCACTAGGACTGTAGGGATAGAATACCTTGTTCTTTGTAACTTGCAAAGCTTCTTTGAATGTGTTTGATAAAACCTGAAAAGCTTATTGGTGAGAAATTGTGTTATGAACTGCATGCACACACATACACATACACACATATACACATACCCATGCACACACACATACACATGCTTGCCTACACACACATTATCAACTTGTTTTGAAAGGAATTGTACTCACTTGTCTTCATGTTCTAGTGCTTAAAAAACTTGGCTCTTAATCCATTTAAAATGGATAAGCTGAAATTTTATCAAGAAAATAGTATTATTTTCCATAGTGACATGTGTTTTTCAGATACTTTTATGATTTTATAGCTACAAATAAATATTCCAAAAAAGCAATCATTAGGATTATTTTGAAGTCAAATTTTTTCCTGTTCAATTTGTTAGCATAATGCTTTCATATGCTAATTGTGTTTGTTTATGCATTTATGTTATTAAGTTTAAAAAATGGAACTTTGAGCTCCTATTTAACATGAACAAAAATCCATAGCTTTCGAATAAATAGAAGATGGAGCTTCTCCATTCTCCCATAAAGTAAGCCAGCTGGGCAGATGAGTCTTGAACCATACCCAAAACACAAATGCAAATGGGATGAGTATATTCTCATCTAAGATGACTTCTTTGGACAAACCAAACCATCATAGTGTACTACAAGATGAATTCTGGCAGCATGCTATTGAAGTTGGCTACATCCTGTTGTGAATGTTTATTTCAGCTCCTTCCTTTACTTTACTTTTAATTAGCATATACAAATTTCTTCAATTAGAGAAGAGTATCCCAAGCCCAAATCTGAGTGTTTTTCTTTTCCCACAGAATTATTTTGTGTCTATGTCAACAGAAAAGGGAATGCAAAAATCTTTGGATTTTCCTAACAAATGATGACTCCTTTATATTAGTTTAAAGATATTAATTTAAAGAATCATCAGACTGACATAATAAAACCACTCTTTTAGTTTTTTTTTTTTTTTTTTTGACAGGAAGAGTGGACAGTGAGAGAGAGAGACAGAGAAAAAGGTCTTCCTTTGCCGTTGGTTCACCCTCCAATGACTGCCATGGCCGGCGGGCTGCGGCCAGTGCACAGCACTGATCCGATGGCAGGAGCCAGGTACTTCTCCTGGTCTCCCATGGGGTGCAGGGCCCAAGTACTTGGGCCATCCTCCACTGCACTCCCTGGCCACAGCAGAGAGCTGGCCTGGAAGAGGAGCAACCGGGACAGAATCCAGCGCCCCAACTGGGACTAGAACCCGATGTGCCGGCACCACAAGGCAGAGGATTAGCCTAGTGAGCCATGGCGCCGGCCTAGGTTTTTAATAATTAATAAATCATGACTAATTTGAGATTTTTCTTTGAATTTTTTATTCTTCCATTTCCTTAAATTTCATAGGTAGAAATCATATTTTTGTGTGAAATTGGCTTTTGAAGTATAAATAGAATAGATTTTGGAAACACAGTGTGGTCTAGCTATCTGTTGCTTCAATTTCACTAAGTCCAATTGTGGCATCAATACAGCTGATAGAAAGGATTACCTAGGGGCCGACGCAGTGGCCCAGCTGGTTAATGCCCTGGCCTGAAGTGCCAGCATCCCATATGCACGCCGGTTCTGGCCCTGGCTACTCCACTTCCCATCTAGCTCTCTGCTATGGCCTGGGAAAGCAGTAGAAGATGGCCCAAGCACTTGGGCCCCTGCACCGGCATGGGAGACCCAGAGGAAGCTCCTGGCTCCTGGCTTCGGATCGGCGCAGCTCCGGCTGTTTCAGCCAACTGGGGAGTGGATCAGTGGATGTAGGATTCTCTCTCTCACTGCCTCTTCTCTCTGTGTAACTCTTTCAAATAAATAAATAAATCTTTTTTTTTTAAAGAAAGGATTACCTATAAATTTTGAATTATACTTCAACTATTATATCAGAAAACTTAGAGTTGGCAGTAATAGTTGACATTCTGGACAAAAGAAATCAGGCTGAGAAAGATATAATATTCCCTATTTCCTCTGTGAATAGTATGGAGATATGACCTTTATCATTTTAAAAGGAGCTTTTCCAGGAAGTTTGAGGTTTTTCCTACAGATTAAAATGTTTACTTGAAAGATGTTTGTGTTTTTCTACAGAACATATATGCTATTGAAGTTTTTATACAAAATTCCACTTTTCAAGTGTTTCAGACTCACTACATTCCTCTACCTTTGGGAGCTAAAGAGAACTGGAAAGATTAACTGTACCTAATCTTCTGATCATACCATAGGACAACAGTGAATCTGTTACACAGAGAAACAATTAGCATAGTCATCCTTACAGAATTAATAAAATAGTGTTCTATCTTGGCATTATGAAGTGATGAAGGATTGATTGTATAGCTTAATAAGAGATTTAATGTACCTCATGGAATTAATATCTTTAAATTCTTAAAGAGAATGTACCACGAGTTTCCCTCTTCTCTCCTGTTTCACATAAATAGTAGCAAAGGTATTGGAGACTATCAGAAATAAAAGACAAGAAATAGTAATGGAAGAAAGCACATTTGTGAAAGAACTTTAAGTCACACATTTTAAAAAATAAATACTATTTCTGCATGTAATATTGCTTGAGTGGTATTTTCTCTAAGCCAAGATTGCATAACAAATGAGTTGAAATGGAAAATTAATCTTTCGTGCAAAATAAAGATAAAAAAGGAAGAAAAGGAATGTTAGTTCCAATGGTTTCATATAGTGTGTAACCATTCATTCGTCATGGGAGTGAAAATATTTAATCAGTCTTGAACTGATGCACACATACTTTATCATGTTTAGTGACTTTTAGAGTGTCAGTTTGTAAAGTGTTTATCCAAGGAATGGACTTCTGGCACATGGATAAAATGAAAAGTGAAATGTTTAGTTCATAATAGGCATATTTTCCAGAATCTTTCTGAGTAACTATCCGGAGATGAATAGAAAGACTACAGGTCTGTGTTTATCTGGCTCATGCTGGCAGACGTCGCAGGCTCCAGCCTGGTATTAAAACTGAAGTGACATGGAATATCTTTGCAAAATCCCCAAACAATGACATCATTCCCTTAACAATATTGATAAAGTAAAACAAAGTAGGAGTTTGTTATTTCCCAATTTGGATTTCTTAGTTAACTACTTCAGATCCTTCCAGAAGATTTATAGTTGGGAAGCCTGTCCCACTAAGGCTTCCTTGGATAGATAGTCGAAGGCTGTATTTCACACATTTTACCTTGGGGCCATGTGGTAAATTTTAGGTGCAGGAATTTTCATTGTACAAATGGGTTTTTGTCTGTGGTTGCATTCTCTACATTTTTATAAAATCCATTGTCCATCAACAATGTGAGACTCCCTGACACTCTTTGAAGATTTGCTTGCTTCTGTCAGTCATAAAAAGAATAGTCTAGCTGGTGGTCTGTCCTGGCATTTCTCTGTTTTTTAGGTTTAGTGTATTCTGAATAGAAGTACTTTAGGACTATATGTTTCAGAGAGTTTCAAAATATTTCCTTCCAGTTTTGGTTGATAATTATAATTGTAAATGAATCAAAGAATTTCTGTCCTCTTATAAATTTAGTTGTAAAAACAGAATCTTTCCTGTTGTATAGGAGTGAGAAGAACTTTTCAATCACAATATTTCAAAATATATTTAGGGGCTGGCACTGCGGCTCACTTGGCTAATCCTCCACCTGCGGCGCCAGCACCCCAAGTTCTAGTCCCCGTTGGGGCACCAGATTCTGTCCTGGTTGCTCCTCTTCCAGTCCAGCTCTCTGCTGTGGCGTGGGAAGGCAGTGGAGGATGGCCCAAGTGCTTGGGCCCTGCACCTGCATGGGAGACCAGGAGGAAGCACCTGGCTCCTCTCACTGTCTAATTCTGCCTGTCAAAAAATTATATATATGTGTGTGTGTGTGTGTGTGTGTGTGTGTGTGTGTATAGGCCTAGCCTAGACTAAACTGTCTATAGAAATGACATTTTTCTCCAAGTTGATAGAGATTACAACTCCTAAAACCAAAAAGTATTAATGAAATCATCCTATCACCATATTTTTAGTTGGGATTCTAATCACTGTTTTTGAAACACATGTGGTGTAGGAGATAGAAAGGTTGAAAATAATGTAAGAAAGAAAAGATATGTTAATTTAGACTTTAAAAGAACAAAGTAGATTGGTTCAAGGTTAATAATTGATATTATCAAGTGAATTTAACCTTCATAACATACATCTTTTTTTAAGTTTTTATTTAATGAATGCAAATCTCATAGGTACAAACTTTAGGAATATAGTGGTTCTTCCTCCCATACCTGTCCTCCCACCCCACCTCCTACTCCCTCTTCCATCCATTCTTAAGGTTCATTTTTAATTATATACAGAAGACCAACTCTATACTAAGCAAAGATTTCAACAGTTTGCACCCCCCCCCCACATAACATATAAAGTACTGTTTGAGAACAAGTTTTGCAGTTAATTCTCATAGTAGAACTCATTAAGGACAGAGGTCCTACATGGGGAATAAGTGCACAGTGACTTCTGTTGTTAATTTAACAATTAACACTTTATTTATGACATCAGTGATCACCCAAGGCTTTTGCCATGAACTGCCAAGGCTATGGAAGCCTTTTGTGACCACAAACTCTGTCAGTATTTAGACAAGGCCATAAGTAAAGTGGAAGTTCTCTCCTCCCTTGAGAGAAAAGTACATCCTTCTTCAGTGGCTCACTGGGGTCTCAGTCACAGAGATCTTTCATGTAGGTCACTTTTTGCCACGGTATCTTAGCTTTCCATGCCTTAAATGCTCTCATAGGCTTTTCAGCCACAACCGAATGCCTTAAGGGCTAATTTTGAGGACAGAGTGTTACTTAAAGCGATTGTCTTTCTATGAGTCTGCTGTGTGGCCTGCTTCCCATGTTGCACATTCCCTCCTTTTTAATTCTATTATTATTACCAGGCACTTGATAGTATTTATATGATCTGTTTAACACTTAATCCTTTCTATATGTTCACTTTAACACTTAATATGATCACTTTAACAATTAAGATGGCATTTTCACCCCCAATTTTAATGGAATTTGGAGTCTCATGATGTTTTTAACTGCACCCTGAGAAGTAAGTCCATAGGACTGTATGCAGAACTATATAGCTTCAGAGTTGGTGAATTCAAGGGGCTTCCATAGCCTAGACAGCTCATGGCAAGAGCCTTGGGTGATTGCTGACGCCATAAATAAGAGTGCCAATTGTTAAATCTACAACGGGAGTCACTGGGCACATGCTCCCCCCGTAGGATCTCTGTCCTTAATGTGTTTTACTATGAAACTTAAAAACAATACTACTAGTCAAACAATACCCTATACCTTGTGTGGTTGTGTGAGGGCAGCCTGTTGAAATCCTTGCTTAGTGTATACCAAGTTGATCTTCTGTATATGAAGGTGATTGAAAATGAAACTTGATGAAGGGCGGGATGGGAGAGGGAGTAGGAAAGGGGAGGACTAGGGAAGGAGGAAGGTTGTGGGGTGAAAGCCACAACAATACAAAAGTTGCACTTTGTAAATTCACATTTATTAAATAATAAAAAGAATTTTAAAAAGTGATATACAATTAAATCTGAAAAAAGAACTATATAGCTTAACAGTTACCAACTTCCTCCTCCCTCTCTCATTTTTTACTGAGATTTATTTTAATTGACTTTATACACATTTGATTATATTAAGTAAAGAGTTCAACATATAGCATGAAGAAGAGAAAAAGAAGTAAAAAATATAAATAAATAAATAGCTGTTCCTCAGCAGTCAAGACAAGGGCTATTCAAGTCATTGCTTCTTCAAGTGTCAATTTCGCTTCTAGAGCTTTCATTTTAGGTGCACTATTCGTTCTCACAGATCAGGGAGAACATGCAGAATTTGTCCCTTTGGGACTGGTTTATTTCACTAAGTATGAAGTTTTCCAGCTTGATCTATTTTCATAACATACTTCTAATGTAGTAGAGTTTCCAGAAAGACTTTTTAAATAAACATGTACTAAGATTACTCTCGGAGGAAGGAAGGATTATTCTTGATAGAATGAAAGCATGAGAAAGTGAAACAGTTATAAGTGATTTTATCTATATATACATTTCACAGTATACCACAGAAGACATTTCTCAGGTTCCTCCAAAATCCAAGGCAAAGGCAGAAAACTCAGGTAGGGCAGAAATGGGAGCGAGGTAATCACAGGGTCTTCACTATGGCAAAGTAAATGGTACTGTGGTTAAGATCCAGCTCTGAGTACTGAAATTTGGCTCCTGGTTTTTGCATTCTGTTTTTTTTTTTTTTTTTTTTTTTTTTTTTTTTTTTTTTTTAGTTGTCTGACTTTGAGAAAGTTGTTCAAACTATCTATATCTCAATTTTCTCTTCTAACATGAGGATGATAATAGAGCAGTACCTGGCACACAGTAAGCACAGTATACTTGCTTGACATTCTTATTTTTGATGTTTTTCCTAATGGCCTAATACAAAGGTTCAAGTCTGAATATTCTCTGCAGTTAATGAAGCTTCACTAGAGTGTGAATCTGACTAATCCCTAGACAGCTGACAGGAGCTCAGGGAGTTTATTGGCTCCCCAGCCTGGGATAGAAGTGAGCCAAGTTTTCTAAAGTCAAGATAAGGAAGAAAAAATTAGATATTAACACTTTTAGGGGGGAGGGAAGGGCTAGTAGAACAGTCTTCCAGATATATCTATCTTGAAAAGAGATAATTTGGTCAATATTGAGTGACCTTTTGCTAGTTGAGTATTTTTTTTTCATTGTGAGAACGTTAACATTACAAAAACATTTGCATATTCTCATTTTTTGGTGTGTACTCTTACATACAACAGCCATGGAAAACCTTGAAAAGTACCCCAAAGGATTTTTTTGGACTGACTTGTTCTCCATTTGTCTTGAAAAGCAGTATGGTCCTGGACTTGGGCCGGTAGAAATCACAGCTACATTTGCCTTGCAAACTTGTAATCAGTGTCAGTAGAGGGAAGTAATGGCATAAATTCCTGCACCCTTGAAGTCACGCATCTGTGGGCCCTACCCAAGGAGGAAGAGAGCAACAATGTCTAGGTCTATAGCAGGCTGATTAATTTGGGGGTCAGAGGGTAGTTTTCTTGATTTGTTGTTGGAATTCAATGTGATCATGTAACTGTTGTCTTTAACATGGTCACAAAACATGAGAAAGGGTACAATACCCACAAGATTTTTCCCCAAACAGTATGCATTTTTCTGCTTTACATGTGGGAATTTCCTACAAAAGTCCAAGGTTTTCCACAGCTCCTGTCCTGCCTCTTCGTACCCCAACCCAAGGTCACAATTCCATTCCTGGTCAGAGTTCCCTAAAGAGAAACATTAGCATATTTGCAAAGAAAATATATCCAAGTCCCTCTGGTAGTGCTGTGGCGTGGAGTTTTGCATCTATACTGCTTTTTGAAAGAGAAGGTTGTTACTGGCACATGAAACCCTAGATTAGTGTGAATTGATGTAGATTTTCGCATGCTACTTCCAGAAAATTGTCTCTGTTATGTATATTATTTAAACCACTAAAACAGTTCCCCCAAGTGACTGGAGGTTATTTTTTAATGTTATGAAAATATACCCTTACAAAATAATTCATGAAGTCTTTTTGTTGGTTTTTGTTTGTAGTCTTTACATTGTTAGCAATATAAATCATGAGTGTTTCTGGGAAGAAGTCATGAGTTGGTCAATGCTATTTGATTTGAGGACACTGTAATTAAGTTAAAGAGATAGAGAATGTTTGACATGGCTTTCAAAGTTGGTCTAAGAAAGGTATGAGGACTGATAATGATATTGCATCAGCTACCACTCCAGTGTTTAATTAACTGAATATTCAATACAATATCAGATACCCTTTTCTTCTTGTGGGATCTGAAACTTACACTTCACTCTTTGAAGGTTGATTTTCATTTCAAGCATTCAATGACAGTTAAAAGTGTGTTTGAATATTTGTCTACGTACTTTATAGTTATTGATTTAGAAAAATTAAAATAAAGATTCATTAAAAATAAGAAAATACTCTTTAATATTCAAACTGTGAGTCAAAATGCTTGTATAATCAAAAATAAAAAAAGAAGAAAGAAATTCTTTTACTGCATCTGAAGTTTCTGAAATTCTCCAGTATGATGATGGCTTAGAAGAGAAACAGTGCTTTGTAGGTTGACCTACATATTTTTAGAATCTGTGTTAAGAGCCCTTTAATTTGTTTTCTTAGTTATGAATGTAGCATTTAATACTTATGAAACTCATACAACTTTTCTTTTCCCCTTTAGTCACATCCCATAAGTTTCTGGTTAGATCATGAAAATTGAGATAATACTTACAGTCTGTCTTCTGTATCTGTGGGTTTCACATCTACAGATTTAAACAACCACATATGGAAAATATTCAGAAAAAATACTTGTTTGTGGTACTAATTTACTCATGTTTTTTCTTGTTATTATTCCCTAAACAATACAACAACTATTTACATTGTATTAGGTATTCTAAATGATCTTGAGTTATATTTGAAGTGTATAGGATGATATATGTAAGCTGTATGCAAATGCCATTCTATTTTACATAAGGAATTTGAGCATCTGCAGCTTTTTATATCCTTGTGTATGCTGGAAGAAAGTCTGGAAGGATGCTTTATTTGAAATTTATGTTTTATCACCTCTTCTATTTATGTGGCTAAGCCATGTTCTGATATATAAGCTTAGAGAATTTCAACTTCATTTTCAAAGCAACTTCTATATTTACAGTAATATTTGCACAGGGTATTTCACATTGTTGTACCATTAAAGGTGCTTTTTATATAATACTGAAGAAAATGTGAAATTCTGTTTTAATAAAACACTTAAATTCCTAATATAAATACCTAGGGTTTTTTCCATTGCCATCCCCAAAAACATGTATGTGTACAGTTGTTCAGCATTTTAGTGTTTGTGTAAGCTCCATAAGTTATCCTGCATTATAATATTTTAGTAGACATGCCCAAATAATAAGTACAACAAGCAGCAACATGTAAAGTAGAGATAATTATCTTTATTGACTTGCTAACCCTACAGTTGGTAAATATTATGCTGATTTAGACCATGACTTTTTTTCATAACTTATTGTATAGCTTAGGGTCAAAATCTATGAAGAGTGTGAAGAAATCCATATCTAAGTAATTTTATAGTAAGATAGTTGTAAAACTAGTAACCGTAAATAATTAATTTAGTGCTATTTTGATATTCAAAAAACTAATTGTTTTAAATATTTACTTATTTGAAAGGCAGAGTTACAGAGACAGGAGGAGAGAGAGGAATCTTCCATCTGCTGGTTCATCCCAAATGCACACAACATCTAGGACTGGGCCAGACCAAAGTCAGGACCCAGAAATTCACTTGGATCTCTCACATGGGTGGTGGGAGACACAAAGACTTGGGCCATCTTCCACTGCTTTCCAAGGCACATAGGTAGGATGCTGGATCAGAAGTAGAGCAGGGGCTTGCACTGTGGCGCAGCAGGTTAATGCGCTGGCCTGAAGCACCGGCCATCCCATATGGGTGCCGGTTCGAGAGCTGGCTGCTCCAGTTCCCATCCAGTTCTCTGCTATGGCCTGGGAAAGCAGTAGAAGATGGCCCAAGTCCTTGGGCCCCTGCACCCATGTGGGAGACTCAGAAGAAGCTCCTGGCTCCTGGTTCCTGGCTCCTGGCTCCTGGCTCCTGGCTTCGGATTGGCACAGCTCCAGCCATTGCGGCCAATTGGGGAGTGAACCATCAGATGGAAGACCTCTCTCTCTGTGTGTAACTCTTTCAAATAAATAAATAAATCTTTAAAAAAAAAACAAATATACCAGCCAGGACTTGAACTGGCACCCATATAGGATGCTGGTGTTGCAGGCAGCAGTTTAACACTGCTCTACAACACCAGCCCCCAAAATAATTAATTTTAAATGAATATTTAATGTCAAAATCTAAAATTTCACAGCTAATTTCAGATACAATGCTTACCGTTTGATATAGAGTAATCTAGTGAGGTAAATGATATGTTTTATAGTGGAGTGAGTAAAAGATGAAATATTGAGTTGGGCTTTTGTCTAATGGTTAAGACACCTGTGTCCCATCTCAGACTGCCTGAGTTCAATACCCATCCCAGATCCTGGCTTCACCTTCCCACTAACACAGACCCTGGCTCAAGTCATTGGGTTTCTGTTACCCCCATGGGAAATTCAGATTGAACTTCCAGATCCTGGCTGTAACCTGGGACTGTGGGCATTTGGAGAGCAAAGTAGTGGATGTGAACTGTCTCGAAAAGAAGGGAGGAAAGAAGGAAGGATGGAGGCAGGGAGTGATGCGAAAAGGAAAGAGAGAGAGAGAGAGAGAGAGAGAGAGAGAGAGAGATAAAAGATGGAATATTCTGACTCACAAAAAATAGAATATAAATTTAAAGATTAGGCTTACAGCTAGTTGCTGTAAAAATATAGGTGTAGAAAGACACTGGCATTTTTTATTTGGTAAATTATTAACTTTATTCTAAAATAGATTCTATTCATGTTACAAATCAGAAGCAGATCACAACTCCTAAGGTTTTCTGTTTGAAATTCCTCTCTAGGTAAATCAAGCAATTGGAAAAACTGACAATCAAGATAGTAGCAAAGCTAAAACAATTTAAAAATCATTGAATCAAGGTATCAAGGTATTAAGATTCAGAGGAGTGCCGGCGCCGTGACTCACTAGGCTAATCCTCTACCTGTGGCACCGGCACCCAGGGTTCTAGTCCCAGTTGGGGTGCTGGATTCTGTCCCAGTTGCTCCTCTTCCAGTCCAGCTCTCTGCTGTGGCCCGGGAGTGCAGTGGAGGATGGCCCAGGTCCTTGGGCCCTGCACCCGCATGGGAGACCAGGAGGAAGCACCTGGCTCCTGGCTTCGGATCAGCACAGTGCAATGGCCTCAACCACCGGCTGTAGCGGCCACTTGAGGGGGTGAACTAATGGAAAAGGAAGACCTTTCTCTCTGTCTCTTTCACTGTCTAACTCTGCCCATCAAAAAATATAAAAAAAGATTCAAAGGAGCAAAATCAACTTATGGATAATAAATTTCTGCCAAAAGTAGATCTAGCTTTTTAGATTTCTAGAAATTAAAAGTAGATATAATTTGCTGAATTTCTAGAATCCAGAAGGCTTGATTTCTAGATATTAACCTCAGGCCAAATAAATTCCAAAAGGATTAATAAATGTGAAACTCTGACTCAGATTCAGCCCTTAAGGTATTCTGGTCTGGCTGAAAAGCCCATAAGAGCATTTCAGGTATGGAAAGCCAAGACACTATTACAAAATATGTCCTACGTAAAGATCTCTGTGAAAGAGACCCGATTGGAAAGAAGTGGCCATCAAAAAAGATGTACTTTTCTCTAAAGAGGGGAGAGAATTTCTACTTTGCTCATGGCCATGTCTAAATACTGACAGAGTTTGTGCACTCAAAAGGTTTCCATAGAGTAGGCAGCTCATGTCAAGAGTCTTGGGTGATCACTGACTTCATACATAAGAGTGTTAATTGTTAAATTAACAACAGGAGTCACCGTGTACTAACTCCCCATGCAGGACTTCTGTCCTCAATGATTTGTATTATGAGAGTTAACTGTAAAACTAGTTTTCAAACAGTTATTTTGTGTGTATGTGTGTGTGCGTGCAAATTGTTGAAATCTTTGCCTAGTATAGAGTTGGTCTTCTACATACAAAGTTAATTGGAAATGAATCTTAATGGAGAATAGGACTGGCAAGGAGAGAGGGAGGAGGAGGGGTGGGAGTGTGGGTGGGAGGGTGGGTATGGTAGGAAGAACAACTATATTCCTAAAGTTGTACTTACAAAATTTGTATTCCTTAAAAGAAAAATTAAAAAATATAAAATAAATCAATGTTAAACTGCAAATGTTAATTAGAAAAAAGTATTAGGAAATATTTAAGGGATTTAGAATGAGGGGAAACTTTGCAAGTATCATAGACACAAAATGGTTTTTATTTATTCATAAGTAATAAGTAAATAAATTAATAAATATCACTGATTTATTTCTAATATTTATGTACTTATTTCTCAGTGATTCATTTGTGAGTCTGCCACTAAATAATGAATTGCAGAGGAAATGTAATGGTCAAGTTAGTTTTCAAGTTTTTCCAAGATTTTGTAATCCTCATATTTTTCCACATACATACATTGTCTCTAGTTCATCTCACTTTTATTAATTTTTATTTCTCTCAAAGTTCTAAGTATAGACATGGTTGGAAAATTCAATTAGTACCACAAGCCTTGTAATGAAAAACAGAACCCTTTGTCCCACTTTTCCCTATCCCCTTTTACATTTTTATTAGCTGTTTCCTAAATATTTTCTACCATATTTTTCAGTAAAGTACTTGTACTGCTATTTCATTATTTATCAGTTGGATATTATCTGTTAACTTATGATAATAGTAGATGGGATTTAGCTCGCTTTCATAGTGCCCATCCCACTGCCTCTTCTTTTTTCGAATATATTTTTCATAAATATATGTTAGAAGAGTTTGATTAGGAAGGTTGTCCAGGAGACATATAATACAGAATACATATAATTAAATAATATTTTAAACATGCAAGTTCTCAGAAAATGCATTCTTCCATCACAATTATTAGTTTTGATAGTTGGAGAATCCTACTTAAAAATTATTTTTCCTTATAAAATTGAAGGTATTCCTTTGTTATTCTAAAATAATCAAGGTTGCTTTTAAGATATCTGTTAGCATTCATACTGACATTCCTTGTATTTGATCTGTTTTTTTTTTCCCCCTGTTAGAAACACTTAAGTTTCTCACTATTACTGGTGTCAAAGCACATATCTTGGGCCTGAGTGTAATTTTTTTTTCCAATTTACCTGTTGGAAAGTTTTGTGTGTCTGCATCTGTGTGTGTGTGTTTCCTATTTGGAATATCATGTGCTTCTGTCCTAGAGTTAGTCTAGAATAATAATCTGATTTGATTGAATGAGATATTGTTTCTAAAATTGAAATAGATTGATAAAAGTTTGAATGTGTATAAACCAACCATGAAGAAATGTTGTGCACTTAGGTCAGTGTTTGGGTTTGAATATAAGGACTATGGCTCAGCAGGTAATTGATTTGTACGATGTGAGTGTAAAAGGTAGGAACAGAAACTGCAAGAGTTGATAAGATCACCCCATGGAGATGGAGTCTGTGAGTGAGCAGTGACTCAAAACCAAAATCTTAGAAAACACTACATTTGAGCTGTTGCTAGAGGGTAAGGATTGTTGCTAGAGGGAAAGCAGAGAGGGAAGTCAATCCAAAATGAAAAGAAAAACAGAACAGTGCTATGTTACAGAAGTCCAGGTGCACCAAAAGTAGTAGAAATGCTCGAGAACCACTCTAATGTATACCTAAGACAAATATTCATTTGTGTTAATGATGAGAAGAGACTGTGAACCCTTATCAAAGATCATTTTATTTTGATTTTGGTCTACTTTGAGAAAGTGAGTCAGAAGCTGTGTTGCAGTAGTTTTAAGAAAATAATGAAATGGAAATTGTAAACTACTTCTGTCAGGGTTGGAGAGGGACAGAAGGAGGCAGGCTGGATAGAGTATTGAGGAAGAAGAATAACCTTATGGCCTGTTTTTAGAATCACTTTCAGTAGCTACATATGAAGGCAGAGATATTTTAAGGCCCATACTGTGAGAGAGAATCTGATTTTCAAAGCAGACAATTATTGTAATCACAAAACACAAGAAATGATGATGTAAGTACTGGTGGCTGAGAAAAAAGAATCATGGAAGGAGTTGAGTAAGTGTAAGTGTAAGGTATGGCACAATCATGATGAAATAGGGATTGGGGGGAGCACCAGAGGACAAAACTAGGGTGTCTCCCTTTCTTGATTCTCTGAATTTGGGGTGTAGGAATGGGGAGATATAAAAGTGAAGAGTATTCTAGGTAGCCTACTTTGGTCAAGTGAAAGCCATGCTTTATAAAGAAAAGAGAGTGAATAAACATTTGGGGGAAAGAAGGTATGGGGCTAGAAATATTTTCCTCTTGCTAAATGAAAAGGAATCCAGAAGGCTTAAGGATAGAGTTGCTAGAGTCAGTCAGTGGTGGGTGTTGTGGAACTGCAGTCCACAGGGACAAAGGCACAAGGAGCAGAAGGGGTACTTATATACTGAGGACTGGAGGACTGGAGGCTCGTAACAGTACCACAAGAACTGGAGAACTTCCTTGCAGAATTAGTTTAAGGGCAAGTGCTAATGATTGACCGACCCACCATGGAACATTGTTGTAGTTCAGTTTTTGTAAGGGAGCCTCTGTGGTATATTATCTTAACCTCCTTAGAAATGGCTACAGAAACCACGGCTTGTGTTTTATTGGGAGGAGGATATTATTTCCTCTGGGTAACTAAGAATGACAGAAGAGATAATTGAAAAAATAGAGGAATACTTGGTCCACAGAATACAGGAAGGGTGTCAAAGTTCCTCAGTGACATATACCTTGTAATGACATCTCTTGCTGTCTGACATTTTGTTCTTCTGATATTCAGAAATCACAGGATATGCACTCTATAGATATAAATGAAAAATGGAAGGATTTTTCTTTTATGTTATATACTATATTTGTATCTTCAAAATGTTAGCTGCCAAATCTAATTAGTTCAAAAATATTTCTGTGGTAGTGCTTGTTTTCTGCCTCAACTGCCATAACAAAGGTCCTCGCTCAACTCTTATAAAAAGTGGTATTCCACTCAGTGTGGCAATGCTATGCAGTTTTCAACATGCCAGGAATATCTTACAAATATTATTGGGCTAGTGAAGCATAGATGTATCCAAGCATGAAGTACATTTTTTAAATGCCAAATATTATTTGATTATTATTTTTTTCCAGCCTCAGAGCTCTGAATTTACCTAGTGATAAAATGTAGGTTTCTGTGGACAAGGTTGTAGTGAGTCACTAGTATCAGTGAAAGGAGCTTTATCACATTTCTAATTGTAATGCCACAAACCAGGTATCTCTTACATGTATTGAATCTCTACCTAAGATGAGGAAGGGAGACCTTTGCAGTCTGTGTGGGTGATCTTTCTGATGTGTTGTTGGATTCAATTGGCTAGAATTTTGTTGAGGATTTTTGCATATGTGTTCATCAGTGAAATTGGTCTGTAATTCTCTTTCTCTGTTGCATCGTTTTCAGGTTTAGGAATTAAGGTGATCCTGGCTTTGTAGAAAGAATTTGGGAGAATTCCCCCTCTTTCAATTGTTTTGAATAACTTGAGAAGAATTAGAGTTAGTTCTTTAAGTGTCTGGTAGAATTCAGCAGTGAAGTCATCTGGTCCTGGGCTTTTCTTTTTTGGGAGGGCCTTTATTACTGATTCGATTTCTGTCTTGGTTATGGGTCTGTTTAGGTTTTCTGTGTCTTCATGCTTCAATTTAGGTAGGTTATATGTGTCCAGGAATCTATCCATTTCTTCTAGGTTTCCCAGTTTGTTGGCAAACAGCTCTTTTTAGTAATTTCTGATGATTCTTTTTATTTCTGTGGTGTCTGTTGTTACATTTCCTTTTTCATCTCTAATTTTATTGATTTGGATCTTCTTTTTTTGGTCAGTTGGGCCAATGGTGTGTCAATTTTGTTTATTTTTTCAAAAAAACCAGTTCTCTGTTTTGCTGACCTTTTGTATTTTTTGATTCAATTTTGTTGATTTCTTCTCTAATTTTAATTATTTCTTTTCTCCTACTAGTTTTGGGTTTGGTTTCTTTTGTTTTTCTAGATCCTTGAGATGCATTGGTAGCTCATTTATTTGGTGCCTTTCCAATTTCTTCATGTAGGCACCTATTGCTATAAACTTTCCTCTTAACACTGCTTTTGCTGTATCCCATAAGTTTTGATATGCTGTGTTGTCATCTTCATTTGTTTCCAGAAATTCTTTTATTTTTCTTTTGATTTCTTCATTGACACACTATTCATTCAGGAGCATGTTGTTCGGTCTCCATGTGTTTGCATATGTTCTTGAAATTCCTGAGTTGCTGATTTTCTGCATCATTCTGTTGTGGTCCAAGATGCATGGTATGGTTTCGATTTTTTTGAATTTGCTGAGACTTGCTTTATAGCCTAGTATGTGGTCAATCCTTGAGAAACTTCCATGCACTGCTGAGAAGAATGTGTATTCTGCAACTGTAGGATGAAAAATTCTGTAGATATTCTGTTAGGTCCATTTGGTCTATAGTGTCAATTTACTCTGCTGTTTCCTTGTTGATTTTCTGATTGATTTGTCCATGGTTGAAAGTAGGGTATTTTTTTTTTTTTTTGACAAGCAGAGTGGACAGTGAGAGAGAGAGACAGAGAGAAAGGTCTTCCTTTGCCGTTGATTCACCCTCCAATGGCCTCCGCGGCCAGCGCGCTGCGGCCGGCGCACCGCGCTGATCCGATGGCAGGAGCCAGGAGCCAGGATCCAGGTGCTTTTCCTGGTCTCCCATGGGGTGCAGGGCCCAAGCACTTGGGCCATCCTCCACTGCACTCCCTGGCCACAGCAGAGGGCTGGCCTGGAAGAGGGGCAACCGGGACAGAATCCAGCGCCCCGACCGGGACTAGAACCCGGTGTGCCGGTGCTGCTAGGCGGAGGATTAGCCTAGTGAACCACGGCGCCGGCTGAAAGTAGGGTATTAAAGTCCCCTGTTACTATTGTATTTGAGCCTATGTCTCCCTTTAGATCCCTTAACATTTCTTTTAAATAGCCAGGTGTCCTGTAATTTGGTGCACATATATTTATAATAGTTATGTCTTCCTGTTGAATTGATCCCTTAATCATTACATAGTGCCCTTTTTTGCCTCTTTTAACAGTTTTTGTGTTAAAGTCTATTTTTTCTGATATTAAGATGGCTGCACCAACTCTTTTTTGGTTTCCGTTGTCATGGAATATCTTTTTCCATCCTTTCACTTTCAGTCTGTGTGCATCTTTGTTTTTGAGATTTGTTTCTTGTAAGCAGCAAATAGATGGGTTTTGTTTTTTAATCCATTCAGCCAGTCTGTGTTTTTTAACTGGAGAGTTAGGCCATTTACATTCAAGGTGACTATTGATAAGTAACAACTTTGCCCAGCTATTTTTCCATAAATATTCCTATTTTTTACTTTGGATTTCCTTTGTACTTTTCCTAGATTTTCTTCCTTTACTTTCTTTCATAATGATGACCATGTTTTCTGTGTTTCTGTGTGCAGCACATCTTCACATCTTTAAGCATCTTCTGCAGGGCTGGATGGGTAGTGACAAATTCTTTCAATTTCTGTTTGTCAGGGAAGGTCTTTATTTCACCTTGGTTCATAAATGAGAGCTTTGCAGAGTACAGTATTCTGGGTTGGCAGTTTTTTTCTCTTAAGATTTGGATTATATCTCAACATTCTCTCTTAGCCTGTAAGTTTCTGATGAGAAGTCCGCCATGAGTCTAATTGGGGATCCTGTGAAAGTAATCTGGTATTTGTCTTGTGCACATTGTAGAATCTTTTCTTTATGTTTTACTATGGAGATAGAACTGGTGCCCATATGGGATGCTGGTGCCACAGGAGGATTAACCTTTTGTACCTTGGTGCTAGCCCTAGTCGTGGCTATTCTATGTGCTTCCTGTACTTGGTTGTCCTGTTCTTTCTCAAAATTAGTAAAGTTTTCTGTTATTATTTCACCAAAAAGGCCTCCTGATCCTTTCTTTCCATGCCTTCAAGGACTTATAGAACCCATGTATTGGGTCATATAGTATCCTATAGATTACTAACAGTGTTTTTTATAGTTCTAATTTCTTTTTTGTGTGTTTGGTCTGAGTATATAATTTCCTGTGCTTTGTCTTCTAAGTCAGATATTCTTTCTTCTGCTTCATTGATTCTGTTGTTGAGGCTTTCCACTGCATTTTTTCTTTTTCTATTGAATTCTCTGTTTCCAAGATTTCATTTTGATTTCTCTTTAAGATCTCAATTCCGTGGGAGAAATTTTCTTTCATGTCATCCATCAGTTTCATTAGTTCATTCATTTGTTTCTGGTTACTTCTATGTAATCCTATGATTATTTTTTTTTTGAATTCCATTTCTGGCATTTCTTCAATTTCATCATCTTCACAACCTAGTATTGAAGTGTTGTTTTCCTTTGGGGGCATCATGTTGTCTTCCTTATTCTTGTTTCTTGAATTGGTGCATTTGTTATTTGGCATTTATGGAGATACTCCTTGGTTTCTTCTTTGTTTTTTCCACTGTGGCAGCTTTTATCTTTGGACTATGTCTGAGTAGATTCATGGTGTGTCAGCTTTCAAGGAATACTTAGAGGCATGCGGTGGTGTGGCCAAGGAGCTCTGTTCAGTGCTCCAAGGTGAAGGGTGTGTCTGATTTGATACACCCAGGTTTGGTATGGTAAATCTCTCTCTCTCTTTTTTTAATATATATATATATATATAATATATATTATATATATATATCAGTAGTTAGGTTTCTTCTTGTATGTTGATGTGGACTCAGCTGAACTCCTCTCCTCATAGGAGACCAGTGCCTGGGCTCTAGCCCCAGTGGGAATATTATTTGTCAGCTCTGCCACAAGGACCACACAAAGGATCTGTGCAGTTCTCAGTATAAGCTCAGATTCAGCAGCAATGTCCCTCGCCAGGTTACCAGGGAGCCCTGAGTGTGTGGAGCCTCCCACAGTGACTGCCCAAAGTTCCAACCACATCCTGAGTCTTCCCATGCACCCTCATTGTTTTTACACTCCCAGCACACAAGCCACCCATAGTCACAAGTGCCCAACTCCATCTGTTCTCCCCACCAGACTCAGGAGTCTCCACTTGGAGAGCCAATGCAGCTGTTATGTTTGTCCAAAATGGGACCTTCTCTCTATCAGCTTGTCACACGACACCTGTTACAGGGTGATCAGGGAGAGAGAAAACAGGCCCCCCCTTTGTTTTTTCTCCTCAAGTTTGGCAGATACACTATCCCCAACAGGGCTCCAAGCCTGATTCCCTCTTGGCTCTTCCTGCAACTCTTTTGCCAGTTTTTGGGGCTGCTGCAGTCTGATCCGACCTCACTGTACAACATTGCTGTGGAGGCTTTCAGCTATTGGGGTCCTGAGTTGTGTGTGTCCTTGCCTTCCACATAGGTCCACTGTGTCCATCCAATTTGCATAGAATTTCCTCTGCTGTTTTCTCCCTAACTCTTCCCTGAGATTGCACTCTTTCCACTTTTTTTTAAACTATCTTCTAGACTAGAGCAGCAAGCTCCTCCCTACTCCACCATCTTAATCCAATCCCTCAGGTACTCTAATCTCAGCTTCTGCCCTCACACTGTTGATCTTTTTGCTTCTCTGTCCCACTTTTCTGCTCACCCACCTCTCTTCATGGAGTAAGACCATCAGAATGGAGCCATTTCCTCTTTCTGTATATGAAATTTCTTCTGCATATACATATTTTTCTCTATCTTCTCCTTTTCTTCTTATAGTCTGTGGCAAGTATCTCCTCTTGTTAGAATCTCCTTTGGATCATTTCTCCTCCTAATTTCAACTTCTTTGTAGCCATTAATATATATTTCATTACCATCATAAAATGGCTACTTAAATAACAAGAAAAGAAACCAAATGCAGGGCTGACCCTGTGGCATAGCAGCTAAAGCCCCCACCTGCAGTGCCAGCATCCTATGTGAGTGCTGGGTCAAATCCCACCTGCTCCACTTCTGATCCAGCTCTCTCCTATGGCCTGGGAAAGGAGCGAAAGATGGCCTAAGTGCTTGGGCCCCTGTACCCTCATGGGAGACCCAGAAGAAACTCCTGGCTTCCGATCAGCGCAGCTCCAACTGTTGCAGCCAGCTGGGGAGTGAACCAGTGGGTGGATGACCTCTCTCTCTCTGCCTCTCCCTCTCTGTATAACTCTTTCAAGTAAATAAATAAATAAACTTTTTTAAATAGAGAAACCAAATGCAACTCCTTGAATGTGCATGCTTTTTCTACTCCTTTTTCCTTATAAGAGGTAGTGAAACAGAAAGACAGGGCTCTTTCTGTTCACTTCCCTAGTGCTTACAGTATACAGGACTGGACCGGGTTGGGCCAAATCTGAGAGCCAGCCTCTCAAACCAGGTTTTGTATGTGGGTCACATAGCCCCAACTGCTTGAGCCATTACTTGCTGCCTCTCAGGATCTGCATTAGCAGGAAACTGGAATAGGAATCAGACTTGGAAATTAAACTCAGGCATTCCAATATGGGATGCAGGTATCTTAACTGCTAGACCAGACAGCCACCTGCCTCTACTAATTGCAATGAACTTGTTTGCTCCTATGGATGCCATGCTCTGTTACCCATCTCCAGAATTGCTTACTTGACTGTCAACTATTGTGGTATACTGTTGGTTGCTAGTCTTCAGGTCCTTGAGGTTCACCATTTGGCCTGTTACCTTAGGATCCCATTTTCCCACTCTATTTTAATGAGCCCAACTGTCTGACGTACTCCTACCAACACTCTTGGCCTACAGAAGAATTCCAGCATCTGTGTTCAGCAATACTCTTATTGTTTTTGCCAGTGCATTCTTGATGGCCTTGGTAAATGGTGGGACCTCAGGGAGCTCTCAAGGAATCATCCCTTTCTTAGTTTTCTGAACTCCCTTTACATATGTGGAAATATACATTTGTCTCTAGAAACTGCCTTGACAGTTGCAGCAGGTCTACTTTTCTATGCATTAGCCATTATTAATTCCACACCTATAAGAGAAGAACCATTTGCTGAATCTCTCAACTATATGCTGCTAATTTTTGTAGCTTTTTGGGTATGTAATCCCTTTTTTTCTTAATAAGCCTAGCACTGATCTAGCTGATTTTTGCTGGATATCACCTTTATCATTGTCCTGAAAGTTGAGAGAAGAGCTGAGGCACTTTTCGGGGATTGAGGGGGCATTTGTTGCAGTATCTCCTGGCACGGGGAAAGTGCTAGCTCTTATTAGAGAATACTATATGATTTCTACAAATTAATAAGGCCTTTGATGATCTGTTGGGGTGACCATCTCGATAGTTCCATCTTTTGTTTCAGAATCCCAGATTTTCTTAGCTTCATTTCTTTTTTTTTTCTTTTTTTTTTTTATTTGACAGGTACAGTTCTAGACAGAGAGAGAGAAAGAGAGAAAGGTCTTCCTTCCATTGGTTCCAAATGGCCGCTATGGCCAGTGCTGCGCCGATCCGAAGCCAAGAGCCAGGTGCTTCCTCCTGGTCTCCCATGTGGGTGCAGGGGCTCAAACACTTGGGCCATTCTCCACTGCCCTCCCGGGCCAGAGCAGAGAGCTGGACTGGAAGAGGAGCAACCGAGACTGGAACCCGGTGCCCATATGGGATGCCAGCGCTGCAGGCAGAGAATTAACCAAGTGAGCCATGGCGCCAGCCCCTCTTAGCTTCATTTCTAACTTTAGTTTGGCAGACCTCCTTTGAGCATATAAATGTCTCTGGATCCGTGGGACTCTATCGGGTCCTGTTTTCATTGCCTGGTTGGCTCTGTGCTCCATCTGTATGAAATGATTGTTTCCTCCCAAGCCACCAAGGAGGTCTCAATCAGTCTTTAATTGCTTATTAATGTCTTGGATGTCTTATTATCCCTGTGCAAGGTATTAGTACAACTTAGCAGTAGTCACCCACTCCACTGTCTATGGCATTCTCACAATATTTTCAGTGGCCTGAATCATCACACTGGAAAGGACAATCCTACACTAGGACTTTTTCTCAGATTGGCTCTGGTGATATCCTCAGCAATTGCTTGACCTCCTGTATCCCACACAACACTCAGGACAGTGGAATGGTGAGTGAACCTGTCCCAGAACTCCATCTTGCTGCCTGTTTTCTCAGACTACTTGTAGTTCTGGTATTAGTTCAGGTTCTCCAAGAAACAAATGCCAGGACTGTATTTATTGGGAAAAACAGGAAAAGAGCCTAGGAAGCTAGGAGAACTGCAGGTCTAACCTCTATCGAAGAAAGGTGAAGAATGGAGGCTATGTAGGAAAGTCAGCACAGCAGTCAGAAGATTTTGGCAAGGCCAGTGAGAATTTCTTCAGGCAAAGTTGCTGTTTAGAGGAGTCTTGTGTCTGCTAGGATTGCACCTCCATCTTGATCTGCTGTGCTCATTCTCTAGCCCTAAGCAGTCCCTTGGTTTCTTTTAAATGAAGTGATCGATTTAAGAGCATAGAAACTGAGACCCTTGGTAAGTTTTTTTTTTTTTCCCTGCACTTGGAAATCTGGAATATCTGAAACATGCATACTCATAGCTGCCATAGGAATGATAAATTATATTTATTTTATTTGTAATGGTTATCTTTAAATTAGTAATATTCATTTATTTGATATGTTTGCCTCTTTCCCAAATAGTCAAACACCTTCAAATTATTAAACTTTTCTTAACTCTATTCCACAAATTGTTGAACAATATTCTAGGTCTATCTTTTTTCATTTTTGTGAAGGATGTGGGATCTAAGGTCTGAGTCTAGGTTCTTTTTGCTGATGATGCTGTGGATATCCAAAGATTTCAACAGCATTTGTTGAAAAGACTATCCTTTCTGCATTGAGTTGCCTTTTTTTCTTTGTCAAAAATCAGTTGACTCTACCTAGCTGAGTCTTCTTTTGCACAGTCTGTCCTCGTTAGTTGATTGTGCATTTATTTTGTTGCCAATACCATGGTGTGTTTATTACCCCATAGTTAAGTGTTGAAGTTGGTTAGTTTCACTCATCCCTTGTTCTGGATGGTGTTGACAATTCCAGGTCTTTTGCTTTTCTATATAAACTTTATAATTATTTATTGTTATCTATAAAATAACTTTCTGGGAATTTGATTGGCATTGCATTTAATAAGTATATCAAATTGGGAAGAACTGATATTTTCACAATGTTGAGTCTTTCCATCCACAAACATGAAGTATCAAATATCTTTCCGTTTTATTTATTTCATCAGAGTTTGTTATGTCACATATATTTTATACTAATTTTACCAAGTTTTAACCTTAGTGTTCTGGTTTTTGATGCTATATAAATTTATGTATATATATGTATATATACACACACATTTGACTATATATATATACACATATATATAAATTACAATCATTCGGTGCTGATATAAGAAAGAAGTTGTGTTGTGTATATTGACTTATATCCTGTAATCTCTCTATACTTGTTTATTAGTTTCAAGAGTTATCTTGTAGATTGTTTAACATTTTCTACATAAGCATATTTCACCCCCAAATAAGTAAAGATTTTCTCCTTTTATTCTAGTCTATATACATTGTATTTCTTTTTCTTCTTATTGCTTTATCTAGAACATGCAATACAGATAGAATGGGAGCATTAGGATAGAATCCTCTACCATTATTCACAATCTCATGGGAAAAACATTCTATCTTTCACCATTAGATATGGTATTAGCCAAAGGTATTTTGTTATGATTTTATCAAGGTGAGGAAATACTCTCTAGCTTACTGAGTGTTTTTGATCATGAATGGCGTTAGATTTTGTCACAAGTGTGTTTGCATTGGTGGATATCATCATATGATCTTTTCCATTGTTTGTTGTGGTGGTGGATTACCTGGCTTGATTTGCATAACTGGAATAAATCTCACTTGGTTATGATGTGTACGCTCAGTATTTTCTGTGGATGTTTTACATATATATTCAAGAGAAAGATTGGTCTGTAGTTGTGCTTGCATATAGTATCTATGTCTTATTTTGGTATTACAATAATGCTAACCTTGTAGAATGATTTAGGAACTATTAAATCTATTTTCTAAAAAAGATTGGAGAGAACATATGTCATTTCTTCTTTAAAGTTTTGGTGGAATTCACCAGTGAATCTGAGTTTTATGTGTTCATATTTGAAATATTATTATTTTAAATGTTTTTCTATAGTATGATTTGGGCTTTTTTAATTAATTCTTTTATACATTTATTTTGGGGGTAGAGTGAGTGAGCAAGCTGCCCTCCACTAATTCACTTCATAAATGACCACAATGACCCCAGCTTGGGGGCCAAAGCTAGGAGCTGGGAACTTAATCAAGGTTACCACATGGGTGGCTGGAATCCAATTATTTGAACCATCACTGCTGCCTCCCAGTGTCTGCATTATCAGGAAACTGGAGTCAGGAGCAGGCCAGTATCAAATGCAGGCGCTCTGATATGGAATATTGGCATTTTACTGAGAGTCTTAACCAAGAAGATAAATACCAACCCCAGTGATTAATTACTGATTTATTGAATGGATATCTTCAGATTACTTTTAATAATTTTAGTAGTTTGTGTCTTTCAAGTAATTGGTTTATTTCTCCTAAATTATCAAATCTGTGGGCATTTAATGGTTCATAATATTCCCGCAAGTGCTGGCATTGTGGTACAGTAGGTTAAGTCACTGTGATGCTGGCATTCTATATCAGAATGCTGGTTTGAATCTCAGATGCTCCAATTCCATTCTAGTATCCTGCTAATGTGTCTCTCCCCTGTCACTATACCTTTCAAATAATCTATAGAAAAATAGTATTCTTATATTTTCCTTTTAATTTCTATGGATTAATAATGATAGCTCTCCTTCCTTCCTTCCTTCCTTCCTTCCTTCCTTCCTTCCTTCCTTCCTTCCTTCCTCCTCCCCTTCCCCTTCCACTTCTTCCTCCTCTTCCCCTCCCCTCCTCCTTTCTTCGTAATGTGTGTTTTGTTTTCTCATTTTTCCTTAATCAGCCTGGATAGAGGTTTGCCAATTTTATTGATATTTTTAAAGAACAGCTTTTGGTTTTGTTGATTCTCTGTTTTTTAGTTTTTAATTTCATTGATATCTGATCTAATTTCTATTGATTTTTGTTTTGCTTGCTTTAGGCTTAAATTACGCTTTTTACTCTACTAAAGGTTGATTCTCTAAAGTTTTATGTTATTGATTCTGGAACTTTCTTCTTTCCTAATATGACTATTTGATGCTATAAATTTTTACCTATGTTCTGCTTAGATGCACCACAGAAATTTTTACATATTCTTGTTTCAAATACTTTGTAATTTCTCTGGAGACATTCTCTTTGACCAATGAATTATTTAGAAATGGTTTAGAGATTTTCCTGTTATCTTTCCATTATTGACTAATTCAATTTTATTATGGTCAGAGAGTACACGTTGTATGAATTCAGTTCCTTTACTTCTTTCCTATACCTACCATGTAATTATGAAACAACATGGGACTTTTGTGTAAGTTAAAACTAATGCCAATATGTCCATCTGCTGGGGATACTAAACCACTGCCAAAATGGGGTGACTACACTCAACACATCCACTGTATTTATCTATACAATTTGTATCACTTGGCTCAGAAGAAAGTTTGCATAGATCCTGCCAAACAGTCACTTTCATATTTGCATATGTGTAATTTAAACAAAGGGAATACTCTGTTATTGGTAATTTCTTGTTTTCAAAAGTAGGTGAGTAGGACAGTAATGGTTTGATCATTAAATTACATGAGCTGAAAATTGTTAAAAATCTTAGGATTAGTTTAGGTTTCCTTTCCTTGAAAAAGAAATAGGTGGATGGGAACTCTAAGAAGCCATAATCAAAATTGAGGAGTACATAGAATCATTGAACTATGAAACACCTGTGCCTAAATCATGCTGTCTTCCAGTTTGCATGGCTGAGAGAAATACTTTGTGTTCAAGATCAGGGAAAGAAGCCATCAAAAAAGGAGAAATTTTTAACTGCGGGAAATAGGAAACAATGGAATTGATACAATTCCATGAAGAAATAGTACACATAGGATAATGACCATGCAGGTTGAGAACTCAGTCTTGATTGAGAGATAAGGAAATTTTTCCCTGCCTCTGAGATAAAAGTGCAATTATGAAGTGACATATAGAGAAAAGCTTTCCAGTGTTGAAAATTATATGACAAAGTGAGATTTTTATGAAAGATTTTTATGAATCAGAGCATGGAAAGAATGGATATCAATTAAGAGAGCAATCCAGGGTATAAGGTACAAACATTGGGCCAAAAACAAAAATCTTGACTTTTTTAACATATTACTGTCTACTTCCTAATTTTAGGAACTTTTCTTGGCTTCTAGATCCATTGTCCACACAGGGCCAATCAGTGTCTGAGAACGTGTCATTTACATTTTCAGGTTTCTCTTCTAACTTTCATATGAGCTGATACTTGCTCTTGTGTTGAACTGCCTTTTTTCTGAAAGCAGTTAGCTACTTAAGATCACAATTACCCTGAAGGTGTAAATACCACAATTCTTCATTTTAAGAGAAAATACCAGTTTATGTTGTTACTGTTCTGAATTCCTTTTATTTTCCATTGCCTGTAGCAAAATGGTTGGCATAAGAATATTCTTTGTGCTTTTTAGAAGACATGGAAGACCCTTCAAATGCCTTTTAATAATGAGTGAAAGGGGATTTGTTCCTCCTTATTGAAGTAATAAAATTTGTTACACTTCATGTAAGTTCCTGTGGGGGGTTGAAGGAGGAGGTGGAAATGAAGATGATTTAGGATTCCAAAAATTGCAGTTACTTGTGGAAGACTTTAACTGAAAATAGATCTTTCTCTTGAGATTTTAGTTTGTTCTGAAGAATAATATTACAAAACCCAACATTGCACAATAAAAACAGCAAAAGCAAGGGAAGATTTATGATGATGATCCTTGGCAGTTCATTTAAACTGGTATGCTCCCTTGGCCTCATATTTAATACTGAGAAGCTGTATGTTCTTAGGATTGCCTATGAAACTAAATTTAGGCATACACTTCATGAACTTGCAATTCTCATTCTGTGTATGTACTCTGATTTAGTATTTGAGCTTTCTGCTATATTCCAAAAAAGACAATAATATTGAGAGAAGAAACTCAAAGGGAAGACCACAGAAGAACCAGAGAAGAAGGCAGACCCCCAGGTCCACTTGGACTGAATCAGTTCTGAATTGCTGAGTCACCAAACTGAGCATAGTTGTGTACATAAGAAACAACTTCATCAGACCCTACATGTTCACTCCTCCCTTCCCTCCCCACCACCATCAATACAAATGTAACAGGATCTCAAAACAGCCTGCACTGCCACATTGGCAGTTGAGCCAGGAAGGGAGAACTTTGGTCCCAATGTTTGTTGTCATTAGCTTTAGAGGAAGAGGAAATTAATAAATGACCTGTTCCTGTCTGCACGAAGCTTGGAGACCCAAAAAGACATGAGGAGAACAACTCAGATTTGCATTGTAATAATAGCTTTACTGATAAATGCAACTATATTTGGGTGGGAGGAAGAGGTGGTTGAATTAAATGGATTTACATCTTTCAAGAGGTATATTTGCTTAGTTATTGGCTGATATGTCTGTTAAAAGTAGGTGTAAGGGATTTTGTGTGTGTGTGTGTGTGCACAAACTGTATGTCATTAAATATGAAATAATGCCAAAACTAAACAATGTAATTCCTTATTGCTCATCTTTTGTAAAATTGTAGGGTAAAGGATATTTTTTCTTTCTACATAAATGATATAAGAAATTCTCTTGGCTGGATATACTACAAACCTTCTTCTGAGCCAAATGAGATAAATTCTAAATATGATTGAGGAGGAATATGTAGAGAGGGGTCAGGCCACTCTGGCATGGCTTGCTGTACCCTAGGAGACTAGACATATCAACATCAACTTTAATTCATATCATTGCATGTATTATCTCATGGTTATGTGGGGGTATGGGAATGAGAGAAAGGAATTATTCTCCTTAACCTCTCTATATATTAAGTTTTAGGACTTATCATATTCTAAACATAATACAAAGTCTAGGGAAGAATCTTTCAAGCTTTCTGCTACAGGGATAACTGAACCATCCCTTGTAGATTGTACTATGTGTCTGGCAACCCCATGAAGCCCAGGGCATGCTTAATCTCGTTTCATTCTCACAAGAATCTAGTTAGGAGAGAAGTATCGTTTTCTAAGCGAGACACTAAAGCTCACAAAATTTCTGACAATGAATCTCCTCTCTGGATGCAGCCAAAACTAAATCTTGGCCATTGAAATCCACAGCCCTTGCTTTTAATGAAAAGCCACAAAAGATACGGCCTAACAGATTTCTTCCATTAAAAAGTTCCTAAAAATCGGAATCCCCCTCACCTCCATCCCACTGAAGTGTGTAGGCCATTTGTTCAGCAGACAATCATTTTTAAGCAAATATCCATCAAACAACTTTTATTTAGATGCTGTGGAGAAAACAGTTAATATAAACAGAAAATGCCTCATTGATGTTCAATTCTAATGAAGATTGAGGTTAGCTTTAGATGTTCTATCAGTTTCAGATTTGAATATTTTGGCCAAGGAGGTATGGTGTGGTGTGATCTGTATCAAGAGAAAACATGTGGTGCTTGGTAGTATGCTTCTGTGATGTATCAGCCTTTGACAACATCTAGATGCATTAATGCATTATGATTTGCAAAATGGTGGACTGTTTTTTTTTTCTCAGTTATTAACTAAATCACATTTTCTTTAAAGAAGCACTTTCCCTCATTTGGCATAGGCATAGTATAATTCATAAAGGAAATGCATGACACTTTTCCTTAGCTTCTCAGTTTTCAAAATAGTGAAGTGGATCTCCAGCTTCCTCCAACAGCAAACAGCTATATATGTACATTTTTAAATGTTCTGATGAACCCCTGAAATCAGATGTGGAAGAAGAGGCACACAAAGTACCCATGCCCTCCCTGGGTACCCCATTGTCCTGGAACTTCCATGTGTTCAGCTCTCCAAATGCTATATCCCTTTGAATTCCTATGGAGGATTCATGATATAGCAATGATTGAATAAATTGTTGGCCATCTTTAATTGGATTTGGCCATCTTTAATTGGATTGAACTTGAGCCCCTATCCCCTCCCTGGAGGTTAGGGGAGTGAGACTGGAAGTCTCAACCTACTTTTTTTTTTTTTTTAATTAGTTTATTTCAAAAGAGTTACAGAGAGGGAGAGACAGAGATCTTCCACTGATTCACTCCCCAGATGGCAGCAACAGGCAGCACTGGCCCAGGCCGAAGCTAGGAGCCAGAGTCTCATCCAGGTTTCCTACATGGCTGGCAGGGCCCCAACCTCTTGGGCCGTCTTCTGCTTTCCCAGTCCATTAACAGGGAGCTGGAATGGAACTGAATATCCTATGGGATGCTGGCACTGCAAGTTGCAGAATTATTTGCTATACCACAATGCTGGCCTGGAAAGTTCCAAACTCCTACACCTGCCTTGATCCTTCTAGTAATGTCCTCCCAACCTGAAGTTATTTAGAGACTGCCAGCCTACAAAATGATGCTTTACCACTCTAGATTCATTTTAGGAGTTTGCCGGGAAAGGGGATTAAGAACAAACACATGGCTTTTCTTCTTTCCAGTGTTAATGTGACAAATTATACTGATTGTTTCTGAAATGTTAAAAGCACTTTCTATTATTGGGATAAACTCCAACTGGTTATCACATGTAATCCACTTTAGAAATTGCTGTATTCAATTTGCTAATGTTCTTTTTTTACGTTATAAAGTTTACCATCATATTATCATTTTAAGCTGGTATGCTTGCAGTGTGCCTGTGCTTTCTTCCCTAGTGGTGGTAATACATATTTTCTCTTAATCAGTCTTGGTAAAGACTTAAGAATTTTATTAAAGTTTTTAGTGAATCAATTTCTGACCTATTAATTTTCCTCTAAGGATTAGTGTTTATTTCTGGTCTGTGCTCTTTGAACCATTTTATTCTTCTATAATTTTGAATGAAAGTACCTCCTTTATAGCTTTCTGAATTGGATATCTATACATTGATTTTTCTCCACCCTAATATATGAACTTCAAAATTCTAAATTTTACTGAAAGTACTGTTTTCTCAGTATCATACACATTTTGATAATTTATGTTTTCCATTTTATTCAGTTTTAAATAATCTACAATATCTTTACAGATTTCCTTTTTGACCAATGGTTATTCATAGTAGTTTCACTTCCAAATTAAAGATTTCCTGCATTTTTAATTGCATAATTAATTAATACTGTGGTCATTTATTTTTTTTTTTGGTATAATAATAATAAGCTCATAGTGTCTGGAATTTTCTCTCTTTCATTTTACCAGCATTGCCTATTTCCTTGTCCTTGAGTTTTCTTGAACAGTCTGAATTCTACTCCCAGTATTTTCTCTCCATACAGAGTTTTGACACGAAAAGGGAGTCTCTTTCCGTTAGAATGCTTACATATAGTTCTGTTTATATAGCCTACACTTCTTCCAGGTATATCAGAATTTGCTTTAGATCTTTACTTCTGGCCTATGCATTCGAATTTGTAAAACCCCTTTCAGTTTCAGCTGCAGTTCTCAGAGTGTGAATATCTGTTTGTGACCCGGAGAGCCTCCTCCTTTTAGGGGAATGTATTGCTTCCTCCTTTGAAGATGATATGACCACATGGGTTTTGTGCTGCTGGTGGTGTCCTCATCTATTTGCATTTGAAAGTGTGAAAGGATAATGGGTTCCCAGTGTTGTTGTATACATTTTCTTTTGAGCTTTGTTTTCATTTTTATTTTTTTAATATCTATTTGCTCTCTTGAATGGTACACGAGCTGGAGGGAAATTCTAAAATAATTCTGCTCTAGACATCTTTTTGGTGTTCTATAGTGACTCTTAATTCCATTGCAGAGAAATATGTTTGTATTATCTGATGTTTGTAGCAAAAACAATGATGGTGCTGATCATTTAAGAAATCAGATGAGAGATTCCTTGGTCATCCAGTGATCTCTGAGTCATCTCTTCCTGAGATGCCTGCCTTTCTTCAGTGTTAGAGGTGCAGCTCCTTTCACTGTTGGTTCTTAATATGCCAAGTCATTTTGAGAGAGGCTCACAGAATAGCCTGTGTTGTAAGGGAAGTCCCAGACATCTCTCCTCCTCAGTCATCCTGCACTGCTGTTTGGGAGACAGGAGTGTTTTGGTTTCAGACTTAGAGAAAGGAGATCATTCAGCAATGAGGAGACTATTGATACTGCGCACCACCCAAATGCATATCTTTCCTGTCATGCACATTACAATTAGCTGAATGCTGCCTAATGCAAGCCAGTTTTATATCACCTGTAATACACCTTGATAATCTTTAGACTATTACCATATTATTTGCTTGGTTATTTTTGAAAAATACACTTTATTCTAAGGAGTCAGATGGTTGAGCCCAGTTGAGACAGCACTCACAGTTCTATGATAATTCTTTGGCAGTCTTCTGATTCATGCTCAAGTCACCTCCAAAGAATGAGCTATGGGTATAAGTTTCTTTTTTATTGAGACTCATGCCATTAATCAGTTTCAGACTCTTTTTTAAGTTAACCATCGGATGCTAATATGTCTCACGAACTCATGAAGTTTTGCACAAAGAGCATTTTGCATCTTTAAAATTTAACACATGTTATTTTAGTTTATTACTTGCAAGGTACTTCGCATTTAATCTTCATGATAAATTGCAAAGACAGGCCTTTCTTCGATTTTCTGGGTGAAGAATCTGAGACTCACAAGTTAAATTATCAGCATAAAGCTACGGTAAAGTCAATGATATTATTTAATAATTAGGATGTCTATTGCTAGCATTAGAAGTCTCCATACATACCAATAATGAAAATACATCTTCAGGGAACACAATCATATGTCTGGATGTTAATAAATCATGTACATCAGAATCAGCCCTTAAGGCATGTGGATCCAGCTGAAAAGCCCATGAGAGTATTTCAGGCATGGAAAGCCAAGACACTCTGGCAAAACAAAACAAAAAAAAAAACAACAAAACAAAACAAAAACCTAAATGAAAGATCTCTGTGAGTGAGATCCCAGTGTAAGAATGGGCCATCAAAGAAGGAGGTACCTTTCGCCTTTCTCAGAAGGAAGGGGAGAACTTCCATTTTGACTATGTCCTTGTCTAAGATCGGAGTTGGCGAACTCAAGAGGCTTCCATAGCCTTGGCAGCTCATGACAAGAGCCTTGGGTGATTACTGACGTCATAAATAAGAGTGTCAATTGTTAAATCTACAACAGGAGTCACTGTGCACTAACTCCCCATGCAGGATCTCTGTCCTTAATGTGTTGTACTATGTGAATTAATGGCATAACTAGCACTCAAACAGTACTTTACACTTTGTGTTTCTGTGTGGGTGCAAACTGTTGAAATATTTACTTAGTAAATACTAAATTGATCTTCTGTATATAAAGATAATTGAAAATGAATCTTGATGTGAATGGGATGGGAGGAGTGGGAGATGGGACAGTTACGGGTGGGCAGGAGGTTATGGGGGGAAAAAGCCACTCTAATCCAAAAGTTGTACTTTGGAAATTTAAATTTATTAAATAAAAGTTAAAAAAATCATCTATAGTTAGGTCAGTTATTTTTACAGTAAATTTTTAGGAAATATATTTGTATTCATTTACTATGCAATATAGCATATAATATGTATAATGTAAAATTACATGCAATATAAAATAATTTTGTTTTTATATTAAATGTTCAACAAACACTAGAAATTCCTTTTTTCATATCATGATAAACTCTGTTTTACAGATGAAAAATTGATGCATGATTTGTTAAATGGTTTGCTCGTATAGCTAGATGCATACTCAGGATTCACTATCCCATTTTTCTGATTCTTGTTTTTTTTTTTTTTAATTTATTTATTTGAAAGTCAGAGCTACAGACAGAAAGAGGAATACAGAAAGAGAGATCTTCCATCTGTTAGTTCACTCCCTAAATAGCCACAATAGCCAGGACTGGGCTAGGTTGCAGCCAGGAGACAGGAGTTTCATCTGGGTCTCCCACTTGGGTGCATGGGCCCAAGCACTTGGGCCATCCTCCGCTGCTTTCCCAGGCACATTAGCAGGAAACTGGATTGGAAGTGGAACAACTGGGACTCAAACCAGCATCCATATCGGATGCTGGCTTTGCAAGCAGAAGCTTAACCCATTATGCCAGCCCCATATTTTTTCTAATTCTTGATGCAATACTCTTTCCTTTATAACATGATACCTTATGTTAAAACTTTCAAAATGTAAGACCACTGAATAGATAACCAGCTGTTATAGCATAGATATACCTGTCCGAACAAACTGGCTTACTCTGTAATTATCAATTATATGAAATACAAATACCAGAGAAATACTGAAAGAATAAATTTGTAGTTGAAGTATTTGAGACCTAATTTTATCCTAACAGGTCACAAATATACTTTAGGCATATGAGGAAAATGACCAGTTTTCCCAGGGGGAATATATGTGTATTCTTTATCAGTTTTAATCAAATATGACCCAGATATGTATGTCATAAACTATAGTCCTGATACCATCAGCACATTCTATACATACATTCTAATGTAATTACCATAGCTTGTGGTAGTCAAATTCTCACATAGTGTATCTGATTCATAGCTTGACTCTTCTTGGGTTAAGTGACTGTGCCTTGCCATTTTTTTTTTTGCACAGCTAACTTGGGAGAAATTCATAATTTTAAAAATATGTTTTTATTTATTTGTGAGGTGAAGTGATTGAGAAATATAGATAGATATCTTCCATCTGCTCATTCACTCTCCAAATGCCTCTAACATTCAGAACTGGGCTAGGCGAAAGCCAGGAGCCCGGAACTCTATTCAGGTCTCCCACACAGGCTGCAGAAACCTGTGTTCTCAGGGCATCTGATGCCTCTGAGACACCTTAGCAGGAAGCACGGAGTACCCAGAACTCAAACCAGGAAGTCTTTTAAAAAAGATTTATTTTATTTATTTGAAAGACAGAGTTAGAGGGAGAGAGAAAGAGAAAGAGAGAAGGTGGGAAGGAGGAAGAGAGAGAGAAAATGAATTTCTTCCATCCACTAGTTCACTCCCCAAATGACCACAATGGCCCCAGACTGGGCCAGACTGAAGCCAGGAGCCAGGAATTCATCTGGATCTCCCATGGGGTGCAGAGGTCCAAGGATGTGGGTCATCTTCCACTGCTTTCCAGCATGTTAGCAGGGAACTGGATCAGAGGTGGATGTGGCATGCTGGCATTGCGTGCTGTAGCTTAACCCATTATGCCACAATGCCAGCCCCAAACCATGTACTCTTATGGGATCCAGATATCTCAAGTGATCACTTACCCCTGTGAACCACAATGCCCACCCTAGAAATATGTAATTCTTAAGATCCATGCATTTAATCAAAACAGTTGTCATTTCTTGCCAGAACCTAAATCCGGTGTTGCAACATAGGAAGACTAATAGGAAACTTGCTCCTTAGAGAGAGCCCTAAGACAAGTTTAAAAGCAAAGACTAGTCACACCTTGGTAACCTATAGTCAGGAGGAGTTGTGAATATTTTATTTTATATATAATCACCAGTTTCCTTTGCCTTTGGCACATACTCATTATAAAGATTTCGTTTTCTAATTTCCATATTATTTTTCATAGTATGTGTTTGAAAATAGTCATATGAAACTGAATATACTCAGAGACATACATGTGTATCAATATGTGCAAATATTGGACAAAATCAAGTTGTAGAAATTTTTACTTCAGGTTGAATCAGACTTGAAATTTGTGTAGCAGAAACAGTGCTGACCATAAGCCAAAGTAAAAAAATAAGTTAAAAGACAAGGGTTGCTTGCATGTCACCCCATTTTACGTCTCTGGCCTTGCTTTGACCAACCACCTAGGTGTCTTCACCATGACACTATCAACTGTATTGACCAGAGTCCTTTTCAGAGTGTTATTCACAAAACTTGAAGACTTTCATTGTCATAAACCTATAATTTGTTAGTCATATATTCCTTGTCAAATAACCATTGTGAAGCTCTTGAGCTCAATATTATGAGCCTGCTTCTGAGTGATACTTTTGGAAGACTGGTTCTGAACAGTCTACAGTCACAATGCTGACTGCTACATAGGTATCTTCTCTATGATACTACCATGTTCTCTGATGGGAGAATTTTTGGCACTGCCTGGGACATTTGCTTTCCCAGGGCCCCCAGCAATATCGGAAGACAAATAGTATGAATATCATTTAATTTAATATAAGAATGAAATGGACATTAGTTTGAAGACAAATAGTTGATGTTCTATTTGTTTGGAGTGCAGAAAGAAAATATAGGCCCATCACTTCCAATATGTCCCAACTTGAATACAGGTTACTTTCTGAAATATGGTAAATACATAGTGATTAATTTTGAAAATGGAATTGAACTAGGGTAGTTATTAGTGTATGGTATCAGGTAGCATTGTCAGCTTGTACTATCTGCTTCTAAGACTGTGCATGAAACCATAAAGAGTGAATTGTAAAGAACTACTGTTGGTTTGAACTACTGAAGAGTTTGAGTCTTCTTGGTAATAATAATTGTGTATGAATGAAATCAGCATTTGGATGGAGAAAGAATAACCCATATTGGAAAGTAATCACAGCTTTTATGTTCTTGTGTGTGTGCACTTTGACAGCTTTTTGGAGACTACAACCTATTTCTTCATGAAACCAAAAATTGGAGAGAAGGAGGTGTCCCCAAATGTTTTCTTCAGTATCTGGCATGAGTTCAGCTCTGACTTTAAAGACTTTTGGAAGAAAGAGAACAAACTTATTCTACAAGAGAGGTAGGTGTTTTCATTTGCACAATGGCATTTTAAAACTGGTATTTTATTAGGTGTGACGCCACTGGGGTTGCCAACTTTTATAGCCTGAATGAAAAATTAGATGGCCCTCACCCTGGGGCAGCAAATCGAAGAGGGTGCTGACATTTTGGAAAATGTGGAGTTTGAGTACGAAGAGTCAGCATAGAGGCTGTGATGCTACAGAGAATAATTGGGGTGGAGGTTTGCCAGGATCAATACCTGGCAAAGCAACTTATGTTGTGAGGGAACTCCACAAAAGCAGACCATGTAAAAGTTAGACCTCCTTGCTGGGATGATAAACCCACTCACCTTAAAAGATAGATAGCAAAGACTGTAAAGGCATTATTTTTGTGTTTGTGTTTGTGTTTGCTCAACTTTATGGAGTGGGTCAGTTTTACTGTTCGTATCAAAATTTTATCTAGATGTCACCAAGAAACACACATGATCAATATTTTTTAAAAAACCTTTTGAGACCTTTGCAGAATTTCATCTCATTTCCTAAAATAAATCTTTTCAGGAATGAAGAGAAGTTTCTCCTCTTAAGTATGTGGAATGAAGTCTCTGTGATGATGAAATTCCATGGAGGCATATTAACTATTAGGTCATGAAGAAAGCTAGCCCTCCCAAGCTCTCAGCCCCAAATAGCTAAGCCTAGTGGGAAAATGAAAAGGAAACATAATCCACATTATAAAGCAAATCCTAATACCAAACCAATTAGTGCATGCTCCCTAACTTCCTTGCCCTAACCGTGCCTTTGCTTTAGCTCTTTAGAAAACTTACATCCTCAGACTTTGCTCATCATTACCATAAAATTTCACAGTTTTCTGCTTATTGTCTTCATTTTGGTCTGCTTCCACATGAAACCATGTTTATTAATCTAGTTTTCATGTACAAATAGATTTTGATACTGCCTTAAATCAGGTGAAATTAATTACCAGCTTTTATTGAACATGTAGACTCTGCCAGACTTGCACTCACTCTTGTAATTAATGAATTTGAATTCGTATGTCTGACATAGAAGAAACAGTACCATAGTGAGTACTATATGGAAAAAGAGAGCAGTTTGAACATAGAGAAAACACTCTAAATGTCTACTTTAAAGATAATAAACTTATTCTACTTCAAAGGGAATAAGTAGGAGTTGACATAAAAGATGTGATGTTAGTGAAACACCCACAAAGTGAGATAGGAGAGAGAATTGCTTAAAAATAAGCATATTTGAGTCATCATTCATTTCCTTCAAACTTAACCATGTATTAGGTGATTTTTACTCAAAAAAGGTTTGTTTAGGTTGGAAAAATGTAAGGAAACTTTATAGTTCATCACACACAATTTCCCTTCAAGCTCCTCTCTGGGTCTCCTTTCATCTCTGATCTAACTTTGTTCCCCTACCCAGAAAAGGACCTGACACTCATTCACACTAAGGTTCCACAGGAAAGATTAACATTTTACCTTGCACAATTACTTGCATTGTATCTGGGATTAGAGTCCTAAGTAAGAATGGAGATGATTTGATTTAAGCATCCACAAAGTGGGAATGCCAACATTGTCATTTTGGAATAGCTGCTCTAATGCATGTTGGGTAAGCAAGTGCATCACAGTAGAAGAATGGCTTTTTCCTGGCCAGCCTCCTGAGATCTCAGGCCAAGGACACTAGGTAGACAGTCTCATCATCTCCTTCCCCTACCACCACATGCCAGAGTGTAAGCTGGTGGGATGCCATTCTGCAGATATTGTTGAGATTATTTCAGATGCACACCTTCCTAGAAACATGTCCTATGGTCCACAGCTGTGTTTCTAAATAACATTATCAACAGCAATATGTGATTATCTGGTATTGTATGCATCTGACAGACCCAGAAAGAGCTTTTCTTCACTGACACATATCTTATAACATCAAGTAGATCCTTGTTATGTACTTTATCTTGTGCTTGTCATGCCCTAGAATATGCTACAAACTTTTGGACACATACTTGATGGCCTTGCTTTCATTTTGGCAGTGTTGTAAATTGGCAGATTATCATTGCTTTCCACTATAGACTTCTCATTTTTTCTAAGTCATTTGCTTTTAATAAAGGGCTAAATAGGAACATGTGACAGGTGAGAGATTACTGCTTTGCCCTTTGACTTTGAAATCTATTATACCTCTTGGCAAATGATAACCAGGCCGCTTTGAAAAGCAAGAGCATTAGTCTGAATTATTTGCAGAATAATTTTCCTTAGTACAGGACCAGCTACATAATTTCTGGGAAATAGTGAAAAATGAAAATGTGCATTCTTTTGTTCAAAAATTATCAACTTCAAAAAGGCAAAGCATTATACCAAGCACAAAGCCATTGGAAAAGTGGTGCCCTGTACTTCTGCTGGACTGCATACCAATGGTTATGGCCCTGATTTTGTGAAAGCATTCTATCATATTTTATGTATTGAAATGGAAGGGTATTTCAGGAATGTGTTGAGTGTCCTGGGACATTGACAGCAAATTAGGTTATGGTTACTTAAAAGTGTGCAACCTCTGGTCCAGTCATCATCACTGTGAGTAGACTCTCATATAGAATTACAAATATTTAAAATGAATGTTGCACTCTAAGTTCTCTATCTCCCTTCTCTGTACCCCTACATTTACTGTAAACATATTTTGATTCATGGCTAATCCTATACTCCCTAACAATTTGTTGCATTTTTATTGTATGCTATATGTTTTTGTTGTTTGCATTCTGGTATTTATTTCCCAACAAGATATCAAGTGTCTTTGTTTCTGGTATCACTATTATTGAGCCACACTGCCTTTCTCTTCTTAGAGTCCCCACAAAAAACTGCTGGTTAGGCTTGTTACATCATTGCCTATGACACAGACATGGAAATAAGAACTTAGCCTATTAATGAACACATTTTCTTATTAAGCTACATTGATCATTGTAAGTAATAAAAACTCCATTCCAAACACCTTGAACAAAAAGAGACATTTGGTTTAGAAAAATCAAACCATAGAAGGGCAGGGATGCAACTTGCTTGTGGAACAACTGAATGCATAAGTCTACCTGTGGTTAGTGGGGTTAGTCAAGTGGGTCTCCAACTGTCTCTTCCACTACCTTGTCAAAAGGCCTTCCTGTGTCCCTCTCTATGTCTTTCTAATCCTTCTCCCTCTTCTTTTCCCTTCCCTCCTCATTGTTCCTCCCTTTTCCCATGGATTAACTATATTCCCCAGCCAGGCTACTCCTTTAACAGTGAACTTGTGGCTGGCATTTCACAACCCAGGAGGAGGGAGCACTATCTTCATGTTGAAAATTCCCCATGAGGAATTCCAAGTGAATTGCATCAGTCTTTGGATCTCCCACAGTTCAGAACTTCACAAACCCAATGTGGCAGCCAGAGAAGAGGGTTACAGCAAATGGCAGTTGTCTTCATTGCAGTATCTTTGGAATGAGGGAAGAACAGTTCCCCCTCTCAATTGCTCATGAAGTCTTCAGAAGTAACCCATGTAATTAGCAAAATGTCTTAGCATGGTAGAAATAACCTGAAAGATGATATTAATGGTGTCCTTGAAATTTTCCTTGCTCTAATTTGGTGTTTATAGATTGAATAATTATCTTTAAAATCCTGTATAAGATTTCTTTACCCTCTTATTTCTAATTGATGTCTCATTACAGGGTGGTAGTAACTCTGTGTTTTCTTGCTTTGCTCTGACAGTGCATATAATTTAATATATTTCTTGAAATGGGGAATCTCTACATGTTCATATTGAGCATGCTATCTTTCTAGTCTATGTAGTTTCAAAACATGAGATCTTTTAGATATCTCTGCCACTTACTAGCTCTAAGACAGTACAAATTCTTTTATCCCTCCCAAGTCATAGTTTCCTAACCTGCAAAACGGAGATGATGATATCCGTCTTACGGTATTGTATCATGTGTACTAAATAAAAAGTTTCCAGTGTTTAGCATTTTGTACATGCTAGATATCCCATGATTATTTGTTAATCATTTAGCATAAATGTTGTACCAATTATGGCTTCCTACAAGGTAATATAATGTGTTGATAAGGCAGGGTAAGCATCTTTAGAACATAGTCTATAAGTTCAAGACAGCGTTGTGACTCAGTTACTTTCTCAGGTAGGTACAATGTTTTGGTTAATCTGAGAATGAACTTTTGTTTAAAAATGTCACTGCAACATTTAACTCCATATCTACACAATAAAATGTGATAGAATCCTATTTAATGCTTAGGACAACTGACACACTGGTTCTGTCATGAGTTAAAAAAAAAAAAGTATTTCTCATCTACTTGAAACCAGACATGTACAGTCTTTCGTAAGAAATCCTTTTTAAAAAGGTCAAAACATGTCATCACTGAGCAATACAGAATGTAAGAAAAATAATTTTTGAATTTCTCAATTTGACTGTATTCACTAGAAGATAGGGATAAACTAACATTTCTTATGCCAAGCACCTCACTGAAGGTCTCACAGGACATAATATGTGAGGAAATTGCCCAGCTTCATCTCTGATTTTCAGGAAGACATTAACTTCAGTGTTACCTGGCCATTAATGAGGCCCTTTGAAAATAGGACAGCCAGAGCTGTATTAATTAGAAGAGAGAAGTACAGATGGAGATGGATTAGGAATGCATGCACTTTTTGACCGTGATTAACAGGCTAAGTTCCAGGTCCTGGGAAAAAAGGGCAGTGTCAGGGGTTGGGGTGGGAGACTTCCCAAACAACCTCACATCTCACTTTTGCTTTATTGTAAGTTGAACTCGAATTTCAGACAAAGTGTCCCTCTCTATGTCTTCATGTCTAACATGAAGTTATCTGTGATTTTTCACCCCTTCCATATTTTTATTAGACAATAAGGCAGTCAATTCTCTTCTATGAAGGTCTTGTCTTCCTTGAGCTAACAGGTGTGCAATAGTATGCAGTGGGAGGAATGACGAAGAGGATTCTTCCTCCCCAAAGGACTTTTGGTGTGGATCTTAGAGCTGGCATGGAATTTTCACAGAGACTGGGGGCATTTTAGGAAAGCAAATCCAACTCCAGCAACTGGGTCCAGCCCCCATATGTATAGTATGGCCATTTCATGTTTAGTCAGTTTAAGACATTTTAATTTAATAAATCAATTGTGACATTAGTAAGGATTATGTTTAAAGTGTTGTCTAAGTTAATTACTGGTGTGTTTTCCTTTTAGACAGGTAGTCTCTGATGAACCAAAAGAGAATGTAACTGTTCTTCTAATTGCACAAGCATGTGGCAATCAAGTCTGGTTTCAGCCAAAATGAAATTTGTAACTAGAGGAAAAGTATTTGAATGTTTGTCCTTAGAAGGCTATATGCTGAATTGGAGAATGCCTTATGCCTTGTTAACATTCCTGTTTCTGTAATTTGTATTCAAGTGAGCTGTCTGTTCAGATTTGTATATCATGTTATCAGGATAAGTAAGAAGTGACCACTTTCAAAGCAATTGAAAATAAATCTGAGAAAAAATGGCAATAAGGAAAGATGTATTCATATGTAATAGCATATTTTTTGATGCCTAAGTGAAACTTCCCCTTGGACAGCTACTTAGCATTGTTACATTAAAGCAACAAATGAATTTGGCCAGGTATTTACCCTTTTCATTCAGGCATCAATTTCTAAAGACATCAGCCATAACGAAACCTCCTTCCTAGTGCCAGCTTTCTATAAATGAATCTTTGGAAGGACACTTGACAAACTACACAGTCAAAATAGTGGCCAATAGAGGCTAAGAATGTGTAGGGCATATGATCAATATTCAAGAATAGAAGAAATTAATATATGTTAAACAAAATAGGTGACTCTCAAAACAGTTATGTATACCCAACTGTGTGCCAGGCAATGTTTCTGGATATGTAGGTCTTATCCTTTAATGAGAGACGCACGTGATTATAAAAAAGCACGTATTTAAATTCCAGGTAGAAACCTTGATTAATTTGAACTAAGTTATTATTAGCTAGGATAAGAAGTTCTGGGATTCTGTTGCAAAGTAGACTGATTATAATAATGATAATGTACCATGTATTTCTCCAAAAAATCTAGAATATCATGGATGTTTCCACTGTAGAGAAATATTGAATGTTTGAGGCAATGTGCAGTGTATACACGCATAGAAACATCACATGAAACTGATGACAGACATTGAGTCAAGGCCTTTTGGCAGTTACTTTATTTCACAAACAAACAAGATCACTTGGTTTATCCTGTTGAACTCAGTTAAGGTTTTGAAGCAACTGTGACAAGGCACTGGACCCCATTTTAAAAGTAATCGTTTGTGAAAGTATGTGCTGAGTGTGTACGTGTTGGGAGAGGTTATGAAGTGTACCAAGCACGGTCATCATTGTGAGATTTTCAGATGTGTATTTCAATATAGAACAGAATAAAAAGTAAGGTAATACTCAGATGTCTTAGAGAAAAAAAGTTTATTAACAAAAGGGATGTAATGTCAACAAACACAAGAAGAAACACTCTACTGCATTAGCCATTAGGAAAAAGCAAATCAAAATCCAATGAGTATACTTCCTGCTCCCTACAATGCCCTTAAAAAAGAGAAAGAGACACAATAACAAGTGTTGTGGATAATGAGCAATGTATGGAGTTGTCCTGCATTGCTGGTGGCAGTGTTAGATGGCATAGCTACTTTTTTTTTTTTTTTTTTTTTTTTTTTTTGACAGGCAGAGTGGACAGTGAGAGAGAGAGACAGAGAGAGAAAGGTCTTCCTTTGCCGTTGGTTCACCCTCCAATGGCCGCCGCGGCCAGCGCACCGCGCTGATCCGATGGCAGGAGCCAGGTGCTTTTCCTGGTCTCCCATGGGGTGCAGGGCCCAAGCACCTGGGCCATCCTCCACTGCACTCCCTGGCCACAGCAGAGAGCTGGCCTGGAAAAGGGGCAACCAGGACAGAATCCGGCGCCCCGACCGGGACTAGAACCCGGTGTGCCAGCACCGCTAGGCGGAGGATTAGCCTAGTGAGCCGCGGCGCCGGCCAATGGCATAGCTACTTTTAAAATCAGGAAGTTTCTCAAAAAGTTAAACATAGAATTACCATGTGACCCAGAAATTCCCTTTTATGTATGTAGCTGAGAGAATGAAAACATATCAACACAAAAACCTGTACACAAATGATTTTAACTAAGTTACTTTTTCTAAAATTTTGGATTAATGTGTAGCATTTTTACATTTTTGTAAGGTGTAATGCAATATTTTAACACATATACATAAGGGGAAATGCTTCATAGAAAGCAGTTAGCTTATTTCTTTATCTTGTCTTGTGTTTGGAGCCCACCAGCTCTACTCTTCAGTTCTTAATACAGAATATAACATACTATTGCAACCTTAGCCACCTCGCTGTGCTGCAAAATGCCACCAGAACCAGTTCAATTCACTGACCACATTTTGTTTTTCAACCAAACCTCTAGCCCTCCCTCCCAACCTTCCCAGCTTCTAGTAATTTTTATTTCAAATTCAGCTCAACCATATTTTTTCTTAACTTCCATATATAAGAGAGAAAAAATAAGTGGCATTTGCATTTCTATGTCTGGTTTATTTCACTTGACATAATGATCTCCACTTTATCCATTTTGTTGCAAATGTCAGAATTTTATTCTTTTAAATGGCTAAATAATATCCCATTGTGTATGACTGTGTGTTTGTGTGTAAAGCATTTTCTTTATCCATTCATCTACCAATAGAAACCTAGATTGATCCCAGATCTTGGCTATTGTGAACAGTTCTGCAGTGACTATGGGTGTACAGGTATCTCTTTTATATTCAACTTCTATTTCCTTTGGTTATGAACCCATAAGCAGGTTAGCTTAATAATATGGTGGATCTATTTTAAGTTTTTTGAAGAACTTCCATACTGTTCATCATAACAACAGTGCTAATTTGCATACCCACCAAGAGTGTATAAGTTTCCCCTTTTCTCTACATCCTCATCGACCTTTGTAGCACCTGTCTTTTTGATAATAGCCATTCTAATTTGCATGAGATGATACCTCATTGTACTTTTGAATTGTCTTTCCTAGATGGCTACTGGTATTCAGCACTTTTTATGTATGTATTGGCCATTTGTATTTCTTCTTTAAAAACATCTAGTCAGATCCTCACTTCTTTTTTTTTAACTTTTATTTAATGAATATAAATTTCCAAAGTACAGCTTATGGATTACAATGGCTTCCCCCCCATAATGTCCCTCCCACCCGCAACCCTCCCCTTTCCCATTCCCTCTCCCCTTCCATTCACATCAAGATTCATTTTCAATTCTCTTTATATACAGAAGATCAGTTTAGCATACATTAAGTAAAGATTTCAACAGTTAGCTTCCACACAGAAACATAAAGTGAAAACTACTGTTTGAGTACTAGTTATAGCATTAAATCTCAATGTACAGCACACTAAGGACAGAGATTCTACATGAGGAATAAATGCACAGTGACTCCTGTTGTTGACTTAACAAATTGACACTCTTGTTTATGGTGTCAGTAATCACCCTAGGCTCTTGTCATGAGCTGCCAAGGCTATGGAAGCCCCCTGAGTTCACTGACTCTGATCATATTTAGACAGGCCATGGTCAAAGTGGAAGTTCTCTCCTCCCTTCAGAGAAAGGTACCTCCTTCTTTGATGACCCATTCTTACACTGGGATCTCACTCGCAGAGATCTTTCATTTAGGTTTTTTTTTTCCCCCCAGAGTGTCTTGGCTTTCCATGCCTGAAATACTCTCATGGGCTTTTCAGCCAGATCCGCATGCCTTAAGGGCTGATTCTGAGGCCAGAGTGCTGTTTAGGACATCTGCCATTCTATGGGTCTGCTGTGTATCTCACTTCCCATGTTGAGATCCTCACTTCTTAACTGAATTGTTTGCATATTGGTTTTGAGATTTTTGAGTTTGGGATATATTCTGAATATTAACCCTTTGTCAGATGAGTAGTTTGCAAATATTTTCTCCCAGTCTGTTCATTATCTCTTCACTCTGTTAATTGTTTCCTTTTCTGTATGAAAGCTTTTTAGTTTAATATAATCCCACTTGTCTATTTTTGTTGATAATTGCACGAAGTCTGAGAATTGCTTGTGGTAGTATGGACATTTTAATAATAGTAATTCTTCCTCCATGAACATGGGAGGTCTTTCCAAATTTTGTATCTTCTTCAATTTCTTTCACTATTGTTTTCTAATTTTCATTGTAGAGCTCTTTAATGTCCTTGGTTAATTTTTTTTTAATTTTTTTTTTTTTTTTGACAGGCAGAGTGGACAGTGAGAGAGAGAGACAGAGAGAAAGGTCTTCCTTTTGCCGTTGGTTCACCCTCCAATGGCCGCCGCGGCCGGCGCGCTGCGGCCAGCGCACCGCGCTGATCCAATGGCAGGAGCCAGGAGCCAGGTGCTTTTCCTGGTCTCCCATGGGGTGCAGGGCCCAAGCACCTGGGCCATCCTCCACTGCACTCCCTGGCCGCAGCAGAGAGCTGCCCTGGAAGAGGGGCAACTGGGACAGAATCCGGCACCCCGACCGGGACTAGAACCTGGTGTGCCGGCGCCGCTAGGCAGAGGATTAGCCTAGTGAGCCGCGGTGCCGGCCTGTCCTTGGTTAAATTTATTCCAAGGTAATTTTGTTGTAGCTGTTGTGAATGGGATTTCTCTTAGAAGTGCTTTCTCAGGGAGTTCTTTATTGCTGTATTAAAAATGGTACTGATTTCATATGTTGATTTTGTATCCTGTCACTTTACTGAATTTATTTATCATTTGCAATAGTGTCTTGGTGGATTCTTTAGATTTCTTTGTATAGAATCATGTCATCTGCAAATTGGGATAATTTGACTTTCTCTGTCTTATTTGTATGCATTTTCTACTTTCTTTTGTCTAATTGTTCTGGCTAACACCATACTGACTAATAGCAGTTGTATACTGAATAATAGCAGTGAGAGTGGATATCCCTTTCTGATCCCAGGTCTTAGAGGAAATGCTTTCAGTTCTTTGCATTCTATATGATGCCTGTGGGTTTGTTATTTTGTGTTTGTTGTTGTATGGACTTTATGGTGTTGAGGTATATTCTGTCTGTCCCTAATTTATTCAAAGTTTCTATTATGAATGAATTTTGTATTTTGTTGAATGTAGTTTCTGCATCTGTTGTGATGATAGAGTTTTTTTTTTTTTTTAAGATTTTTATTTATTTATTTGACAGGTAGAGTTACAGACAGTGAGAGAGAGAGACAGAGAGAAAGGTCTTCTTTCTGTTGGTTCAGTCCCCTAATGGCCTCCATGGCTGGCGCTGTGCCGATCCGAAGCCAGGAGCCAGGTGCTTCCTCCTGGTCTCCCATGTGGGTACAGGGGCCCAAGCCCTTGGGCTATCCTCCACTGCCCTCTGAGGCCACAGCAGAGAACTGACTGGAAGAGGAGCCACCGGGACTAGAACCTGGCGCCCATATGGGATGCCGGCGCCGCAGGCGGAGGATTAGCCAAGTGAGCCACGGCGCCGTCCCCATGATGATAGGGTTTTTATTTCTCATTCTTCAATGTGATGAATTGCATATCTTAATTTGTAGATGCAGAACTATCCTTGGATAAATCCTACTTGATCAAGGTGAAGGCTCTTTTTGATATGTTGTTGGGTTCAAATTGATAATATTTTTTGGAAAATTTTTGAATTTGTGTTTATTAGTTATTGGTCTGCAGTTTTATTTTTTGTTGTTAAGGCATCAAGTTATATTAGCCTCATAAAATAAGTTTGGAAGGGCTTCTCTCTTTTCAATCTTTTAGGAATAGTTTGAGAAAATTGGTGTTAGTTTTCCTTAAACAGTTGATAGAAGTCAGTAGTGACACCATCTGGTCCTGGGCTTCCTTGGGAGACTTACTATATGGATTGATCTCATTAATCTCTATTGGTCTCTTCAGGTTTTCTATCTCTTCATGACTCAAGTTCAGTAAGTTACATATATCTACAAATATACCCCCTTGTTCTAGGTTTTTCAATTTGTTGGTATATAATTGTTCATAATAGTCACTAATGATCCTCCATACTTCTGGGATATCTCTTGTAATATCTCCTTTATCTCTGATTTAATCTATTTAAATCTTTTTTTTCTTGGCTAGTTTGGGTAAGGGTTTATTGGTGTTCATTCTTTAATAAAGGTTCATTGGTCTTTTGATTTTAACTTTAGTTTCTATTTCAGTTATTTCTTTTCTTATTATTTCTTTCATTCTGCTAATTTTGGATTTGGTTCATTCTTGTTGTTCTGGGTCCTTGAGATGCATTTTTAGGTTATTTGATGTCTTTCTCTTTTTCTTGTATATAAGCATGTAGGGCTATAATTTAATATTTCATTTGCTATACCCAGGTACACCAGAGGGTAAGCCACAAGTCTGAGAGGTAAAGTACTCCTACTTCTGAGGCACTGAAGGCAGGATTTCCCCTGCTGTTTTGTACCCTGTCCCCCTTATAGTACAGAACACTGTATGGACTGGGTGTAAGCTGCTAGACTCACTATTGCCTTGCTGGATTTAGTTGGAGTTAGGAGGCTGCAGTGTTTTTTGCTAGTGTGGAGGGTGTCTGAAGGGATGAGGATATGCATGGAGCTTCTGTTCCCTAGGGTAGTATGGATTCTAAAAGTGACTCCTTTCTCAAGATGTTGCCACACTGCCACAGTCTGTGCTCTGGGGATTGTAGGGGGTATAGTGTAAGTTCCTTCTCTGGACCAAGCAGAAGAGCGTTCCCCAGATGGGTCTCCTGACTGGGCTCCTACTCTGTTGTGAATGTGGATCCTTCCCATCCCTAGGATTGCCCATATAAGGTATTCCTACACATGGGTTCTGCTGGGATTCTTCTGTTTCCGTATCCTTTGTGATGGGGTCATTAGGCCAGTGTCTCAGTTGCTGTTTGTCTTTGTTCTTGTCTGCTGCCATCCCAGAGTTCCACATCCTATTGGATTTCTGCTATTCCCTTGCCAGCTCCAGTGTTCTTCCTTGGGCACTCACATTTAAATGCAGCTATTTATTTTTTTGTTTTGGTTCTTCTCTGTGGAGAAGAAGGTAAATGCTATCTTGAAACATTCCCTAATTTTACAATGTTTGAGAGTAATAACACTACAGAGCCAAAGAAATGAAAATAGAATTACACATAATATAATTCTAAAGATGATCTAAAATGTACTTTGTTCTTTTTTATAAATTTAGGATTTCTAATTATAACTATACATTATAAATTTTAATGTAGCAGAAGTTTGCACAATTTTTTGACCATTGTTTATAGGCACTTTTATTTTTTAATTTTATTTTGATGTATTTTACCTTTGTTTCCTGAGTGAGATCTAAAATAAAACACTTAAGATCCCTAATACCTTGGATGTCTTTCTATGCTTGAGGAATTTATTTTAATCAACTTCATCTGTCATTTTATCTTGTTGGTAATGTTAAGTATTCTCTAAATAATCCATCAGCATTGTCTCCAGCCTCTCCCACTTGGCCTTTGCCTTGGCCATGTTCCATCTCCCATTGATTTTAGAAGCCACTGCCTTTCTTTAGGACTAGCAGTTAAGTGGGCATCCCAGCATCACATTCTGTATCTCCGTGAAAGAAAATGTCTCTGGCCAACATGTCTCCTCAGATCATTGATCTCTCTCTGAAAAGAGAACACTGTGTCTCCTCACAGATTCCCTCCTCCTTCTTGAATGATTTACAACTTGATTCTGAGCTGTACAAAGTTGTTTGGATGGCTGTGCCCTACAGAGAGTTATCCTGAGAGCTGCCACTTCTTCCTCCACAAACAAGGCATGCTGATCTCTCCTAAAATGATCTTGCTCTGCGACTGCTTTGTGTCCCACCTGGCAAGGTGGAAACTAAAATTGAGAGGGGAATGAAGATGACTTCATGATAGTGCCAAGTCAGGGAGTACGTCGCCCTATCCCATGCAGATACAGGCAGATTTACGTTTTCTGGCTTTCTACAAGGAAACATTAGTTTGTAGTCTTGGTGTGGACAAGATTATGGCTGTGTTGGATGTGAGTCTGGAGCTGTTTTTCTGTGAACAGAACGGACCCAGCATCATTAGGTTTCTTCCATCCCTTCTTGGGCGTCACGATTTTCTCTGTCCATAGGAGTGGTTCTGTGGAAGATGAGAGACAGAGAGAGATGATTGGAGTTTTCTCTGGAGGAAAAGGAAACAGTCAGTATTAGGCTTACTTCCTGCTCTCTTAGAGCCTCCTTTCCCCTGAGTACCATTAACCCAACGATGACCTTTATCTCCACCAAATGAAACATGTTGGGAGGAACTCTGGGGTAATAAATGAGAATGTACATGGTGTAGTATTCCATCAGGGTAAGCATGATGCAGTAATGGTGTGTCAAAGGAATGAGACATGGTAGAAGTTGAGGTTTCTTGATAGAGAATATCTGCAGTTATGTTAATGATTTAGTTTTAAGCGCTGCATAGTTAGCTGTTATTAATGTTTCTCTTGTTTATTAATATATAGGGTAGAATACATTTATTATAATTCTAAAAAATGATAAAAACTTAGTATTAAATTATGCAAACATTAAAATAGACATCAAAATTATGTAGAAATTAAAATAGCCAAGAGTAAAAGTTGAGAAGTAAGGAGAATCTATATTCCTCTAATTATTAATTTGAAAGTAAAAAAAAATTTTGCTGGGAATGTGCCTCTAGAATTTGTTCAATGAGAAGAGAGCAATGAGGTAAAAGTACTAACTCTTTAATCTTTAAAATATTTTAATTATCATCACATTAAGATAATACATATTTTCAAAAATAAAGAAAGCATCAGAAATAATTGTATTCATAGTAGTTCTTAATTTTATTAGATGGAATTATGTTTAAAAGGTACCCTTTGGGATTGAAATTCCTATGGCCTGGAGGTGAACATTTTTGAAAACTTCGATAAAATTCCACTTGGCCACTTTAAAGTTTTCCAAGTTGTGAGGAAGATGAGGAAGATGAGGTGCATTTCAAGGAAAAGTATTCTTCATTAGTTAAGAGAATTTCAGATGTTCACAGATAATTCAGAAGCTTTCATTTTAAAAGGCAGACTGTGATGTGAATATTAAGGCATTCTTAAACCCATGTGCTGTTTTTAAACCAGAATCACTGATAATTCTATACTTAATGTAAACATGGATTTATTTCCTATAGCCTGTTGAATTTTCTTTATGTTTTTATTTAACAAAAGTCAAATAAGATGGGTAATAACAATATGAGCTTGTACTTAAGAAGACCTGGGTTTGACCTATGAGGGGAATTCAAAACGTTCATGGAAAACTCATTATCATCTTTCAATTCTATCTGTCCACTAACTTTTTCTTTCTTTAAGAGAGAGAGAGAGAAATGCACACACAGATAAGTTCACTCTTCAAATGTCCACAATAGCTGAGACTGGTCCAGGCTGAAACTGGGAGTTGGGAACTCAATACAGTTCTTCCACATGGGTGGCCAGGGCCAAAGTACGTGAGCTGTCAACTACTGCCTTCCAGGGTGCACAATTAGCAGAAAACTAGAATCTAGAGCAGTGCCAAGACTTAAATCCAGGCACTCCAATATGAGATACAGGCATCCTAAGTGATATCTTAGTGTCTAAGCCAAATACCGGCCTCTGTCCATGAACTTTCTGAATTCCCCCTTGCATGTCTGTGACAGTACCTGTGTGATCCTTGACAAATTAATTTACCTATAAACCTCCATTTCTTCATCTGTAAAATGAAGGTACTGATTAGACCTAGTTCCTAGAGTACTATTAAATTAAACAAGACCCTGAGTATGAAACATGTAATCCAGAGCCATATTCTCTTGGCTACAATTTGGAGACCCCAAAACCTCTAAAACCAACACTTTATTTATAGGTTTGTGACAAATGTATCTGTCAGCAAGACTCAGCTTACATGAAGCTATTCATAGTCCTTACTCATCCCATGCTCATATGTTTACTACAGAAATATGAATGTGTTTGATTATTCCATGCTAGTCAGACCCTTTTTATAGTGTTGCACATCATATTCCTGTCTGAAATTGGAAAATTTTGAATTCTACAAACCTCTGGTCCCAAGGGCTTTGCATAAATAGTTATAGGATGAATAGATGTCTAGCTGACAGAACCATGTGCTCATTAGACCTGTCTACTCTCTCAAGAGGCACATAGGTGAGCCCAATCTCAGCTGTGTGTAATGAATTTTCAGATGTTTAACTATGAAGATGCTATCAAGTTTTCTACCCTGACTGAATATCCTGTTTTGTTCATTGTTAGGAATCTCTTTGGACTTTTCTGATTTGCTTAGTTTCCTGTTCTGCCTGGTCTTCATCATCTGATATTTCAGCTATGCCCTTTCTGGTCTATGATTCATAGATTACATTTCTCAACTTCTCATCAGGTCCGAGTATTAACAGGCCAGAACTTTTATCCTGATTGCTCTTGGGGGAGTTCTTCGAGCTGGATTATTTTAGAATCAGTGTCCCCCACTTAAATGTAGATTCTCCCAAGGAATGGGTATCCTGAGATAAATGTGGGTAAGCATGAGGAGAGAGGGAAAGTCAAGAATGTTTTTATTATAATATTCATTTTACTCTATAATTAATTGTATACCACAGTGCTGCCATCTCCTTTTTTTTGGTAAGATTTAGTTTCTTTTTTATTTATTCTAAATGTGGAGTGACAGAGAGGGAGAGATACACACACATACACATACACGTATACACACACACATACACACACACAGAGGGAGAGAGAAATATCTTCCATCTACTGCTTCAGCTCCCAAATGGCTGAAATGAGCAGGGCTGCAGCAGGCTGAAGCCAGGAGCCTGGAACTCCATCCAGGTCTCTGACAAGGATGGCAGGCACCCAAGTACTTGGGCCATCCTCCGCTGCCTTCCCAGGTGCATGAGCAGGGAGCTGAATCGAAGCAGAGCATCCAGGACTCAGCTGGTATTCTGATATGAGATGCCAGTGACACAGGCAGTGGCTTAACCCACTGTGCCACAATGCCAGGCCCTGCCATCCACTTTCCTTCAACCCTGATCACCATTTTTGCATTCTGTGATCAGAACTGAGAATTTGTCCACATACTTTCCTGAGGTTATTGATCCTGTGTTTGCTATCTGCCAGGCACTGGCATTGTGAACAACACCAAATCCCTGTCTTGGTAGAGTTGCCTTTAGTTGTAGGGGTAGCAAATCATCAATAAATATATAGAGAGGCTCTGGCCAAAAAACAATAGAGCAGGGCCAAGAGAAAGCAGTCACAAGAGGGAGTTTGCTTTATGTAAGCCAGACAACCAGTGTCTCTCTGAGAATTGATGTAAAAGCAGGAACTTGAAGTTAGTAGCAGCATAAACTAGTAGGTATCTGGAACAAGAACTTTCCAGACAGAACTAACAGCAAGTGCAAAACCTTCGGGAGGAGTGTGTTTATCCAGGAGGTCAAAGTGACTGGAACAGAGCAACAAGAGGAGAAAGTAGAACCTGAGTTCAGAGAAGGAGCACAAGGGCCAGATGGGGGAGCCTGGTAGATGAAATGAAGACAGGACCTCGTGGAGCTGGGCATAAAGGAGGAGCCATGGTAGCTTCACTGCTGGCGCTGTTGTGAGGAACATGAGGATTGGGACTGACCTTCGGATCTGAGATCTGCAAAAGCAGTCTCTGTTGAGTGACCAGGGACAAATGCCTGATTAAATGTAGCAGAGAAAACAAAGACGGTGGCTATAGGCAAGTTTTTTTTGGGAGTCTGTACATATAAAGAATAGCAGGGGAAAGGGGATCTAGCTGGAAGAGGAGATGGATTGAGGTTTTGTTTTGTGTGTGTGTGTGTGTGTGTGTGTGTGTGTTTGATCATGGGACGAGCAGCATACTTGTAACCAGATAAGAACAATCCATTAGAGGACAAATGTTGACCTTGTTCTTCCTTAATGTGTGTTTTTATTTGGTCCATTCCTGGCTATATCTGCTATATCTGGCTATATCTTATTCTTTAATTAAGCCATTATTCCTCTTTCATAATTCTAAACCATTATGATATAAATAGCTTTGTTGTACTCTTTTATGAGGTTTATTAGGAGGAAATTATATAAATTATAGACTCCTTGTCTATTTGCCCTTTGAGTATCCCCTACCGCTCAAAATGCCCCAAAAAATTCTTTCTAAAAAAATAGATAAAAATGATCTAGACACATCATCCTTGCTAGAGAAGTATCAGAACAAAAACCACAATTGTATATTGCCAACAGAGTTTATTAACTTTATGCCTGAGTAGCTATAATCAAAAACTTTTCTAAGCCATGTGCAAATAAGAAAAAATCCACTGAGATTAAGAAAATGTCTTAACACAGGTGGAAAAAGTAAAAGAATCTTTGTATGAAAAATGTCAAATATAATAAATAGCACTATTCTCTTATAATAAATGATGAACTTTGCTGTCAAATATGATTTTATAATAGTTTTGGTCATCCTGTATGGCAGGAATTTGTTTTATTTATTATCATATGTTTGTGGACAAATTACTGTGCTTTACCATCTTGTTGAGAAAATCTAAAGTGTCCTCAACATATACGGATAGAACATGGTTATTCTTTTTTTTTTAACTTTATTTAATGAATATAATTTCCAAAGTACAGCTTATAGATTACAATGGCTTCCTCCCCATAACTTCCCTCCCACCCCCTGCTCTCTCTCCCCTTCCATTCACATCAAGATTCATTTTTGATTCTCTTTATATACAGAAGATCAGTTTAGCATACATTAAGTAAAGATTTCAACAATTTGCACCCACACAGAAACACAAAGTGAAAAATACTGTTTGAGTACTAGTTATAGCATTAAATCACAATGTACAGCACATTAAGGATAGAGATCCTACATGAGGAGTAAGTGCACAGTGACTCCTATTGTTGACTTAACAAATTGACACTCTTGTTTATGGTGTCAGTAATCACCCTAGGCTCTTGTCATGAGTTGTCAAGGCTATGGAAGCCTTTTGAGTTCACCGACTCTGATCATATTTGGACAAGGTCATAGTCAAAGTAGAAGTTCTCTCCTCCCTTCAGGGAAAGGTACCTCCTTCTTTGATGACCTGTTCTTTCCACTGGGATCTAACTCGTGGAGATCTTTCATTTAGTTCTTTTTTTTCCCCCCCCCCCAGAGTGTCTTGGCTTCCCATGCCTGAAATACTCTCATGGGCTTACATACCAGGGGATTCCAATTCAATCCCATCAAGGTGGCATGCACCAATGCCATCTCACTAGTCCAAGTGATCAATTTCTGTTCACAATTGATCATAATGATAGGACTAAGAGCCAAAGGGATCACATAAACAAGACTAGTGTCTGCAAATACTAACTGATAGAATAAAAAAAAAGGGAGAGAATGATCCAACATGGTAAGTGGGATACACAGCAGACTCATAGAATAGCGGATGTCCTAAACAGCACTCTGACCTCAGAATCAGCCCTTAAAGCATTCAGATCTGGCTGAACATGGTTATTCTTAAAAGTACTGAGGTAAAGGTCATATCAATTGAGTGACTTTTGTCAATTCCTTGGAAATCCAAGTCTAACATAGAATGGAAATAATGTCTACTACAAGATCCATGAGAAAAACAAACCCATTTTTATAAATCAGAGATTTAAAAATATTAGTGACAAGAAATGTGATCAAGGACATAAAAATCCTAACATGTGCATGAGCAAATATTCCTTCCTGTTTCTTTCTTTGTTTTTAATTTATTTTCATTTTTTTCTTTGAAAGAAAGACAAGGAGAGAGGAAGAGATCTTCTGTCTCTTCACAAAGAGATCTTCTATCTACTTATTTCCCAAATGCCTGCAGCAGCTTGGGGCTGGAGGAGCCTGAAGCTCAATTTAGGTGGCAGAGACCCAACTGCTTGAACTATTATCTTCTGCCTCCAAGGGTACATGTTAGCAGGAAGTTGGATTCAGAAGCAGATCTGGGGCTCAAATTCAGGCACTCTGACCTGGGATGTGGGCATCCCAAGAGGCGCCTTAATTGCTGCATCAAACACCTGTGCTTATTCCAACTTGTAGAGGCTGTTAAAATCATGGTCTAGACACTGAACAAAGTTCTATACCCTAGGTTTCATATTTCTTGTTTCTCTTCTGATGCCATATTGTATTTCTTGTGAAAAGTCTCAGTTTAACAGAATAGAATCTAGGCTCTTTACTTACAAAATGGAATGTGAGCCATGGTGTTTACTCATCTACTCCCTAAAGCAATTGTATGTCCCTTCAGCATGAGCAGAGTAGGTTGGCATTGCCAGTACCTGTCAGCCTCACTGCTTTTCAGCTGAGACTCTTGTAGTTTGAGATAATGAAGTAAAAATGCAAACTGTCCCTTTCTTCTAGATTTTTCAGTGCTTTGACCTGGCATCAAGTTAGATCCCCAAAAAGCAGAGTGTACTCAAAATCTTTGTTGCTTCTCTCTCCTCAGAAATGCTTCCACTGAGTTAGAGTTTTGTTTTAGTTTATATTGAGGACTTAAGAAAAATTACAAGTTGGCCATTGAAGAAGACATTGAGTCTAGCGGTAGAGACACCCCTGACCAACATCAGAGTGTTTGTGTCCAATCCTCAGCTCCAGCTTCTGAATTCAGCTTCCTGCCAGTGCAGACACTAGGATCAGTGGTGATAGCTCAAGTAATTAGGTTCCTGCCACCCATGTGAGACCTGAATTAAGTTCCCAGCTCCTGGCTGCAGCTACAATGCTGAACTCAGTCCTGTCTCAGCTGTTGGGAGCTTTTGGGAACTGAACAAGTGGATGAGAGTGCTCAATGAAATAAAGTTAACTGATTATGATTGCCATCAAAATTTTCCTGTATCTTCCGTGTTGTTAGGTTTGTACTGACTACAGTTCACGTACTTTATTTAGAAATCCATTTCAAGAATTCCTCCTTGAAAGTAAGATCAAAAACTTAGGTTGCTAATCTTGTGTTCTCCAGACAAATCTTATGTGCTTCCCTTTCTCAAAGATGAGTGCTTTAGTGTCGCTCCCCGTCTTCGTGGAGGAACGACACTAAACCCTGCCTAGGCTTCATATCCGAGTCACGGCACCATTATGTCGCTCCCCCTCTTCGTGGAGGAACGACACAGGACCCTGCGCTGTTCTTTCGTTTGCTTGGCCCTCCCCGGGTTTGCTGCTGGTTCTTCCCGGGTTGGCTACTATCCCTTCCACCTCCGTGGAAGGGCAGTTCCCCCTGGCCACATTCCCCACTTCCGCAGGGGAGCGGCACACCGCCGGCCCCTGGTGCATGCCATCTCTCTCCTCCTTTATAGTCCTCCTCCGCCAATCCTAACTCGGCTGCCCACACACTGAGTACGCTGCTCTCCTCCAATCAGGAGCAAGTCCTACAGTTTATTAGTTGAACTGGAGGCAGCTGTGCGGAAGCTGTTTACTTCTCTCCCAGCGCCATATTGTGGGAGAGCAGATGCATAGAATAAGTCTTAATTCCAGTAACTTAGTCCAGTCCGGATTGCTCCCCACACTTCAGCTCATTCTTGAAAAGAGTTTAAAATTTGTTCATTTACAGAACTTATCCCCAATATCAGATAAAACATACATGTGAATTTTTCTAAGTAACCTTTTTTAAAAAATTTTAACTGATATACTATGTGTGTCCAGAGTTATAAAAGAGTCAGTCTTTCAGAATCACGATTCTAAATACATAGAAATATAAGTATAGTAAATAATACATAAAAATTAGTATGATTAATATATGTATACTACATAGTAAGTATAAATACAAACACATATGTTAATCTAAGAAAGTAAATAGGAAGACAAATATATTAATGGCTGCATATTTGTTAAACAATGCAGATATTATTTTTGTTTGCTTATGAATTTTTCAAGACATTTTACTCTGTTTCTCAAAATGTGGCTGGTGTAGAAACATATGTAGAGACTAGTTAGAAATACACATTCTTGATTCCCATGTGAAGCTTACTGATCAATGGTGTAGGAACCAGAAATCTGTTTTAACAAGCCCTCCAGATGAATCCTGCGCACATTTGAGTTACAATTCATTGTGCTAGATGTTGGATAATAAAATGATTAGTACAGTTTATGATACAAAATGTATTTTTACCTGCATCCATCCCTTCTTGCTTTTCTGTCTTCCTCTTCACATCCCTTCACATTCCCTGTATTCACCCCTTTCACCTTTTCCGTATGTATGCTTGTGAGAGGTGACTTAGTGCAATGGTTAAGCACAACCGAGGAAGCAGAATTTTTGCTCCTTGTCTAGATTTATTTGTCTAAACTACAGGTTTGCTACAATTGATAAATGACCCTGAGCAAATCATTTGATCATTTTAAGTTTCAGTATCCTCATCTATAAAATCTGAATAACCACAGTATCTACCTAATGAGGTTATTAGAAGATTTAAGAGAGATAATATCTGTAAACATTTCTAGACCAATGCTTGGCACATTTATACTTCACAGATTAGCAGCTGCAATTGTAATAAGTGAGATACTGCACTGGGCATGAGAAACAAACAATATTTTCTGCTTTTCAAGAGCTTAAATCATTGTATATTATAAGATGTTTATTCTACGGAAACACTCTAATGGGGAAGAGATTTGGGAATTAGGAAATAGACTGAAGATCATCTATTCCAATGTACTTTCCATTATAGGAATACCATTTTTTACAATATTAATAGCTAGGCAGTATACCCAGGATTCTGTACCCATTTTAGTGGGAGCATGCTATGGAAAGAATCCAGACTCTGAAGTTGATCAGATCTGAAGTTCTCATCATTATTCTATTCTGTTCCCTCAGGAACATCTCTGAGACCCAGGCTCCTTGTCTCTACAATAGGATGATGGCACTTCTCATACTGATTACCAGGTGGCTAAATGAGATAGTACACATGAAGTACCCTCTATTTCTTTATTATTATTATTATTTGACAGATAGAGTTAGACAGTGAGAGAGAAACAGAGAGAAAGGTCTTCCTCCCATTGGTTCACCCCCCAAATGGCCGCTACAGCCGGAGCTACACCGATCCAAAGCCAGGAGCCATGTGCTTCTTCCTGGTCTCCCATGTGGGTGCAGGGGCCCAAGCACTTGGGCCATCCTCCACTGAACTCTCGGGCCACAGCAGAGAGCTGGACTGGAAGAGGAGCAACCAGGACTAGAACCCGGCACCCATATGGGATGCTGGCACCGCAGGCGGAGGATTAACCAAGTGAGCCACAGCACCGGCCCCCCAGTACCCTCTATTTCTAATACACTACTAGCTCACTGAAAGTGTAAATTTTCCTCGGATTAAAAAAACCCAATATTTTTGGAGATATCTATGAGTTCTAAGACAGGGTTCCCTGTTCTAAATAAAAAGAATCTCTATGTAAATGTTATCAGTTGATTGTGTTTCAAGGTCTCATTGGCATGCTGCTTAAAAAAAAAAAAAACACACAAAGAACATAATCCTATATAAAGTCACACTGTTATCTTCTTTGAGCATGTTTGTTATTTATCTAAGAATCCTCCCATTTAGCCATCATTCTCTAACTAATCCACTGATATCCCATGAGATTATTTATATGTTTCATTGAATTTAATTTATAATTTATCTTTTACACTAACCTATGAATTACAGAGAGTAGTTTCACATGATTTCATGTTGAATCATTACAGTCTCCAAAATGATCATATATTGAAAACAAGATCACTTCCTTTACAAGATGAAAGAAAATTATGATACCCTAAACTATTTCATAACTTTGTATTTCATGTACAATCATTCAGACTAAATTTTTATGTGCCTATGAAATTATAGAGATAAATTAGTGAATTCAAAATCTTGGGTCACTTACTCAAAATGTGAATGTGATCATCTAGATGCATTGCTGAAGAGTTCCTTGAAAGACAAAGTCAAAAACAAGAGATTTAGATCTGAGCTCTGGTTGTTTGCCAACGTTTTTGTAACGTTTAAACCTAAACATAATTTTCATATGCATCTCATTCATTTATTGAGTCAGCTACTTTTCAACTAGTGAATACTTGTATGCATGAACTTTAATATTATGCCCTGGGAACATAAAAATTACTGTCATGATGCCTGAACTTAAGGAACTTACTTTTCAGCAAGGCAGAGACAAGCAAATATAGATTAGGTTTCTCTAACACAAAATTAAAAATCTGATGTGCTCTAAATTATGAAGGTTTTGAGAGCTGACATGATATTGCAAGTAGAAAATTCCACATCTGACCTCCTTTGATAGGTTCCAGTCAGAAGGCTGATATACTAAAAATATTGTATAAAGTTATCTCCAGGCTCTGTGTATAAAGTTTACAGGAAACATAAATGAGTAACGAACTTAGACTTGGGTGCTTTCTCCCAAATATCTCCTTATAGAAATGTAAATATTCCAAAATCCAAAATAATCTGAATTCTGAAACATCTCTGGTCACAACTATTTCACATGAAGAATATTCAGCCTTTATCCACAAGTCTTCTTTGAAACAAAAATCTGAACATAGAGGATTTCATCAATATGGCTGCCTGGAGGGTCAAATATACCTTATATAGGAAGCTACTTTTGTGCTGAATTCAAAGGATCCATGGAGAATGCAAGAAATGGACAATTTGTTTTATGAGAACAAATTTAGCAAAGATGTCCCATAGGGATGGGGCTGGGGCAGTTCTCTACTGCTAGTGCCCAGGAAATGTTGTAGAGAAAAAGAAAAAATTACGTTTGCTGGAGCCGGACTGCTATGGCCTTGAATACCCCACTGAGGAACTTAAACAGTTTTTTCTTGGCAAACAAACAAATGGCTCAGATGATTCCCATGTTGATTAAGAATTGGTGAGACCAGCATGGAAGCCAGTCTGCAGGGTATGGCAAAGGTCCAGGTGACATAAGAATGCTTGAAAAACAATCAGGGACAGTGGAATTTGAGAGACTGGAAAGATTATTAAATCACTCCTGAGGAATAATTAATAACAGAACTTCCCAACCATTTGTGTAGGGGATGGTATAGAGGGGAAAAAAAGGATAAAGAGGTTTCTCTGGGAACTAGATGAATGGTGATTCATGATCATACTCTTAACCAGATCCAGGGTGGGTGAGTAATCAAAGATTATCCACTAGGACCTGGAGCTTGGAGCAAAATTCAAAGCGAAAGGGTGGGTTTGAAAGCCTTAGGCACTGAAATGGTCAATGGAAATAGAAAATGGAGATTTCCAGCAGATACCTTGGAGCCAAGATTAGAATCTTGGGAGAAACAATAACATTTGAGAGGAAGTTTAGTAAATAAGAGTAGCAAGAGAGATTAAGGAATCTTCTCCAGAAAGGTAGCTGTAAAAGTCAGAAGCTCCCTGAGGACAAAAGGATGAGAAGCCTTTAAAGAACTTAAGAGACTAAGTAACTATGAAGTAGTTGCATGATGGAGGAGAGTAAAGGTTAGAAAGTGATAGCTTTTTGACTAAACAAAAGGAAGATGGAATGGTGATTTGTGTTTCTGGATGTGGCTTTTTTTTTCTTTAAAATGAGGGCAAAAAAACATTCTTCCATACTATACCATGGGGGGAAAGAAAATCATGACTAGAATAGTTCATTTACAAATTAAAATACATAGTAAAGAATCATCAAAGAGATTCAGACTACAGCAAATTTTTAATTTGGTTGATCCAATGTGTTTTCTAATGAAGAAATCTACTTCTGATCTCTTCTCACTCACATACACTTGATAAAAATGTTCTTTAGGAAACAGTAGTACATGTGAGTGTTCATTAGCTTTATGTTCACAGAAGGAATACATTTCAGTTTTTAGAACAAAAATGTGAGACTTGCATATTGGACTATGAATGTTCCTCAAAGTTGAGGTTCTATTGTTGATTCAAGTGGCAGACTTGTTTCTTTTGTGACTATGAAGTAAATGCAATATGATTTATGAGGCACCTGTGCCAGTCCCCAGAGCGCCAGTGACCTAAGGCTTGGGCCTTCTGGATGACAAAGCATAAAGTCCTTCTTCTGCACTTATTGTTCATACAGGGCCATGTAGAACTTGGTTTTCTTCCTGTCAGGAATTACTTTGTGCTCACTGTAATTAGTGTGTGTAATCCTGTCAACTGCAGATGCAATGCCTTCTCTGAAAAAGTAGGAAGTTCTCAGTGATGAGATTCAGAAAAGGGTCCATAAAGAACCTTTTTATTGGAGATGATGATAAGCAACATTTTGGTTGATTTTGTTTCCATTGTTTCTCAGTGTTTCAGTTGTGTTATATGTGTGTATTTTAAATCATGGAGGTTATTAAGGGGAGAAAACAGAGCCAGGAATAACCATCCCCAAATCACGTTTTAGTCCATAAGGTGTCTGACACCTGTTTCTCTCTATGCCTAGAGAGAAGCGCACAACTCTAAAACAGGCACTGCTGACCAGCCTTTGTCTACAGCGTTTCCACCTCTTGTTCCTCTCTCCCTCTTCAGGGTGTTTGTGTTGCGTCTTTTTTTCCTTTAGAGTAAAAAAAAAAAATTAAATCTGAAGGCAGACAAATGGTGTTACAAGGGAACTTCAAAAAGTTCGTTCATAGAAAATGGATTAAGAGATGTTTATTTTGGTACATAAAGCTTTGAGATCTGTGCATAACTGTTTCATAAGACACATTTTCCATAAACTTTTTGGATACCGTGTACATATTGATTTCAAAAAATTTTTGCAGCAAAATAAAATTTTCAACTCCATTTTCCATGAACTTTTTGAAGTCTGCCCCCCTCCCGTATATTTCAGGGCAGTACATTGTGGACTGGTAGAAATTATGTCCAGTCATAGCTTATTGGCGGAAGATCCATCTCCACTGTATCAGGACCTCAGGCTGCTGGCATCCCTGCTCCGTGCTACCCCTAAATCTCTTTCAGGTTGTTACACTCCAGCAACCCATCAGGCTACTCTCAGCTAGCCAAGCTGGAGCCAGCAAGAAAGGAATCATCCACCACAGATACTTATTGAGACCAAATTATTAATGTGCAGTGGCAGAAAAGTGGCTCCCTTTCTCATTGGATTATGAGAGCATTTGTTTTCTTGATAAAACAGCGGCCAGCTTTGCATTTGGTCTAGAAGGTAGACGAAGATTATTTTGCTGCAGACTGCCGGGATGTCTGATATCTTTCCTCTGTATCTGTGCCAAAGTGTGTTTCCCTCATCCATCTCACAAGCTGTTTTTAAACTTAATCACATTTAACTTTTTGTATATGTTTGCCTGACAACAAATGGGTCTGGGGTTAGGGAAGGAGAGTGCAGAGAAAAAGACATCTTTATTAGAAGAGAAATGAGAAACCACTCTCTTTGTTTAGAATAACCCTTAATGTAAATGAATCTAGTTATAGTAGGGACAAACTTCCAGAAACACTTTGGCTGTTTTTGAAAAATACCAAAATAAAAATAATAATTGGAATTTGAAACTAGTTTTAACAAGTCCTATGATAAAACCTATTTTTCATTATCTTACATACATCTGTCTTCTCTGATCCTATAAACCTCAAACATACACTGATTATCCTAGACTCAAATATCTTTACTTAGTAACTTAGTTCTAAACTTCACATCCTAAAGCCAAATGAAGCTGTTATGAATTAGACTGCTTGCAGTGCAAGGAATAAAACCTTAAGTGGATATGTTGTAATTTATTTAGCTTCTCTTTGGGTTGCATTGACTTTATTTTTTAAAAGATAAATTTTACATAAGAATTGTTTAAAAAGTGAACTTAAGCTTGCACTTTAACACTGGAAGATCTTTTGTTTTCATCTATTCATTTTCGCCTGAGATGCAGAAAACAATTTCCATTGAGAGAGAACCTCATAGTGTATCCCTTGCTGAAGGCTTCACTTCTGTGTTTCTCTCCAGCATTATGAACGGCAGAGAACAATGTAACCCACTTTTACCTTGATAAGCTTTGATTTGAGGTTTTATGTTCATTCCATCATAACTTTATATCTCCATAGACAAGCTACTGAACAAGTAGATAGGATGGTGCGATTTGATTAGGTATGCAATGTCTTGGAATTTTATACTCTTCAACATTTAGAGCTGTTATGCTCTGCCTATCTGTAAGTCAGACTGCCGGCCTCCTTAACCTTGCAAACACACCTGGGAATCCTGTAGTATGTGGGAGTTGTGGGGTAGGCTGAAGCTTTGTGGCAGCTGAAATTACTGCCTACAAGTCCAGGAACTCTATTTGTTTAGCTAGAACTAAATTCAGAATCTTATTGGTTTAAGTGGAGGCACCATGGAAATCAGCTTAGTTATCTGGTTTTCTCCTCTAGAGAACACAGAAATTATCAAAAGGAGACAGAGGTTCTACCTAAGGCAGACATGCTGGCTCACAGCCTGCCATCCAAGGAAGAAATTAAATGGGGGAAAAAAAAAAAAACTTAAGAGTACACACAAAGCCAGCAGAACACAGAGTGCTGGGCCGATGGGTGGGCAAGCTGCCTGAGGTTTCTTACGAGGCCTGCATCATCACTGCATATTACCACACACCTGACTAATGACGAACATTCCATTTATGCAGAAAGAAACGTTTGACTTGTTAAAAAATACTTGACTTGTATAAAGATTGGTGCTTGGAGGAGAAAGTTTCCATTGTCTGGAAATCACACATTCAGTCATTCGTCTGACTTTTTCTGAACATTGCCAGAGTGAAACTTTGCTTTTGGACAAAGATTGTTTTGCTGAAATTGATTATCTACTTTTTGTCACACCTGATTCCATGTGTCTTTTGGTTATTCCCCATAATTAAACTCATCCTGAAAAGCAAAAGAATGCTTCATATTCTTTGATGTTTCTTATACACAGTTAAGGAGAAACTACCTACCTTTCAAATGTATTCAACACAATTTTCTTTGTTTCTGAAGTTTCATAAACAATAAAAGATATAGAAAAATATTAACATAACATTTTACAGATATTATCTACCATTTAATATTTCTTGACATCTAAAAGATAGTGCTGTATATCCTGTCTTCTAGTCTCTGCTTTCTGTGTAGTTGTTTTTTTCCCCAAATTTACTAAAAGTGTTGAAGAGTTTTTCATTACCATATGATTTGATTTTATTCCTACTTTCCTTCTGTTGTCTAGATTACTGGCTGGAAACATCAGATGTGAAAATGAGTGCAACACAAATATCTATCTAACATTTAACTTCCCATTTTAGATCTCTCATAGGGTGAAATCTTGATTAATAAATGCTCTGGCTATCCCCCTTGGTGTGAATGCAACCACATCAAAAAACTCAGTCAGGGTGAGCATTTGGCCCAGTAGTTAAGATGCCTGCAACACATATGGAGTATCTGGGTTCAATATCTGCCTCTGACCCCAGACTCCATCTTCCTGATAATGCAGACACTGATAGGCAGTGATGATGGCTTAAGTAATTGGAGACCTGTCACCCACATGGGAGACTTGAATTGTGTTCCCGGCTCCTGAGTTTGTCCTTGTATTTGGGGGAAGAACCAGGGAATAGCAGCTCACTTGCTCACTTTCTCTCTCTCTCTCTCTCTGCCTCTCAAATAAACACATTTTGAAGAAGAATATGCCATTATGAGTCAGGCACAACAGCTGTGTCTCTGCACAACATACACAGGGTGCACAAAATTTAGAAGACTGTGGGCTATCTTCTTTAGCTCCGTCCTGGTTTCTTCTCTCAGTACACTCTTATTCTCTGCATAGCGACTGCTTTCTTACTTTATCAAAAAAATGTTGTCCCTCTTTTTACTTCCTTCATGCTTTCCAAGTGGGACATATACATCATTCTTTAAAATCGTTTGATGTGTTATCTCTGCCATGCCTTTTCACTTAGAGCCTTTGATGTCTAACTGTGAAATGATCATCTCTTTCCTACGCAGTTGAAGAAATTTTAGGCATTATTGAATGAGGGGTGAGGCAGGAGGGAAAGAGGATGGAACATGTACAAGCAGTTACTCAACAGACCCAAAATTACAGCTGATGAAATCCACCACGATAGCCCAGATGGAGAGCCCAAGTAGGAAGACGCTAATATCGACGGCTGGCTCAGACCATCTCCATACCGACTTTTTGCTCATTATTTTTCTTCTTTCTGCCAACTCTGGCAGCATATCTGACCTCCAGGGACACATTCTTTTTTTCTACTTAAAGTGTGGAAAAAATTTCTTGTTGTCAGAGTTGTGTTGAAATAAAATTGGCGTTTGGAGGAAGCAACATTTGCTAGGATGCTTAGGAGGGGTGGATGCACACAGTGCTGAACTGAGCAAGTTTACATGGTCTGGGTTTATCATCTGGCAAAACAGAGAGGGGTGAGGAAGTGTGGTTGTCTAGGGGGTCAGTCTGGCTGTCCTGCTGGGCCTTAGTGAGTGTTGATAGCTCAGTTCCATGGCACTGTTTCTCAAAGTAGTGTTCACAGGCTGCCTACATCAGATTCCGCTGGGTGCTACTTCTGAATGCACCCCAAAAGGGGCCAAGAATATATCAAAGTGAGCCTGGGGAATGGACATTTGGTCTGGCCTTTGGAACACGCACCTCCAACATGGTAGTGCCCATTTTTGATTCCTGAGTCCAGTTTTCTGCCTTTGCAGACCATATGAGGCAATGGTGATGACTCAAGTAATTGGGTTCCTGCCATCCACATGGGAAACCTGGATTTGGGTTCCTGGTTCCTGACTTCCATCCCATTGTGAGCACTTGGAAAATGAATCAGTGGATGGAGGAGCACTCTCTAGCTCTTACTTGCTCTCTCTGCCTCTCAAGTAAATAAATGAACTAAGAAGAGCATGCCGTAGCAAGGTGGGGGATGCATTTTGACAAACTCTCCAGGACTCTTCTGCTTCTAAATTAGAAGAATAACTGTTCAATGTCCTGGCACTGTTTTCCTGCTTTCTAAGTTATTTATGTGTGTATATCCAGAGGTGGTTAGGATGAGGCAACTGACTCACCCTAGCACAGAATTAAGAAACTGAGGCATAGCTAGAAATACAGTTTAAACATTTGTCCCTAGTAATGTGGGGCATCTATGGCAGCAAAAGAGACAACTGCTCATAGTTCTAGAAACTCAATGTGTTGATGTCTGACTCTCACTCAACCTTTGCATATTTTATAGTGTATGTCTTACTTCTCTTCTTTTGCTATTAGTTGCATTTTCCCTTTCCAGGAAAACTATGAAAAACTGAAGACTTATCTTTTAAACAATGCTCATCTGTCACCTGCGCCAGAACAATTTATATAACCTCTGTCCACCAACTCCAAGAACCTGTTGTGGGTTTTTGGTCTAACGTAGATGGTTGCCCTTAATGCATAACTAGTGTTGACCTGCTTGTGTGAATCTCTTTCTAAAGCTAAGCTGCACGCATTGGCTGACTCGGTGTTCCTGCTCCATAAATGATTGTCAAATGAATGGACGAACTAAAAGATCTCATGCCCTGCCCCCGTATACACATTCTCCTCCATTTTCATCATTTCTGGCATAAGGAATGATTGAATTTGTTTTTGTATAAAATCAAATGTGCTTCCCATGATCCTTACAAAAATGTGTTTTCAGAACAAAATAAATAAGATAGGGAGAATATTAAGATGCTTTGGACATCTAAATACTTATGAAGTACATTTTTAAATGCCACAAAAATGCTTTAAAGAGCTCCAAGTAAATTTAAGAGGGTATCTACTGGATTTTGACTAAGTGCTGAAAAAAAGTTTCCTTAATTCCCAATCTAAATACTTCAACTTAAATTTACTAGTAGCTATTTCAGAGGAAGATGGGGACTCTGTGATCCTTAGTTTGTTATAAAGAAAATGTTTTTGTCTTCAAATGTTTAGAGGAGGGATTAAAGGCAATTTATGGCTTGGGTAGAAAGTAATAAAAGTAGTAACAATGGAGTGTCTTCTAAATTGTCATCATTTTCTGGAATTACTAGCAATATCAACCCAGCAGGCATTTTATGACAAAAAAAGAATTACTTTCATTTGTCAAGTTTTAATGTAAACTACAACATCAATCTTGGAGCAGCTATTCTGAAATATTTCATTCTATTGTTGAAAAAGAGAGGTTGATTCGGTTATGTATAGAAGATGGATTCTGTCATTAGCTCTTTTACCACAGGATTCAAGAAACATATAATTCATTTCTTTTTGAAAATTAGTCTGAAAAAAATCTATGTACATAAAATGTATTTTATTAAGGTCAAACCACAGTTCATTTAATTTCTCTAAATGACACAATTTTTAATTCCTAGGAAAAAAATCACAATAATGAAAAATAAAATAACTGAATAGGTTTGTTTTCCTTCCTTTTATTAATAGAATCCCAATTTACAGATTTCTTACTATTTAATTAAAGCAATTTATTTTAATGGTATTTTCCATTAAAAAAATTTAAATAAATTGTATCGAACCTTTTTAACAACTCTGGGTCATACTAATAATACTACTAGGAGTAATACTTTTGTATATGAAATGATTGAGCCTTTTACTCTTTGAGGGAGTACCAAGATTTAGGTTATTAGTATATTATCAATTTTAAATAGCAGAGCCAAAACTTCTACTCTTGCTCCCTCCCACCTTTTGGCTGTATCTTTGTTCATTTCTCTTTTATGATATCACTTAAAAAAGTGATTGGTTCACACCCTTGATGAAGCTAAATTTTTAACAACTTCTCAAGTACTCTGGTAAATGACTTCCATGCATGGATAAGTATGACATAGAAGGTAAAACTGCAATAATTTTAAGTAAGCATGTGATTTTGTATGATATTCCTAATTATTTTAATTCTTGTTACATATAATTTGAAGACCTCACTTATGTGATGTAGCAAACCCTACCTTCACCAATGCCAAAATTAAGGTTTTCTGTTGCTTTATCATATATGAAGTTCCTGCAATAGAAGATGAAATATGTATAACCTATGCACAAAAATATTCATGTGCGTATATGCAGTCTGTCAATCATCTGGTGATTCCAAATTAAGAACTCTTGAATAATAATTCTCGGTAGCTCTAGCAATCTGTTTTTAAGTCAAACATTCTGTGTATGTGGCATTATTTTCTCCAATGGTTAAAATCCTTAATGAATTGTGACTTGCTCATCCATTATAAGGGGAGTCAGTTATTTATGTGATTTTTTTGTTGTATACTTACATGTATCTTCTCCCCATACAGAGTGAAAGAAGCTGAAGAGGTGTGTAGGCAGAAAAAAGGAAAATCACTTTATAAAATAAAACCAAGACATGACTCTGGAATTGTGAGTAACTTTTCTCACTTTTAACTTGGGATTTTCTTTGGCTTTTAAACCCTATTTCACTGTGTGTGTGTGTGTGTTTGTAAAATTTTCCTGTTAAGTTCAGATAAAGAATTAGCTTCTTACTTTACTAATCTTCTGTGCCTTATGCCTTTAATCAGGCCCAGAGTCTGAGGGGATCTCAATATTCAGTACCCAGAACTTAGGAATTAAGGTGAATCTGTTACGGATGTACTCACATGTGAAGATGTATATGTTGGCAAGGGAGGGCAGGAGCCCGACTTCCTCTTTTCTGATTACACAGGCATCATGGTACAAGAGTGATTGTTATAATGGTATTACCTCCACTGGGGTCTAAAACACAGTGGGAAATGCCAAGTGCATGGTTATGTTTTATCCCAGACAACTGTACAATGTTGGCTGTGTGAAAACTGTCAGCCCACAGACTCAGTTTAATACACTAATTTAAGTGCTCTCCTTGCCCATCCTTCCTTTAAAATAAAATTCTAAGTTGTGCACCTTGGTTGAAAGGAAAAGTTTTCCGTTGTAATACTGGAAATGTCTTATATGTTCTGAGGCGTCATCACTTGGTACCAGAGTTGGTAAATAGTGCTATTTTAAGTGAAAAGTTGAATTAGACCTTAAAAGAGGAACATTTTGAATTGGATTGGTTTATTTTGTGTAAATGAAAAAGACATTACAATAACCCAAAGTTAAGAATTATATCTCCATGTAAAAGCTATTTTCCTTTAATTTTTCTATATCAAATTAATCTTAATGGAAAGTATTCTGTTATGATTCAGTTTATTCGCTGCTCTTTTCTGAATGAAGTTCAATTCTAAAACTATATTGAATGAGGAGAAATAATTATGCACTTCAATCATGCTATTATTAGAATAGAAGGGGATGAAAGTACTTGAACCATGAAATGAATCAGTTGTTTCAGTTCTCATATTTGTGCATTTCTATATAGGGCTAAGAATGAGAAAGAAGAGTTGGTTCTCTCACATCAGTTAGAAGTTATTTTTTTTTTTTTTTTTTTTTGGACAGGCAGATTTAGACAGTGAGAGAGGAAGAGAGACAGAGAGAAAGGTCTTCCTTCCATTGGTTCACCCCCCAAATGGCTGCTACAATCCTAAGCCAGGAGCCAGGTGCTTCCTCCTGGTCTCCCATGGGGTGCAGGACCCAAGCACTTGGGCCATCCTCCATGCCTTCCTGGGCCACAGCAGAGAGCTGGCCTGGAAGAGGAGCAACCCGGACAGAATCCAGCACCCCAACCGTGACTAGAACCCAGGGTGCCGGTGCTGCAGGCGGAGGATTAGCCAAGTGAGCCATGGCGCCAGCCTAAAAGTTAAATTTTTAAAACTTTTCCTAAAAAATTTTGCTGATTTGTCCTGGTGAAAATTTGTGAAGATAAAACAGATCTTACTTACCTTTTGATCATTTATGAGCTTGTGGATCTTTAGCATTTTGCCAAAGAATTTGATCCAAATGAAAAGATCTTGTTTGGGCTACTCTCAACTCCTTCCTTTTTTAAAGTCCTTGTTTTTAACTATATAATTTCTAACTGTATTTATTTTCAGAAAGCAAAGATAAGCATGAAAACCTGAACGGTGCAAAGCAGAATGAGAATGAGTCATCACCACAACTTTCACAAAACTCAGATGACCTGAGTGTGGGAAGGAAACTACATCCATTCAGATAATTTTCTTCTTGACCTCTTGCATAATCTTTGTGTTTTCTAGACAGTTTACTGATTATTGAATTTTACTGTATACTCATATAAAAATACAAAAGCAGTAGACCAGTGGAGAATTTGACTGACATCTTTTCTTTTTGTAAAAGTTTATGGTATTATACCAATAGACCAAAAGAGCATGTTATAAGAGGCAGTATCTGCATTAATTCTGAACATGCTAAACATTAACCTAAAATTTACTTTTGTGGGACTATTCTTTGTCATGGCAAAAACACTTTCCTACCTACTGACAACCAGTACTCCACTTCACTGCATTTAGATTTCTGGGTAAAATGTTATTTCTAGTGAGTTGTTTGTATCAGTTTCATGTCTACCTATAAATTTTCTATTTTAAAATATAAGTACCATTTCTATATTGTGATCAATGCTTTCCCAACTCTTGGGTTGCTCTCCATAAGTATATATTTGTGAAAGAATATTATCTTTTTCTTTTTTTCACTCAAATCAGATAATGAATAGAAAAAATAGCAAAGCAAAAACCATTCATTTCTTATAAGTGAATACAGGAAACTTATAAGTATTGGAAGTCTACTGAGGGCTTTTATCAGAATATGTACTTTGAGATTCAATAAAGAACTCATCTACAGCAGAGGTAATTAAACTAAAGATGTGCCTCTGTAATTTTCACCATGACATTTCACAACAAGAATTTTACCTAACATTTTGAAGGAATATAAATAATTGGCAAACATGACTAATCATTGGAGGAAGGGAATGGAGATTAACTTTTTGGATGGATTGACATCTACCTAGAACTCATCAAATAAATATATACATGCCTGAGTATTTTGACATGATTGGGATTGTATTTGTGTGTTACAGCAGGTGAATAAAGCTATAAAATGAGAATGTGACGATTCATTATCTGAAGGAGTCTAGGAAATGATTTGGTTTTATTTTTTCCTACTCTTTCTGTGAGTAATTTAAACTCAGCTCATGATAAATTATGGTGGTTTTGTCTAACATTAATATTTGGTTCTTTAAAAATTGCTGTTAATGATGTCCTGGATGGTTATGGTTGTGACTAAAGGGGAGCATCTGTTGCTATTGCAAACCAATTATGGAAAGCAACTTTAAAAGAAAAACAATGTTTTAAATCATAACTATGTTTGTATTTATGTAAAGTATAGTCTCTTACCTTTTAGTTTGCAGTTTACGTGCAAAGAAACAGTAGTGGGTTTTTTTTTCTGTTATTGTTTTGTAGTCTTCCTGTCCCCTTTGGTCCCTCCAAGGTGGATATTACCATCCTTCACTGAAATAATAGGGCATTTAACAAAGATCGCTATGTGCAATACTGTATTTAGTGTTTCTATTTCAATTTTTCTAGGATGTTAATTTATATGAAAATAAAAGAAATAAAATAGCTCTGTGTTCATTGCGTGTGTACCACTACATAAGGACATTTGCAAACTGCAGTCATCATTTTTTAAGATGTATGTATGTATTTATTTATTTATTTGAAAGACAAAGATACAGAGAGAGAGAGAGAGAATCTTCTATCTGCTGCTTCATTCCCCAAAAGGGCACAATAGCCGGAGCTGGGCCAACCTGAAGCCAGAAGCCAGGAGATTCTTCTGGGTCTCCCACATGAATGCAGGGGCCCAAACACTTGGGTCATCTTCCACTGATTTCTCAGGTGCGTTAGCAGTGAGCTGGATCAGAAGTGGAGCATCTAGAACTTGAACTGATACCCATAGCAGATGCTGGCGCTGCAGGCAGCAGCGTTACCCACCATGCCACAGTGTCAACCCTGTAACTATAATTTTTAATATCAGGTGGGGAGTGGGAAGGAGGGAGGGAGGGAAAATACATTAGCTTCCATATTCACTTGCACAAAAATCTTGCATACAATTTTTTATTCAAGAACTTAAGTTTACCAATGAATAAGAAATCCTGATTTAAAAAAAATAATCTCTGTTCTGTTATACCTTGAACTAGGACCTCTTTCCTAAGCTCCAAGAGAACTTCTGGTCATTTACAATTAGATGTTTCACTGTACCTTAAAGCAAGAGTGCTCAAACAAGAGGAATCTCCATAGTGTAAAGGGAACTAATCATGCCCCATCAATGCAGGGTAAAGTCAGGCTTGCCACCAAAGATGTGGAGCTGCAGTGGTGCCTAACCAACCAGTGAGAGTCTATGGAAAATAACAACAATTTTGCTTCTGGTCCATCCATGTGGTCCATCCATGTTGCCCACTCACGATAGGTATCTCCATATGGAATTGCCCACACTCACTCATGAAAGCATATTCACTCCCCATGTTTTACATAAATCCTGCATTAACTTGTGTACTATAAAAAATTAGCTAAAGTGGGTGCCCCAGAATATGGCAAACATACAGCAATATAATTGCATGTGGCAGGGGAAAGTAGACCAACCTGGAAAAGCTAACTTGTTGATCCGTGCCTATACTTAAAATATCTCCAGTGTCACTGCCACACAGGAACACAGTGCCACCAATAAGCCTAGTTTAAAACTGGGAATGAATGTATGTGATAGAAAACAACAGATAAAGAAAGGTGAGAGGAAAAAGAGCATTAATATCCTCTCGAGTCTGCTTCCAAATTATCCCAAAGGAAAATCATCAATAAGAAAGAATGAATCAGGTCAGCAAATGGAAAAATGAATTTACCCTCAAGAATGAAAACAAAAAGGCAAAATTTGGTAATAACTACATTTATGAATTCCAAAGGAATTTAAAATCTATAACCAAGATGGAAAAATAATACAAGTAGAAGCTGAATTAAGTCTAGATGGATGAAAACAGATAGACAGTTGTTGATTTGGAAGATAGTGCTAAGGAATCCACTGAGATTATACCACACAGACAGAAACTATTTTAAAATGTTTAAGAGAAGTTAAAGAGATACAAAATAGACTCCAATTTAAGAGGTATCTTGTAGCAAGAAAGGAAATTATACAGAAGCCAGATAATAGTTTTAAGAAATACTGTTTTAGAATTTTCTAGAGTAAAAGACATATCCTCTGCTTGAAAGTGTGTTACAAGTAGCAGTCTATATAAATACCAGTAAATAACTAGAAAGGTGAAAGTGGTAAACATATGAAAGACACAGCCAGATATGAAAACATGTTTCAAAATGTCTGTAAGGAAAGGACCCAACACCTGAATGAAGTGACAATTATCCTGAAATCCAATTTGTTTCCAGCAATGGTATTTTTAGAAAGCAATAGTGTCTTAAAACTGGAAGATAAACATTGAATTGAGGCCATTATACCCAGTTGAAGTGTTAGTCTCAGAGAAAAAGAGATACATACATATTTTTAGACATAGAAAAACTAAGAGACTTTATTGCTCCAAAACCTCACTGGAAGATCTGCTATCAGGCACATTTTGGCAAGAAAAAAAAAAATAACTGAAATGAAAGAATCACAGAGGGTCTAGAAATTGGTAAAGTCAACTCTAGAGTATAAGAAATGCTCATTAATTTTTGTGTTTATTAAGGGAATAAAACTTTAAGTAGTAAGTGGGAGAAATTTAGTAAATAGTCCAACTGAGGTCTTTTGCATTTGTTCTTCATTCTTTTAATTCAATAGGTGTTAGTAGAGATTAGTATGTGCCAGAAACTGTTACAGGTTTGAGGAGTAATGAACAGAGAATGTCATGGAACTTACAACTTTACAGGGGTGACAAACAAAAGCTGAAGTAAGTAATGTTGGGTAATATGATATTTAAGAAGAGGGCCAAATAACTTATTCCTGAAACCAAAACACATTTGATGGTGAAAATGTGTGTTATCATGCCTGGAATACTCCATATGCTGATACTGTCCCATGAGAAGCTGGTGGGCTCTATATAAATGTTCTATATGAACCTTGAGTGCTCTCAAGAAGAAAAGTGATATTGAATATGTTTAGAGTTTGTTATAAAAATGCAAACTTAAATATATTAAAATCTTAGGGGTGTTCATTAAAAAATAAAAATTACTAAAAGAAAGGGAATTAAACAAATTGTATCATTCCAACTAAAGGTCAGAAGAGTAAGAAAAAACAGCAAAAGAAGTATGATAAAGAGAAGTGACTGTGGATAGTTGATGGGAGAATTTGGAGTTGGGGGAGAAAGAACTATTAGAAGCTATGAAAATTCTGTACAACCATTTGTTAAATTATGCCAGATTATCATAATCATTTCTACTTCCCAGTCAAGTGGTGAACTCAGATTTGGGAGGTTGTAGTTTTTTATTTTTGTTTCCCATGATACACATCTTGAGTTATATAATCAAAAGCAATAGGAGGAGGTTTAGCATTTTAACATGATGTCATAAGGGAGGCATTTACCCCTTCTCTCAGAAATCATTCCAAAGAAGTAGGAACAAAAAGGCAAATTGCATTTTTGATTGAAATTAGAGGTATGGAAAACCAAACCACAAAATACATGGAAGATCTTCCAAATTTTGGAGCATGGGAGAAGTCAAGGGGGCAGAGGGGACACAGATGAGGACACATTTCAGAGGCAGCTATCAAACCTTCCATCTTCAAGATGAAGATAATATCTAAGGTACTATCTGAAACTCCTTGGTTCAACATCAGGTATTAGATGCCAGCTATGTGAAAAAAAAGTCAAGAAGCAAAATCTTGTTGGTAGTGCCCTCCCATTTGTGTAAAAATGATGCAATGTGATCACTGAATTTGCAGGCTCTAACATACATAGAGTATCTCTGGAAGTACTTGCAAGAAATATACTGATTGCTTCTGAGAGAGAGAAGCTGGTAGAATTGAGAATGGGGAGAGAGAATTTTATTTCCTTTGATTCGTTTAAATTTTGTACAATGAGAAAAATAATGACACCCACAGAATCTGTTATGTTAAATCAGACAATGTGGTTTAGGAGGTTATAGTGCTCAAATATTACTATAGCCATTCTATCAGACTTCCTCTCTAGGAGAGTTATAACACTAGACCACTATAGAGAGCTGTTTGTTTGTTTGTTTTTAAGATTTATGTATTTGAAAGGCAGAATTACATACACACAGAGAGAAACACACACAGAGAGACAGAGACAGATAGAATCTTTTATCCACTTGTTCAAACCCCAAATGGAAATGGCTGCAATGGCCAGGGCTTTGCCAGGCTGAAGCCAGGAGCCAGAAGCTTCATTGAGGTCTCCTACTTAGGTACAGGGACCCAAGCTCTTGAGCCATCTTCTGCTACTTTCCCAGGCCATTAGCAGGGACCTGTATCAGAAGTGGAGCAACCAGGATAGGAACTGGCATCCATATGGTATGCAAGTGTCACAGACCGTGGGTGGCTTCACCTGATAAGCTGCAATGTCAGATCCTAGGGAGCTATTTGTAAGTGTAACCATCCAACCTTGTTTCTCTATTGCATGAATGAGATGAGAGAAATAGTGATCTATGACCACTGGATACATTCTCTCTGCAGTGGTCTCTTAGATAAGATTGGCCTTTTTATTTCACAATAAGACCACTGTGGTTCTCCTTATACAAAACCCCCCTTTCATCTCATTTTTGCAGTTGCCTCATACTGCCCTCATTGATTCTATATGATTCTATATGAATATTTCTAGTTTATAGCCACAGCCTATCATCTACTCTTAAGTTTTCAAGGGATTAAGATCTTATCGTGGGGACTAACTTACATCTTACAGCTAATCAACAATGAAAATTATCTGTTGATTTTAGGCTTTGAGAGTTAGAAAATAGCAACATGCTGAAAGCATGTCACAACAGTACACATTACAGTGGGGTCCAATTATTCTAAATTGGGTTCATGATACTTATGAGTTTATACCCATAAACTGCAATTCACCTTGTTAAGCTGTTTATAATTTGTCAGCATATCCTAAAATTAAAGACTTCATTTTTCAAGCGAAGTGATAAGCAAAACTTTTAATAGTTAGCTTACAGAATTCTGGGATAGATTCAGAAATAGACACCATCAACAGAATGACTTGTGGCACATGGGAAAACAGACTTGTGATGCCTATAATAACTCAAGTTGTATATGCAAAACAATTAAAAATATGTATACCAAGACAAAAACCAAAACAGAAAGCAAGAAACTCCAGATGTAACTATCTGGACAATTCTCAAATCTTTTTGCTAAATTTTCAGACTTAAATTTAGAGTTTCATGCCTTATTTAGACACCTAATTCATAATTTAATATCCAGGACTTCCTACACACAAATTAGCAATCACATGCTTTTAAATATCATTAAGCTTTGTAGATGAAGAATGTCCTGGCAGCAAAATCTTACAGCTGAATTTGATGGTTAGGAAGATTTTATGTGAGCCAAGTTTATTAAACAAACTCTACTTCCATTCAGGAATAGGAGCTGGGAACGGCACTTAGACCATCAGTGCTTTCTCAGGAAAAAACTGCAGGGTTCAAAGAGCAGAACTAAAAAGGCTGTAAATAGGGAGAGGCAGAGGAGCTGAAATTCTCTGTGGCAGCAGAGATTTCAAGGGAATATGAGAGGGTTAGGGGATGGGATGGTGTCCACAAGTAGGGAGCAGAGAAATGGAAGAGAGTAAGGTCCCACTTTTTGTGTCCAGCAACAGATGGGCATTGGCTGAGCAATATCACTCATTGCCTCTGATGTTTCCACTTTATTTTTTAAAAAAGTGCTTTCTAAAGTTACTTTGCCCTCTATTCATCTATACCCTCTATCAGAAGTTTTTGTTTTTTAACAATTTATTTGAAAGCCAGAGTGACAAAGTGAGAGAGGGAGAGACAGAGAAAGTTCACTTCCCAAATGGCCACAGTAGCCAGGGCTGGGCCAAACCAAAGCCAGGAGCCAGGAATTCCATATGGGTCTCACTCATGGGTGGCAGGGGCCCAATCACTTGAGCCATTTTCTGCTGCTTTCCCAGGCATATCATCAGGGAGAGAGTTGGATCAGATGTAGAACAGCCAGGAATTGAACCACTGCTGCAATATGGGGTACAGTGTCCCAGTCTTCATCCCAATGGTGGCCCCTTGAAGTCTTATCTATGTTCATGACATTAGTCTTGATCTGCTGTTCTATATAAGTTTCTCAAGATTTAGCTACTCCTTCAAGTTTCAATCCTATTTCTTCAAATGGGGGAAATTTTATTTAGATTACTTCACTATTACTACAGACTCAACATCTATAACTACTCAAATCATCATCATCTAATACTAGACACTCACTTAAACTTGGATCCCCATCTCTTGCTCCAACATACTTCTCTTAAAAAAAAAAAAAAAGATTTATTTATTTATTTATTTAAAAGCCAGAGTTACATAGAGAGAGGAGAGGCAGATAGAGAGGTCTTCCATCTGATGGTTCACTCCCCAATTGGCCGCAACGGCTGGAGCTGCGCCAATCCGAAACCAGGAGCCAGGAGCTTCTTCCGGGTCTCCCATGTGAGTGCAGGGGCCCAAGGACTTGGGTCATCTTCTACTGCTTTCCCAGGCCACAGCAGAGAGCTGGATTGGAAGTGGAGCAGCCGAGTCTCGAACCGGCGGCTATATGGGATGCCGGCGCTTCAGGCCAGGGTGTTAACCTGCTGTGCCACAGCACCGGCCTCAACAACATACTTCTCTTTAATCACCACATTCTGTGAATAGATTTAACTTATTTTTCTCTTCTTTCCAGATCTAATTCTATTATCTAATCTGGCCCTAATCATCAGTCTATGTTCTTTCAGGATCCACTGAGCTGGCCTGAATGAGTCCAGATTCTATTCCTTTCAATCACCTGGCCTATTGTGACCAGAATAATCCATTTTCAAATCCATCTGTGTTTTTTTTTTCTTTGTGAGCAAGTGAAGCTTTCTTTGCTTCTCTTTCAAGGTCCTACATGTTCTTTACTCTCAGACTCTTCTCTCATCTCATGCTCCAAGCCCCCAACTTCCCAGCACACAAAGCTATTATGGTGCTCAGCCCAAATACACTCTACAGAGCTGATGTATTCATCTCATCCTCAACCCTTGACCCCCACTGGACAGATAAGCTGCTGATGACTCATGGCTTGTCTCTCACTGAGAGTTGCCCTGAATGGATGGAAATTCACGGCCACTTCTGGTAATGGCCAGTGACAAATCAAAATTTCATCCCAGCTCTAAAACTTCTTATAGGATAATACAGGATATTAATTGCAATCATATTGCGTTTTCAGCTGCACAGTCCTATTTTTCTCACTTCCTTATGGGTCTATGCTCTGCAAGCATTTCCCTTTAGGCTTCTGATCACCTTTTGTCCCAGCATTTGGGAAAACAGTCTGGGACAGGCATTTTGAAGAGTGGTCCAAGGAAGAATAACATGTGATTTGGAGATTAATCACTTCCTGGTCAATTGCCAATGGTAGTCCCTGGCGTGCTTTAGCAGTGTATTGTTAGAACCTTCTCCAGGGTGAACTGGGATTGGATTGGATTGGATTGCTGGAGGGGGGACTCACCAGCTGGTACAATAATAACTTTTGGTACTTAGAGGCTATGTGGGGCAAAGTGACTATTGGGACTTAGGGATCGGTGACCTAAGTGGCATTGATTTGTTGAAGAGATAATAGGACTAAGGTGATTAATCAACAACTCAAGAAGGATGTGAAAGTCATAGATAACTTACATTGACAGCATTTATTTAAACTCACACAGTCTCCTGCAGTCAGACGAGGCATTTTCCCTAAGAGGAATGCTATCTGAGAGAAATTTGCATTCTCAGCTCTGACGAGTCTCTCTTGCCAAATTCGGTCTCTAATGGGGGAGGGGTGGAACCCTGAAAATGGGGGAGGAATACATGAGTACATGCAGGTGAGAATCTCAAACTCCCAAATTCCCTTGAACGCATAAGAACTGCTCTTGAGCTCACACCCTACTGGAGATTTGCTGGGTTGACTAAGGGAGGACCGAGAGTATACCATGAAGTCACTACAGGAGCCAGGAGAAGCAGCTTGGGAAGGTGTCCTGAGGCAGCTAGATCAAGGAAGGAGAGCAGAACAGTAAGTTGGATAAGGGATGCTTTTCACCCTGGAGCACGTGCTCATGATTCAGGATTTAACACTATGGCAAATACCCAAGATAAGCTTCTGCGGGGCTGGGGGATGGGGATGGGGATTGTGCAGTATTGTGACATGGTAGGTAAAGCTGCCTGTGATGCCGGTATCCCATATGGGTGCTCATTCACGTCCCAGCTGCTCCACCTGCGATCCAGCTCCCTGCTGATGTGCCTGGGAAAGCAGCAGTGCTTTGGTCCTAGTGCTTTGGCCCCAGCACATGGGACACCAAGAAGGAGCTCCTGGCTCCTGGCTTCGGCCTGGCCCAGCCTTGCCATTGCAGACATTTGGGGAGTAAGCTGTATGGAAGGTCTCCCTCTGTTTCTCTTTGTGACTCAGCCTATCAAGGAAATAAAACAAATCTTAAAAGAAAAAAAAGTAATAACCTGCTATGATGATTCTTGGAGGATCACAAAAGCTAATATCCATATTCACTGTAATAAAAATGCTGAAGCTTCCATAGTGTATGGTGGAGAAAAAGATCCAAAGGATCAGAGAAGTGGGCATGCAAAGGTAGATTTGCCATGTAAAGCTAAAAAAGAAAAAACAACAACAACAACAACAACAACTACATTTCCAGGTAGGCTCTTCTTTCCAACACAATGGTGTCTGTGCTTCTGAAAGTGAAAGAAGCAGCATTACCGAGAAGCTCAGTAGTGCCCATTGTTGGCAGGTCAGGGCTAATTGTTGAAAGAGATTTTGTCAAAAAACTAGGCTCCCTAATGGACAGGAGAGTCACAAATTCTCAAAATAATATATACAAGGCTGTAATGCTTATATAGGCACAAAGTATGCAATGCTAAATATAGTAACATCCAGTGGGTACCAGCTTGGAGATGGTTAAGAAAACCATGGTATTCCTGGAGCCAAAACAGGTGAGCTGCAAACAAAGGTACACCTTAATTTACAAATTAATTTCAAAAGAAATAAATGGGAGATGATCAAAGGCAGAAGGCAGAATATGAAAAAAGCCACAATGTCTTGCCAAATCAGACATGGAATCAATCCATTGGCTTAAGGAATAACGGATTCCTTATGAGTAAAGACCCTGTGATGCTAATGAAAACTATTCATTTATTATTTTCCCAATCCTTAACCTATGTTTTGGAGAAAAGAACAATACTCAACACTGTTGAGAGTTTTTAAGTACTGGGTCTGAATGATAGAGATATCTGGAGACTCAATGAACCACTATGACTTCCTACAAAAGTCTGAAAATATAGGGCCTACTAAAATACTAGCCAAAGTCTGGCTCTCAGTGGGCACCCTGATCCATGACCCACCCCAGTGACCCTTTCCCCATTTCCAAATGAATGAGTGGAATCACATACTTTGTACCTTGAAGAACCCTCAAATTGATTCTTGATGTCTTAAGTAAGAGGTATGGTAGTTGAGAGGGAGAAGTATAGACCTCTGAAGCTGTTCCCCACCCCTAGCAAAAAGAATAAATCAGAAATAATACTAAAATTCCACAAGGAATGGGTCAATTAGCTCCTATCATAGTCCCATTTCCAAAAAGGTCAAAAAAATGCATGAAATTAAAATTTTTACATCAAAATAAACATTATAATTCCATTTTTAAAGTGCCCTCATCTTCACCATGCTGGCTTCTGCAAAAATTAAATGGAACATGGCAGAAGACGGCAACAGCCTCAGTTGCTACTGCACTTAGTATGATCTTTGCTAGAGTAGGTTAAAATAACCTTCAGCACCTGACCTAGAAAATGTACTTTTTTGTCATACCTATCAGGAAGGAGAACAAGATATACTCTGCCTTCTCTTGAGATGAAAAACAGTTTATGTTTATGGTCTTTCCTGCCTTCTATGCAAGTTCTTATATGCTTTGCCAAAATGCAGACTGTAGAACCTGAATTTTGTGGACATATTGTAAAACACTACACTGACCCAACATTTGATTGACATGATATAATAGGACAATACGGGAGATGTGAAGCAAGTATGTTGGAAGACTTGGGAAGAACATGCAGCCCACACTTCAGAGAGATGGTGATAAATCCTTTTAAAGATTCAGGAGATTTGTGATTCCAGAGTAGAATACACACATTTTCCCTATTTCTCCCTTTTAAATCCTTTTTTTTTTTTTTTCTAAAAAAAAAAGGGATGAAAGGGGCCGGCGCTATGGTGTAGCAGGTAAAGCTGCCACCTGTAGTGACAGCATCCCATATGGACGGCAGTTCAAGTCCCAGCTGCTCCACTCCCAATTCAGCTCTTTGTTATGGCCTGGGAAAGCATGGAAGATGACCCAAGTCCTCAGGCCCCTGCACCCATGTGGGAGAGCCGGAAGAAGCTCCTGGTTTCCTGGCTTCCTGCAGCCAGTTGGAGAGTGAACTAGTGGATGATAGACCTCTCTCTCTTTCTCTCTCTCTCTCTCTTTCTGCTTCTCCTTCTCTCTGTGTGTAACTCTGACTTTCAAATAAATAATAAACAAATCTTTAAAAAAAGAGGCAGACCAGATAGGAAATTTTGGGTTTAAGCAATGATCTTACAGTGAATTCTCTGATTGTGTATTGTCTAATTTTCTCATACTAGAAAAGCCAGTAACCCAGAAATAGTAATAGATACAAACAACAGCAAAAACATAATGATTTCCCAGTCTTCACCTTCTTAATGAGCGGTGACAGTCAAATTGTGATGAGGGTGGCAAGGGTAGGGGTTAAGGGGTATTCAGAAGATAGCCTGATGAACAAATGGTAGTTCCATCATTTATGATTTGATCTTATTGTCATCTCTCATGTAGACATGGGTAATCAGTGATGACAGGTCAACCATTAAATAGAGCTTTTCATGAAGAGTTAAATTCTGGGTTATTCAATCCATAACAAATTTTCATTTGTTTTGACTTTGTAACTTAAAAATCAGTTAACTTCAGAAACAAGTGAATTGGGATATTATCATCCAAAGTGGAACATTTTGTCCCCTTTAATAAACTCAGATAATTATTCATGTTAAAGTAAATTAAATTTAATTCCTTCAAATTCTATACAGTGAATCAATCATGTGTCTTTGAGGGACAGATAAATCAATTCAAAGGAAAATAGAAACACTGTGAAACTAAGAAATATTTAAATTAAGAAATGGGACACTATGAGAAGAAACTGAACAAAACTCAGGACACGGTCTGGCTTGCTGTTGAGACTAGGGCAGTGCAGCAGCTGCTAAAAGGAAGGCAAGGCTTACAGCAGGCGTCTATTTCAGCAGTTTCTCAAGGAGTCCTCATTCAGTATTTCTAATTCGAAGAACAGTGAGAATATTCTGTTCTCAGCTGGTGTGGGAACTGGAAGGTGCCTGGGGCTTCAGACACCAGGATTGCGAGACACTCCCACCACCTCTACTCCATGGATGACAGTTTCTGATTCACTTTGTAAATGCCAAACCCCAAAGTATATCATTTAATATAGGTTAGGGGCTGACCTCACGGTGGCTGGACAAAAGCATTCTGAACGCACAGTGATCCTTCAGTGCCCAATGAAACACCTGCAGGATCCACTCTGCACATCACACCAGGGTCACATATAATCCTAAAGTATCTTTATTTGTTCTATAATTTAATAGTATACCTATAAAATAATTACATTATACTTATAACTTTTCTTCATTTATAAACAAAACAGAAAAACAATTAAATACAATTTTAGCCATTATAAGGTAAACTTTATACATACAATAACCCCCAGAAGGAGCTTCACACTGCAGCATATCATATTGCTTCCATTGCTACACCCACACTTGGGTTCAAAGACAGTGTGCTTATGTGTGTGTTCTGTGAATTCTTAGCGTAATCCTTCCACTATCTGTGTGGGTTCTGTGTCATTAAAATGATAGAGCTTGGCTTGGCAGTTGGGTCGGATACTCCTGTCCATTACCCTCCTACTCATTTCACCTCCATGTGATCACATGGATTTCCTTCCTTCACTTCTTTTCTGCCACATGTCCTGCCACTAAATCTTTCTTGAGATTTTCCACTAAAGGTGGAAATCAGCTTTGACCTTGGACCTCCTCTCCATCCCTAGGTTCTAACCCTCAAGGGTTTCGTCCTAATTCTACCTCCTGATACCAGGCTGCCTCTACCCATTGCTGAAGCCAGGGCCCCCTATACAATAGTACATTCTATTCAGGTCTCATGGTGTTATAAATGCAGCAGAATGAAACTTGCCGTGCAGACACAGGAAACAGATTCACCAACATGCTGCACCCCGATCCTTGTTCTCCTGGTGAATGTGTCTAGATCGACTGTCACTGCCTGGTGTTAAGAAGCCTCAGCCAGCAGAGCAGCCCGCACAGGGTCTCTCCCACACTAGAGAACCGATCCCTCAGCAGGAGCACTTGCTTGGAAATTACCGGTGAAAGCTTTTAGAGGATACTGATCCCCACCAATGGCATCTCATTCACATTTGTCAGATTCCATAAACACCACTCACAGGGAAGCCTTCCTGGGGCAATTTAGCAAAGGGACCCAAAATTAGTATCATTTTGCAGGAAAATAAATTAGGCCAACTTCCTTATATCATGAAACCACAACATGAGAACTCTCACAGTTCATTATAAAAATGAAAGCTGAGCTAATGTTTGCTTTTGAAAGTTTTTTTTTTAAAAAAAGGGAAGCTAGTTGCTTTCAGTAGGACAGTTCAACTAGATTACTATTCTCTCTATATTTTATCCTTTATCATCCTACGCCACAAAATGACACACTCCTTATATTTTTAAATATTTCTTATCACAAAAAAATTTCTTTTTGCTTCATGTCACGTTAGTGAAAATAATATATCTTCACCCCACAAGTGTCTCCTAAACATTATCTGTACTTTTCAGTTTCAGGTTAACAGCTTCCCACTGAATTCCCCCCTACAGCCATGCATCTCAACGGTTTCTCCATTGTGCTGCAATATTTTAGTACCTTAAGTGAAATAGTATTCAAACTATAATCATGACTCCTCCCATTTCTCTGCCCAATCTACAACAGGTGCAAGATACTGAATTGCTAACCAACCATTATTTCTGAGTAAAAACACCTTTTGGGCAGATCATCATCTGCTCTCCTCCTCTCTCGGAATGGTGCTGCACAGCCAGCGTCAAAACATGTGAAATAATACATGGATAGGTCTATAATACTTTTTTAACAGCTCTTTACAATATAAGTCAATTATAAAACCAGCCTTAATATAGAAACATTGTGTGTGATAATATTCTAACTGCAGCAATAATAGCATGCACATCAGAGTTCATCTTTAGTCCATAGATGGGGACTAGGGGGCTATGGAAGAAGGGGTGGTAGTGGAGGAAGAGGTGGCCTGCCGTGCACAAGGTTCCCAGGGAAGCCCACTTTGATCCAAGTGGCTCAAGCTCTCTTCTTGGCATCAGGTTCGTCAGGAGACCCCGCTGTTGGCACACATCTTTAGGGACGTCGACACCCAAATCACAGCAGTGGACAAGGGGAATCCTTGAATCACAAGAATTAAGGTGCCCCCACCCCCAGCCCGGCCCACCCGTCGGTTCCCCAGTGGTCCAGGGGCCAGCAGGAGATTTGGACGCGGAGTGAAACATCCTTTACTTAACCCCGGAAAGGGGTGAGTTGGAGTGTTGGGTGAGGCCAGAGAAGTTCTCCCTTTTCCACATGGTGGAAACATCAATGCCGGATTCACAGCACAACACCTGCAAGGTCCTTCCTGACCACTAAGACGGTGGTCGCTTCCAGCACCTTCCTTCGGGCTGGACCCACCACCTGGGTTTCAGAGGCACAGGTGGGGCCTGAGGTCGGTCAGGAACATATCAGCAAAGCTCCCCTTGCGGTCCACGTTTGTGACACGGACACCATCAGCCCCCCCACCGGAGACGTGCTTGGGACACCAGACAGCGTGTGAGTGAGCTCGGAGGACAGAGACAGAGGCGGCGGCGGCGCGACCCGGGGCGCGCGGTGCTAAGCTGCGTCCTGCCCGGGGCGCTCATTGCTTGTCCGAGTCGCTCAGATTCACGGACATGCAGCGACACTGCTTCACCTTCTGGATTTTTTTGAGTCGGAAAGGTGGGTCCAACCCGGGGCACTCGAGCTCCACGAGGACCGAGGTGACGCGCTGCGGCTTGCAGAAGGCGCACGACTGGAAGGACTCCTCCTCCTTCTTCACGTGGCGCGGGATGTAGAAGGAGTTGCACTGGCCGTAGCAGAAGCGGTTGAGGATGGTGCGGCTGCGGCAGCCCTCCTCGCTCACCGTCTGCCGCAGTGGCTGCGTCTTGCACCAGTCACTCTTGAGGTACTTGCGCTCGGTGACCACCAGGGCCTCCTGGCTGGAGGCCAGCACCTCCTTCATCTGATGCTGCCATCTCTCCGAGTTATTGCTGCTGCCGTCCTTGTAGGGCGAGGGGATGGCGCCCGCCGGCCGGTTCTTGCGCGCTTCTGCCACCTTCACCAGCACGGCCACCAGGAACAAGGACAGGGAAAGCTTCCAGAACATCCTGCAACGAGAGAAGAGTCGGGTTGGTTGGGAAGCGCGATCGACTGCGGGATCTATCGTTTCCCAACGGCCGCCAGGTGGGGCTTGGCTGCCGGCTGGCTGAGATGCTCCGGAGCAGCTGGGGCTAAGTGATTAAACAGTACCCTTGGGGACAGCTGTGACAGCCTCTAAAGAGCATCTCAATGGCTAGGAATTGGACAAAGTGTAAGTACTTTATAATACAGTTAGAAAACACGCATACCTTGAGCAATTACAGTAGCAGTAATAATGTCCGATGTTTACTGTGTTTTTGAATGTCCCAAGCCCCCCCCCCCAAGTGTTTTATATGCTCACCCCATTTAATCCTCAAATAGAGATGTTATCAACAGAAACCTGAAGTCCACAGAGTTTGCATCTTTTGCCTAAGGTTGTGCAACCACTGAGCAGTGCCCCAGAACCGGGAGTTGCTGCCCTACCTCCGTAGCCATCGAAATAACTTGCTTTATATAGATATTAGAAAAATTAATTACTAGAAAGTGAAGGAAAGCTGGGGCGTGGGTCAGAAATTTATTAAAAATCAGTAACAGGTAGAAGGTAAGCTAAAAAGCAATAGCTGCATCTAACAAAGAAATAACTTATCATTATGTATAAATGACAAATAGCACCAAGCATTTAACACTTGCACACATTCAGCTCATTCAAATGAGTCATAAGTTATATTTCTATAGTGGAAACTAATCCCTCATTTTTAATCAAGACATTACTAAGACTGCATTAAAACAAGTGACAACACAGAGGTTACCTATATGATGGATCATCTTTACAGTCTGTGTATTAAGAGTCTATGGCAGAAGTCCCACAGGAATGGGTATCAGTGAGAAATTATTCTTACTCTGTCTGAAACATGTCTCATAGAAGTGAAACCAAAGACTCTAGAATGAATGATCACTTCAAAGTTTAATCCATATGTTTTCATTTTATATTTTCATGAATTGTCTCAGGAACACTAATACCCAGCAACAGAGATAACCCCTGCCTCACTTTATAACTGTAACTCAACAGAGTCATTGTCATCAGTGCCATCATCTTCATGATTGCTCATTACTTGTCTACACATTGAAAGGCATAAATTCCCATTCCTTTAACATGTGTACTCTAACATGGACATGCAACAACCATGTCTATATCTATATAATTATGTAATTATATGATGTATATTAGTTGAATATTTGTCAGATATGAACATACAGAAATGATGAAAAATTAACTTTAAATGTGTTAAATTCCTTATATTACTACAAATGTCCTAAATCTATCCATGTTACTGATAATAGCTATTGTTCCCAAAACACACAAGACATTCTAACAGTTTCCTTTCATGTTTAGAAGTGTTCAATAGATCGGAGTTCTGTGAAATAGATACTATTATTTTTCCCATTTTATAGGTAAGGAAACTGAGGGATGGAGAGGTAGCATAACTTGGCAAGATCATACAGCCAGAAAGTGAAATATTGGAGTTCAGGCAGCCAGGTTCCAGAAACTGGGATCTCAGTGAGTGCAGCTGCCTCTTTGATAAAAATATTTATGTTGCAATATCTATACTAACATTATCTCTCTGTGTCACTGCTGTTAATCTAGGTCTATGACAAAAGGAGACTTTGCACATCACCTCTAGGCTGATTTCTTCCTTCATCAAGTATGCATGGAAAACTTATACTGAAATACACACCGTGATGGGCTTTGTGAATCCCAGTATCTCCTTCAGAGATGAAGGTGATGTTCTTACAGGGTCAGATGAGCTCTTAGAAGATCTATACCCTGGCCGGCGCCATGGCTCACTAGGCTAATCCTCTGCCTTGTGGCGCCGGCACACCAGGTTCTAGTCCCGGTCGGGGCGCCGGATTCTGTCCCGGTTGCCCCTCTTCCAGGCCAGCTCTCTGCTGTGGCCAAGGAATGCAGTGGAGGATGGCCCAAGTTCTTGGGCCCTGCACCCCATGGGAGACCAGGAGAAGCACCTGGCTCCTGCCATCGGATCAGCGTGGTGCGCCGGCCGCAGCAGCCACTGGAGAGTGAACCAACAGCAAAGGAAGACCTTTCTCTCTGTCTCTCTATCTCTCTCACTGTCCACTCTGCCTGTCAAAATAAAAAAATAAATAAATAAATAAATAAAACAAGATCTATGCCCCTGACTCTGTTCACTGGCCTCCCTACTGCTCTGCCCCCATGCTCGCTCTACTCCAGAATGCTATCCTTGTTTCTAGAAGATGCTTGGCATTCTTCTGCTCTAGACCCTACATCTGTCTTTCCCTCAAGTGTTCCCAGACTTTCTCCCTCAGTCTTCAAACTTTTGCTCAATCATCACCTCCTTAGTGAGGTCTTGGTGTGTAACTTCTCCATACTCCTAGCGTTCACCATCTCCGTCTTCCTGGCTTGCTTTTCTCCATGGTACTGATCATCAGATAAGATTGTATTCAGTGATCTGATTGATTTTTATTGTCTGACTTCCTTGGAATGAAAGTTTCATAAAAGAAGGTCCTGTTTTGTCTATTGTTGTGTTGCCTACAATTAGAACTGTTCCTGGTAAATAGTAAGCACTCGTTAAATTTGTGTTGAATGAGATGAGAATATCTTGTATCCCATTGCCTTCAACAAGCTTGTCACTGAGAAGCTACAGAAAGGCAAGCAAATACCCGAGTATGCAGTTATATAGAAACAACTGCCTGTGTTCCCAGGGGAGTGATCCTAGCACCAAGAGCATCTGAATCACCTGGGCTGCTCTAGACACAGATTCCTGGGGTCCTCTCAGAAGCTTTCTAATTGGTAGAGTTGGGCTGGAGTTTAAGATCCTTATTTTTAAGAATTGCCTCGTGTAATTTCAATGATACCATTTGTCCTGAAGGATAGAAAGGGTAGAAGTAGAAAGCACCTGTTCTTGCTGGAGAGGAAACAGGAGGTTCCTACAATGTAACAACTAAGTAAGCTCTTCAAAATTCAAATAGCGGGAGCCGGAGCTGTGGCCTGTCAGGTAAAGCTGCCACCTGCAGTGCCAGCATCCCATATGGACGCCAGTTTGAGTTCTGGCTGCTCCACTTCCAATCCAGCTTTCTGCTATGGCCTGGAAAAGCAGCTGAAGAGGCTCCAAGTGCTTGGGCCCCTGTACCCATATGGGAGACCCAGAAGAAATTCCTGGCTCCTGGCTTTGGATCAGCTCAGCTCCAGCCACTGTGGCCAACTGGGGAGTGAACCAGCAGGTGGAAGACCCCCTCTCTTTCTCTCTGCCTCTCCTTCTCTCTGTGTAACTCTGACTTTCGAATAAATAAATAAATCTTTAAAAAAATCAAATAGAGGGGCCGGTGCTGTGGCACAACAGGTTAACACTCTGGCCTGAAGCACCAGCATCCCGTGTGGGCTCCAGTTCAAGTCCCAGCTGCTCCACTTCCAATCCAGCTCTCTGCTATGGCCTGGGAAAGCACTAGAAGATGGCCCAAGTCCTTGGGCCCCTGCACCCTTGTGGGAGACCCAGAAGAAGCTCCTGTCTCCCATCTTGGATCGGCATAGCTCCAGCTGTTGTGGCCAACTGGGGAGTGAACCATCGGATGGAAGACCTCTCTCTCTCTGCCTCTCCTCTCTGTGTAACTCTGACTTTTGAATAAATAAATAAATCTTTAAAAAATTCAAATAGAATTCCTCAAGGTGATGATACTGTTAAAAGCAAAGAACTTAGATAATATTGATGACATTGAGTAAGGGGAGTAAAAAAATTGACAGCAAGTGAGGTGTAAGGGAAGACTTTTCTTTAAATATAAAAACATTTTGTCCAAAATATTTATTGACATTTTATGGCCAAGGTTTTAAAGGGATTTTCTCATGCTTCCTTAGTCCCACACATAAAGTGTTATATGAAAGTGGCCATGTTTCCACAGAGTCATGGCAAGCACTAAGTGTTGGATACGCTCAACTTACACAAGTTATTATATTTGCTGGATGATTTGTGATCTCAATAGCCTCTTAAAAAGAAATTATTTTGTTCCATTTTAATAATTTCTGAAATTATTAATAGTCTGAGTAAACACAACCAAAAGTTTGCAAGTCCCAGCCAGGAAAGATTTACAGAATCAGCTTGCTTCCCAACCCCTCCTTTCAGTTAACAGCTCCACACGCACCTCTGATAGACTCAAAACTATGTGCTTTCATGCAACAGACCATAGTCGGTTGTCAGGAGAACAGAACTAAGACGTGCAGAGAGATGTAAGGCAAAAACCCGTTGTGTCAACAGTTATCACACATGGTGATGGGCAGCATGCATGCTTTGAAGGTTTTCAAAACATCTGGCAATCATCCTTAAAAGTTGTTTCTCACAAGAACCAAAGAAGAAAAGCAAACTGCTGATGAACTCTAAGTGACTGGGGCCAAGTCAGGTTCTTCTCTCCTTTTCCCATCATCCCTTACACCTGACAACAGTAATACTGCCAAGGAGCTGGTGTCTCAGTGTTAGAACAAGTAGATAGGCAAGAAGGGACTGCTAGGCTATATGCTCTTTAGAGACTCTACAGCAATGCAGCCAACTACTCTGCTGGTCCTTGGTTGTGGAGGGGGCATATGGGAAAGAATGTGCATGGCTCTGTCTGCGGTTCACTAACCATCCTGTGCACACTTGTTAGCACTTTGGAGTCTTACTCTGTCCCAGACCACTTTGCCACTCAGAGAAATGGTTGGCATACAATTAATCTCTCAGGAATGCTGCCACAGCTGCCAATAATGACAGCACCAGGGTACTTGCATTTTACTCTCACATTTGTGTTTGGCTTGTTTCAGAAGAAACCATAAATAAATTCTGCTGTTTTATTTTAAGCTATCCTTCTGGCCTACCAACACTGTCCATTTGTAAGGGGTGTCATGACAGTAAATGCTGATGACCTAAGCAGACTGGGTTAGCCAAAGCTGATTGTGCAAAGAGAGAGGTAGTAGAAGTACTTTTCTCATACATGAACACTCTCAGGCCTGGCATTTGTAAATACCAAAGACTGCAAGGTCAAAGCAGTTTAGGATCTTTGAATTTAATAATTATAGGCCTCTTTCCCTTTATCAAAGTATCAAAACCTGGAGAAGGGTTCTACATTAAGAGATTAAGCAACAAATGTTCCTGATTTCTAGCAGAAAGGATACAGCAGAGCTAAATCATCCTTAATAGATGTATGCAAGTAACCAAAGGTCAAGGGTACAGCTAAGCTGATGAACTCAGTCTTTGAGTAATCTTGTTCAGTTTTGGAGTTCAGGTCAAGCCAGTACTATGCTATACAGGAATGGTGAAGAGAAAGAGGCTGAAGCATTTTCTGTTACAGAAGAATTCTAGAACTTCCTTTGAAGGTTGAAGGGGAGTGCCCAGGCCTGAATATTGATAAACTTGCTTCCACCACCCAAAAGAAAACAGACTGAATACCAAACAAAAAACTCAGAAGCAAAGTTCTCAGCATTGTTAAATGTCAGAGATTATTTTTGTGAGTTGTATTGTCGCAGCCTCCACAACCAAAGGAACTTCATCCCTAACTTCGAGTCTTCGGTAGGGAAGCTCTAGAGATGGGTGTGGATGTTCCCTGGCCCTGGAAAATCCTCACAGGTTAAGATAGCTTGTCTGTTGAAACCATGCACCTCACCTCCAGCAGCTATAAACAGAGATAACTTACAGCCCACGGACCAAACCCAACCCAAGGTTTGTAAACAAAGTTGTATTGGAACAGAGCCACATCCATTCATGTATGTTTTGTCTATGGCTGCTTTTGTGCTCCAAGTGCAGAGTGGGTAGTGAAGACAGTGACCATAAAGTCTGCAATATTTGCTATCTAGTTTTTGACAGAAAATATTTGCCAAGTCCCACACCAGGCTTTTTCTGCTCAATTCAGTCATTGCCTTTCCTTTATGGTTGTGCTCTTTTGCCAGAAAAGTAGCTTTCAATTTTAAAACTTCTAACTATGAAACATCTCAAGATAGAAAAAAATGGCAAACCCTATATACACCACACTGAGCTGAAAACAATATTGATATTTCCCATGTTATTTTGCAGTCTCTCCATTTTGAAAATAATAACATAAATATAGGTAAGGCGGTATCCCTCCCTCCATTCACATACTTCCTTGAGATGCTCAGCATCCTGAAGTTGGCATCTGTCAATCCGGTTGATGCTCTTGTGTATGCAGGTATAATTGTGTGTGCAATTAGTCTTTACATTTACACCTTTCATCCCCAAATACATGTTTGAGATTTGAAGCAGGGACTAGTCATAAAAGGAGCCTGTTCATACCTACTGCTGAATATCAAAGCACAGTTCATCATTCATCCTACTGAGGAACAGTTGCATTACATCTACTTTTTCACTATTGGGAATAGTGCTGCACTGAACATTGTTGTATTTATTTATACTCATCTGTTAAGGGTGTGCCTAAGAGAAACACAAAAAGGTAGAAATGCCAGGTCATAAGATGTCCAGGTCATAAGATGGTGAAGGTAAAGAGACTGAAAAAGTTTGACAAAGTTTTCCTAAGTTACTTTACAAGTACTTGCACAGTCCCCACCACTGAACACCCTTGCTAACACCTGGTGTTACCTGATTCATTACTTTTTGCTTACCTGAAAACTTTGAAATGTTATGATTAATTTAATTTGCATCTCTCTGATCACAAGGAGATTGTACATCCAGCTCAAATGCAGTGGTCATATGACTGAAAAGGAATGATGGCAACTTATTTGAGGTGGGAACAATTATACTATTAGGTAAGGAAAAACAAGACACTCTAACTACAGATCTTCTGAAGTATCATGAAAAGAATTTTCAAAAAAGAAAGGTTAGGGCATCCCATATGACTCAGAAGTTTGAAATCCAAATGGCCTCATTTACTTTTCCAAGTGTCATTGCCTGCGTGGAACACTGATGATTATTTTGTTCCAGGAAAATTTTAATTTCATGTGGAAAAATGATATTTTTTCAAAAAGGTTTTCAACCAAATTAAAAAGGATACTATCATCATGTACTTTGCCTTCTGGGTGCCACGTGTATCATTTGGAAATTTGTAATCAAAGTTCTGAATCTTTGGAGATATCATTGGGATAAATTCAGGACAGGAAATGGAACACTGAGACAAGTTGGCAGCAAAGCATTAAATTAAATAAGGACTTGGGGAAAACTCTTTGAAAGTTGTAAGTTTGTCCACATGGGGTTACTGCTCTCTAGGTCATGTCCACTTGGGAAGGGGAGGGAGAAGGTGATTTCTGTGCCCTGAGTTGCTGGTGCATGACACTATGCAACTCACTCCCAGGCTTCTATGATTCCTCTCGATAAAATGGTGTTAATGGCACTTGCCAACCCCTATTACCATGTTGCCATTATGAGGAATTGTGGCACCAAAAGCGAGTCCTAATCTAAGAACTGTCTGAGAAATATTACCATGAGTTTTATCTGAAAGGAAGGAAGAAATTATGAGTGATCCATTCAGGGTTTTATGGCCAGTGACATTGTACTCCACAGCCATAGGCAGTCCTTAATTTTTTTTGAAATAGGAATTTTCAGGTTGTTGTCCAATACAGCTCAGACATTGCCCTCCAGCGGGTCTGCAATGATTCCACACTTCAAATCCCCTTCCTCCAACCATCCCAGGCAGAATCATGTGATAAGTGAGAGGTCACATAGCAGTCTTCTATTTCCCTGGCAGCAGAGTACAGATTTTCTGTCCATGTGTGTATAAAATTTAGAGTCTTATCTAAAATTTTTTAAGCAAAATCAAAAACACCCTGTGTATGGACTCCATCAACTTTTCCTGCTCATTCTTCCTTCAAGCCACTTCATTCTTCTTGTCTGATAGTTCATAGCAAAAGTGAAAGAGTAGAGAGTAAAGCCTTAAAAAACTATGTACCCCCTCTTCACTTCCTCTGGAATTCATGAGAAACTAAGGCTCCATTCGCTTTAGTCCATTGATCTTCCTAGATCTTTCTTTCTGTGCTCTCCTCTGAAAAGTTGGTATTCCCAAGGATCTTTTCTATAACCTTGTCTTTTCATTCCTCACATTTCTATGACAAATTTCATTCATGCTGATGGCTTCAAACACCAACTCTTTACTCATAGCTCCTAGACCCTATACCCAACTGTTTATCCAACCTTATTCAAGTGACCTATCAGCATACAAATTCTATTTGTTCTACATCTCATTATATTTTCCCATTCACCTACTCCTCCTCCAACAGTACCTGTCTCAATGAACAAGACATTTCTTGTGGGGAGCAACTCGGACTAGACTAAGTTACTGGAATTAAGACTTATTCTATGCATCTGCTTTCCCACAATATGGCGCTGAGAAGGGAAACAGCTTCTACACAGCTGCCTCCAGTTCAACCAATAAACTGTAGGACCTGCTCCTGATTGGAGGAGAGCAGCGTACTCGGCGTGTGGGTAGCAGAGTTGGGATTGGTGGAAGAGGACTATAAAGGAGGAGAGAGACAACATGCACGGGGAACATCTAAGGGGAACATCTGAAGGAACATCTGTGCAGCCCCCGAGAGAGCCGGCCGGCGGTGTGCCACTCCCCCGCGGAAGTGGGGAAAGTGGCTAGGGGGAACCGCCCTTCCACGGAGGTGGAAGGGACGGTAGCCAACCCAGGAAGAACCAGCAGCAAACCCGGGGAGGGCCGAGCAGACGAAAGAACAGCGCAGGGTCTTGTGTCGTTCCTCCACGAAGACGGGGAGCGACATAATGGTGCCGTGACTTGGATATGAAGCCTAGGCAGGGTTCAGTGTCGTTCCTCCACGAAGACGGGGAGCGACAATTTCTCTTTAACCTAAGCCAGAAAGTTGAGAGTTAAGGCAGACACTGTTTAATGTACCACCTGAGAGCCAGTGTCTCCATTCTTTCTTAACATAACCAACATTCTGCTCAAGTATTGCATTCCAAATTCTTCACAAACCCTTCCACATTCCATGGAGGTGAAAGATTGCTGGCCCAAGCCAATAGGTCATCTCATTCTCCTTGCAGATGATTGATTTAGGCATAAGCAATGACATAACTGTGATGAATAAGATGCAAGGTACAGGTTGCTGGGAAAGCATTTTATTCCCTGATTAAAAGAGACACGCCAGGAGAAAACACTAGTCTAGGTTTTGGTTATGTTTATAAAGAAATGTAATGATTAAGGCTGTTACAGCCTCCACAGGATACAAGAGTGGCATAAAAATCACATACCTGCAGTACAGAGTCCAAACTGGAAAGTAACTGGATTGTTGTTTATGTTGTTAAGTCACTGAACTAGTCAGCCCCCAAGCAACTTACCTATGGACTTTATGTTTGTTAAACTCTTTAAGAGTCAAAATACTTTTGCATAGTTACTGAAGAGTATCTGAGCTGAACCTCTCATGTATTAAATCCATTAACAAGATATCATTGTCTTTTGCACCCCACTTTTCAATCCTGCTGTCACTACTTTAGTTCAGGTCCCTGTCACCTGACCATTATGATCGTCTCTTTACTGACCACCCTGCCTCTACACTCAGATCTGTCTCAGACTCACACGCTGTCAGATCCATCATCTAGACTCCTGGCAGGGTGAACAGCTTAACAGCCAACTCATTCCTTTAAATTAAACCCTTTAAAGAATTCCCATGAATTACAAGTTCAACACCTTTGGCTCCTATATAAGTCTTCTGTGGACTTTGCTCTTGGATTTCAGCATATAGTATCAGCTCTTTACCTTCTACTTTATGCTTGAAACATATAAACCATGTGTTTTACCCTACTCCAGGCTACTTCTCTCATTCAAACATTAGCCCAATTATTTATTTTGGCTGAAAAATTGTTTCTCAGACCATTGTTAGTCATTTAGGTTTCATTCAAATGCTAATTCTTTTGTGAAATCATCATATCTTCTGTATTCTTCATTTTTGCTATTGTCATAACTGCTTTTCTATAGCCTATAGACATTGTATGGCCATTATCTGCACATTTTCTATGAGTGTAAGTAAACAAGGGAATTTAATTTAATTGTATTTACAATGACTCATGGTAGATCCAAAACATAGTTCTGAATGTTTAGTATTAAAGAATGAATGAAAGACTGGGTGATTGCAGATGTTGTGGAATAGCAGATTAAGCCATCGCCTTGATGCCACCAATATGGGCACTGGTCCATGTCCCAGCTGCTCTACTTCTTTTTTTTTTTTTTTTTTTTTTTTTTTTTATTAATAAGTTTTTATTTCAATTTATTAGAAACATTTCTATACATTTTTTTTTATCTTTTATTTAATGAATATAAATTTCCAAAGTACGTCTCATGGGTTACAATGGCTTTCCCCCCCATACCGTCCCTCCCACCCACCACCCACCACCCTCCCCTTTCCCACTCCCTCTCCCCTTCCATTCACATCAAGATTCATTTTCGATTATCTTAGTATACAGAAGATCAGCTTAGTATACCTTAAGTAAGGATTTCAACAGTTTGTTCCCACACAGAAACATAAAGTGAAAAATAATAGATGATTTTTTTTTAAATGATGATGAAATCAGATCAGACCTATTGTCATGTTTAATCCCAGTGAGAGTCAAGTTGGGAATTGATAGTTTCTTTTCTTTTTTTTTTTTTTTTAACAGAAGATCAGTTTAGTGTACATTAAGTAAAGATTTCAACAGTTTGCACCCCCATAGAAACACAAAGTGAAATATACTGTTTGAGTACTCGTTATACCAGCTGCTCTACTTCTGATCCAGCTCCCTGCTAATATACCTGAGAAAGCAGCAGAAGATGGTCCAAGTCCTGCACAGGTGGGAGACCTGGAAAAAGCTCCTGGCTTCCACCTTCTTCCTGGTTCCAGTCCTGGCTGTTGCAGCCACTTGGGGAATGAGTGAGTGGAAGAAGAAGACCTCTCTGTCTGTATCTCTGTAACTCTGCCTTTCAAATAAACAAATGAATCTTTATTTTTTAAACATTTATTTTCATTTATTTGAAAGAGTTATAAAGAGAGGTAGAACAGAGAGAGAGGTCTTCCATCCTCTGGTTCACTCCCCAGATGGCCACAATGGAGAGAAGTCTGGGTGACTGAATAGATCTTATACTGGTATAGGTGTGATTAGAGGGGAAAAAAAATCCATAGGGCGATGCTATGGTGTAGTAGGCTAAGCCTCTGCCTGTGGTGCCGGCATCCCATATGGGTACACGTTTGTGCCACAGCTGCTCCTCTTCAGAACCAGCTTTCTGCTATGGCCTGGGAAAGCAATAGAGGATGGCCCAAGTGCTTCGGCCCTTGCAACTGCATGGGAAACCCACAAGAAGCTTCTGGCTTCTGGCTTTGGATTGGCCCAGCTCCAGGCACTACAGCCATTTGGGGAGTGAACCAGAGGATAGAAGACCTTTCTCTCTGTCTCTCTCTCTCTGTCTGTAACTCTACCTCTCAGATAAATAAAAAACCTACAAAACCATAATAAAAAGTTTGAAAACTATGTTAACTCTAGAAATAAGAAGTGTTCATTCACAACAACAAAAAGAACCTCCGATCATGGAGCATCTCCTTAAGAGAGGTAACTAACTGATATTTATATTCATGTATTAAATAAGTATTTACCAAAATGTGAAACAAATTTATATTATTATATCCAAATAGTTATTCACTTTAATGAGTTAGCAATTCACAGGAAAAATGTAAACAATTTGAACTTTATGGGCACAGAATTAAAATTTAAGTTTACATGCAAACTTTTTGTTACAGAAAAGAATGATAGGAGGAAAGTAAAATATTCAAAAGTAAAACATTCAAATATTAAACCTATTAGGAAAAAGCCCTGTGGATGAAACAAGAATGAAAAATGGATTCAAGGACAAAAAGAAATGGTATAAAACTTCCTTTTAAATGAGTATTTTAACATGGATTTTTAAAAATTACATAATCCTGAGCATAAAATAGTGACAATATTGAGATCCCTCTGAAGACAGTAAAAAGAGTGTTGTTGACCATTTTATTTTGAAACTTTCTGTTTGTGATATTTTTTAAATGATATCCACCTCAAATTATAACTCAGTTAAAAACATTTGTGATAGATAGTAAAGCTTGAGAACTCGAAATGTTTAGACAGCAGTTCCATGAAGCACAGGGAAGTATACTCTATATTATATCATAATTACTTGTGAGCACAAGAATTGCACTAATGATGCTGGGTGAGAAGAATCGTTGTCCTTGAACTCCTTGATGCATAAAACTGTTAAGGCCACACGTAAATGCTGTGAAGAAAGACCTCAGGCTTCATTGTGCTCTGATTGACTCACTCACTCATGTCTCTCAGATTCTGCAACCTCTCTTTCCTGACAGTTTTTCAAAACACTCTGTTGGCTAATAGGTCCAGTAAGGACTGGAAAATCCCATATTAAGTAATTTAATTGAAACAAGAAGTCTGGTTTGGTTGGTGTTAAGTCCTATGTAGTCAACCTTTTCCAAGTTAGCTCCTATTGACAACGGATGCTGGATTCAGACAAATTAGAGGGCAAATTCAAGGCTGTCAACCAAAGAAAACAAACATAATCAGGGACAACCAGGAGACTTAAAACATGCCAGTAGAAATGGAACTGTGGAAAAAATGAAGAAAAAAGTGTTGAAAACATTAAAAATGAATACAAACACCAAAAGCACTCTTCCTTTATGAATCCATAGTAAGCAGCACTTTTATTAAAGTTGCATACATTGATTCATTCCTCCACTCTACATGCACCATGTACTTTCCTAGGGGTTGAGTTACAAAGAAAAATCAGACAATGGTTTCAACCCAGGAATGAGACAAATACACAAAAAGTGATACTAACCCTGAAATAGCAGACTAGCTAATTGACTCTGAGTAATATGTGAAAGAAATGATGTGTGCTTGAACCAAGGAGTGATGGGGGTGGAGGAGAAGGGAACATGTCAGATATTTGGCTTTAACTTGTTGGAGTGATTGATTGAATGGACCCAGAATGAGGAAAGAGGGGAAATCTAGTCATCTGCTTTGGGCAACTGGATGACAGATCTAGAGCTAGGGGCTGCTATGCCCTGGGATAGAGAGGATCAGAAGAGCTGGCTGATGGGGTCAAGGGCTCTTTATGGTGCAAGGGGTAAAGAAGACAGCCCTCAAGATGCAGATCAGAAGTGTTGTCCTGCTCTGTGGGGACATAAGATCACCCAGGGGGAGGGTAAGAGCAGAAATGGGCTGCCACTGGGGCTCAGGAAGATCAGCTTTTCAAGGAAGGAGAGAAAGGAAACTGCAGAGGTAGCCAAGGGGAAAAACAAGAGCAGCAAAGGTGGAGAAAAGTCAGGCAAAGCAAAGGCAGAAAAGTCTTTCCTGGATGGGCAGAGGTGAGTGTGGCAAAGGAGTGCCAGGAAAGCCAGGAAGGTGAGGGTGGGGGGAGGCAGGATCGCAGTGTGCAAGACCTGGGTGCAAAGCCTACGGCATTCTGTTTGTAAAGTTTTCAGAGATGGCTGATGAACCGTAATTCATCTAGCCTTCCAAATAAAAGATCCACGCTGAGTGAGGTAAACGGAGTAACTGGAAAGGATTCCAAGTGTTTTCTTTCTTCAAATCAAAGCAAAGCCAAACAACAGCTTTGTTGAGACAGAATTCAGGTATCTTATCTCAGGGTTTTCCTCACAGAGTTATGCAATCATCACTGCAATTCATTTTAGAATGTTCTCATCACCCTAACAGGAAACTCCATGACCATTAGCAATTATTTCCCATTTCTCTCTCCCTCATCCACATCTCCCTACCTCTGGCCTAAAGCAATGACTTATCTACTTTCTGTCTCTCTTTGTCTATTCTGGACATTAGAAGGAATTTTAGCATTCTCTGAACCACAGCATCAAGAACCCAAATTATACCACCCCCGTAAAGCTAAACAGAATAAGGCAAGTGCCATACTGGTGCCCGTGCTTGAAGATCCCTGTAACTTTTCTGAGATTCCCCTTGCTTCTCAAATAATTAATCTTTACCCCCAGTGCCTAACTCACTTGTTGTCTCCATTGGAAATTCTATCACTGTACAAACCCAGTCTGTTTTGATCACCACTGTATCTCTGGATTTTCAGCCCAGGTCCTGGCATCTACTAGATAATAGATCACCAATAAATATTTATTGAATAAATGAATAAATATCTATTTCAGAGAAATGACAGATATTGTGTTTGCTAGTGTTCAAAAAGCCAGGATGTAGCTGCTATTTGAGAAGGGGAAAGACTGAGAGCGTGGGGAGTCATCCTTTGCTTTTTATTTGGGAAATAAAGTAAATTTAAGTGTACCACTCATGCAGCAAATATTTACTGGATGCACATGTCCTCATGATGTTTGGTGTCCAGTCCACTCTATATGACGCTCTGTTTAGATCTTCCCTTGGATCCGCCTAATTATAAATAATGTGAAAAAAAGGACTCCTACTGAACTTCTGAAGTATTTGTGGAGAATGTTTCTTGTTAACATCAAAGAGATAGTTATACCTTAAGCCAAGATTATCAAATATTTTGTAATATATTGTTTCCAAGCACAAGTATTGGCATAGTTTTCCATGAAGCAAGTTCTATCAACTATATATTATTTGTATTCAATAAAAATCAATAAGGTCCCTTTTTTTCTTTTGTAAATGGTCCTCAAATTTTGTTATGAATCAGACACACCTGAGATAATGTGATAACTGTAGATTCCGGGATCTCATCCTGTGTGAATACTCAAGATCTGAGCTGGAATATGAAAAAATAGCTTTATAGTATGATGAGTCACTTAGTAACAGGGAGGCCGACCTTTGGAAGCTGGTTGGAGCTTTAGGTCCCTTCCTGAGTACTTCCTGCCCTGACTTCCCTAAAAACCTTCACCTAGGAGCTACCAAACATCTAGATCAACTCAAGTACAAAGAGCAGATTTTTGTCTCAGTTAAGAAACAATTGGTTGGAAGATGGCGGAATAGTGAGGGCGCGCACCGATAGTCCGGGAAGATAGTTTAATAAAAGTGGAGTTACTGTAGCTTCAGGAAAAGGCTCAGGAAAAAAATTGCAGAGGAAACTCTTCCGGATCTAGTGGATGTGACACAGAGGACCTATGGGGAGAGCAAGGTCACCCACCGCATGGAAGCCGAGCCACAGAAACTGAGCCGCAGAAGCCACGCCACAGAGTCTGCATGCCAGCGCTGGAAGGGGAGGTGAGACAAAAACCTCGGTAACCCGAGACATTGGCGGGGAAAGGCAGAAAGAGCCTACAGGGAACGAGGCCTGAAGCCCCACTGGGGAAAGTTCACCAGGCTGACTGGAGGAGAGAAAAAAACCAATAAATAAGGGGAACCGGCATGAACATTAGCCTCTCTCTCCACTCACCTTACAAAGCCGAGCAAGACAAAGAGCAGGTGCCATTTTACATATGTAAAGCAGTGCCCACCATTAGCCAAGCAGAAAAACCTGACTCTGGTGGGGAGAAATAACAGGAGGTTAAGACCTAGTGAAATTGTGGAGCTAACGAACTGAGATTGTGAAAATCTGAGGAGGAGCCGAGAAACTCACCAAATACACAAACTCAGTAACCTTGGCAACCTGATGAGAGACTGTGGAGAAATTTGAGACCACACTGAGGGCTGCATAAACTCTTTGTGTGGTCCCAGGGGTAAGTAGACGAATACCCACAGGGGCCAGATTTCATACATCAACTACCCTCAATTCCACTGAGCTGTGTGGAATTACTTCCCAACTGAGTCAAAAAAAAAAAAAAAGAGAGAGAGAGAGAGAGAGAGAGCAAGCAAGAGAACAATCTGGGTGAGTCGCCTTTGGCACACCCTTAACCCTGAAGAACCAAACAGAGCTCTCTGGCCACACCCATCACAGCCTCTAAAGATCCATCCAAAGCAGACAGTCCACTTAATCTAGAGTCACAGTATAACGAGAAAAAACAGCACAGTGAAGAAACCAAAGAATATCTCCAATATGCCAAACAACAAACGCAGAAACCAAGGTAACAAGAACAAGGAAGACACTATGACGCCCCCAAATGAAAAAGACACCCCAATTCAAGATTATGAAGATGATGAGGTAGAAGAAATGCAAGAAGCAGATCTCAAAAATTGATGAGAACATTAAGAAGTTCTCAAAAACAAATTCTTGAACTACAGAAATCCTTAATGGACAAGATAGAAAATCTCTCTTGTGAAAATGAAATATTAAGGAGGAATCAAAATGAAATGAAACAACTAGTAGAACATGAAACTGTGATAGGGATGAAAAATCATAATGAAATGAAGAATTCAACAGATCAAATGACAAACACATTAGAGAGCCTTCAAAACAGAATGAGTGAAGCAGAAGAGAGAATATTGGACTTAGAAGACAGAGAACAGGAAAATATACAGTCAAACCAAAGAAAAGAAGAGGAAATTAGAAATCTATAAAATATTGTCGGGAATCTATAGGATACTATTAAAAAAAAAACAACATTCGGGTTCTAGGAGTTCCTGAAGGCATGGAGAGGGAGAAAGGATTAGAAGGCCTTTTTAGTGAGCTACTAGCAGAAATTTTCCCAGGTTTGGAGAAGGACAGAGACACCCAAGTACAGGAAGCTCATAGAACCCCTAATAAACATGACCAAAAGAAATCCTCATCACGATACATTGTAATCAAACTCACCACAGTGAAACATAAAGAAAAGATCCTAAAATGTGCAAGAGAGAAACGTCAGATTACTCTCAGAGGATCTCCAATTAGACTCACAGCAGACTTCTCATCAGAAACCCTACAAGATAGGAGGGAATGGCGAGATATAGCCCAGGTACTAAGAGAGAAAAACTGCCAGCCCAGAATATTATATCCTGCAAAGCTCTCATTTGTGAATGAAGGTGAAATAAAGACCTTTCATAGCAAACAGAAATTGAAAGAATTTGTTGCCACTCATCCAGCCCTGCAAAAGATACTTAAAGATATGTTACACACAGAAACACAGAAACATGATTATCAATATGAAAGAAGGTAAACGAAGGAAACCTCACAGCAAAAGATCACAGGAAGTTCAAAGCATATATTAGAAAATATCTTTGGCAAATGGCAGGGCAAAGTTACTACTTATCAACTGTCCAGTTAAAAGACACCAATTGGCTGACTGGGTTAAGGAACAAAACCCATCTATTTGCTGCTTATAAGAAACACATCTTTCCACAAAGATGCATACAGACTGAAAGTGAAAGGCTAGAAAAAGATATACCATGTCAACAGAAATGAAAAAAAAGCAGGCGTAGCCATCCTAATATCGGACAACGTAAACTTTACCACAAAAACTGTTAGGAGAGACAAAGAGGGGCACTATATAATCATTAAGGGTTCAATTCAACAGGAAGATGTAACTATTATAAATGTTTATGCACCTAATTACAGGGCACCGGTTTATTTAAAAGATATGTTAAGGGACTTAAAGGGAGACTTAGACCCCAATACAATAGTACTGGGGGACTTCAATACTCCACTCTCAGAAATAGACAGATCAACAGGACAGAAGATCAACAAGGAGACAGTAGATTTAAACAATAATATAGCCCAAATGGATCAAACAGATATCTACAGAGCTTTTCATCCTACACATAAAGCATTTACATTCTTCTTAGCAGTACATGGAACCTTCTCTACGATTGACCACATACTAGGCCATAAAGCAAGTCTCAGAAAATTCAAAAGAATTAGAATCATACCATGCAGCTTCTCAGACCATAAAGGAATGAAGTTGGAAATTAGCAACTTAGGAATCCCTAGAGCATATGCAAACACATGGAGATTGAACAACATGCTCCTGAATGAACAATGGGTCATAGAAGAAATTAAACGAGAAATCAAAAATTTTCTGGAAGTAAATGAGGATAACAGCACAACATACCAAAACTTAAGGGATACAGCAAAAGCAGTGTTAAGAGGAAAGTTTATATCAATAGGTGCCTACATCAAGAAATTGGAAAGGCATCAAATAGATGAGCTTTCAATTCATCTCAAGGATCTAGAAAATCTGCAGCAAACCAGACCCAAATCTAGTAGGAGAAGAGAAATAATTAAAATCAGAGAAGAAATCAACAGGATTGAATCCAAAAAAATTACAAAAAATCATCCAAACGAGGAGCTGGTTTTTTGAAAAAATAAACAAAATTGACACTCCATTGGCCCAACTAACTAAAAAAAGAAAAGACCCAAATCAATAAAATCAGAGATGAAAAAGGAAACGTAACAACAGACACCACAGAAATAAGAAGAATCATCAGAAATTACTACAAGGACTTGTCTACCAGCAAACAGGGAAACCTATCAGAAATGAATAGATTCCTGGACACATGCAACCTACCTAAATTGAATCAGAAAGACATAGAAACCTAAACAGACCCATAACTGAGCCAGAAATTGAAACAGTAATAAAGGCCCCCCCAACAAAGAAAAGCCCAGGACCAGATGTATTCACTGCTGAATTCTACCAGACATTTAAAGAAGAACTAACTCCAATTCTTCTGAAACTATTCAGAACAATCTAAAAAGAGGGAATCCTCCCAAATTCTTTCTATGAAGCCAGCATCACGTTAATTCCTAAGCCGGAAAAACATGCAGCATTGAAAGAGAATTACAGACCAATATCCCTGATGAACATAGATGCAAAAATCCTCAATAAAATCCTGGCCAATAGAATGCAACAACACATCAGAAAGATCATCCACCCAGACCAGGTGGGATTTATCCCTGGTATGCAGGGATGGTTCAACATTCGCAAATCAATCAATGTGATACACCACATTCACAGACTGAAGAAGAAAAACCATATGATTATCTCAATAGATGCCGAGAAAGCATTTGATAAAATACAACACCCTTTCATGATGAAAACTCTAAGCAAACTGGGTCTGGAAGGAACATTCCTCAATACAATCAAAGCAATTTATGAAAAACCCACGGCCAGCATCCTATTGAATGGGGGAAAAGTTGGAAGCATTTCCACTGAGATCTGGCACCAGACAGGGATGCCCACTCTCACCACTGCTATTCAATATAGTTCTGGAAGTTTTAGCCAGAGCTATTAGGCAAGAAAAAGAAATTAAAGGGATACAAATTGGGAAGGAAGAACTCAAAGTACCCCTCTTTGAAGATGATATGATTCTTTACTTAGAGGATCCAAAGAACTCTACTAAGAGACTATTGGAATTCATAGAAAAGTTTGGTAAAGTAGCAGGGTATAAAATCAATGCACAAAAATCAACAACCTTTGTATACACAGGCAATGCCATGGCTGAGGAAGAACTTCTAAGATCAATTCTATTCACAATAGCTACAAAAACAATTAAATACCTTGGAATAAACTTAACCAAGGATGTTAAAGATCTCTACGATGAAAATTACAAAACCTTAAAGAAAGAAATAGAAGAGGATACCAAGAAATGGAAAAATCTTCCATGCTCATGGATTGGAAGAATCAATATCATCAAAATGTCCATTCTCCCAAAAGCAATTTGTACATTCAATGCAATACCAATCAAGATACCAAAGACCTTCTTCTCAGATCTAGAAAAAATGATGCTGAAATTTATATGGAGACACAGGAGACCTCGAATAGTTAAGCAATCTTGTACAACAAAAACAAAGCTGGAGGCATCATAATACTGTATTTCAGGACATACTACAGCACAGTTGTTATCAAAACAGGATGGTACTGGTACAGAAACAGATAGATAGACCGATGGAACAGAATAGAAACACCAGAAATCAATCCAAATATCTACAGCCAACCTATATTTGATCAAGGATCCAAAACCAATCCCTGGAGCAAGGACAGTCTATTCAATAAATGGTGCTGGGAAAATTGGATTTCCACATGCAGAACCATGAAGCAAGACCCCTACCTTTCACCTTATACAAAAATTCACTCAAAATGGATTAAAGACTTAAATCTATGACCTGACACCATCAAATTATTAGAGAGCATTGGAGAAACTCTGCAAGATATAGGTACTCGCAAAGACTTCTTGGAAAATAGCCCAGAAGCACAGGCAGTCAAAACCAAAATTAACATTTGGGATTGCATCAAATTGAGAAGTTTCTGTACTTCAAAAGCAACAGTCAGGAAACTGAAGAGGCAACTGACAGAATGGGAAAAATATTCACAAACTATGCAACAGATAAAGGGTTGATAACCAGAATCTACAAAGAGATCAAGAAACTCCACAACATCAAAACAAACAACCCACTTAAAAGATGGGCCAAGGACCTCAATAGACATTTTTCAAAAGAGGAAATCCAAATGGCCAACAGACACATGAAAAAAGATCACTAGCAATCAGGGAAATGCAAACCAAAACCACAGTGAGGTTTCACCTCACCCCGGTTAGAATGGCTCACATTCAGAAATCTACCAACAATAGATGCTGGAGAGGATGTGGGAAAAAAGGGACACTAACCCACTTTGGTGGGAATGCAAACTGGTTAAGCCACTATGGAAGTCAGTCTGGAGATTCCTTAGAAACCTGAATATAACCCTACCATACAACCCAGCCATTCCACTCCTTGGAAATCAAATTGACAAACAAAAAAGCTGTCTGCACATTAATGTTTATTGCAGCTCAATTCACAATAGCTAAGACCTGGAACCAACCCAAATGCCCATCAACAGTAGACTGGATAAAGAAATTATGGGACATGTACCATGTACTCTATAGAATACTATACAGCAGTCAAAGACAACGAAACCCGGTCATTTGCAACAAGATGGAGGAATTTGGAAAACATCATGCTGAGTGAATTGAGCTAGTCCCAAACGGACAAATATCATATGTTCTCCCTGATCGGCGACTACTAACTGAGCACCAAGGGGGAAACTTTTTTAAATGAAATGGACACTATGAGAAACAGTGACTTGATCAGCTCTTGTCCTGATGGTTGATGTACAATGTAATACTTTATCCATTTTAGTATTTTTTTTGTTCTAGTACCATTGGTTGAACTCTGTAATTAACACACAATTATTCTTAGGTGTTTAAATTTTAACTGAAAAGTGATCCCTGTTAGGAATTTGGAAAACATTATGCTGAGTGAAATAAGCCAGTCCCAAAGGGAAAAATATCATATGTTCTCCCTGATCAGTGACAACTAACCGAGCACCAAAAAGGAAACCTGTTAAAGTGAAATGAACACTATGAGAAATGGTAACTTCATCAGCCCTTGTCCTGATTGTTGATGAACAACTTAATACGTTATCCCTCTTAGTATTTTTTTGTTTGTTCTACTTAATACTTTTGGTTGAATACTGTAATCAATACAGTTATTCTTAAGTGTTGAAACTTAACTGAAAAGTGATCGCTGTTAAATATAGGAGTGGGAATAAGGGAGGGAAGAGATGTGCAATTCGGGACATGCTCAAGCTGACTTGCCCCAAATGGTAGAGTTAGAAACATACCAGGGGATTCCAATTCAATCCCATCAAGGTGGCATGTACCAATGCCATCTCACTAGTCCAAGTGATCAATTTCTGTTCACAATTGATCATAATGATAGGACTAAGAGCCAAAGGGATCACATAAACAAGACTAGTGTCTGCAAATACTGATAGAATAAAAAAGGGAAAGAACAATCCAACATGGGAAGTGAGATACACAGCAGACTCATAGAAAGGCAGATGTCCTAAACAGCACTCTGGCCTCAGAATCAGCCCTTAAGGCATGTGGATCTGGCTGAAAAAGCCCATGAGAGTATTTCAGGCATAGAAAGCCAAGACACTCTGGAAAAAAAAAAAAAAAAAAAAAAAACAACCACCACCACCTAAATGAAAGATCTCTGTGAATGAGATCCCAGTGGAAAGAACAGGTCATCAAAGAAGGAGGTACCTTTCTCTGAAGGGAGGAGAGAACTTCCACTTTGACTATGACCTTGTCTAACTATGATCAGAGTCGGTGAACTCAAAAGGCTTCCATAGCCTTGACAACTCATGACAAGAGCCTAGGGTGATTACTGACACCATAAACAAGAGTGTCAATTTGTTAAGTCAACAACAGGAGTCATTGTGCAATTACTCCTCATGTAGGATCTCTGTCCTTAATGTGCTGTACATTGTGATTTAATGCTATAACTAGTACTCAAACAGTATTTTTCACTTTGTGTTTCTGTGTGGGTGCAAACTGTTGAAATCTTTACTTAATATATACTAAACTGATCTTCTGTATATAAAGAGAATCGAAAATGAATCTTGATGTGAATGGAAGGGGAGAGGGAGCGGGAAAGGGGAGGGTTGCGGGTGGTAGGGAAGTTATGGGGGGGGGAAGCCATTGTAATCCATAAGCTGTACTTTGGAAATTTATATTCATTAAATAAAAGTTAAAAAAAAGAAAAAATAGCTTTTTTATTTTTAAAGATTTATTTGAGGAATGGCATTTTCAAACAGCACTCCATCCCCTGCATAGCAGTGAAATTTATTTGTCTAAAATGTAATGATCTGGGCTCTGTCTCATTGCTTTGGGCAAATTTCACTAATTATACCCTCATTAATAAGGACCAGAGACCAATGAACACAGTGATACACAGTAATCAGTGTTCAACTTAATTAAAATTGAGATCTAACATCTCTTCGTTCTTTGAGCAATTTCTCCATGTTTAGAGTAGAGGTCTTCTTTAATGATTTGTGACAGGAAGATGTGAGGGAGATGATTGGCAAGTAATTGTGATGTGTGTTTCCACTTAGGATCCTTTTCTTGTCATGCCTGTGTGCCAAAGCAGCTGCAGCTATGGAGGGTCATGTCCAGAGAGGCCCCTGCACAGGGGCCTGGGGAAGGAGTGTGAACGAGAGCCTTGGCTCACTGCAGTTCAGATGCAGAGAAGGTGGACGCTCATGGACAAGCAGATGCCAGCCCGGATGCACCTCATTCCATTCTCCTGACTTCCCTGTCCCTCTCTCATTTTACTTTTCCATGATGTTCAGGTGTCTTTTAGAGGGAGACTTATCCTGCTGCACTACCATGCCAGCCCAAAGACACCCACATGTATTTTGTGGTGGTAAAGGAGATGAAAGAATTCGTGGAGTGTTGAGGGAGCAATATCTCTGAGAGTCCCAGGCAGATATTTGAAGGGCTGCATTGTGGAAATTACAGTTAAGCACTCCTGGGTTAGTAAGCCATGGTGGAGTATTGGCACTCAATACATACATTTTAAAAATTGCAACTTTTAAAGGTTTTAAAAAATGAATGATGTCCATAGTATGCAAATCCACAAAGACAGCAGGATGGTGGTTTCCAGGGGCTAGGGGTAAAGGGAGGAAGGGAGAACAATGCTTTAATGGGCACAGGTTTTCCTTTGAAACAATGACATCTACAGAACTGGTAGTTGCAAAACTTTGCTAATGTCCTAAATGCCACCGAATGAATGGGTACATTTAAACTGGTCAATTTTATCTCATGTGAATTACACTTCAATTAAAAGAAACTAGCTGAAGAATGTATTGCAATGGAGATTTAAAAATTATCCACTTGTTTTAAGATTATTTGATGAATAAAATTCAGTTTATGGTTAAAATGTAAGTCAGTAAAAATCAGACATCAGGGGCTGCCACTGTGGCGCAGCTTGTTAAAGCTCTGGCCTGCAGTGCCAGCATCCCAAATGGGTGCTGGTTAGAGTCCTGGCTGCTCCATTTCTGATCCAGCTCCCTGCTGATGCACCTGGGAAAGCAGTGGAAGATGGCCCTAATCCTTGGGCCCTGCACTCACATGAGAGAACTGGAAGAAGCTCCTGGCTCCTGGCTTTGGATCGGCTCAGCTGTAGCTGTTGCAGTCATTTGGGTAGAGAACCAGCAGATGGAAGACCTCTCTCTTTCTCTTTCTCTCTCTCTCTCGCTGTCTCTACCTCTCTGTCACTCTTTAAAATAAACAACATAAATCTTTTAAAAAAATCAAACGTCAATCTTATGAACAACAACAAAAAAACTATATGGATTGGGGCTGGCACGATGGCATAGTGGATAAAGCCACCACCTGCAGTGCCAGCATCCCCTGTTGGCACTGGCTCAAGTCCCAGCTGCTCCACTTCTGATCCAGTTCTTGGCTATGGCCTGGGAAAGCAGTAGTATGATGGCCCAAGTTCTTGGGCCCCTGCACCTGTGTGGGAGACCCAGAAGAAACTCCTGGCTCCTGACTTCAGATCTGCCTAGTTCCGGCCATCGAGGCCATCTGGGGAGTGGGCCAGAGGATGGAAGATCTCTCTCTTTCTCTGTCTCTGCCTCTCTGTAACTCTACATTTCAAATAAATAAATAAATCTTTAAAAAAAAAAACACACACAAACATGGAAGAAAAATTGGCTGGTGAAGAATAAAGGATGGGCTGGCTCCGCAGCTCACTAGGCTAATTCTCCACCTGTGGTGCCAGCACCCTGGGTTCTAGTCCCAGTTGGGGCACCAGATTCTGTCCCGGTTGGTCTTCTTCCAGTCCAGCTCTCTGCTATGGCCTGGGAGGGCAGTGGAGGATGGCCCAAGTCGTTGGGCCCTGCACCCGCTTGGGAGACCAGGAGGAAGCACCTGGCTCCTGGCTTCGGATCAGCACAGTGCGTCGACCGTAGCAGCCATTTGGGGGGTGAACCAACGGAAGGAAGACCTTTCTCTCTGTCTCTCTCTCTCTGTCTAACTCTGTCTGTCAAAAAAAAAAAAAAAAAGAATAAAGGATGTATGTGAGTAAAGCACCCTTACAAAAATCTCTGTAAGTGTGTTCAATAAATATCTATTAATAGGGGAAAAGTTTTGATTATTGAATGCAAAAATCTCCTGTATTAATACTACCTATGAAATGCATGGAATGAGTTCTTTTTATATTAGTGTACAAACAAAAAGTTTAACAAATAATCATATTTCAGGAAAGCAGGTATTATCCACTTCCTATATAAGATAAGTGGTTTTCAGAAAATTTTCTAGGGTTGGAAAGCTTCAAGGCCCTTGATAAAATGGCAAATGTCAATTTACTTCTAACCTGAAGGATATTTTTCTGCTTTTTTCCCCTAAACTTAAAGCTAATTTAGGCTCTTTTAAATGGTTTTGAATTTAGATCATTTATTAAAGGTAACATACTGTAAAAGAGATAGAAAATGTGAAAAGGAAAAATTGATTTATCTGGATAACTTAGCAATAGTCTCCTAGAACAATTCTGTATGTCAGAGCTAAATTTTCTCCCTATAGTCCTACAATTAAGGCCTTTTTCCTCTTACCGTGATTAATTACTTATCAATCTTAATCAGAGTTATTTAAGGTGTAGTTCCCAGATGAGTAGCACAGCATCACCTGGAGCTTATTAGAAACACAGATTTTATCCACTCACTCCAAGCCTTCTGAATCAGAAACTCTGCAGAGGAGGTGGGATGCTTTGGAATCTGGCATTCAGTGTTTTAACAAACCTGTCATATAATTTTGTAGCTTTCATTACATAACTTATAAACATTTCATTGCATCACTAATAGCTTTCATTACATAACTTATTTTAATGGTAATAAGTTTAATAATTGAATGAAATTCACTCTGCTCCTTTCTAATTGCAATGCATCCATATTAACCTGACACAACGATTGAAAATAATACTTACAAACTAATGAAAATTATAGTTCTATATAATTCCTATCAATTTGCTTGAAAAAGATTCTTAAAACAAAGTTTGACAAAACACTGCAGCAAAACTGATACGGGCATTTCTCTTTTTTGTGTTGTTTTGTTTTGTTTTGTTTTCAATTTTAGCTCCCACATACAAGAGACAACAGGCAGTATTTCTCTTTCTGTGTCTGGCTTACTTCACTCAACATGATGTCCTCCAGTTTCAACCATTTACTGCAAATGATAGAATTTCATTCATTTTAATAGCTGAATAATAATTCCTCTCTCTCTCTCTCTCTCTTCTCTCTCTCTCTTTCTCCCCCCCCCCCACACATACACACCACATTTTCCTTGTATATTCTTCTGATGATGGATGCCTTGGTTGATTTCATATTTTGACTATTGTGAACAGTTCTGCTGTAAACATGATATTTTTCCTTTTATTTGTTGAACACTTTATTTAGTAGATCTATTAAGCTTTTGACCATAATACAAATTAAAAGTTATCTCAAAATTAATAAAATATTAAGTTGAAAAGATAAAAATATAAAAATGAAAGAATTAGCAACATCCAAAATCTTACCTTTTTCAAAGCATTGTATAAAAGGAAATGCTTTGTATTATTCTATATAAAGTTTTCACATCAAATAAATTCATTGTTTAGTAGAATTTGTTATAAATTTCTCTTTTATTTTTTGAAAAGTTAAGGCCATGATAAAATATGAGTGAAAATTTAATATGCTCTATAAGGCAGATTAATGTTCTGAATGCCCCATTAAAGTGTTCTGCTTCAGCATATTTACCTGGACTTAAATTTATTCATTCTCAACAAATATTTATTATGAACCTACCAAGTACTAGGTGTTATATATACAAACATATGATCCCACTTTTCTTGGAAATTACATTCTACTGAATTTACACATAATATGTAAGTAGATGATATAAAATATATTTTCAGATAGCTGAAAGTTCTATGAAGAACACTAAGCAAGATGAAGAAAGAATAAATGATTTGGACATAGACGTTATTAGACTGACAGGTTAGGAACAGCTCTCTAAGGACAGGTCTATAAAATGAGACCTGAATAAAAAGAAGAGATGATATCTAGATTGATGGGAATGCACTGGAGTAGAGACAATTAACCATGCTCTTAGAAAAGGAATGCCCATGTGGCTAGAGCTTACTGGTCGAAGGGGGACAATATTGAGAAACAGGACTGAAGTAGCTGGGGACCAGAATCAAGTAAGGCCTTAAGAACTCTGATATATCTTTTGGACTTCATGATTTGTTTAGTGAGAGGCTAACATAGGGTAGATATGTGATATATCTATTTTTATGTATCAAAATTTAGAGCTAGTGTTGTTCTGTAGAGAAAGGAAGGTATGGTGTGTTGATGAGATTGTAAGTGGAAGACCGTTTAGGAGGCTACTGGGATAACCAAGATGAGAAATAATGATGGTTTGGGCTAGGCTAGAATAGTGGTGGAGAAGATAAGTTAATGACAGGATGACATGCTTTAGACATTAAGACAATGTGATGTATATTCCACTAGATGTAAATGTGAGGAAAAGTTTTTGAAGGGACCGGTGTTGTGGCATAGTGGGCTAAGCCTCTACCTGTGGTACCGGCATCCCATATTGGCGCTGGTTTAAGTCCTGGCTGCTCCTCTTCTGACCTAGCTCTCTGCTTGCCATGGCCTGGGAAAAGCAGTAAAAGATGGCCCAAGTGCTTAAACCCCTGTAGTCATGTGAGAGACCTGGAAGAAGCTCCTGGCTCCTGGCTTTGGATCAGCTCAGCTCCAGCCATTGCAGCCATTTGGGGAGTGAACGAGCAGATGGAATACTTTTCTCTCTGTCTCTCCCTCTGTCTGTAACTCTATCTCTCAAATAAATAAATAAAATCTTTTTTAAAAAGTTTTTAAATAAAGACTAGAGGAAGAGGAGAGAGCAAAAAAAGAGAAAGAGAATCCAACAAAGAATGAGAAGAAACATCTAGAGTTAGGAGACAAATCATGAGGGACCGATGCCTCATAAACCAAGAGAAGAAAGTGCTTCTGTGAAGGAGTAGTCAACTCTTTGGAATGCTATCAAGGTCAAGCAGGATATTTGACAAAACTGGCCTACGGGTTTGGCAATTTGGAGGTCATTGTTGTTGAATTTAACAAGCCTACTCTCTGTGGAGATGTTTAGAAAAGAAGCTACATTCTATACATATGAGGAAAGAAAGTATGAACAGTAAACACAAACAACATGTTTTGGAAATGTTGCTGTTCATGCACACCTAGGAACAGGATGGTAGCTGGAATACAGAGGTGAGCAGATAGTGAGGGTAAGGAAGAGTTCTGGATAATTTCTGTGCAATTGTGGTGCAGCTGTGTTCTTTTCCTGCAGGGAAACAACCAAAAATGGTTCCAGTGAATGCCATAAATCTTCAACACATATCATGCACTTAAAAGTCTAAACAAGAGAACAACTTCCACCATTCCTGACTTAGATTTATTCCATGGATCTATTAGTACAATTATTTTTGCCTCATTTTATTTCTCCATAGTTTACAATATTGCTCTTCATTACTCCTCCCACCCCCTTTAATCAGTTCAATATACATTAGAATTAGATAATATCTTGGAAGTGCTTTAAGTCTCTTGGAGGTACTCTTTATCAGCAAGGCTTTTATTATTTTTCTTCGTTTACTCATTTCCTTTCTCTCTCTGGGAGGGCACTTTAGAGATTACATGAGGTTGGGATTTATGAGTTAAACAACACAAATTCTTAACACAACTACCAGCACTTAAAGAAAAAGGGATAGGGGTCATTGCTAAATATTGTAAATTTTGGGACTAACAGTTTGGTTTTGTGGGTTTTCTTCCTGAGGCTGTGTTCCAGAGAGGGCAATAAAGGGTAAAACTCATTAGTGCATCATTATCTTTTGTCTGAAGGAAACAATGTGTGGTTTCTAGGCAGCCCACTTGGTGTTTGCATTGGTCCTGGAAGTATTTCAAACCAACTATAGTGTTTGAACAATTCCCCCTCTTGTACATGAAAAGGACCACCACTAAACCACAGAGTTGATGCTAAATTACTAGGTGATGACTCTTCTGGCTCCTAAAGGTTTCTAGATCTCAGTCATTGAAATCATGGATCTTTCTTCTAATGAGAAAGATCTAAGCCCTTATGGTAGACCTCCCATGTAGTCCGCCCTCAACATGCCCTCAGTATGCTCCACAGACTTCTGAGAAGTTTGGTTCAGGATCAAGGTCATTTAGTTCCCCCCAACGCTGATTCGTCTTAATAGCAATTCTTTAGAAACTATAAAATATTCCCAGTTCAAATCTGCAAATTCACATTTATGAGAAACTATATAATCAATTCATCAATTTGATCATGAAAACCAAGTCTGTTTTTTTCTTTATCAGAATGAAGCATTAAATGGATATTGGTGATTTGATTTGTATGTTCCTTAAGCTTACTTACCTTCTTGCTAGGATTCATTAGACTCTTGTGGAGGAGTGATATCAGAGGAATTATGAGGAAATCTTAAAAACACAGTTGGAGTCATCTGGGAAGGAAATTCCTTTCATAGGGACTTCCAGTCAATATAACACCATATACTGTGTCCCACTTAAACAGTTTATTTGATTTACCTCTTCTTGCACTGCAATCTCTTATCTAAATTTAAACAACAATAAAAACAATTACCTATCTCCTGACTTATATCAGTTCCCAACAGATGTGAAAGTTTCTAGAGTTTAATGTTGGAGACCCAGAGGACTATAGGTATTAGAGGAGTCAGAATATAGTAACTGAGCCTCAAATCAGAACCTCTTATTACTAACTTCAAATGCCTAAAGGATCCAGAAATGGAGCAGTATGAGAAGATGACAACCAACTGATGTAAGTTGAGTCTGGGCACTAGAGATTAACAGCCTGAACTTCAACTCTGGCTTCAACTTACCACTAGTGAAAATTTTAGCAAGTTTTGAAAATCTCCTTGTGTCACAGTTTTCTCATCTACAAGAGGGAAAGGACTCCTACCTGCTCATAGTGTTGTGATGGAGAGCAAGTAATTCAATACATATTAAGCTTCTAGAATAAGTAGATTTCTCAACAAATATTGCTCCAAGAAATAAATTCCCATTTTCCAGACAGGAAAAATGAGCTTCTACCATTATTAAGAGCTATAATTCAGGGGCCAGCGCTGTGGCGCAGAGGGTTAACACCTAGCCTGAAGCGCAAGCATTCCATATAGGTGCTGGTTCTAGTCCCGGCTGCTCCACTTCCAATCCAGCTCTCTGCTATGGCCTGGGAAAGCAGTAGAAGATGGCCCAAGCCCTTGGGCCCTTGCAGCCACGTGGGAGATTCAGAAGAAGCTCCTGGCTCCTGGCTTTGGATCAGTCCAGCTCTGGCCATTGCGGCCAACTGGGGAGTGAACCAACAGATGCAGATGGAAGGACTCTCTCTCTCTCTCTCTCTCTCTCTCTCTCTCTAACTCCCCTCTTTGTGTAACTCTGACTTTCAAATAAATAAATACACCATTAAAAAACAAAGTTATAATTCAATCTTGCATCCTTCTCACAAAAAGTGTCATGCTGTTCCCAAACATAGTGCAATGATTTCCCTTTGTCTTTTTTTATATTTGACAATGTTCCTTTATAATCATAATACTTTACATCTAAGTAAATTTACAAATTGAAACAATCTATTGTGTCATCTTGAAATTCTTGGAAAATTTGATACAGAAATTTTCAAATTTTTGTTTTTTACTGGGTCCCACAAGCTATGGAGGTGGTCCTACATTCAGTCTTATTTATTTTTAAACTTTATCTGACAAACACACAAAAAAAACCACACTTCCTTTCCTCTGAATGGAATTTTAGTAGTGATGCTGTGAGAAACCATAGCATGGTTTCATACTCCTTATTGAGTTTAAGATAATACATGGCATACTATTTTAGGAAAATGAACAATAAAATTATTTTAAATATCTTACACATGCCAACTTAAGAGTTTACAATATGTTTAAAGCAGTGGACGCCAAATTTTGTTCATTGTCCTGGCATGTGTGAGCATGGATACAGATAAAAAAACACAAATCTCTCTTGGGGCTAAATGCTTGAGACTGTTCATACATGAAGGCAAAGAATTCAGGGGACGGGGCCAGCGTTGTGGTGTAGTAGATAGAGCCGTAGTCTGCAGTGCCAGCATCCCATATGGGTGCCGGTTCTAGTTCCAGCTGCTCCACTTCCAATCCAGCTCTCTGCTATGGCCTGGGAAAGCAGTAGAAGATCCAAGTCCTTGGGCCCCTGCAACCACATGGGAGACCTGGGAGAAACTCCTGGCTCCTGGCTTCGGATCGGCCCAGCTCTGGCCATTTCGGCCAACTGGGGAGTGAACCAGCGGATGGAAGACCTCTCTCTCTGCCTCTCCTTCTCTCTCTGTGTAACTCTGACTTTCAAATAAAAAAAAAAAAAAATTCAGGGGCTTGTCTGCGTAACCCCATCTTGGCCAACTTGAATTTCTGAGAGGATTATATCAGCATGTGTATAATCCACAGGTGCACTGGTTCACCCTCCAACGGCCGCCGCGGCCAGCGGACTGCGGCCGGCGCACTGCGCTGATCCGAAGGCAGGAGCCAGGTGCTTCTCCTGGTCTCCCATGGGGTGCAGGGCCCAAGCACTTGGGCCATCCTCCACTGCACTCCCGGGCCACAGCAGAGAGCTGGACTGGAAGAGGAGCAACTGGGACAGAATCCAGCGCCCCAACCAGGACTAGAACCGGTGTGCCAGCGCCGCAGGCGGAGGATTAGCCTAGTGAGCCACGGCGCCAGCCCCTCAACTTTTAGAAAAGAAAATTATGAATTTGTTGCAAATAATAAAACTTTCAGAACACATTACAGCTAGGAACCTACTACACAAACCCATGGCATAATCCCCCAGATTTCAAATCCCACATAGTATCAATTAAAGTCTCCAGGGATGTTGAGATAGTGAAAGCAGTACCATGGGGAACAGCAGGCTTTGTCATCAATGTGATTTCTATCCACATATGTCCTGCAAATCATGAATGTTAAACTCTTTTCATGTAAGCCAAAAAGCCAGTTTTCATACACGTAAGGGTGTGAATTCCTCACAATTAATTTAGGTTGTCATTGATCTCTTGTGTCCTGCAATGGATTACATATATTCTTGGCAGGGCAAAGGAATGGAGAGATGCTGGTGTAGACTCAGAATGTGAGTTTTGAAATATTATCACCTATCAGATTCTACTACAGGTTGGAAAGACAGGGCCTTTTAAGTCATTTGTAAAAGTCTTAATCAATGACTTTGCTGTCTACATGTGCTTTCTTTTTCTTTAAAGGATGGCCAAAGATTTTTAAAGAAAAACAAATAACCTTGCTTTATATTATGTGAAGAGAAATTTGATTTCTCCTTTGTTATTTAGTTAACTAATAACTCTTCTCATGGCTAAAGATCAGAGTTGACAACTGAAGACTAAGAGTTTCTGCATTTGCTGTCCAGATGCATTCATAAAAAGGTAAATATTTGAAAATCATGTTGTGATAAAAGAATTATATATCATTCAGGAGCTTTCATCTCATACTAGGAATCACCCTTTTCCAGGCAATGCATCTGACTCTGTTCTTTTGCTCCAAAGAGATTTTGGATTAAACTATGTACGTGGTTTGGCACTACTAAACACCATTAACTGGAAAACAAAAACTCTCAAAATATATATTGTCTTTACAAATGACAACATGTTTTTATTCCTTGATTAATTTAATTTTTGACATAAGGTCGCTTAATTCCAAAGACAGGTGTTTTTTTCAGTTTTCAGTATGCATTAAATTATAATTGTTGATGGTGTACTCTTAAAAAATATTCCTGAATTCTGTAGAGGAAGCTATCAACCTCAACAGACAAGAGAGAGCTCAGAATGTATTCTTCTTGAAACATACTTAAGAATCACTCTCAGGTTTTCTAAATGTATGCTAAACACATGAGGGGATTTTCAGAAAGTTTGTAGAAAATGCATATTTGAAAAATTATGAGCAAATTTTGAGCATGTTTTGCTCAATGAACTTATCTTTTATTTTCCATGAACTTTTTCATGTCCCCTCTAAAATAAAGGTCGGTGATGTGTATGGGTCCATTTGCTAACAAGCTGATTGTGATATAATTTTTGTCCCTGTCCGTGACAATAGCTCCTTTCTGGTTCCACTGTTTGGATTAATTCTGCTACTACAACATTCCTCTCGCTTCATTTTTTCCTTTTCTCATTCCTTTCTTCTCTTTCTTTGTTGCCTTCTTTTCCTCCCAAAGATTTATTTATTTATTTGAAAGGCAGAGTTACACAGAGACAGAGAGAGAGAGACAGAAAGAGAGAGACAGAGAGAGAGAGAGACAGAGAGAGAATCTTCCATCTGCTAGAACATTCCCCAAATGGCCACACAGCCAGAGATGGGCTAGGCTGAAGCCAGGAACCAGAAGTTTCTTCTGGGTCTCCCATGTGAGTACAGGGGCCCAAATGCTGGGGCCATCCTCTGCTCTTTCCCAGAAACATTAACAGGGAGTGCCCACATAGGTTGCTGCCATCTAAGGCATTGGCTTTACCCTCCATGCCACAGCATCAGCCCCTCTTTGTTGCCTTCTTTATTTTGTCATGCTTCTTATCTGTCCTGGTAACAAGACTTAGCTTTTATTATCACTATTTTCCAAAAATAAAAGTGTGTTACTCCCATTTATAGTTCTACCAGTAATATTGAGTTTCTATATTTATTATAGACCCTTAGTCAAATATATTTCAGTACATATGAAAGTCACTTAACACTTATTTTTTAAATATAGAACAATATTTTGAGCAATAAAGATTAAATATTCTTTCTTCATCCTTTTACCTCTCATAGTTTTTCATTATTGTTTATTTGATATACAGGGAGCAGAAAATACAGTTTCTTGATAATAGAATAAACTTATTTCAATTTTTCACAAAAGGAACTTAAAAAATAAAAAGGCTTAACAATGCTGTACAAGAGGTCACTGACTGAAGCCAGCCTTATGGCCTAATGGGTTAAGCTGCCACCTGTAATGCCAGCATCCCATATGAGCACTGTTTGTGTCCTGGATGCTCATCTTCTGATCTGTCTCTCTGCTAATGCCCTTGGAAGGCAGTGGAAGATGGCCCAAGTGCTTAGGCCCCTGCATCCGTGTGGGAGACCCAGAAGAAGCTCCTGGCTCCTGGCTTTGGCTGGTTCAGCCCTGGTTATAGTGGCCATTTGGAGAGTGAACCAGTGGATGGAAGACCTCTCTCTGTCTCTCTGTCTCTTTCTCTCTGTATCTCTCTCTCTCTCTCTCTCTCTCTGTGTGTGTGTGTCTCTCTCTCTCTCTCTCTCTTTGTATGTGTAACTCTGACTTTCAAATAAATAAAGTCAGTAGATAAATGACATCTCTCTCTGTTTCGCAACATAACTCTTTCTCTGGTTCACTCTCCAAATGGTCACAACAGCTAGGGTTGGGCCAGGCCAAAGCCAGGAGCCAGAAACTTCACCCAGGTTTCCCACGTGGGTGACAGGGCCCAAGCACTTGAGCCTCTTCCATTGCTTTCCCAGGCACATTTGCAAGGAGCTGTGTCATATGTGGAACAACCAGAACTGAAATGGCATGCATATAGGATGCTGGCATCCCAGGCAGTGGCATCCACTATGCCACAATGCTTGCCCTGATTTTTCCATAATTTAAAGATGAAACAGAGGCTGACACTGTGGCATGGTAGGCTAAGCCTCTACCTATGGTGCCAGCATCCCATATGGGCACAAGTTCATTTCCCAGCTGCTCCTCTTCTGATCCACCTCTCTGCTTATGGCCTGGGAAAGCAGGGGAAGATGGCCCAGTGCTTGGGCCCCTGCACCCACATAGGAGACCTGGAAGAAGCTCCTGACTCCTGGCTTCAGGTCAGTCCATATTCAGCTGTTGGAGGCCATTTGAGAAGAGAACCAGTGGATGGAAGACCTTTCTCTCTATATTTTCCCTCTCTCTGTCTTAAAAACAAACAAAAGGTGCAAATGAATCAGAAAAAGTACCCAAAGAAAGCACAATGGTAAGTGTTGGGTGCTAATGACACCTGTGAGAATCTTAGCTTTCATCAAAGAGAGCTTGCCTGGCACTCCCCTATTGTGCTGAAAATGGCTAACTCACTACCTGCAGCACCACCAGTGTTTAATACACACAGGTATTCACATACTCCTGTTTTTTTTTTTTGTGATTGACTTTTTTGATATAATTTTAAACCCAAAATAACAGTTGAAATTTCAAAGAAAATTCTGAAATGATCAAGATATGGAGAGAGAGCTCATCCTAAAATCAGAGTAGATCTGGTGGACAGACTCTTGAAATTCCCTCACCAAGAAACCCACATGTATATACTCTGGACAATATCCTACCTTGATCACAATTGACTTGTCTTCCAGCACACTCAAGGCTCTACTGAACTCTTTACTTGGTAATTAAGAGGTTGGATAGATATGTAATGGTAAATACAATTTTTCCATCTTTCTGCCAATAACTAGTGGTGATATGGACAAGCCAATAATGACAGTTTATAGTACATCAATGAAATGATTCTAGAGAAATCTTTAGAGGTCTTTAGAGAAAGTCACCATTGTCAGGAGTTCTAATCAAAAGGCACCTTTACCCTATCAGTTCTTTTTACAGGAATATCTGCCCTTGCCAGGAGAAAACATTGACTTACACATTTGTAACTTCTAGTCATTGAGGTTACAATTTTCTCTGGTGTTTGCTAAGACCAAAGTCTGCATGGTCAGATACAATACATTGCAACTTCATACTACTATTTATTCTACCATTTGGAGAACATTTCCAGGACAGAAAAACGTTATCTATGTTGGAACAATCAATACATATGTCCTTGAGCTTTTCCAGAGAACAAGGTGCCACAAACAATGAGACAAAATAAAATAAAATAAAAGATTTTTTCTTTTCTTTCCCTGAAAGCCTCACTCCTTTTTAAAAGATCAACTATTACTCTTCAAAAGAAAGACAGTGCTATTTATTTTTTAATCACTAGCACATGTATATAATTCAGCAATTACAAAATGGCATACAGTGAAAAATTTCTCTCCACCCTGAATCATTCACCTAAAAGGTTTGTCATTGATGAGTTTCTGATCATCATTCTAAAGTAGTGTTTCTCTCAACCCCAGCTCTGTTGACATTTTGGGCTGGATGAATCTGTGCAGTGGGGGGCTGTCCTATATATTCCTGAATGACAATGTTCATGACCTCTACACAATAGATAACAGTAGCAGTCCTGTTCCACCTCTCTAGAGGGGACACCAGAAATTTTACCCAGGTATTCCCAAGTGTCCCCTGTTGGCACTTCTAATAATGTATCTTTTTTTTTTTTTTTTTTTTTGACAGGCAGAGTGGACAGTGAGAGAGAGAGACAGAGAGAAAGGTCTTCCTTTTCAGTTGGTTCACCCACCAATGGCCGCTGCGGCCGGCGCACTGCGGCCAGCACACCACGCTGATTCGAAGCCAGGAGCCAGGTGCTTCTCCTGGTCTCCCATGGGGTGCAGGGCCCAAGCACTTGGGCCATCCTCCACTGCTCTCCCGGGCCACAGCAGAGAGCTGGACTGGAAGAGGAGCAACCGGGACAGAATCCGGCGCCCCGACCGGGACTAGAATCCCGGGGTCTCAGCGCCACGGGCGGAGGGTTAGCCTGTGGAGCCATGGCACCGGCCAACACTTATAACAATATATCTAAAAGACACTATAAATGTATACGGAACATGTTTTCACTGTTTGGGAAGCTGCATAGTCACTTGTTAAATGTACTGTACAAATTTATTTTTTGCTTTACCTTCCTGATGACTCTTTGATTTTTTTTAAAAATTACATGCAAGATTATAATGAAAAATCTTACACATAGGTCACTGAAATATTTATAACTTCTACTTTAACATAAATTTCTAGGAGAAAAATCGCTAGATCAAGGGCTATGTGTATTTGTAACTTTGATAGGTATTGCTAAACAACTCTCTTTACAGCTATATCAATTTATATCCTCAACAACAACATATTCCTTCCAACATTCTGTGTTAATAACATTTGGATTTTCACCAATCTATCATGCAAAATGTGTCTCAGAATTTATTTAATTTTCATCCCCACACTAAAAGGTTAACTTTTCATTTAAGATCTATTTCTACCCTCAACTCATTTTAATGGATTTTGAAGGCATTTACATGTTATGCTCTGTATCTATGACACATATTGCATTTTTTTAAAAAAAAATACAGTTTGCAGCTGGCATTGTGGCGTAGCGGGTAAAGCCACCACCCCCAGTGCCAGCATCCCATATGGGTGCCAGTTTGAATCGCAACTCCTTCACTTTCCATCCATCTCTCTGCTATGGCCTGGGAAAGCAGTAGAAGATGGCCCAAGTGCTTGGGTCCCTGCATCCACATGGGAGACCCAGAAGAAGCTCCTGGCTCCTGGCTTTGCATCGGCGCAGCTCCAGCTGTTGCAGCCAATTGTGGAGTGAACCAGCAAATAGAAGACCTCTCTCTCTCTCTCTCTCTCTCTCTCTCTCTGTATGTGTGTGTGTGTGTGTGTGTAACTCTAACTTTCAAATAAATTCTTTTTAAAAATACAGTTTATTGTCTTTTTATTTGCTTAAAGTCAGAATAGAAAGGTCAGAAAGACCATAGTATACACATGGGAATTTAAGAAGTGATTGTGGTGGCATTCTGAATAAATGAAGAATTACACAATAAATGGTGTTGGGACAACTGAACGCTCATCTAAATAGAGTTGACTCAATGGCTCACATTTCGCCAGTGTAAATTTTCCATGAACCTGAGATTTAACTGAAAGGAAGTACATCAGGATAAGCCATAGAGGAAATATTTTTTAAACCATCTGGTTGTGAAGAAGGTTTTCCCAAGCATGACACAAAACAAAAAAGCCATTCCTGATTAAAATATGTTTACTTTTTGATGACCTTTGCTTCGCACCCTTTTTTCCATCATGATTTTCTGAACTAGCTCCAAGGCAAGAACAGACATATCAGCAAGCCTCAGCCTCCATAGCACGAGCCCAACGTGACCTCATGATAATAACGTTGAAGCAATGGGATTTAAAAGCTAGATCAGGAACAGCTCAGGGTTGTGGAAAGCCTATGAGCTTTGGGGTCATGCAGGCCTGCTTTTCACAGAGTGTCCCATCTACCAAGAGACTCTGTGACCTTGGGAAGCTCACATAGTCAGTCTCAGTCTCAGTTTTATCCATTTTCTCTGGAATATTAGCTGAATTAGGCATGATAAACATTTGAAACACCTGCTGGGCATAAACACTGAATAGCTACTACTCACTCCTCCATACTCTTTTTCTCTTTAGCAATAAATTATGTTTAAACTTCTGTTTCCCAAGTACACACCACCGAACAGGAAATGCCAAAAATCTCTTAGCCGCACCCCGGTACTGAGTTTCCATTTAGGAACTGTGTTGCATGTAAGTCTATAGTTCCTTTCTTGTCTTCTCTCTGGAGTCCCTTCTTTGATTGAAGAGCAGCAGGCACCAAGGGTGGTTCTCAAGGTTCTCCTAGCTCTTAGCCATGAGAGACTAAAATGCAGAGATGAGCAGGGTTCCGTGTCTACAACCTGTAACTCTTCTGTTGGCTTCCTATTGCTGCCATAGCAAATTATCACAAAGTTAGTGGTTTACGACAATGCAAATTGTGGCAAGCGTGTGCTGTGGCAGGTAAAGCCACTACCTGCAAATCCAGCATCCCATATGGGCACCAGTTCATGTCCCACCTGCTCTGCTTCCTATCCAGCTCCCTGCTGGATGGCATAGTAATGCAGAAGAGAATGGCCAAGGTGGTTGGGCCTCTGCTGCTCATGTGCGAGACCTAGTTGAAGCTCCTGGCTCAGCACTGGCCATTGTGTCCACCTAGGGAGTGAACCAGCAGGTGGAAGATCTCTTTGTCTCTCTATCTCTCCCTCTCACTGTAACTCTGCCTTTCAAAAAAAAAAAAAGCAAATTTATTAATGCATAGTTCTGTAGGTTCAAAGTCTGCCATGGGTTTAACAGGGCTAAAACAAGTTGTCCACAAGGTATGTTCCTTCCTGGAGTTCTAGAGAGAATCCATTTCTTTGCTTTTTCCAGTTCCTAGAGGATGCCTGCATTCATTAGCTCACGATTGCTTTTTCTCCATTTTCAAATCCAGGAATGTTGCATTACCCTAGTCATCCTCTAGCACCTATGTTTCCCTCTGAATACAGTCAAGAAAGGTTCTCTTCCTGTAAGTGCTCATGTGTTTATATCGGGCCCACCTGGATAATCCAAGATAATCTCCCCATCTCAAGGTCCTTGACTTCACCACAACTGCAAAGTCTCTATTGCCATGTAAGGTAACATATTCACAGGTTCTGGGGATTAGGATGTGGGTATCTTTGAAGGAGGACGTTGCTTTTTCTCTAACACCTCTCTAACATGATTCTGGGAACTCAAGTGGTTGGCAATTCATCCTGAGACTTTAAGAGTAATATTTTCTAATCACATCATGACAATAGAATTGGATGGGTTGTTGCGATGATTATTTTGTCAAAACTAAGGCCTTTCTTACATATAGCAAACCAGCTTATCAAGCTGGTTTTGCAGAAATCAAAGCAACTCTATCTCCACTTTGCCTTTATCACTAATCCAGCGAGCATTTAAAGCTGTGTTCTCTCTGGCTCACTGGGCCATCCAAGTGAAGCAGGCCAAAGGGCCCTCAGTGCAGCTGCTAGCCTTGGTGCCATGGTTTGGATCAGGTTACTCCTGCTTTCTTCTCTAACTTGAATCCCTCCCAAGAAGGACTTTGATTTAAATATTCTATTACTGATCCAGCAGGCACTCTCTGACCCCTGCCTGTCTTTGAGGCAATTCCAAATCTCTGTGCTTAGGTGGACGTGCCTTCAAGAGCATCTCCTAGACAGATGCATATTGTTCTTTCACTGCTCCCCCCACAAGTCTGTACTCTGCTCAAAGTCCTTCAATATGTGTACTCAGCAATAAGAGGGGTGCAAGTGCTGCCAGGTTAAAAATTGTGTTTCTAGACTACTTTTCTAGGCTTATGAAGAGATGGCGTAAGTGCACTGGTTGGAAAGAAACTTGAGACTCTACGATGGGGTCAGTTATCTTGTTACCTTTTAACCCTATGAGCTATGTTCCACTAGCTAAGCAATACTTACCACCAGCAACGTTCAAAGCCCAGACTAACGATATGGTTGAGAATTAAAGAGGAGAAATAGAAAGAATTGATGAACAGGAAAGAAGAATTAAGTCCATTTTGGGATGGAGATACATCTTCAATGTCAATCATTTTTATCTATGGCATGTTGGTTAACCCTGTTTTAAGTCTGTTGGCATTTTTTCCCACTTATCTCAGTAGCCCAGATGTGAAATTCTATTAAAGAAAAGGAAATAAAATATTGAAAGGTTTGACAAGATGCACAACTATTTATTATCATATAACTCAATTTATAACTTCTGACCATTCACAAATCTCATTGGAGGATCTTAAAAATAATGCTGCATAATAGGCAAATTTTATATCATTAAAACAGGTTAGCACTAATTTTAGTGTCTTTGCTTTTAAACTAACTTCTTAAGATGTATTCAAATTTTACAAACATAGAAACATTTTATAATTCCATTCTTATTGATAGTAGAAAATATTTTAGACTTTTGTTCTGGTGTGTTTATAAGAGGTCTAAGAATAAGAAGAGCAAGGAGTCAGGTAAAGAGGAGGAGAAAGGGAATGAATTCAGCCAAAACTAATGGTCATTTATCTAACATCTAACATACATCTGAAATAGAATGCTCATGATCTCTAATCTTTCACTACAGTACACAAACGTGGTATTGTTATCTATACATCACAGATAAGTGCACTCACCATGTGTATATGTATTTGTTTAAAATCACACAACCCTTAGGATGTGGAGAAGAGAAGTCAATTTCAAAGTGCCTGCATTCTGTGTTTTTGTTTCTTCCACTATGTGATATACAGAAAATAAAATCACCATGCCTCATTCTGGTTTCTTAGCACAAAATGAATATGAAATTACAGAAAGGAAAAAAAAGATGATGTGGGAAACCCTGAGAACAATTTCCAGGGATACAGAAAATGTAGGTGAAGAAAATATACCTAAATTTACTAATCCTTGAAGCTATTACTTGGCACTGTGCTAACATTTTTATTTACTTCATCTTATTTAACCCTTACTAGGAAGTATAGTAAGCTTTAATTCCTTTGTTATATTTTGAGGACACAGAGGCTCTTAGAAGTTTTACCTCTATTTAAATAGTTACATGGATATCAAATTTTACTCAGTGGGATAGAATTGCCTTTTAAATAATGAGATTTTGTATGGAACTTTGAAAATGCTGTGGCTGATTTTCTCTATATGAGTATAATGAAGGAGGTGCTCAGTAATATTCGTAACATCAGTACAAATATTAGTACAAATAGATCCTCAATGACCATGCCTCTCACGAACCAGTCACTCTTCACCTGTCTATAATCCCTAATACATGTTTTAAAAATGTTGATCACAAGAAGAAAGTTTTCTCTGAATTGAAAGAGAAATATTTTATGAATAGGATATACTGTTTTCTCTGGATTAAAAGAATCCCAACACTTAACAGCCACAATTATATTAAATTAACTTAATCAATTTATTAAGTGATTAGCTCTGGGCCCCTTCTCATTACATTTGGTGAGTGAGATAAATCTGCACTGGAAAACATACCTCACTGGCTCCCTCACTGTCCAAGTGTTCTGGTTTCTCAGTTCCAGTATTACCAAGGACTTGCCAGGGAAATGATAAACAGCCTGCCTGCTGGGGTTTTATGACTTTCTAGCCTTAGAACAGCCCTTTATATCCAAGTAGAGCTTTGGATTTAGCATGAAGCTCTGCCAAAGCCACATCAAGAATAGTTTAACCTGAATTGTTTTCCATCTCTGTCTCTCCACATCCCTGTGAAAGGACTCTTGGGGCTTTCTTGAAGGGAATATTTGATGAATCCCTATGTTCAGCAGCCAAAGTTGCCCAAAGGTAAAATGTCATCAAAACTATGTGGATTTTGCTTTCTTTATTATGTGACTACTTCTGATGATGACATGAAGCATCTACCCTTCATTCAGTATGTATGTAGGGGTGTTGGGTAAGAAAGATCTGTAGGGCTTTCTGGTAAGGTCAACAAGATAAACAGATGGATTCTTAAGAAGCTGGGGCCCAGTGATGCCATTGCAATCCATTCTGTGCCTAACTGATCAACTCATTTGAAACACTGGCTAGACTTTTCTTTTTCAAAATTGCCTAAGATTATGACTTTTTTATAAAACTTGTTAAACTGGTGATTGCATATTTTCACCAAAGAATTTAGGAAATGAAAACAAGCCATGAAAAGTTGTAACCAGAATCAACATAAAAATATAACAGCTCCTTTAACAAGAGAACCACCCCACATTGTTCTTGTGGCTCTGGGCTAAAGCATCATATCTCTGGGAACTGAGTTTCCAGTAAAACAACACATATGGGCTTTTACCCTCCAGTAAGCTATTATAAATATAAACCTGACATACTTATTATACAATACAGTAAGTCAAGAGATATATAAGAAGAATTTTTGAAAGATCACAAGTAACTTAAATCTGCTCAAAATTCTTTTATACATGAGATTCTAAGATTACCAGCAAGTTCTACAAATATCTCTTGAACGAGTTAGAAAAATGGTAGTGGAATGAGTATTTTAGGTCTGCAAATTTCCTTATGCTCTCTGAGAGTAGATGCTTTGGTATTGCACTTCCCAAGTGATGTCATTATACCTTCAAATTGTCTTTCCCAGGTCATCAGCACAAACTCTAGAACATTGACAGTTGTTACTGGTGCTTGGATAATGATGATTTATTCAACAAGCACACACCCAAGTAGCTCTAATTTTCAATACTTGAGGGCTTTGGAAAGGTCTTTCCTGCTCAAATCTGATAATCATGGGTTCACACACATGCCAAAAAAAAAAAAAAAAAAAGCTTTTCTCCAAATAATTCCTATAATTCCTCTACACCTAGTTCTCAACATTCCCTTCTAAAATATATGACCTTTTAGTTTAGGGACTAAATTGATTTTAGTAAAAGTATTTCATGTGGCTTCCATGAAAAGAAAGGTATCTTAAAATTGTAGTGCACAAAGCATGCAATTCAAGAGTAGCATTACCCACAGTTTTCAATAATAATTATCATCACTAACCTCTCCATCGTAGGGCAATCTAAAATGAAATCACTCTTTTATAAAATAAAAAGATCAATGGTACATAAGGCAATGCAATGATAAGGCACCAAAAATCCCAGAGATTTTTTTCTACAGTAGTTATCATAAAGGGCCCCATGTCAAATGCTGTCCCTTATGTTTTTTCTTAAAACATAAAGGACAAAAATAGGGCCCCATAGTTTGAAAGAATTGTTCACTTTGTCTAGCAATCAAATGGTTTTGAACAATAATAAAAAGGAAATGAACTGAATGAAAAAGCACAATGCTTTCTAAAGCTAATCTTTGCTATTTTGTAGAAGTTTCAGAACAAAAATAGACAATCCTATAAACTTTGAGATGATGACAGACATCTAGAAGCTTCAGTTACTAAGGATATTATTTTATTCTGTTAAGTCTTCAGATTTGGTGAGAAATAATTGGGATAATTGGATTTATTACCATGAAATAAGGAAACTTCCTTAACTGAAGAAGCTCCTGTTTGAATTCCCACAAGAGGGAGAAATAGTCTGTTATATACTAACTTTCCCCCTTCTGACACAAACTGATATTTTTATGTCATGTTTTATCTGTGGCATCCATCTTCTTTAATAGAGATTTCCTTTCTTTACTCTAACCTGCTGGAGTACTTCAAATAAATTGGTGATATGATTAAGCCTGACTGTCCTGGAAGATCACTTAACAAGGGAAAGCCAACATGGTTAAAGTTAGACAGAAATGGTGAGATTAAATGTGATCAGAGCTGCATGCCAGCCTGGGGAATGTGTCCATCTCAACTTAGAGTTTACAGTCACTGTAATTTTAATCAAATTTGTATGTAATGGTATTTCATAATTTTCCACTGAGTTATTTTGCCTTTATTTGGAAAAGAATAAGCCTCTCAAACAAAGGAAATTAGGAAACAGAATAGTCTAGTTGGTGTGTGGTTATGTGGCAAGGCCACTTCCCCACCCATATTGAGATCTGCCTGCTCCCTGACATAGACTTGCAGCTCTGGGTGCTCTCATTTTCCTTAAAATCTAATCATCACATGGGTTTCTTCAACCCAGGCAACTGGATGGTAGCCACTAATAGATACTTTGGTCCCAGTTTTGGATCGTTAACAACAATCCTCTAACAAGCTCTGTGACTTAAATCTTAATCTTCTTACGCCACTCTTTTCCCTATATAAAAAGTGAGGATTTCAAGGAAGTTATCTGGCCTAGTGGTTAAAATGTCTTTGTCCCATACCAGTGTCCCTGGGTTTGAGTTGTGGCTCTGCTCCTGATTGTACCTTCCTGTCAATGCAGACTCTGGAGGGACCACTGATGGCTCAAGCAGCTGGGTCTCTGCCATTCATGGGGGAGACCAGGACTAAGTTCCTAGCTCCCAGCTTTGGCCCCTGGCATGGGGTAATTAGAGGTATTTGGGGAGTCAGTGAGCAGATGGAAGAACTCTCATTTTGTCTGTCTGTCTCTCTCTTTGTGTGTGTGTGTGTGTGCTTATCTAATAATAAAAGCAAATAAATCAGTAATCACAGGCTTTTAAAAGAATGAGGGTTTTGAACTATGTGATCTTAACTGTCACTTTTATATCTATAAAAATCTGAGTATTGAATTTAACGATAATTTTCCAAAGTTTAACACAAATTATCCATTGACTTTTTTTTAAGATTTTTATTTATTTATTTGACAGGTAGAGTTGCAGACAGTGAGAGAAAGAGATAGAGAGAAAGGTCTTCCCTCCATTGGTTCACTCCCCAAATGGCCACAACGGCCAGAGTTGCGCTGATCCAAAGCCAGCAGCCAGGAGCTTCTTCCTAGTCTCTCATGTGGGTGTAGGGGCCCAAGCACTTGGGGCATCCTCCACTGCCTTCTCAGGCCACAGCTGAGAGCTGGACTGGAAGAGGAGCAACCGGGACTAGAATCCGGCACCCATGTGGGATGCGGGCGCCGCAGGTGGAGGATTAACCTAGTGTGCCACCGCACCGGCCCCAATCCCATGGACTTTTATTCTTGCAGTGATTTCTAAATAAAAGACACATCAATTGAAAAGTACAACTTAAAGTAACTTGCTAGAACTAAAGAAAAAATAGTGATAAGTGATATTTACTGAGGGCCAATCTCATTTGTCAAGTTCTGTAATAATCACTTTGTATAAGTTTTGTTCATTGATCCGTGCAATAACCACCTCTGGTAATAATCACCATCATCACCATTATCAATTTTCAGATATGGAAGAAATGCTTGGATAACTTAAGTACCTATCCAAATATTGCTAGTGAATAGCCAAAGTAGGAGTCAAGCTTAGGATTTTTACTCTTCAAAGTCATGCTCAGAACTTACGCTATTTGCTGCCTTATAGCATTCCACTTTAAAGCATACACCAATATTCTTCAAGTCACTTAACTTTCCTGAATTTAATTCGTATTCATTCATTCAACCAATAGCAATCAAGTGTTTTTACAATAGGTACCACAACTGGTGTTATAATGCAGAGGAAACTATAACAGACACACCATTCAGAAAAAAACTCAGAGTTTGTTCAGGAGTTGGATGAGAAAAGTGACACTTATTATACAATACAGTAAGTACTATGAGAGCTACAGCTCAGCCATGTCCGTGGTATGGAGAAAGGGGATCTCAGAGGAGAGTAGGGTAATAAAAATCAGTTTCTATGAGAATGATGGGGGAATGAATGAATTGGCACTTCAAGAAACAGAAGAAATGAGCTAATTGTGAAAAGTCTGGGAAAGGGAAAGGCATTCTAAGAAAGGAGAACAGGTGAGTTTAGGAGTTCATAAGTGTACTACGTGACCCGAGAATTGAGAGCAGGTCTCCATAGTTGAAACACAAGGTACGTGATAAATACTTGGAGACGAACATGGTAAACAGGAAAGCCTTTGGATCTCATGCTAAAGATAATGGAAGTCTACACTTTTGAAAATCTTAGTTAGCAAGTCCTTTGAATATTAAAAGCAATATATTATGAAATAGAGAGGTCCCTTTGGAAGCTGTGAGGAGACAGAACTCAGGCAGAGAAGTTGTGTGGAGCTGTCTAGATTTAGGAAGGAAAGATTTGAAATTATAGCAGGGCATGCAGCCCCTTCCAAAACTCAAAGAAAGAATCAATTATAGGGATAGAGAGGAGTGTGGGAGTTAGAAACATTTAGGTGGAGATGAATTTTAGGTTGATTATGAGGGGCAATGGAACTCTTTGGCTCTGAGAAGTAAGACTAGTATATTTGTAGTTAAGCGAATATACTAGTATGGAAAATGAATTGAAAGGCAGAATATTAAAAATTTTAATGATGGAATAGACATTGGAGGTTGGGTTAGAAAATTGGGTTTTCTAACTTGGTTGAAAGGTTAGATGATGACTGGGTTCCACTCTTGGGAAATTAATCTCCAGAAAGAGAAAACATTTTGAAGACATGCTCGCTTCAGCCTGGAACATGTCATTTTTAAGTTGCCTTGAAGTTTAGATCAGATGACTAAATGTCCCAACTGTACACCAAATAAGACCTGGTGCGACTGTAAGATAATATGTATTTGTTGGTAAGATTGATAAACACAGAACTTGAATCTAATGTGGATAATACACAAAATAATTATGCATGGCTGATGTGGAGAGTGCAATTAGATCAATCTAGTTGAGTTAGGAAGCAGAGAAAAACAAGTAGGCTCTCAGATGTACAGATGACAGACAATTCAGGATAAAGAGAAGTGAGGCATTTCAGAGAGAAGGGTTGCATGAATAAAGATACAGGGCATGAGAAACAACGTTTGAGAATGAAACCATGATTTTTTATTGAAATATAAAAGGAAGGCAGGACCAAGAAATGTAGAAATCAATATATCCCATATTGGAATAATTTGGATTTTATGTAGATCATACAGTGTCATGGAAGAGTTTGGCTCTGAGAAGAGAGAAAAGCACATTTGCAATGAAGAGAATGCATTAGTATGGAAATGGGGGAAAACTAACAAGAAAGACATCAGTTAGGAGTCAATTGTAACTCCCTAGATGAAAGAAAATGAGGTCCAATGGGACATTGGCATTTGAATGGGAAGAAGGGACAGAACTGTATATTTTAGAGCAGCAAACCTTTGAGTTTGGGAAACTTTGCAAAGCCAGATACTCAACTGTCAGCTGAGAAAGAGAATGTGGCAGAGGAGCAGGCCTCCAGGCAATGTCTGCTTCTATTTTTTGAGGTGCATCTCAGGAGAGACCTGTAGTATTTACTATGTCAGTCCGAATGCCAGAGAGCAGGGTTCTGCTGAAGACGACAGGTTTTGGAGTCTGTAATATCTGGGAGGACTTAAAAAAGAACTCATTGAAATATAGTTAGAAGATAAGATTATTTTGATGCAAAAAATTTTGAAATCCATACATATTCACAGGGGTCTTCAAAAATTTTATGGAAAATGTATAATGATGAACAAAGTATGCATGGATTTCAAAATTTCTGGCACCTAAATAAATTTATCTGTTAATTCTAGTTTCTGTGAATTTCCTGAAATACCTTTCTATAGGTATTAGTTAAAAATAATTACTATAACAAAAAAATAAAACAATAATTATGTTCAACCATTGAGTAATGTGTACTTTGCATTTAAAAAAAATATTTAGGGGTCAGCGCTGTGGCATAGCCGGTAAAGCAGTTGCCTGCAGTGCCCGCGTCCCATATGGGCACTGGTTTGCATCCCTGCTGCTCCACTTCCGATCCAGCTCTCTGCTATGGCCTGGGAAAGCAGTGGAAGACGGCCCAAGTCCTTGGGCCCCTGCACCCGTGTGGGAGACCTGGAAAAAGCTCCTGGCTCCTGGCTTCGGATTTGTGCAGTTCCTGAGGCCAACTGGGGAGTGAGCCAGCAGATGGAAGACCTCTCTCTCTCTCTCTCTCTCCTTCTCTCTCTGTGTAACTCTAACTTTCAAATAAATAAATAAATAAAATTTTTTAAAAATAGTTTCTTTATTTGAAAGGCAGAGTGACAGATACAGAAGGAGAGACACACACAGGGAGGGAGAGATCTTCTCATTGCCTGGTTCACTCCCCAAATGCCTGCAACAGCCTGAGCCAGATCAAGCTTAAGCCAGGAATCAGGAACTCCATCTTGTTCTCCCACATGAGTGGCAGGGGCCCAAGCACTTGGGTTATCTCCTTCTGCTATTCCTTTATTAGCATATTAGCAAGAAGCTGAATCAGGAACTGGAGCAAGCAGCAGATTAACCCCTTGCACCACAACACTAGCCCCAGTTAAGGAGCAAATGTGAAAAAGAAACATTTGTCCAGGAGACTCTGGGTGAAAGGATAAAAGGCAAGGTCTAGTCAACTCTTTCATGAAAACCAGAGAAAAAATATCAAGAAGCGGGGAGTGACTCCTGTGTCAGCTGTGGTTATGTGGAACAAGATAAGGACTAAGTTTTGGAATATGAATGATATGCATGATCTTTTTCAGAGCATTGCAGTCTAACAGATGTGGAAATCAACTTGCAAAGCGCAGAAGATCGATGAAGATATGGAAAAGCAGAACCATAGTACAGGCTAGTCGTTCAAGAAAGTTGATTAAGAAGAGAAAGCAAAAATATCAGACCTCAATTAGATTGGTTAAAAGGAAGTAATTACTTCAATGGAAGTAATTTTTATTATTTATTCACTTATTTACATGGATGCAGTATAACTTTAAAGTTAAGTGGGAACAACTATCAGAAATTGTGAGGTTTAAATCATATAATCAGGGGAATATAACAAACCCAAAGCAAGCTCTATATTGACAGAACAGGAAGGGGTATATAGTCAAGTGCACAGGTTGACCTTAAATTGGCCAATGTTATTTGTCCCTGAATCTAGCAAAAATGTGCAACATTGGAATATTACATTTGTAAAGTGTTAATGAGCAAGGTGAATCACTGATGCTCATGCTTTAGCAATTTGATTTTTTTTCAGTATGTTTGGAGGTTTGGCAATTCTTCCTAGGATAAGAGAATATAATATGTTAAAAATATTAATATGGGGCTGGCACTATGATGTATTAGGGTGCTGATTTGAATCTCAGCTGTTCCTCTTCTGATCCAGCTCTCTGCTAAAGGCCTGAGAAAGCAGTGGAAGATGGCCCAGGTCCTTTGGCCCCAGAACTCGTGTAGGAGACCCAGAAGAAGCTCTGGCTCCTAGTTTCATATCAGCTTAGCTCTACCCATCGCGGCCATTTGAGGAATGAACCAGTGGATGGAAGATCTTTCTGTTTCTCCCTCTCTGTATGTAACTCTACCTTTCAAAAATAAGTAAAATATTTTAAAAATATATGAGTTTAGTGTTTAAGAAAAAATATCAGTTGATGCTGCGGATCTGGAAACTATCAAAAGTGCTGTGTACAATAGTTTCTCTAAGGTGTAATGTGAGGGTTAAAAGAGGCAAACTGAATCTTAGAGAAAATTGGTACTTGGGTTGAACAGAGGAAAATAGAACTTCAATGGAAATGGAAAAGTCTGGAGGAGAACCACAGCATCCCATTAAAGCAAGAGCACCAAGGAACTGAGTTTTGAATAAAATGAGATGCCATGGCATGATAAAGACAAGAAATTAAGCAACTAGTTCATAGCAGTTGGATAAACTTGCTTTGGTGAAGCTTTGACAGAGAGAACAATACAGACCCTTCCCACAGAAGCAAGGATAGTCATTAAGAATTCCTTCCTTCCTTCTTTCCCTCCTTCCTTCCTTCCCTCCTTCCTTCCTTCCTTCCTTCCTTCCTTCCTTCCTTCCTTCCTTCCCTCCTTCCTTCCTTTCTTCCTCATCCCTTTCCTTCCTCCCTTATTCCATCCCTCCTTCTTTCCCACCTTCTTTTAAATTTAATTTTTTTAAATTTAAAATGAAGAAACTTGAATATATTTTATCATTGAGCACAAAATAGATAAAATCAAAAAGAAAGATCGTAAAAAATAGTGGAAAGAAAGAAAATGCTAGACAAGATTAGATAGCTCATTTTCTGAAATGAACAAAAAGGAGAAAAATAAAGTTATAAAAGGAGATATGTTTTAAGGATGAGAAGATTCTTGCCTGGTATCCCTTCTGTTCTCTGAAGCTGTTATCCAAAGAACACAGAGATGGAAATGAGTCACCACTGGATGGGATAAAGCTTAAGAAAAGTGGTAAACTCAGGAAACAGCACTGGTAGGAAAGAGAAAAAGCAGGTGAATGTCTAAGGAAACAACAAAGGAATTGAGAAACTTGAAAAAGGGAGGGTATGCTATTGTAATTTTAATAAATACATGTACATATATATATTTATATAATTATTTGAGAGACAGAGAGAGAGAGGGAGAGACAAAAAAACAGACAGAGCTCTCATCTGCTGGTTCACTCCTCTAAGTACTCACATGGATCAGGACCTGGCCAGGCCAAAGTCGGGAACCAAGAACTCAATCCAGGTATCCTACATGGGTGGCAGGAACTTATTCATTTGAACCATCACCTGCTGCCTCCTAGGGTTCACATTAGCAGGAAGCTGGAATTGTGAGCCAGAACTGGGACTCAGTCCCAGCTACCCTGACATGGGACACAGCCATCATAACTACTAGGCCCAAACCTGCCCCTGTTGTAGTACCAAAATAGAAAATATCAATACTACAAACCCTGTAAAATACTCATGATTCATGCAATGATATTCATGACCCTCTACAGAACTTTGCTTCAGATGTGGAGCCCTGAAATGATCAACAGAATCCCACCTACCAAAAAAAGACTGAGCTTTACTTAATAGAAGCAAATAACATTAAGCTTCAATAAATTTTATATCTCTGAAAACAACAGAATCCTAAAAAATGAAAGTCAATAAATGCAGGAACAAATTGAATTACGTAGGGTTGTCTAGAAATAAATTTCTTGGGTACTTTTTTTTTTTTTTTTTTTTTTTGACAGGCAGAGTGGACAGTGAGAGAGAGAGACAGAGAGAAAGGTCTTCCTTTGCCGTTGGTTCACCCTCCAATGGTGGCCGCGGCCGGCGCGCTGCGGCCGGCGCACTGCGCTGATCCGATGCCAGGAGCCAGGAGCCAGGTGCTTTTCCTGGTCTCCCATGGGGTGCAGGGCCCAAGCACCTGGGCCATCCTCCACTGCACTCCCGGGCCACAGCAGAGAGCTGGCCTGGAAGAGGGGCAACCGGGACAGAATCGATTTCTTGGGTACATTTACATTTAGTTACTCTTAGCACTTATAATCTATCCTAAAGTGTTCAGAGATTCAGACTGGATGCGCCCTCCCTCCAACTTCAATGTTTTGTCATTCTGTCTTCTCTCCCAGGCTTTTTAATCTTCTTTACAATGTTGCTCATTTCTTCTTCACTGATTATTCCCCCTAATAATGCAGATCCCTTTAAATAGAACTAACAATAAGTATCCTTGTTTTGTTCCATAATCTGGGAAAAGATTTAAGTGAACATGTAATTATCCAGAAATTTCCTCCTTTTATGTTTTTAAAGACATGTTGAACAGTGTTTGGTAGACTGTATGTACTCAGTTATTATTAACTATCTATAAGATATTATATTTAATGAAATAGTATGTGTGTGTTTGTGTGTGCACCTCACAAAATGAATCTGAAACGTGGCATGCTGGCTATAAATACTTAGAAACATCTCTCAAATGAACAATTTTAAGATAGTGTGTTTTAAAAACCAAATTAACAGTATCAGTTCATTGGCAGCCAAGTCACTTTCTAAAGTACTGATGCCATGCACGTGGCAAACTTCCTTATGGGTTGACGGAGATCAGAAGAGGTGAGACACCATCTCACGCTTACAAAATTTCAGAATTAGAGACATTAAGAAGGGGAAATTTAGCATCACTTTCCATGTTAGAGCCAAGCCATGTGCTCTGAGCACCTTTCCCTCACAAGCCGCTTCATATTTATTTACCACCACCTTTGAAATTCTTATGATAGCCTGATGCATGCCAATTACAATGGCTGATTTAGGATCTTCCTGTTGCTAACAAGCCTCTGGCCTATGTGCTTACCCAGCCAGGATTTTACCCTCCTTTTCCAGACCCATTCTCTGGGCTTTCACGAGTGAACCATCTAAAAGTATTTAGAGAATAGAGAAGCATATCTACCTACTGATAAGGAGACAGGAATCATACTTTTCCCCCTTCCTGGATGTCTGCCTCCCAAGGCTCTACCTTTTTTTCTGGTATTAGATTTTACTATATTCATATCCTTTGATCATTCAGAACATTGGGCTCCCTAACAAAATGAATTTATGAATTGATATGTTGGTTTAAAATATACACGAACAGTTTCCAGGACTATGAAGGACTTTCTTGAAATAATGTATTCAGACTCCCTGGAACACATAATCCACACACACAGGGTGAAGAAATGAGTTGGAGCTAATAGTAGTAGGTTTTGGAGGGTAGAAGGAGGAAAAGTGCAATTGACTCCTCATGTTAAACTCTGTGTAACACGGATGGGGTGAAGATTTTAAACTACAATGTTATTGTAAATTTTCCAGTAATCTAGATCCCTGAATTGCAAATACTGGAAAAACCAATTCAGCCTTCCTGCTTCACACTGACAGCAACACTTTGCTTGCCCACATCTGAGATCTTGTGGCTTTTGATTCATTCTGCTGTTGATGCCTCTGCTTTTGTTTTCTGAAAATGTAAATATTTGTTCTGTCTACATTCTAATTGCTGGTCTTGGTGTCTTATTGAGTACGAGGGCTGTGGTCACTGAGCTGCGCCAGGATCCCTTGCTATGTGCTGGGATTTCATGTTTGATGACATGAGCCTGGTGGAGCTGACTGCCACCCTGTTCCTATGCCCCTGACTAAACTGCAGTTATGTCTCTAATCGAAACTCAGTATTATTTTATTCTTTTCTACTAAGAGGAAACCCAGAACTATCCTTCTGTACACAAACCAAACCACAGGAGCCTGGGTGAGGGTCTGTAATGACAGGGCCTCCTACACAGCACATTTGCTAGCTTTCTACTAATTACCTTAATTTTCTTTGTCTAGACTAACTTATTATATTGAAGAGCTCCTTTTTCTAAAAAGGGGGTGGGATGGGGAGTTAAGAGAGCATCGTTAGTCCTGCAATTCCTGCCAAGGGAGAAGGGAGAAAAACATGAATAGAACCAAAAAAGCAAACAAAATGGAACCAGCGATTTGTCGTCGAATTGGCTATTTCCTAGAGCACATATGGTTTTAAAATGGAGCAGGAAGGTTGTATTCTAGTAAGACTGAAATCACCATCATTTAACAGCAAAGGACATTTTAAACAGTTTATAAGCAAAGAGAAGAAAGGTACCTCTTAAAAGAAGACAATTAATAAAGAGGGAAATGCCACCCAGCACTTCATTGCCTTTCAGGATCTGAGCATTGCCCAGCAAACAATGAGAACTCCTCTGCATATGTTTGGCTTCTGTGCCATCTTCCTAGATTGGCTGTCCAGATCGAAAGAAGACAGTCTTGTTTGGAATGCCCTGGCTTTTCTTTGGCTCAGGCTTGTGGTGAACATTAAGAGAAATTTAATATCTTGGCTTTAAATCCTTTTGAAATTTTCCTTGGATAAAAGGGTGGGATTAGTTCAAATAATGGCAGGTTGCATTGTCACCATTCTTAAAAGAGAATGAACACTGATGCTTGTAGAAAACAGAGCTTCAGGATTGGGAGGAGAGAACCACAGGGGCCTAGGGATAGACTCAGTGGATGCATAGGCTGCTGAACAAGGCTGGCCCCTTTTGGGTGGGAGATGCCCCTTTGGCCCCACAAGCCAAAGCCTTGGGAACACTGGTCACAGGCCCTGGAAATGCTTTTCCTGGGGGGCATTGTCTGTAACCAAATTCTCTAGTCCCCGCTAGCTGACTTGCTTACCATGCCTCCTCTGCTCACTACCCTGCATTTTCTCCCCTACTTGCTAGGTATAAAGACTAACTAGTTTTCTAGCATAGGATGATAGGTTTCATTTTACTCGTTTCTGCCTCAATTCTGTTTCCCTTGATGGGCCTATTTTTCCTTTTAGTTGAACTATTAGTGGGCCAAATATTTTGAAGTTTTGTACTTTTTTTGGCCTCCTTACAAGTTGTTTGTGGATTTTTCTTTAGAAAAAAAAGATTTATTTATTTACTTACATGAAATGCAGTTACAGAGAGAGAGAGAGAGAGAGAGAGAGAGAGGAGAAATTCTTCTAGCTGCTGTTTTTCTCCCAAAATGGCTGCAATGGCTGGGGCTGGGCCAAGCTGAAGCCAGGAGCCAGGAATTCCCTACAGATCTCCCACATGGGTGCAGAGATCCTAGTACTTGGGACATCTGCTGCTTTCCCAGGCACATTAGCACGGAGCTGGATCAGAAGTAGAGCAGCCGGGACTCGAACCAGTGCTCATATGGATGCTGGCACTGCATGCGGTGGTTTAACCAGCTGCACCATAATGCCAGCCCCTGGTAAGGATGTTTTTCTGGAGTAGACTTGGTATGAATTGAAGAACTGATTTAGTTCATGCTTTCTAGCAGGGAAAAGAAGTCTTGGGTTTCTGTTTCTAAATCCGAGGAAACTTTGGAAGGAAAGACAATAAAAGGCCAGGGTCTGCTTTGTACTCCTGCTCTTACGTTTGGGGCAAATAATCTGGATTAAGGACCAGCAGCCCACTGTCTTTGTCACTCAGTTTCCCACATCTTTACTCTCGGCTTCACTTCTCAGAGAGGAAATTATGAATTTATTAGATCTGCTGTTTTCATCTGGGTGTGATATGGATCCCCAAAGGGACATTTTTCAGTAATTGCAGGCAATTTTGTTGTCACTACTGGAGGGAGAGGGTGCTGCTGGTAAAATCTCTAGAAGGTGGAGGCCAGAAATGCTGACAAATGTCGCGAAATAGACAAAATAATCTTCTCTAACAAATGATTGTTCTGTCCTTCATCAACAGAATCAAGGTTCAGACAGTGGGTTCGAGGGATTGACTGCCCCCACAATCACAAGTTTCTAGGTCTGTGGGTTTAGAGCCATCTCTAGCCACTCTGCAAAAGTTGCTTCCGTATTTTCATTTCAAAGGAGATAATTCATTTATATTTCTCTGGTTTTTTTTTTTTCCACTGAGAATTATAAAGCACCTGATGCTTTGGCTTAGGAAGTTATGAACCAAACTAGTCTCCATAACACTTCAGTTAGGCTTCTGATTTGAGACAAAAATGTCTCAAATGTCCTTGAATGTCCTTGCAAAATGATTAATTTCTTTGAGGAAGAACTCCCTCCACACTTACAAATTCTACAAGTTCCTACCAAAAATACCACCTTCCTTGCAATGCCTCCTACTTTCTTTCCTACACATTCTCAAGTCCTACTAAAATATCAGTCCCTTTGTGAAACCTCACAAAATATCTTAGTTTACTTTTCAGAGTTCAAAAGCATTCTCCAGATCAAACTATCATGGTTATTTCAATGTAATTTTGTTTCCTCTGTCAAATTGTAAATTACTGAAGACTAGGGCCAGATTTGCTTCACCTACAACCTTGGAGAATTAGCATAGAAAATACACCGTAAAATTGTTAGGTCCAGAAAAATTAGCACCAAAATTCATATCAGCTTTAGGTCAGAAAGGATCCCATATCAAAGTGCAGTTCGAGTCCTGGCTGCTCCACTTCCGATAAAGCTCCCTGCTGGTGAACCTGGGAAGGCGATGGAATATTGTTACTTGGGCCACTGACGCCCCTGGATGGAGATCCTAGCTCTTGACTCAAGTCTGGCTCAGATGTGGCAATTACATCTCTATGGGGAGTGAATGCGATGGAAGATTTGTCTCTCTTTCTCATTGTCTCTCCCTCTCTCTCTGTCGCTTTTCCTTTCAAATGATTTTTTTTTTTTTTTTTTTTTTTTTTTTTTTTTTTTAGAGAGAGACAGAGAGAAAGGTCTTCCTCTGCCGTTGGTTCACCCCTCAATGGCCGCTGCTGCTGGCACGCTGCGGCCGGCACACAGCGCTGATCCGAAGCCAGGAGCCAGGTGCTTCTCCTGGTCTCCCATGGGGTGCAGGGCCCAAGCACTTGGGCCATCCTCCACTGCACTCCCTGGCCACAGCAGAGAGCTGACCTGGAAGAGGAGCAACCGGGACAGAATCCGGCGCCCCGAGTGGGACTAGAACCCGGTGTTCCGGCGCCGCAGGTGGAAGATTAGCCTAGTGAGCCGCAGGCCTCAAGTGAATTTTTAAAAAATCTTTTTGAAACAACGTTTCACAGAAACACAAAATACATTATCAAGGGCAACTTTGTTGGCATTGACATTTCATAGGAATTATCAATTGATTACATTTCAAAATGGATTGATGTGTAGGCCTAATACTATGTCTGAAACTTAATATCATAAGAGAAATATCACTTACGAAGTGAGATTATTATAACTGTAAAAAACACTCTATCTGCTTTTCTATGGACACAGGAACAGAATTGTGTCTTGAAAAGCTTTTTCATCAATGAGGGCTATGCACTTTAGTTTGGGGCTTGTAAAAATTCATGTAAAGTATAAGCTGATTTTGGCAAAAAATAAATCTGATTTAACATATTGATACCTTGAAATAATTGCAGGACTTTATGTAAGAGGTATCTAATGTACAAAGATGAGGAGCTAGTTCAAGACTGTATATTTTGGCTGGCACCACAGCTCACTAGGCTAATCCTCCACCTGCGGCTCCAGCACACTGGGTTCTAGTCCTGGTCGGGGCGCCGGATTCTGTCCCAGTTGCTCATCTTTCAGGCCAGCTCTCTGCTGTGGCCAGGGAAGGCAGTGGAGGATGGCCCAAGTCTTTGGGCCCTGCACTCGCATGGGAGACCAGGAAAAGCACCTGGCTCTTGGTTTCGGTTCAGTGCGGTGCGCTGGCTGCAGCGGCCATTGGGGGGTGAACCAACGGTAAAGGAAGACCTTTTTCTCTTTCTCTCTCTCTCACTGACCACTCTGCCTGTCAAAAAAAAAAAAAAAAGACTGTACATTTTGGGCTGGCACTTGGGACACCAGCATCCCATACGGGTACCAGTTCATGAACTGGCAGCTCAACTTTCAATCCAGCTCCTTTCTAATGGTCTGGGAAAATCAGCGGAAGATGGCCCAAGTGTTTGGGCCCCTGAACCCACGTGGGAGACACTGATGAAGCTCTTGGCTTCTGGCTTCTGTCTGGCCCATCACAGACAGTTGCAGCCATCTGGGAAATGAATCAACACATGGAAGATCCCGTGTAACTCAGACTATCAAAATAAATATATTAAGCTTAAAAAAAAAAAAAAAAAGACTGAACATTAGAGAAAGGTCTCCTTTGAGCCACTATAATGGAAAAGATTCCGGAGAGAAAAGCAAAAATTTCTCTATAAATGAAGTTCAGGTTCAAGGAAGCAATGAGGAGGAAAAATGAAATGAATGACTTCATTTAGAAAAGATAATTCAGGGTCGGCGCTGTGGTGCAGTGAGTTAAAGCCCTGGCCTCAAGCGCTGGAATCCATATGGGCGCTGGTTCTAGTCTCAGCTGCTCCTCTTCCGATCCAGCTCTCTACTATGGCCTGGGATAGCAGTGGAAGATGGCCCGGGTCCTTGGGCCCCTGGACTCACATGGGAGACCTGGAAGAGGATCCTGGATCCTGGCTCCGGATCGGCACAGCTCTGGCCATTGTGTCCATCTGCGGAGTGAAACAATGGATGGAAGACCTCTTTCTCTCTCTCTCTCTCTCTCTCTCTCTCTCTCCCTCTCTCTGTGTAACTCTGACTTTCAAATAAATAAAATAAATCTTAAAAAAGAAAAGAAAATTCAAAGACAGAAAGAGAACCAGCTCTATGTAGAATATTAGAAACTAAATAAGGCAAGGATCTTAGAAGAAACTGCAGAGTAATCCCAAAGAATAATGACAGAACAAAAAATCTTTAGATTTGATTTGTAGGAGGTCACTGGTGTCTGCTGGGCAGGGGGGAAGGAGGCAACTGAAGTCAGACTGGAATGTTTAGAAGTAAAGCAAGAAGCGTACATAAAGGAGAATACAGGCAGGGAGAAGTTAGTGTGTTAACTGCCTGGTCTAACCAAAAATAGATAGATCACAGCAGGGCTACGGGAGAGGATTTTTATTTTATTTTATAGGGGATTTGAACAGATTTACAGGGTAAAAGTCACTATGGAGTCAAGATTAAAGATACAACAACAAAAACATGTACATCGGAAAGAGCAGAGTTCAAGAACAGAGGATGGATTCATGAGACTGAGACGTCTTGGGAAAGAAGAGAGGCAGATTCTCAGAGACAAGCTGGAAGAATGGGAGCTTCCAGGAGGCTGTGGCTTGTGCTTAGAGGCTGAGAAAGATGCGGTCCTGAGTCACTCTAAGGTGGCAAGGAGGAAAAGGGGAGGTTTAGATTCCATTTGTGGAGAGCAGTGTGGCCCTTAGAGCATTAAAATCACACAGAACAGATACTGTGGGCAACATAAAAATGATTAAAGCTGTGAGGACACAGGTAAGCTTACAAATTAATAATTTGTGTAAAAAAAAAAAAAAAAACTTATGGCCAGATTTCCTGCTTTTCTCTAGCCCAGGTCAGAACACTTAGCCAATGTGAATGTGACTCAAGACTGGGGACAGCCCAGCTAAAGGCCAATTGGTGAGGTGTGGTGTGGGAGACTTGGGGAATCATGGGGAAATGGAATGACACAAAATTAATCATCTACTAGAAAGCAAGAAAGGATCGCTGTGTGTTAAACACAAGAGGTGGGGTTGGTGCTGTGGCATAGCGGCCTGAGCCTCTGCCTGTGGTGCCAGCATCCCATATGAGAGCCCCTCTTCCAATCCAGCTCTCTGGTAGGGCCTGGGAAAGCAGTGGAAGATGGCCCAAGTGCTTGGGCCCCTGCACTCATGTGGGAGACCCGGAAGAAGTTGCTGGCTTCTAGCTTGGGATAGGCCCAGCTCCAGCTGTTGCAGCCCTTTAGGGAGTGAACCAGTGGATGGAAGACCTTTTTCTCTGTCTCTCCTCTCTGTCTGTAACTCTACCTCTTGAATAAATAAAAAAAAAAAAAAGAAAAAGAAAAAGAAAAAAGAGGCAGAAATAGACTTTATTAAATATTTTATAGTTTATATTCCTTTACTTTCTTGCTTAATAATGGGTTTCCTTTTCCACATTTATATTGAAGACTGATCTGCTTTGTCAGTCTGAGAAGAATTTAATGATATTTTTGTTAGAAGTTGAATGATTTGAAATGGTTTTCCTTGGATATTGCAATGCTAATGATCAAAAGCAAATATTACTCTGACAAATGCAATAAATAGACATTTTCAAATATCCTCACACTGTAGTATTTAAATTATACCCTTCACATATTTGGACATGTTGTAATTATTGTAGTCAGACCATGAAGCTCAATTAGAGTGGAAACTTGAAATTTAAAAGAAATAATAATTTTGAAAAAAGAAGTCATTCCATAACCAAAAAAACTCATTGAAAGTTTTCTCTAGTGGGCTAAATATTCTGGATGTTCTTTAATTTGATTTATTCTGTTATATTCTGCAATTGGGCTGGTTTCTCATTTGCTCCACTCCATGCTTTCCGTGGAGCCGAGCCAAGCACAGAATCTTCCTTAGCATTGGAAGAGACTTTGCATTTGGATCCCCTCCATGAACATTCAAAGCAAGATGAAGCACTGGTTCGGGGGATGAAATGACTGTGGGTCTTAAATCCCTGGCATCTGACAAAAGCCTGATTTATTCTTGTTGAAAACTGAGTTCAGTGAAAAATACGTATTTTGAATATTGCAGTCCAATGGTCATTAAGTTTATTTTCTAAATGAATAATTGAAAGAGATACACGTATCTATTAAGCACAAATAAGAATGAAAAAATCCACAAAAATAAGGTCTCTTTCATTTCTTTCCTTTTCTCTTCTTAAATGCTGGGCTTGACATTAGATGAGGATACTAAAGGCAGATATTTGATGAGTTAACAGAGAAAGAGGAAGACCTCAGAAATTCAGTTTCTTAGAGTAAGAAGGGAAACGATGCCACCCTTCCTTATTGATTTCATAGAAGAGGAAAACTGTGACTTGATGCAATTAACAGGATATGTCTATGATTACAGACCTATTTAGTGGGTAATTCAGGATTAGAAGCCAGCACTCTCCTTATCATAAGTTTCTGCAAACCTACATAATTCATAACTTGATGGATGACCTTCTGTAGAAAGCATAGGTTTTCCTTGAAGCAATAGCATTAAGATCCTAGGATACAGGAAACTGTGAAAACGTATCCAATTCAGTCATCTGCCTTAATTGATTAAGTTTAAATCGCTAAACAAAAGATGTTTCTTACTGTTCTCTTTGAAGATCATTCCAGGTTTTAGGGGCTTTTTTTTTTTTTAAAAAAAAATTACATTTTTCAGCCGGCCCCACAGCTCAATAGGCTAATCCTCCACCTGCGGCGCCGGCACACCGGGTTCTAGTCCCAGTCGGGGCGTCAGATTCTGTCCCGGTTGCCCCTCTTCCAGGCCAGCTCTCTGCTGTGGCCAGGGAGTGCAGTGGAGGATGGCCCAAGTACTTGGGCCCTGCACCCCATGGGAGACCAGGAGAAGCACCTGGCTCCTGGCTTCAGATCAACGCGGTGTGCTGGCCACAGCACGCTGGCCACGGTGGCCATTGGAAGGTGAACCAACAGAAAAGGAAGACCTTTCTCTCTGTCTCTCTCTCTCACTGTCCACTCTGCCTGTCAAAAAAAAAAAAATTACATTTTCCTAGACAGGAAAACGCAGTTTTTGGAAAAGCAAGAGGAAGCTGAGGGAAGGTATCCAGAGATTCGGTCATGTAGCCCAGCTGTCAGAGTCTGTGTGAGGCAAGTTCCGGCCTTTCCACATCTCAGATCCTTTGCAAGTGCAGAATGAGTAAGTCCTTCTAAACTGATGTGGATATGAATCTTATCAGATGCCATATTTGAAAGTAATGGAGGTGCCTGCTCTGTGGCATAGCTGGTAAAGCTGCCGCCTGCAGTGCCAACATGCCATATGGGCACCAGTTTGAGTCCCAGCTGCTCCACTTCCAATCCAGTTCTCTGCTATGGACTGGGAAAGCAGTAGAAGGTGGCCCGTTGGGCTCCTGCACCCATGTAAGAGACCTGGAAGAAGCTCCTGGCTCCTGCCCTTATGGCCATCTGGGAATGAACCAGCGGATGGAAGACCTCTCTTTTTCTCTCTGCCTCTGCCTCTCTCTAACTGTGCCTTTCAAATAAATAAATCTTAAAAAAAAAAAAAAAAAAAACAGTAAAAGTTATGGCAACAGTTTTTTTTTTTTTTTAAAGTAATGGATATAGGGGCCGGCGCCATGGTTCACGTGGTTAATCATCCGCCTGTGGTGCCGGCATCCTATATGGGCGCTGGGTTCTAGTCCTGGTTGCTCCTCTTCCAGTCCAGCTCTCTGCTATGGCTCAGGAAGGCAATGGAGGATGGCCCAAGTGCTTGGGCCCCTGCACCTGCATGGGAGACCAGGAGAAAGCACCTGGCTCCCAGCTTCAGATCGGTGCAGCGCCGGCCATAGCGGCCACTTGGAGAGTGAACCAATGGAAGGAAGACCTTTCTCTGTCTCTCTCACTGTCTATAACTCTACCTGTCAAATAAAAAAAATAAAAAATAAAGTAATGGATATTTGCATATGTAAAGTGATAGAATATTAAAATATCCTTTCCTATTTGTTAAATTCTTCTTGTGTGGTGTTCTATGGATATTAATGGTAGTACATTCTAGGTAGATATTTGAAGGTTTTTAAGCTAATTTTAAGCATTTTTTCCCAGTATTTTGTAGACCTTAAGTACCAGCAAAATATTGTCTCAGAAAGAAACTCAGTGGTATTTGTGGCAGAGAAATTGTATATGGCAACCTGATCTCACCATGCTTTGATGCCAATGAGCATCAGAAGTCCATTGGAAATCACAAAGACTTTGAAGTGTCTACACCCTGACACAGAGCCAAATGACTCTTGAATCAAAAGTAAGACAAAAGGGATTTTTTCAGACATCACTTAAAGCTATACAAACTCAATGGATTTTAGCAGAGTGTGGCACAAGCAGAACAAAAAGTGCTTTCCAGCTGACCATTCTATTGCCTAAAAGGGGAAATCAGCCTGGGTGTAGAAGACTTAAGCTGTTCTTTGATTCTCATGCATTTTGGCTTCATGCAGTTTTCAAGTTCACAGGAAAAATAATGCACACAGTTTTATTGCCATTCCCCCACTCCCCAGGAGTCAGGTTATTTGAATTTCTTTTGATGCCATCACGATTGCTTCCTACACACCTACCAAGTTGTCAGGAGAATAAAGATTTCTTCACCTCCACATGAAATATGGATGTTGACAGAATCTCACAGGCCTTTACATTTAAACAAGCACACTATCCCAATTAGCAACCATACACACGCTCACATCCTTTACCCAGTTATTAACACTTCATGTTAAAAAGCAGTGTGGGGTCTCAAGATTGCCACTTTTCGTTCACATTATCAGCATGTTTAAGACCAACTGAGGGGCCAGCGCCGCGGCTTAATAGGCTAATCCTCCACCTAGCAGCGCCAGCACACCGGGTTCTAGTCCTGGTCGGGGCGCCGGATTCTGTCCCGGTTGCTCCTCTTCCAGGCCAGCTCTTTGCTGTGGCCAGGGAGTGCAGTGGAGGATGGCCCAGGTGCTTGGGCCCTGCACCCCATGGGACACCAGGATAAGTACCTGGCTCCTGCCTTCGGATCGGATCAGCGCGGTGTGCTGGCCGCAGCGTGCCGGCCACGGCAGCCATTGGAGGGTGAACCAACGGCAAAGGAAGACCTTTCTCTCTGTCTCTCTCACTGTCCACTCTGCCCGTAAAAAAAAAAAAAAAAAAAAAAAAAAAAAATGAGGGCCGATATTGAGGCATAGTAGATTAAGTAGATACTCGCAACACGAGCATCGCAAGTAGGAGTACAGGTTCTAGTCCTGGCTGCTCTGCTCCTAATCCACTTCTTTGCTAATGTGCCTGAGAAAGCAGCAAAAGATAGCCCAAGTGCTTGGATCCCTGCCACCCATGTGAGAGACTCAGATGGAGTTCCAGGCTCCTGGTTTTAGCATGGCCCAGCCACAACTGTTGCAGCCACTGGGTGACTGAATCAGTGGATGGAAGATCTCTCTCTCTCCCTTTCCCTCCCTTTCTCTTTACTCTGCTTTTTAAGTAAGGAAGGAAATAAATAAATAAACATATCTTTTTAAAAAGACCAATTGAAATGGAATGTATATGGAGAAATATAAAAAAATTCTGTGCACACATGTGTAAATAATCGAAAGCAAAACTTACATTCCACAATGGATAAGTAATATCTCAACTGTTATGTTCACAGAGTTTGGTGTTCTTAATTCTCCTCTTAAAATTGCATAAAAAATATCTCACAGATTTGTAGAGAATGGGAATTTGGGCCCATGCTCTGGTGTAGCTGGTAAAGCCGCCGCCCTCAGCATCCCATATGGGTACTGGTTCAAGTCCTGGCTGCTCCACTTCCAATTCAGCTCTCTGCCATGGCCTGAGAAAGCAGTACAAGATGGCCCAAGTCCTTGGGCCTCTGCACCTGTGTGGGAGACCTGGAAGAAGCTCCTGGCTCCTGGCTTTGAATTGGCCCAGCTTCAGCCGTTGTGGCCATCTGGGGAGTGAACCAGTGGATGGAAGACCTCTCTCTCTTTTTGTCTCTCTCTCTCTGCCTCCACCTTTCTGTAACTTTACCTTTCAAATAAATGAGTAAATCTTTAAAAAAAAAAAAAGAATATATTGACCAAGAAGAAAAATAAGAACATGTATGTCCAGGTTTGATTAAGCCAACGTCTGAATTTCCCCAGCTCTATCATCTTCCCTCGTCTATATAAAGATGCATCTCCCAAGTCCCATTGTGTAGTCCTTTTTGCCAAGAGTGTTCACAAATAATTGTGTTTCCCCTTCTTGATAACACATTTCAATTTTTAAAACTAACTTTCGAGAGAACAAAAAGCAAACAAGTGTTTGGTGACTCTGGAAAAGCAATAAGAAAGATTCCAAGGATTAGGTGGATAAAAGAACGAAATAATGAATTGATGAATTAAAAAATATTTTTCAATCACCACTTTTGTGTAAAAAGTGCCAGGCACTGAGTTTACAAAAAGGATCTAGGCATAGCTGGTTCTGGGCTTCGTGGAGCACACTGTCTTTTCTGAGGATAAGTGATGCCAAGACAGGCAAACAATTTCTCTGCTTTAATTAGCACAAAAGAATTGTAGGTAAGCACTCCTTCAGTATATCTCAAGTGAAGACCATCATCTTGTGTCTTCAATTACATCTCCTTTTAGATATGCCTTAGCTATTCTCTACTTGACTTTTCCTTCCACTTAATTTTAGATTCCTTTTAGAGTAGTAATAGATCTGATTTTGTCTATCTTTTATTATAACTATCAAGATGTATTGTAGCCCAAAAAGATAAATATAAATTTGAACATATTGTTTCTAATTCAAAAGAGTGATCAAGAACAAGAAGTGTACTTGTAGGAAAGGTATATTTTAATTTCAATGCTTTCAGTGACTAAAACTAACATTTGGATTTTTTAAATTACTAATTGATTTCAAAAGAAAAGTAGGATTTCAGGTAATAATTGAATAAATAAATAAAAATTAATGTTTTGATATTCTATAATATTTAGATTGTTCACAATTCTTGAATTCTACTTGTTCAATTCTTTTTTTTTTAAGATTTTACTTATTTATTTGAAAGGCTGAGTTACAGACAGTGAGAGGGAGAGACAGAGAGAAAGGTCTTCCTTCAGTTGGTTCACTCTCCAAATGGCTGCAACAACTGGAGCTGCACCGATCCAAAGCCAGGAGCCAGGTGCTTCTTCCCTGTCTCCCATGCTGGTGCAGGGGCTCAAGGACTTGGACCATCTTCCACTGCTTTCCCAGGCTATAGCAGAGAGCTGGATTGGAAATAGAGCAGCTGGAACTAGAACCGGCGCCCATACAGGATGCCGGCGCCACAGGCAGAGGATCAACCTACTGCGCCAAGGCGCCAGCCCCTACTTGTTCAATTCTTTAGGCAATCTAAGAATTTTCAAACTTCATCCCAGGAATCTTAGGCACACAAACAGGTAAGTAGACAAGTGTTGAATTAGTTCAGTGTTCAAAAGCTTCTTAAAGATTAGCTTCTCCAAGGAGATAGGCACAATGTTTATATGCATGCATGTGTCTGTGTGTCTGTGTATGTGAATGTGTGTATTTGGTGGAGCCCATATTATTTGATTGTATTAGTGATAGCTCCCAAACCTAATTGAACTCACCCATGATTTTCATGAGTGACTGATGACATGGACAAGTACACTTACAGAGGTCGAGTACCATTGATTATTAAATCATTCTTAAAAAATACCATTTTTACACTGTTTTAAAATAAACAGAACTGACACTTAAACTTCCTAATTTGCACAGTGGATTTTATGTATTCTTAACAGTTTTTATTTAATTTTAATAATTTCAGTACACTTTCCTTCTCTGGGATTCTCAGTTGCTGTATTTTGTTCATTTTCTTTTACTGATCCCCATTAATTTAGCTAGTTACGAATTGATTGCAATGTAAGAACTGTAATCAATTCCTGAGAAGCCTTCTTTTCTTTTTTTTAAGGATATATTTATTTATTTGAAAGCCAGAGTTACAGAGAGGCAGAGAGAGAGAGAAAAGTCTTCCATCCGTTGGTTCACTCCCCAAATAGCTGCAACAGCTGGAGCTGAGCCAATCCGAAGGCAGGAACCTGGAGCTTCTTCTGGGTCTCCCAAGCGAGTACAGGGGCCCAAGGACTTGGGCCGTCTCCCACTGCTTTTCCAGGCCATAGCAGAGAGCTAGATTGGAAGTAGAGCAGCCGGGAATCGAACCAATGCCCATATGGGATGCCAGCACTGCAGGCAGCAGCTTTATCTGCTATGCCACAGCGCTGGCCCCGCCCTTATTTTCTAATGCTGAAGAATACAGGATTTGGGGGCAGATAGACCTTGGATCAATTCTTGTCCATTTATTTAATAATTATATGATCTTGAGCAAGTTATTTCATCTCTTTTCACAACCATAATACTGGTGTGTTAAAAGGGTTGAAAACAGTTAATACATGTGAAATACTTAGCACAGAGCCTAGCTCAAAGTATGTGTCCAAAAGCATTATCTATGATTGGCAATATGGAATGAATGATTAGATGTGGCTTCTAAAATTGGTGTGGATAATTTATATTTACAAAAAAGAAAAAGTTTAGGACCAAGTTAAACGAGAGTTCAATCACATAAGATGAAACTGTAATGGTCTTCTATGTGCTCTCTTATTGCCTCTGAAGATGGAAATGCAAGTTGTATATTAATTAGAATTAAGTGTGCACACCAGGCTATGTTGGTATCACGTGTATTTTTGATGAAGATTAGCTATTTCAGAGAAATTTGCCTGGAGATCAAGAGATAAGTGTAAAATGGACTTTCAGTGATTTGAGACTTTATAAAATTTGTACTAGTAGATACTGAAGGTACATTATCCATTAGCCACTCACCCAAGCTCTCCTTTGAGAATAACATGATTGGAAACAGATGCAAAAACTTCAGTTAATTCCTAATTCCCATAGAGTTGACAGAGTTTAATAGTCAGGATATTTTGGTCACATTCAATTTAACAGCCCTTAGCTTTGTTTTCTCTACTTGTTTTCATAAGATATGACAAAAATTAGCTTTGTGGTAGCTCCTTAGAGTTCTTTATGAGTTTCTAGAATATATCTTACTATGTATGCTTAATAAATACTGAAGATATTGACAATAACCATCACTGATTATTGAACTCCATTTTTCTTTGTCAGTAGACTCCTGTGGGAGGGGACTGTCCCCCTCCAGAAGGTGTCACAGATCTATTTACTGAACACAGACATTTATTATATATATACACACATATGTATGTCTGTGTACATATATCCATTTTTGGGAGAAGGTCAAAGTAGTGACATAGGACTCCAGCTAAAAGTGAGGCTATATGCTACAAAGAGGGCTATTGAGTGAGTGAAAATTAGAGTATCAAACCTCCATCCCCAATTCATCTCCCAGACTTAACTGCATCTTATAATCAACAAGTCATTTATATTGTGCCTCAAATCAGGCTTTAGGGCTCAGATTTTAAATTCAAACACACACTGACAGGCAGCAATCGGCAGTTGAGGAAGTTCTCTAACATTAGAGACAAAAAGCCAGAAACAATTCAAAAGACAGAAGGAATATTCAGAGTGAAGAAAGCGTCAAAACTCTCAGATCGGGGAAGTGTTGCATCAATGGGGAAAATGAAGAAACCACAAAGATAGGATTACTCAGATAATATAAGAGTTTTGGGGATTTCAAGATAAATGGCCTGAAATGAAAAAAAAAAAAAAGGTAAAGTTGAAGAAATCTTGACAAACTCAAATGACAAAATACAGAACAGAGACTATTTAAAAAAATTAAAGAGTCACTCCAAACAGCCTGATATCTGAATGAAAGGAATGACTGAAATAGAGATCTAGGAAAACAGAGCGAGGAAACCATGAGCATACAGAGAATGTTGACGCACTGAAGCATCCACCAATATCCAGCACAACAGATTACAAATACATCCCAAGGCTTAAAGTAGGGTCAAGGACAGAATCTCAAATTCTTCCAGAAAGGCAAAGCAAACAAATAATTAAAATGGCTTTAGTACAAGATGGAAACAGCATTGAACTTTTCAACAGCTCTGCTGAAAGCTAAAGACAGCAAGGACCTCAAAACTCAGAGGCAAAATTGTTTTCACACTGAAATCCCCCTCAACTTACTATTAATTTACTCATTTTGTGGTTTGCCTAGCCATATGGTTTTAGACAAGTACATTCCAAGAAATCTAGTCTTCCCACTGGACACCGTGAAGGAGATATGGACCGAGGTCCCCAAGACTGGCAAGGAAAGAAGCAGCACAAGCCAGTCAACAAGGACCGCTACATCTCATCGTGGTCTGCCTACCTGCTCATCACCGGCAAGTAGGGCCCTCTCCCGCTGTCGGACACATGCCTGGCACCCTGAATCCCTACCTTGTGTAGCACTGCATGAAGAAGGAAAGAAGCAAAAAGTGGGACCAGGGATCAGTGGCCCAGGCAGCATTTGGTGGGGAGAGCTGGATAAGCCGTGCCAAGATGGCCACTGTCCAGCTTCTCGGACAGCAGCTGCCCAGACTGGAGCAGGACAGAGGGCGCCCAGGCCAACTACCTCAGGATGATGGAAACAGAACAGGCACTGTGATTTAAATGAAAACAAGGGATTGGGGCTGGCACTGTGGCTCAGCGGGTTAATGCCCTGGCCTGAAGTGCCGGCATCCCATATGGGCGCCGGTTCTAGCCCCGGCTGCTCTTCTTCCAATCCAGCTCTCTGATGTGGCCTGGGAAAGCAGTAGAGGATAGCCCAAGTCCTTGTGCCCCTGCACCCGTATGGGAGATCAGGAAGAAGATCCTGGCTCCTGGCTTCAGATCGGCGCAGCTCCGGTCATTGCAGCCATCTGGGGAGTGAACTATCAGATAGAGGACCTCTCTCTCTCTTTCTGCCTCTCCTCTCTCTGTGTAACTCTTTCAAATAAATGAATAAATTTTAAAAAAAAAGAAAACAAGGGATTATGCAACAAAGGGAACATTTGAAGCTGAAAAGGTGATATGCAGAAAATAGAAAATAAAGAGAACTACTTATCTAGGGAAAACAAAAAGTTGAGGAATGAATAATTTCACTACAGGGTTCTTTTGGGAATTATATATACATATTTGTAATAACATAAGGAGTTAAAATTTATCTAACCAAAGTTTGGTCTGATGAGGATGAGGGCATGAAGAATGTGTGTGTGTGTGTGTGTGTGTGTGTGTGTGAAGTTATTATGATTGGCTCAGGTAGCAGAAAGGGAAAGAGAGCTCAAATTTACTTTCCACAATGGGGAGTCCGTAGATAGTCGCAGCAATTGGAACCTTGAGATTTCATAATTTAAGTGTGTGACATACAGGATAAGGTAAACTTCAAAAGAATGAGGGGAAACATTGAGAGCAATTGCCTTAGGAGAGCTGAAAATTTAAGGCTGAGTCAGCAATTGAGGAAGATCTGATTTCTGGACAAAGTTTTGTAGAAAAATTTACCTTTAGACACAACCAAATGAGGAAATGCAAAACAGATTTTTAAAAGAAAATTAAAAGCCCAAAAAGTATATATGACATTCAAATTATATAAACAATATTAACTAAACAAAGGAAGTATATGACATACACAAATGAGAGACACAGGAAGCTTAGCAAGTTCTGAATTATAACTACGGCTTTGATAATTAGTGAGGTACATTGATTGCTAATCATCAGAGGGAAGAGACGGTGCCTGAAAATAGAGAAAAGTCTTCCTTGCAGAACCCATAACTGTCTAGACAAGCAGTTCTTAATTTGGTCTCAGAACACATTCTGCCCTTAAAAGATAACCCAGTGGGTTAAATCACCACCTGCCAGCATCCCATTCAAGTCCTGACTGCTCACTTTAAATTCAGTGCTTGGACCCCTGACACCCACATGGGAGATCCAGATGCTGTTCAGGCTCTTGGCTTTGTCTGGCCCGACTCCAGCTATTGAGGCCATGTGGAGAGTGAAACAGAAGATGGAAGATCTCCCTCTCTCTTTCTCTGTCTCTGTAATGCTGTCTTTCACATAAATGAAAACACTTTTTATAAAAAGATTTATTAAGGACTCCAAAGGGTTTTTGTTTCTGTCAGTTCTATTATAAGTAGAAAAGAAAAATTTTAAGTATTTATTAATTCATTTTAAAATGATGATAAAGTAGTGTTGTGGTTTTTTAATAGTAACTCAATTTCCACACACACAAAAAAGTGGGGAAAATGGAATTCTTTTACATTTTGGCAAGTCTTTTGTCGTATTTGGCTTAATAGAAAACAGCTGGTTGTCATGGCTGCTTCTGTATTCAATCTGTTGTTTTGTTATTTTAGTTGAAGTATATAAAGAAAATCTGGCCTCACACATATGTAAGGATCTAGCCTTTCTAGATCAAATTGTGGATATTTTTTGGTCATGCAACAAAATTTGACAGGAAATCATCTGTTAAGGGTTTGTTGAAATGTGGAATTTAAAAGTCTACCAATGATCTTCTTGAACTCTGTTATATCAAATCCATTGGTCTACTGTGTGCTTTGGACTTCATTTTACTCAAGTATGATTTTATAGTCTCATACACTGACTCATGAATTGTCCATGTCTTCAAAATGTTGACACATATATTATACAATATTTTTAAAAAACGAACCATTAATAGCACCACTAATCTTACTGGAAAAGGTTTTAAGCATTGACAAGCTGTCAAAATGCTAGTGGTGGGTGAGATTTTATGAAATTCTAATATGTTCTTGGAAGCCTGAATTTTTTTAAGGCAAATACTGTCAGTCACTTTTCTTGAAGTGTCAGGTTTGTTGTGTTAAATTTTGGGAAAATTTCTGCAGGATACCCACATCGAACTAAACAAAGCCTATCTGGTATCTTTTCTTTCTTTTTTAAAGATTTGTTTACTTATTTGAAAGGCAGAATTAGAGAGAGAAAGGGAGAAAGAATCTTCCATCTACTAGTTCATTCCCTAAACGGCCTCGACAGCCAGGGCTGAACCAAGTTAAAGCCAAGAGCCAGTAGCTTCATCTGGATCTCCCAGGTGGGTGCAAGGACCCAAGCACTTGGGCCATCCTTGCTGCTTTCCCAAGCACATAAGAAGGGAGCTGGATAGTAAGTAGAGCAGCCAGGACTTGAACTGGTGCCCAAAAGGGATGCTCACATTACAGGCTGCAGCTTAACCCACTATGTCACTATGCCAGCCCTGATCTGGATTCTTTTTGTAAATTAAAATGCTCCGAGAAACATGGTGTCTTAGAGTGCTCACCGTCTTCAACTCAAACAATTACACAAGTGCTCTCATTTTGAAGCAGTCATGGTTAAGCAGAATGCTTCCCAGGTGCTTCTCAGTTTTTCACAGTGATATTAAAGCGACATCTGGGGTGTGCATTTAGGTACAGCATATAAAGCCACAGTTTGGGACACTTGCATCCCAAATCAGACGGCAGCTTCCAATCCTCACATTTCTGATTCCAATCCAGCTTCCTGCTACTGCATACAGGAAGACGGCAAATGATGTCCCAGGTGCTTGGGACCCTGTCACCTATGTGGGAGACCTAGATGGAGTTCTAGGCTCCTGGTTTTGGCCTAGCCTAGCCTAAGTAGTTGTGGACATTTGGGGAGTCTAGCAGAAAATGGAAGACATCTCTCTTTCTCTTTCTCTCTCATTGCTTTCACTCACTCTTGCACATGAAAATGAATAAACATTTTTAAAAAGACATCAACTCTAGGGCTAAGATTTAATAAAATCAGAAATTTTTACTGCTATGTGGAAAACCTTCTTAAGTGGCACTGCAAATTTCCTTTTTCTGTAGTTGCCTGGCAGAACATGTCAACCATCACAGCTGGCTAACACTGTTGGGATTGGTACTCATGCGCCTGCAGGGGTAGCCACCACTACTTTTATATCAGTACTCTTACAATTGGCAAGTCAATGGTGATGCAGAGAAAAAGACAAATGTGGTATGATTGTTATGACTCTGTGGACTCCTCACAAAGTGTCTCAGGATTTCTGGGCTAAATCTTAAGTCCTTGAGAGAGGAGATGAGGTTCTTTTTTTGTTTCCCTAGGACTGTGTTTAGAACGTAACAAGTAGCCAAGAATTATAATGAAGTAAACTGAATGAAGGGCAGCGTTGAATGAAATAGTTATTCCAGTGGGGAACAAAGTGAGTAAACTCATGGTAGAACAAGAAGTGGACCCTTGAAAAGGAAACTGAAATTTCTGTATTCTGTTGTTGTTGGCTATTCTGAAAATCCATCTTCCCCTCCAACCCACCCCTCCCCCAACTGACCTCATGTTGGCCTATAGAATAAAATAGCATAAAGCTAAGCCTTGCATTCAAGCCCTCCCCATCTAGCTAAAATAAATGCTTCTTTCCATACCTTCTCCTCCCTGGCCACCAATTCATCATCTGGCTCTTTTCAAATATCTAGTGATCTAGTCCCCCTGCAGGGACTATTCCATGGTTTGTTTGTTTGTTTCTAATGTCCATCTAAGATCCAAAGAGATTCAGGATACATCTCTTGGTTACTTTGACCCTTGTGATATATCCCATCTCTGGTCAACTATTTAGAAACTTTTGGGTCATATGGCTTTATAAAAGGCAATCATCATTTGCTTGTTAGCTCAATCATATGTGGTAATCTTTTTAAAGAGTTATTTATTTAAGAGGTAGAATAGCAGAGACACTGGGAGAGACACCGAGAGAGAAACAGGAAGAGAGAGCAGCAAAGAGATCTTCCATCCACTGGTCTATTCCCCAAGTGGTCTCAACAGCCAAGTCTGGGCTAGGACGAAGCCAGGAGCCAGGTCCACCAGCCTGGTCTTCCACATGGGTGGCAGGGACCCAAGTACTTAGACCATCATCCTCTGCCTTCCATTTGCAGGAAGCTGGATTGGAAGTGAAGTAGCTGTGACTCAAACCGGCACTTAGATATGGGATGCTAGTGTCATAAGTGGAGGCTTAGCTGACTGTACCACAATTCTCTCCTTCCCTACCTGTCAAAGTGTGGTAATATTATCACTCTAGGTTTCAATTTTCTGGATTGTGGAAATTAACTCTTTCAAAGTGAGACTAAGAAGTAACAAGACAGGTTCTGTGTGTGGCTTGTCAACCAATAATTACTATGTACTCTGTCATCATTTATTTTTTGCTGTAGACCCCATAGTGTTTAATGTGGTGCAGGATCACTGTAGGTCTTCAATAAACACTTGTGAATTAATTGAATGCAGAAAGCAAGGGTTGTTATTTGGGAGAAAGATTACTCACAAGGGAGTTAGACTTGAAGAACTGCATGTGGTCAGTTTGAATAAAGCAAAACCAAATAAAGTTTGCTGAATTCCAATTTTCCAATTGATTTCTATTAACAATTTATTTCCCACTGTAACAGGCACAGGCAAAAGGTAGAAATGGAGAGGGCACTTAGGAACAATAGGATCTTAGGTTCTACAAATAAGCTACTTCCCATTACATAGCTCTTTTAATAACAAAATCAAAATTTCTCAGAATCAATCATTTTAATATTCTGATAAGAGGCTTTCATGGAAAGAATTCATTAAGACACTGAAAACTGAGAAGAATGTGACATTAATTACACAAAATAAGCTTGCAAACAGAAAACACTACCAAAATAATTGTGAAATGGTACTATTTATTTGGTACTTATCACTTGTCAGATACATGGATCATGTCATTTATTTAAATATCCAAAGAAATTTTCAACAGAGACACAATTTTCCAAATTCAGAAAAAAACTGATACTTAGAAAGAATGCAAAACATGTTCAAATTTACAAGGTCTCTAACTTGTGGGGACTATTGTCTGAATCACAAATCCATGCTTTCTTATCCTATTTATAAAGCCATTTCTTCTTTTAATAAGATGTCCAGAAAATAGGCTGATTAAAAATTGGCTAAATGCATTACAAGCTACTGTGTGAGTATCAAATACAACATTTTCTTCTTTTTAATTGATTGTTTGCAAAAAGGAAGAAAGTGAAACGCTTTTTGGATGAAGTGCGCATGTAGGGTGATAGTGTTTCGGGGCAGGTGATGCAATCCCCTGTTTCTTGCTGACTCAGAAATGTAGGGCAATGGTAAATATAAACAGATGATCTCTGAACTCCATTCCTTTTGTGACGTTTATGACCCCATTCAGTAAATCTACAGCAGTAGCATTGGGTGCACTTTTTACCATAGTCCTTTTACCTTGTCAGGCTAATGAAACACCTGAAATTTAAAAATGGCAGGATAGTTTGTAAACTTTAGAAGCAGTCCTGCCTCTGAGATCCAGTCATTTTGTGCTCCCAGGGATTATGATTCCTATGCTAACAGGTGGTGTCAGAACTCAAAACCTAATCCTCCAGGGGCTGCCTTGGTGTTCAGTTTCACCTTTCACTGTAGGTGTAATCCATGCCATTAGTTTAATGTTTCTTTGTGGGAAAGATGCCAAGAGACAGGATCCTGGAGAATGTCCTGGGATTTTCAGTATCTCTGGAGGAAATTTCTGACATAGGGCTTTCCCTTTATGACCTACTATATAGACATTTGGGGAACTTAGGGATGTAACGTGTGTTCGTGGGTACGTGCACAAAAACATATTTGTTTTTTAATTTAATGTCTCTTTACACACCCTTTGCAGTGCACCAAAGAAACATGAAGACTTGTGACTGAAGAACACAATGCTCCCCAGGCTAAGTTCACAGTAGATGTACTTCTGTCTGCTTGTTACTGCATATTAAAGGGTACGAAGTAAGTTGGCAAAACTTGCTGTATGAACACATTCTATAACCAATAGCATAACAAATTGATTTAGACAATAACAGAATAGCTGAAGCTGAAAAAAAATGTTCTGCACCCAGCTATTAATCCAAGTATGGCATAGGGTTGCCTCCTTTTGTATGAGTTTTCCAGGACTTTAGTCAAGGAGATCCATGTGAACCTCAGGTGGTTTCCATGGCAACTGTGTAGCTGCTTAGTGAGTGAGAGTCAGTGCGTGAAGCTAGCATGACCAGGTAGACCTGTAATCCTAGATCATTTTATAAACCTCCTGTTTCCTTTAACCTTCCCTCCTTTGTATGTTTTTGTTTAAATAGGCAGAAATACATCCAATAGCCTTTCAACTTTCAGTATTTGGGATATATTAAAGACAGGATCCCAATAACTATCCAGTGCTGAGATTTAGTTACTTGTTTGGAGAGAGATGCAGATGTGACCATGTTAAGCCTTATCTACCTGTCCTTCCACCCTACATCCTCTCTTCCCACAAAGGTGGATTTAGGATAAAGCTTGTGATGCTTTGGTTCTTCCTTGGAGGCTAGCAATAGAGATGCACGATCATATGGCTAGTACCATCTGCAAGGGGAAGGTACATAAACTAAACAGATGTGTGTTGAATGGCTTTCCATTTCAACCTGCTCTCCAGCCCTTTTCTCCTCATATCAGTTGGCACTGGTGTGTCCCCAAACATATTTTGCACTTTTCATCTACAGGGCACTTGAGTTGGAGATAGTCGGGCTTGGTAGGATTTATCTATGTTGGTCACAGACGCTTCTGACCAAGGGTGACTCATCTTTTTGGTAATGGATTGCCTTTCTGGAATATTGTATCAACTTCCTTTTTGTAAGAATTGCATGTTTATAATTTTAGATTTTGTTCCTTAATGAAGAGAGATAGTCAATATTGTAAGGCTCCACCATACCTGGATCCGTTCCAGGTTTATTTGATTTATATTTCTCTTGCTATTTACCATTTGTTGATATTTTATTCTACATGAATAATAAGAGATAATGTATGACTGAGAATTTTGGGTAGCTTTATGAAACTTTCTGTTCTTATTATATATTTTTCTTTTTTAAAACAGGACAAAATTCTACTCAATTTTTGTGCATAGTCTGTATGTTCTAATCACATATTGTCATTTACTTCTGAAATGGTAGCGTGAAATTAGCAATATGAATAACTAAAATTGAAAGTACCCACAATTTGCCAAAATTTGACTAAGATATTTTCATCATAAATTCCTGTTAAAAAACCTTGAGATATCAATAATATTTCACCAATAGCTTTGCACACTATGTTTTTACCAAATGCATATGTTACCAATTAAAGCAATGTTTTAGGGCTTTCAATCCTATTTCCTTGTTGGTTTAGCAAAATCACTCCAGAAAAGTTTATAAGAAGTTATTTCTATTTATTGTGTCCTCCTTAAATTTAATGTCATTGAATTATTTTACAGTTTAGGGAGAGTCATTCTTAACAAAGAGAAGAGACCTGACATGATCAAGTCAGATTTTTCTTCTCATTGGTTTGGGTTAGAGTCACAGATGGACACTAACTCATTTAATCTCTTTGAGCATTTCTATTTTTCTCTGAAAACAGGGGACTGTTTTTCCCTTTGATATTTGCACCATCAAGCTTTAAATTAGTGGTTAAAATATAAATACTTAATATATTTCAAAAGAAAATGGAGACTGGTTACAAATTAAATTGAGAACCTCTGAATTTATGTTCCTGCCTGAAGCTACTAAAACCAAAGCCTAAGCCAAAACCAAACCAGAGAAAATACTTGAAACCATACTTTTGAAGACACGTGAACGTGAACGAACAAAGGGCAATAATCCCTGGCAGACAGAAGTACACAAAGCAAATTTGAGGACTGCCCCCGGCTTTCTGCTTTGAGAGAATGCTGTGCAGCCCTGTAAGGAGGGGCCTCAGGTGGAGTGTGATGGACTTCTGACCTATGGAGATGGAAATGTGAGTCGGAGGTGATCATGGTTGCAAGAGTCTCATGACAGAGGCTGTGAGAAGAGAGAGTATCACAGAAAGAGGGGTCCGCAGGTCTTCAGAGGGAACCTGCTCTGGTATTCAGCTAAGAACTGATCAAAGAATTCACCTGAATAAGCTGCTCAAAACCAAGAAAAGAATTAAGTCAATGGATTAGAAACTTGCTGTGGTTTGGATACTCCTTCCAAAACTCATGTTGAAATTTAATTGCCATTGTTACAGCATCAAGTATTACCTTCACGAGGTAATTAGGCAGAGCAAGCTCTGCCCTCATGAATGAGCTAATGCTCTGCTCTCATGAATGAGTTAATGCTGTCATTGTTATCGAGGGGACAGAGTCCTACAGAAAAGGGTCAGTCCAGCCTCCTTCTGCTCTTCTGTTTGCTCTGGTCTCTCTCTATTTTGTGTGCGTGCATGACGCAGCAGGAAAGCCCTCACCAGATGCTGGCACCATGCTCTTCATCTTTCCAACCTCCAGAATCTTGAGCCAAAGAAAGTTCTATTGTTTATAAGTAACCCAGTCTGTGATATTCTGTTACAGCAGCAGACGATGAACTAAAATAAGCACTAAAAGGATCAAAGTGTTTCCGTGTAGCTTAATTGCTCTCCAGAAAAAAACTCAAGAATATCCAACAGATTATAAAAATATCCTGTGCTCAATGAGGCAAAACTCACAATGTTTACATCCAATCAACGATTATCAGGTATACAAAGAGAGACGAAAATATAAACGACAGCGAGGAGAAAAAACAATCAACTAAAACTGGTGAGGAACAAATGATAAAATTAGCAAGGCGTAACGTTAAAATTTATTAGAACTATAATCCATATAGTCAACAAGTTAAGTAGAAACATGGGAAATGTAAAAAAGACCCAAAGAAGCTTCTAGAGATGAAATCCTTAATAGTCCTGTTTAAAAACATGTTGAACAGGATTAATAGATTATATAATATTTTTTTAAAAAGAACTTGAAGACATAGCAATGAAAACTAATAAAAATAAAACATACAGAGAAAAATGTAAAAAAAATCCTTGAATACAATGCAAATTAAAGATATGTTAATCTCAAAAATGTAGAAATAAAGGAAGGAAGGAAGGGAGGAAAGGAATGCCATTATATTCTTAGAGTTTTATCTATGAACTACATTGAATCCATTTTTTTTGCATTAATACCACATTAACATGAGAAATACTAAAAAGGTTATCTCAAAAACAAAATTAAAATGATAAGTTATTAGAAAAAAAAAAAAAAAAGAAGGACCGGCATCAAGGCTCAGCAGAGCCCTGGTGCAAGTCCCAGCTTCCCACTTCTGATCCAACTTTTTGTTAATGTGCTTGGGAGAGCAGCAGAAGATGGCCTAAGTACTAAGGCCCCTGCCACCATGTGAGGGACTCAGATGGAGTGCAGGGCTCCTGCCTTCAGGCTGGCCTAGCTCCGGATGTTACAGTCAACTGAGGAGTGAACCAGTGGATAGATCTCTCTCTGTCTCTCCCTCCCTCTGTCACTCTACCTTTCAAATAAATTAAGTAAATTAAAAAAAAAAAAAAGCAAAAGAACACCCTTGAACTATGCAATAAGTTCAGTTGGACTAATATATGCACAATTGGAATAACCAACAGAGGGATAGAAAGAAAAATATTTGAAAAAATAATAGCATAAGTTTCCCAAATTTCGTGCAAACTGTAAACCAACAGGTCCAAAAATCTCCCTGAAGCTCAAGCATAAGAAGCATAAAGAAAATTATATCAAGGAGCATAATGATGGAATTTTTCAAAATGAGTAATAAAGAAAAACCTATGAGAGAAACAAGATTAAAAATACATTAGGTACAGAGAAACAAAGATAAGGATATCTCTTTGGAAAAAATACAGGCGAGGAGATAGTAGAGCGACATCTTCAAAGTATTGAAGGAAATGAATGTTGTGAACCTAGAATTCTGTACTCAGTGTATCAGTCAATCCTTTTTCTGTTGCTATAACAAAATACCTGAAGCTCAGGACTTTGTGCATAAAAAGAAATGTATTAGACCATACCTTTGGAGGCTGAGAGCCCAGGATCAGGTGGCTTTACCTGTTCAGCTTTGAGGAGGGCTTCAAGGTAGAAGACACCACAACGGCAGAGGTGTTTCCGGAAAACATCACACGGGGACTCCAGAAGCCACCGACTCAGGGACCAGACTTGTGAATTTTATAACAACTCGCTCTCACGGGAAGTAACCAGGCTCCCAAAAGCCTCTCTCCCTTCTGAGAGAGGGGTGCCTCAAATGACCTCAGTGCCTTCTTCTAGGCTCCACCTCTCAATGGTTCAGCCATGTGGCAACACTGGAGAGCTGGGCTCCAGCACGTGAACCTTTGGGGGACACACGGAAAGCATATCCAAATGACAGCACTCGGCAAAACAATCTTTCAGAGAGAGAGCACACTGTGAGGAATGTTAAAGGAAGTCCTTGCAGCAGAGGGAAATGACATGAGAGAGATACTTATACAAGGAGACACACAGCATCAGGAATGGTAAGTAAATGAGTCAGTAACTATTTGACTCCCTTTAAAAGATAACTATTTAAATAGAAATAATGCATTTTAGGATTTATAATATATGTATGAACACAATACCTAACACCTATAGCATAAAGGCCAGAGGAAAGAAGTAAAAGTGCACTATGTCTTCAAAAGTATGCCAAGTCATCAAAAAGTGCACAGAAATTTCATAATATGAAAATACTATGCACAAATTTAAGATTACATTTTCACTAAGATAAAATTATACTTTAATTTCATTTTACCACAAACTGTTTTGAAGTACCCTCATATTTTAAAGATCTTACACCATACATAACGTTGCCCATTATCACTTGAAGATGGACTGTGATACATTTTAAAATGTACTAGAGGAGTCAGTACTGTGGTGCAGTAGGTTAATCCTCTGACTGCAGTGTCATCATCCCATATGGGCATTAGTTCGAGTCCCGGCTGCTCCTCTTCTTATCCAGCTCTCTTCTATGGCCTGGGAAAGCAGTAGAAGATGGCCCAAACACTTGGGCCCCTGCACCCACGTGCGAGACCCAGAAGAAGATCCTGGGTCCTGGCTTTGGATCATTGCGGCCATTTGGGGAGTAAATCAGTGAATGGAAGTCCTTTCTCTCTTTCTCTCCCTCTCACTGTCTGTAACTCTACCTCTCAAATAAATAAATACAATCTTTTTTTAAAAAATGAACTAGAAATTCTAAAGCAAAGACTAACACAACAGTAAGAGAATTAAGTCAACATGGAAGATAAAATGGACTCGTAAAAAATTCTCAGTCCAAAAGAAGGCAGAAAAAGAAGTAAACAGGAACCAAAAAGAGATGGAAAAATGCAAAATAAATGATCAGACAACAGACTGAACCTAACCATAGCAATAATCACATTGAATGTAAATGGTCTAAACCACCAACTAAAAGAAACATTTTGTCAAAATGGATGAAAAATCATATGCTGTTGTATGGCAGCCATGATTAAATATAAAGACATACATAAATGTAAAGCATATAGAGGAAAAACAGTATACCATGCTATGTTAACTCATCAGAAGAAAGCCAGAGTGCCATTTAGATTAAAAGAACCAACATTGTCTTTATTCTCAACATAATTTTCTAATTTAGAGAATCTGATCAAACTTACTAATTGGCACTAAAGTTCAAGGAAATTGCAGGATAAAAGATAAATATCTAGAAATCAATTGTATTTTTATGTACTAGTGAAAACTTTGGAGCTCAAAGTTAAAGTAACATCACTTAATAATTACAATAAAATATTTAACATTTTGGAATAGGACTGACAATGTATTTATAAATATGCACACTGAAAACCACAGAAGAGTTCTAAGAGATATTGAAGAATACTTAAATGAATGGAGAGGCATACCTTCCCATGAGTTCATATTCAATATTGTTCAGATATCACTTCTCAATGGATCTACCAATTCAATCCAATTTTAGTAAAAACTCCATCGGTCTTTAAGTGGATATTATTGATTTTACAATTTATGTGGAAATAAAACAACATATAATAAACAAAAGAGGTTTTAAAAAGAACAAAATTGGTAGACCAACACTAATTTTTAAAAAATTGTGGTGTTGTTAGATACATGCTATTGTACATTAAAAATTAATTAGTTAGGATATGAGGTTTTGTGATCAATTTTCAGAAAGGTGAGAAAATTCTAGCAAAGAAAAAAAAAGCCCCTTTTAATAAAAGGCACAAGGTACACTTATTATCCATGTCCTGGCAAGTTAGCAGTATTCTCCTCCAGGGATCTTTACAGTGTTTCCCTAGAAAAAGGTCCTCATTTGATAAGGACAAATCTATTTTGTAATTTCACTTCTTCATTTATTATTCCCAGTAAAATAATTTCAAAAATAACCATGTCATGTGAATATGATCCAAGTAATCAGGTATTTTGTAGGTCATGTTAAAAAACCTAAGTGAACACTTTAATAGTAATATGTACACAGATATAATAACCTTTATAAAATTTGATATTACACTCCTCATTCTCTTTTATATTAAATCATTACTGTTCTGCATTGCTGCTCCATACCCTGTGGGCTCTCATGAAGCAAAGTTAATTGTGTGATTTAGGCTGGAAACTGCCTACATGAGAGAACTGGTATGGCCAGTTTAAACACCTATATATTACCAATTTTAATCAAACAGTATTTCAGCATTAAAAACACTTTCAAATTATTATCTTTGACAAGTAGCATTCTTGATAGGCAAGCAGAATCAAAAAATAGAAAGAACTCTGGAATAGGAAGTCCATAATTCTAGGTTTATTTAAACGATGGGTGACCTTTGGCAAATTTCATCATCTATAAAAACAGAACTGTTTGAATTGGCTGATTCCTAAGATTCTACTCAAGGCAAAAATGTCTGATTTCAACCAATATATGGAGAAAGATTCAGGTCACTTTCTCATCTGACATGCATGGTCAATTACTTATCTGGCATCTCATTTCTGTCCTGTGCCAAGCATTTTAAGGGTGCTAAGTGGCCCTTCAAATGATATAGTCAATCACTTACTGGTTTTCAAACAGGGAAATTTGAAATTACCGACTTAAGAATGCAAGAAGTAAGGAAGCCAAATGCCAGTATCGGGTCCCCATCAATTCTCTCATTGTGGAGACAGCCTGACTGCCAGGACCAGTCACCTACGTCAGCACGGCCACTTGGAATTGGCTGATTCCAGAATGGAGTCCGATTGCACTCACAGGGCCCCATGAGGATTTTGGCACCTTTCGAGCCAAGATGTAATTGACACTGAACTAATGATAGATAAGCATCTTCTTCTCTGCCTCTTGTCTTTTCTAGTTTTAATTACAGCTGGAATATTTCAATGTGTTTATTAAAATCAAAGGAAGTCCAGCACTTTAAAAATGTACTTTAAAAGATGTGTGTATGTGTGTTTTTGTCTTTGTATAGCCAGATAATTCTTTGCAGTGTACATAGTCTGTTAAAGAATTCCAAGCAGTAGTTAATCAGGAAATCGATTTATTTCACTGATGTGTTCCCCTCAATTTATAGTTCTGAAACAATAATTACAGTAGTTGGCACTACTTGACAGATGAGACATAGAATGTCTTTTCTACATCTTTTCACATTATATGAAATTAGACAAAACACTGGTAACTCAAATTACGTTAAAGAAGGTAAAGTCTTCCTCATCTGCTAACAGATATATTCTTAGGTCAACAAAGAGCAAATGTTGCCAAAATTTATTCCATTTTGTCCTCTTCTGGACTTTACCTTTGAATTAATGATTATAGGAAGTTAAAACTATTTTTCTTCTGAAATTGTGAGCTACTCCTGTCCCGTAATCTTGTTCCTTGTGGGTAATGCCCTGGGTTTTATTTCTTTGTTTTTAGTGAGTTGATATGTGGTAAACTTCCAGTTTATGTGGAAAAGCCTACATATTTCAGGCAAGCAGATGACTGAAGGGGCTAGCTGGAGAGTGTCATTGGATTATGCATTTCTCTTACCTGTTTGTTAGTAAAGAATAGTCAAGGAACCTCACTGACAAAGAATTATCATTGTAATGTTGCAGCTGAAACTACCTTCAGCTTTTTTTCCAGGTGAAGTATCTTTCCTTACCTGAATAACAAACTCTTTAATATTGTATTAGAATTAGTCACTGGAATATGCAAGCAAAACCAGCAGAATTGTGCTGACCAGAGTTGAGACTAGGATGACACAAAGTGAGGCATTTGCCTCCATTCAAAATTCAACTTGGAATAAAAAATATTCAATAATTGAGATAATACTAAGAAAAAAAGAAAAAAAATCACCAAATCAATGCAAAAACAAAATCCATGGTGAATAAATCATCAAAATTTTAAATAAAGACAGAGTAAGCATTACTCACTATTTTTCCCTTTTGCTTCAGACTTAGTATATATTGACATGCTACAAGTGGAAAATTTCACACTTGACCTCATGTAATAGATTGCAGTCTAAATATGTGTGCACTAAAAAAATTGTACAAAATTTACCTTCAGGCTATATGTAAAAAGTCTACATGAAACATAATGAATTTTGTGTTTAGAACTAGGCTTCATTCCCACAATTATTTTATATATAATGCAAATATTCTAAAATCTGAAAAAAAAATCTAAAATCAAAAACCTTTCTGGTTCCAAGCATTTTGGATAAGGGATATTCAACTGGTATTTAAAATTTTGGTATGTTGGTCATGATGATTTTTTTGGCATTAATTTTGATTTTTAAAAATATTGCATTAAAACTTTAGTTATCTTGGTTAGGCGTTGGAATCCTCTAAAGTCTTATGCCAAAGATATTCTGGCCTTACCTTTGTACAAACCTTGGCTTTCTACAATCTCTCTATTTAATATGAAGTATAAAACTCAAGATCACATAAGTGGTGAAATCTGGATTCAACACCAGGTCTTACAAGGCCTTCCACTGAGGATTGTACTTTCATGCTTTCCAAATGTCTATAGAATCTATCAGCTCTGGAGGAAGCCTCTCTGTTCTTTTCCAAGCTAGGGGTGGGGGATGCTAAATCCTGAGCTAGGGATCTTATTCCAAGACAGGAATTAAAGTTTAGCAGAAATCTACAAATGAGTGAAGGTCCACAAATGACAGATATATTTAAATTTCTTTGTTAGAGAAGACTCAATCCTAAAAAGACAGAAAAAAAAAAAAAGAACTAGAAATACTAAAAGATGTAATTTAAGAAATAAAATTTCAGAAAAGACCTACTTTTGTAAACTCTAATAATTTCTCCTATACAGTATGTCTACTTTTTTGTAGTCTCTGCTTATTTATTTATGTGATACAATCAAGAGTTCTGAGACACAGGTATCTTAGAGGAAGGGATGCTGTTCCTGTTAAACATGACAGGCGGTGGCAGTAATGATTGCATAAAAGTATGGAGAAATGCAATGAAGACATGACCCTGGGATTAACTGATGGGAAGCTGGTAATGGTGAGGACATGGATGAATATAGTAAAAATGGATAGATGGTTTTATGAGTAGTCAGCATGCCCTATGATCACCAAGATACATTAAAAGGTGTTCCCTAAAATATAACAAGATCTACCAAAAGACGAATCCAAAATTAAAGTAATATTTTGTCATTATCCTGCTATCAAACTCTATAATGTGTTCCTTGAACTGTCTTCTTCCTGGATTTATTTAATTGTATTGGAAAACAATACAACAATATTGACTCCTCTGACTTAGCTTGTAGTCTCAGGATAAATACCAGTTCCATCCTCTACCTTTCTCTATCACAGCTAAAAGTTATTCATGAGTTTTGTCCCTTTTTTTTTGAAAATGGGAATTGCAAACCCAAATAGTTCTCAAGAATTAGGCAAGTAAAGTAATGCAGGCTGGGAGGTGTCCGCTGTGTTGTACTGGAAATCTCTTAGACTAACTAAAGCTGTTACCACCAACTCCAAAAAATGTATAAAAGTGGGATTAATTTTCCCAGATCTGCTGTAGGGTGTGGAATCTTTCTGTTGGTCAATGTATAATGTTCAGAATGCCTCATATTTTTCATTGTTTTTTCACTAAAAATCATTCATGGAAACAAATATGAGATTTCATAGTGATAGTGAATATGAATCTATAATTTACTTACTAGCAACTTTTCAGTAACTTACTGGGAATTCCTAAAGGTGAAATCTTATACTTTTTTGAATTTATATTATTAATATATTCCAAATACAATAATAGATGAATAGTTATTTTTTTATATGAAAAGCTTTCCCAGAAGGAGAATGAAGAACTTAATCAGGAATGAGCATTCTGGCACACTGGTTAAGACGTAGCTTGGGATATCTACAGCCCATGTTGGAGTCCCTGGGTTTGCATCCCAACTCCATTTGTGATTGCAACTTCCTGCTAATGCACACCCTGGTAAGCAGCAGTGATTGTTCAATTATTTGGGTTCTTGCCACCACGTGGGTGATCCGGATTGAGTTCTGGGCTCCTGTCTTTGGCCTGGTCTAGCCCTAACAGCTGCAGGTATTTGGAGAGTAAACTAGTGGATGAAAAATCTCTTTCTCCATATCTGTCTCTCTAGATGCCTTTCAAATAATAAATAAATAAATATTAATTTTAAAAAAAGAGGCGAGAACTACATTAGGGCTTGTATGTTATGTTTTGTATTGGGGGAAAAAAGAGGGAAGAGCAAAATCATATCTGCAAAATCACAGAACACTATCAATTGAAGAAAAGATGCATGTCAAAAATAAGAAGAAAGATTCATCAAATTGCTGCTTGTCCTATAGGAGTAACTTTTTCAAACATTTTTTTCCAATTTCCTCCTGTGGCAAACAACCATATCATATACTTCATTTAAAAATGAACTGTTTGATGATTACAAGCAATGAAGATACCCTATGAGTTCAATAACATGTATCAGCCAACATACCAAGTCAGCATCAGATCTTAACCAGAAATTCTAATTTATAGGTAACTCGGCCAGTGACAGAATTGTCTCTGTTCTCTTTGTGTTTTTGTCCGCTGTTCCACTTCCTTCCCCTCACATGTAGCCATTTACTAATCTTGTAAGTGAATCTGCCTTTCCATCTTGATTGAGCCTAAAGATTTCTTTTGGGGAGTGAAATGATGCTTTTACGACAGCTGGCACGCTACTAGCATCACCAGTCCACATTTCCTATTCAGATTTCAGGCAAGCCACAAACCCCTGAGATTCATGGCTTTGGTTTGGTTTGGTTACAATTTTTTTTAAAGAAACCATGAAACCACACAACAAGTCCATGATCCCAAAGACCGCCAAGCAACCCTGGTTGACCTAGTTAGTGCTGTAGTGGAAAATGGGGGTGGAGAAGCCAAAGAGAAAAATTTTACTAAAAAATATGCAGAAAACTAAAATTTAACTCTGTCTGCAGTAAAAAAAAAAAAAAAAAAAAAAAAAAAAAAAACTAAATGTTTGAGCCTGATAGAAAATATATCAAAAAATTTTAAATTTCCTCTTTAAAATTCAGATACCCAAATTAGAATAGAATCAAACCCACTGAATTGAAATTCTCTGAGCGTGGCTTTATTAAGTTCTAGTAGTTCTTGTTACATTAGCTTACAAGTTTTATTTTTGAAAACTCGAGTAATTAATATTGTGGGAATCCATACATAAGAATTTACTTGGAAAAGTTTTATATATTGAGAGGCAGAGAGACAGGGAGGGAGGGTGAGAGAGAGAAAAAAAAGGAGAGAGAGAGCTTCCATCTTCTGCTTCATTCCTTAAGTGCCTGCAATGAACAGGGCTGGGCTAGTCTGAAGCCAGCTGCCAAGGAACAAAATCCAGGTGTTCAAGGTAGATGGCCAAGTATTTGGGCCATCACTGCTGCCTCTTAGGATCTGAACTGGCAAGAAGCTACAGAAAGGTGCTGGAATTGAGAATAAAACCCAGGCATTCCAATAAGGGACATGGGTAACTTAACCACTACAATAAAATGCCTACTCAGAAATATTTTTCAATTTTGTTTCTAATATATATTTCTTAGTAAACTGCTACATAGTACTCCTTACTCAATTTCATTATTTATTTAATAAGGAGATCAATAATATTTATATCTGAAATATTTATACAAATTTTCCACATTATCATTTACTTTTATTTACAGTAGGTACCAAAAAAAGTTTTTGTTTAGAGTGAATCTTTATATTTTCCTTTACAAAGTCTTGCAAACCAAGATCTCTTCTTTAATTGAGCTTTTAAAATATTCCTGGCATTCTCAATATCAAAATAAATAGAAGATCCATTCCTGAAAACTAATGTGGAATTGAGTCGACTATAAAAGTGATGTTGTTGCAATTTATTTCAACAAAGACAAGTCCTAAAATGAAAAACATGTTTCTTTTGTCATGTGTCACATACAAGGAAAAAAATGGCAAAAGAAAAGGAAATCTTAGTGTGTTCCTAATTTAGATTCCTTTTCTTTAGTATAAACATAACTTTCTCCAACAATGACACACAAAAACATTTTGTGCCACTCTTAAGTATTAAGGACATTTGTTTTTTCAGTTTTGGTCCCTACCATTTGGACATTTGAAAACATGAAGGTTATATATGCACATGTATGAGTAATGATGGGAGGTGACTGTACTATTTATGTGCATGTTTCTTACCCAGTCTTTTCTGCTTATCATTATTTGAAGGTCAGAAAGACACAGAAAAAGGTCCCATCAACTGGGAGTTGCTCAAATGCCTGCAGCAACTGGAACTGGATCAGGTTGAAGCCCACTAGGAACTCAATCTGTGTCTTCAACATAGGTGGCAAGGATCCAACTCTTGATCCATCACTTGCTGCTCTTCTGGTGCACTTTAGGAGAAAACTGGAATCAGGAGTGGAGCAAGGACTTGAATCCTGGTGCTCTGGAATGGGGTGCTGGGGTCCTAAGTGACAATTTAACCACTATGCAGCCATCCACCCCTTGCTCTTAGCTTAAAAAACAGAGCTTCATAAAACATTTATTTGAGAAATTACAGTTTAGGATGTCAGTCTTAATATCAAGTTTCATATGTTTTGATCAATTCACAAACTAGTGAATTGCCTAGTTAACAGGAAAGTTTAAACCATAACATATAGTTGCCTACACATATATTTTGTATAAAATATTTTGTAACTTTATCCAGCATGTTTATGGAAATGGCATTGAAAATGAATCAAGTACATATTAAATCTAAGGGAGCAAATCTACACGTTTAAAAGTATTGAACTAAATACGCCATTTATTTAAATAAAAAATATCCAAAAATCCAGTCATTGTCTCCTGGAGCTTTTCATGAGCTTTGCCAATGGGTGGCATTTTATTGAAAGACCAGGTTGTTGAAGGTGGAATGGTCTCAGGACTGCTGAACATTGGAGTGGGAGTGGCTTACTCTTCATCATGGCTGCTTTTCTCTATGACCTTTGGCAAGGCAATTCTTTTAGTTTCCTCATCTGAACAATGGGTATAAAAGCACTTGCTGTTCCACTCTTCAACCTTCCAGAGGCCTTCTGAGCAATATTTCTGATTAGCATATCATTTTCCCTAATTACTTTGTTTTGATTTGTTTCCAACTTGACTCCACCCAAACTCTGAGACCTTAATTACACTGGTGGTAAAATAAATAAAACTGGAATTATTAACAGATGCTATCCCCTGCATTCTTATGGGTTCCAGCCAAAGGCATGGCAAAGTTTAAGACTGCTTTTGGGAGTTAATAAGATAATCATCTATAAAAGTATTTGGGGGATAAACAGCAGGGTTAGAAATGACCACACAAATCATCTACATGGGTGCCTACTCACAGAACCATGACATCTCATTATTTCTCAAATTCTGATCTACTAATCACCTTTATCATAATAAACTGTGAGTTTATTTTAACAGTCGATCTTGAGATTCTTCAGTGGATTATAATGAATGACGCTGGGTTTGGGGAGTGGTGGTAATGGTGGTGTTGAACGTATTGAGAATTTTGTGTCAGATTCTCCTATGCAATAGAACACTGGGCACAGGCTGGAGCAAGAGTTTCAGGAGAACAAGTGGCTGCTCCCACCTACCCTTACTCTCCTTCTTTCCCCATTTCACAGCTAGTTTACAGCTCTCAGTTGAGATGCTCAACTACAATTATTTTTATGAAGATACAGGCAATTGATTATAGGGGTGATATTGTTCAGAATATAATAAATAACATGCATCCCATTCCATAGAAAGGATTGGAATTGGAAGGAAAAAACCACACTCAGGTGGGGGATTCATCTGCTATTTGGCACTTTCTCGTCTAGAAGATCCTTACTCCTTCCCTTTCAGTCATTGTCAGGACACCACCTTTAAGCCTTCAGGTTGGGGAAGGGGGAACATGAGTTCCCCAGGCTCCAACTGTCAGATTCTACATGGCATCCCTTTCTTTCTGCCACTATTATAGATGGAGAAGAGTAGAGCTCTATGGAAGTCTTCAACATTGTGGAGAAGCCAAGGAAGGTTGTAATGTTGACTTAACAGTAGGATCCTTGGCTGTTCTCAAAACTGAGTAAATTGTATTTTAAATTAGCCATTTCATTCAATAAATATGAGGACATACACATTAGAATAAGCAGACTTAGGGCCGGTGCTGTGGTGTAGCAGGTAAAGCCGCTGCCGGCAATGCTGGCATCCCATATGGGTGCTGCTTCGAGTCATTGGCTGCTCCACTTCCGATCAAGCTCTCTGCTGTGGCCTGGGAAAGCAGTGGAGGATGATCCAAGTTCTTGGGCCCCTGCACCCTCGTGGGAGACCTGGAAAAAGCTCCTGGCTCCTGGCTTCAGATTGGCGCAGTTCCAGCCGTTACAGCCATTTGGGGAATAAACAAAGGATGAAGGATCTCTCTCTCTCTCTCTCTCTCTCTCTCTCTCTCTCTCTCTCTCTGCCTCTCCTCTCTCTGTGTAACTATTTCAAATAAATAAATAAATCTTAAATAAAAAGAAGAAGAGGCAGCAGACTTGAGACAGAAGGCTCAGCAGGATACCATACAAAACATTCTCTTGTCTTACTTTCAGATTCTTCGTGTATGACAATGAATAATAATTATACCTACTTCACAGGGTAGTTGTGAGGATATCGTAAGATTTGTAGTGAAAGCATTTTGTAAGTGGTAACAGCAGAGAAAGCATTTTTGTTTTCCTTGTTGTGATAAAGATTATTGGAATGCAAATGTATTTAAGACAGTGTTCTGTGTTCCATGAAATGAAAGATTTGCAAGGGTGTTGACAGCTGCATGAGTAACTGTAACATAAATGCCATTGGAATGGATGAAATGCTGGAGAACATTTTTAAGAATTTTGTATGGGGTCACCAAGAGAGGTATAACATTTGGGATTTGTAGTGTGTTTAGGATTTCAATGGACAGGTAATGCCAAAAAAAAGAGGGTACTTCCGGGGTAGGGAAGACAGGAAGAGTGACATAAAGCTTAAAAGACAGACAATGTACCTGACAAAGGACACCTTAACCCACCTTGCACGTAATTCCATCTCTACTTTAGGGTCAAATCATTACATGTGGCAGTGTGAAGATGCAGTTGTGAAAAGCAGAATGGCAGGGCCGGTGCCGTCGGGTAGCAGGTAAAACCACCACCTGCAGTGCCAGCATCCCATATGGGCGCCAGTTCAAGTCCCGGCTGCTCCACTTCCAATGCAGCTCTCTGCTATGGCCCGGGAAAGCAGTAGAAGATGGCCCAAGTCCTTGGGCACCTGCACCCGTGTGGAAGACCTGGAAGAAGCTCCTGGCTCCTGGCTTTGGATCGTACAGCTCTGGCTGGTGAAGCCAACTGGGGAGTGAACCTGCAGATGGAAGACCTCTTTCTCTCTCTCTCTCTCTCTTGCTCTCGCTCTCGCTCTCTCTCTCTCTGCCTCTCTTCTCTCTGTGTAACTCTGACTTTCAAATAAATACAAAAATCTTTAAAAAAAAGTAGAATGGCTGCGTCGGGCAACATTTTCGTCCATCCTCCATGATACATGAATCTCAAGCCAGAACACCTCCGGGGATGTAGAGCATTCTCCAGGATGATGAAGTTGGAACAATTTAAAAATGTTATAAAGAAGTGCATGCCAGTGCTATTACATATTACCTCACAGTAATATGTACAGAGATGAAGCATGAATAAATTAGGATTTTGTTAGGTTTCTGTTCTTAGCCTGTTGAAAACAAAAATGAATTTTCACAGGCTTTTCTCTTCAGACCAGCAACAAATATTTTCACCTGTTTACATGCTTCATCAAGATATAAGTTCTTGTTTAAATAACTGATGGCTTGCTTTGACAAAGTGTTTATGGGAATACTTCCTTTAACCTGCTTAATACTTCTCTATACATCATATTAAGTGCAAAATTTAATTGCAGTATATTCAGGATATTGTCTATTTTAAGTAAACAATTATGTTTAAGAAATTGAGATGGGGAGGCTATAGTCTGTTAGTTATCAGCTGCAGTCAGTCTGCCCAGGTTTATACCTAGCTTTGTCTTTCAGTAACTGTGATTTTGAGTCAGTAACTTAAGAGCCTGGAAAGTGATTCTGCAATATGTGGCTCTCCAACCTCAGGATGACTTGAAGATGTCAGAAAGTGTAGACTGGTGGGCTTCATCCTGACTGTATGTGATTCAGGGCTGAGAACTTCCCTTTCTAATAAGTATTCAAAAGATGTTGCTGCTGCCCATGGAGCCACACTTGGAGGACCACTGTATAATATGAAAGTTAAAAATGTTAGGTTGCAGGGGCCGGCACTGTGGCATAGTATGTTAAGCCTCCACCTGAGGTTCCGGCATCCCATATGGGCACCGGTTCTTGTCCTGGCTGTTCCACTTCTGATCCAGCTCCCTGCTGATGGTCTGGGAAAACAGTAGAAGATGGTCCAAGTTCTTGGGTCCCTACACCCATGTGGGAGACCCGGAAGAAGCTCCTGGCTCCTGGCCTTGGCCTGGCCTAGCTCCAGCTCCATTGCGACCATTTGAGGAGTGAACTACTATATGAAAGACCTCTTTCTCTCTGTGTTTCCCTCTCTCTACCTGTGACTCTGCCTCTCAAATAAACCAATAAATACTTGTTCTCTTTGATAGGTGACAACTAACTGAGCACCAAAAAGGAAACCTGTTAAAGTGAAATGAACACTATGAAAAACGGTGACTTGATCAGCCCTCACCCTGACTGTTGATGAGCAGCTTAATATGTTATCCCTCTTAGTATTTTTTTTGTTTGTTCTACTTAATACTTTTGGTTGAATACTGTAATCAATACACAATTCTTCTTAAGTGCTGAAACTTAACTGAGAAGTGATCGCTGTTAAATATAAGAGTGGGAATAAGAGAGGGAAGAGATGTGCAATTCGGGACATGCTCAAGCTGACTTACCTCAAACGGTACAGTTAGAAACATACCAGGGGATTCGAATTCAATCCCATCGAGGTGGCATGTACCAATGCCATCTCACTAGTCCCAGTGATCAATTTCTGTTCAAAACTGATCATAATGATAGGACTAAGAGCCAAAGGGATCACATAAACAAGACTAGTGTCTGCAAATACTAACTGATAGAATCAAAAAGGGAGAGAATGATCCAACATGGGAAGTGAGATACACAGCAGACCCATAGAATGGCAAATGTCCTAAACAGCACTCTGGCCTCAGAATCAGCCCTTAAGGCATGCGGATCCGGCTGAAATGCCCATGAGAGTATTTCAGGCATGGAAAGCCAAGACACTCTGGGGAAAAAAAATAAAACCTAAATGAAAGATCTCCACGAGTGAGATCCCAGTGGAAAGAATGGGTCGTCAAAGAAGGAGGTACCTTTCTCTGAAGGGAGGAGAGAACTTCCACTTTGACCATGGCCTTGTCTAACTATGATCAGAGTCAGTGAACTCAAGGGACTTCTATAACCTTGGCAGCTCATGACAAGAGCCTAGGGTGATTACTGAGGCCATAAACAAGAGTGTCAATTTGTTAAGTCAGCAACAGGAGTCACTGTGCACTTACTCCTCATGTAGGATCTTTGTCCTTAGTGTGCTCTACATTGAGATTTAATGCTATAACTAGTACTCAAACAGTATTTTTCACTTTATGTTTCTGTGTGGGAGCAAACTGTTGAAATCTTTACTTAATGTATGCTAAACTGATCTTCTGTATATAAAGAGAATCGAAAATGAATCTTGATGTGAATGGAAGGGGAGAGGGAGTGGATAAGGGGAGGGTGGTGGGTGGGAGGGACGTTATGGGGGGGGGAAGCCATTGTAATCCATATTCTGTACTTTGGAAATTTATATTCATTAAATAAAAGTTAAAAAAAATATTGAATTCTTATTTTCTGTTTTGAATATAATTTTGTTAAGAACTACGTTATATACTTTTTCTCCTCTTTCATCCAGGAGGAAAATCTTTTTTTTTTTTTTAATACATAGGAGCAACTGTTTGGTACAGCAGATAAGCCATTTGTGTGTTCCATATCCCACACTAGAGTGCTGGTTTGAGTCCCAGCTATGCCATATCCAATCCAGCTTCCTGCAAATGTGCACCCTGGCCAGCAGCAGGTAATGACTCAAAAACTTGGGTTCCTGCCACCTAAGAGGGAGGCCCAGATAAGGTTCTGGCCTCCTGACATTAGCCTGGCCCAGCACTGCTGTTGCAGGCATTTGGGGCATGAAAGAGCAGATGAAAGATCTCTTCCCATCTGTCAATCTGTCATCTGTCTCTCTCTGACTCTGCTTTTCAAATAAAATGAAAATAAATTAATTAATTTTTAAAATTTAAGTGTACAACTGGGATTCTCAAGGACAAATAACACCTAGGAAACTGCCATTTAGGAAACTGTTTCTGAATTCCATTGCTTTTTGTTTGTTTGTTTTAGATTTGCTCCACTAAAATCTCTTGTATTTCCTTTCTCCTTTTTATAACATATTTATTTATTTATTTATTTTGGTGGCAATGACTCTCTTCCTTTATGGGATTTTAAGATTTACTTTGCCTATGTGAATCCTAAAAAGATCATTTCCTGTATCTACCTGCACATAGTTGTCATCTATAATTACACTGAATCACCATTTGAAAGTACAACTTCTGGAACATGACACTCTGGAAATAATCCTTAATTGCAGAAAATGTTGCTTATCTAACATAGTAAGTATTAATTTTGTAAAGGGAAAAGGGGGAAAAATGAGAATGTGTCCAGCCTCAGTAAACCAAATTATCCAATCACATAAAAATGCAGACATTAGTTAAGAAGAATATAAAGATATGAGAAATGGATGAACTCCCTGCGTCACCATGCGTGTGGTGATACCATATATCCCTGATGTCACTCCCTTACTCAGAGGCAGTGCTGCCTTCATCCAGCGGGACTTCAACTGCCTTCTGTAAGCTTGCTCTGATGACCAAGTACGCTCTTTATAAATTCCAGTTGAGAAATCCCCTTCTCCCATCCCTTTCTCCTCTCCTCTTGTTCATCTCTTTTTTACTCTGTGCCATTACTCCTTCTGGAATGCCCCCCACCCCACCCCTGGCAGCTGAATCCTTTACGAGGTGGTTATGCCATGCAGCAGCATACTGGGCTAAAACAAGAATCAGTGACAGAACGGTAGTGTGCGTCATTAGCGCCAGCCTTGCTCTTTACCCATTCCCATTTGTGTGGCTTCCTTTACGCCTGCAATACAGAACATGGTTGAGAATAAAGAAAGGGTGTTCTTAAAATGAACCTTTGAGTTCCAGTCCACCTATTGGCTACAAGACTTTATCTAAAAATTCAGATTCCTTATCAGTTGGGGGGAGGGGAAGTTATTGTAAGTATGGTGAGAATCAAATTAGACAATGTAGGTAAACAGTGCTCTGTAGGATCTGTATGTCAGGGCCAGGACAGAAGCAAGCCTATGTAGGTGCAAGGGAGGCAGCACTTTCAGGGTCCTGCACCAGTAGGAGTGGTTTGAGGGCCACATTGCTTTTCTTGCCTGTGACTGTTATTGTCAATTTGCAACTCAGTTGTGACCCAAGAGTTAAAATCTTAGCATGAATTACATAGAATGAATATTCCTATTTAAATGAACTCAACTGGCACTTACTACATTGTTTCCCCCTTGAGGATTTGTACTTAACAGAGACCACAGTTTTGTGATTAAAAAAATAAAGTTTCAGCTCATGGAGGCCACCATCAAGCCCTGAGAATAGAATGAATAAGGCCAGTCTTTGGCTTGAGGAGAACTGACTGCAGTCTATTAGAAGAGAAAAAAGTGAAAGTCATAGGTTTTTTTTTTTATTAATGATATATTTATTTATTTGAAAGGCAGAGTCACAGAGAGGCAGAGGTAAAGAAAGAGAGAGAGAGGTTTTCCATCTGCTGGTTCACTCCCCAAGTGGCTGCAATGGCCAGAGCTGGGCTGATCTGAAGCCAGGAGCCTGGAGCTTCCTCAGGATCTCCCACATGGGTGCAGGGACCCAAGCACTTGGGCCATCTTCTACTGTTTTCCCAGGCCATAGCAGGGAGCTGGATCAGAAGTGGAGCAGCCAGGACAAGAACCAGTTGCCCATATGGGATGCCAGCACTGCAGGTAGTGGCTTTACCCACTGCACCACAGCGCCAGCCCCAAAAGTCATAGTTTTCAAAGACAGAGAGGAAGGTGGTGTTTGGTGCATGGTTAAGATGTGCACATCACAGTACTTGGGTTCAAGTTCCTGCTCTGCTTCCAACCCAGCTTCCCACTAATGCAGCTACCTCAGAAGCAGCAGGTGATGGCTCAAGTACTTGGGCCCTGGCTTCGGCCTGGCTCAGCCCCAGATGTTGCAGGCTTTTGAGGAGTGAACCAGGGGATGGAAGGTCTCTTTCTTTTTGGTTTTTCAGTGTCTATCCTTCTGTCTCTCTGCTTTTCAAATACTTAAAAAAAACATATTAAAGTCTACTATGAGGAAGGAAGCATGCACATTTAAAAAGAATTTGCATTTAATGATCTCCTCCTCCCAATAGGGCCCTCAAAATAAGCTTTGAAAGAATTTTACTATTTTTAACTCAGAACCCACATTAAAAACATAAAAGACAAACAAACCCCACACACAATTAGAGTAGAACATTCCTTTCCATGACTTACTCTAGAAACTGTTATGCTTCTCAAGCGTATTTAAAGAAAATTTTTCTCTGTCTCAACATAACATTAAGACAAAGATTACTACCCAGCGACAAAGCTAAATCATCTCCGGAAGATAGAGTTACTTGCACACTAATGACTATCATCTGCCAAGAACTAGTAGGCTATTAATACTTGTAAAGCTGCCTGGACTAGAAATCCATTACTAGCAAAAGTACAAGTCCATTTTTATTCGAGGTAATTAATCTAATTTGACTTTCTCCTGATCATTACTTAGCAGAAATGGATGCTGTGAAGACCAAATAGATCTTTAGAGAGACTTCTCCCCTGGTGACTCTCAGCATCAGTTCCTCCTCTGATTCACACCTCTTCTGTGTGCAGTAAATTCTTCAAGTGCAGAAACTTGTCCATGACTAAGCTCATTAGCAGAAAAGACACCCAGTGCCTGATGCCGGTGTGAGGAAGGAGGTGGATCTGGGGAGAGGAAATGAGAAGAGACAAACGAGCCATTCTCCCGACCCCAAAAGAAAACAATGACCATCCACACTCCATGTGTGCGTGGTAACTGTACACAGAGAACATAGAATTGGACTGTCACATTTCACTCTTGTATCTCTGCTCCTTCCTTCAAAAAGAGCTGAAAAGGCATTTATGTTGCTATAGAAAGTCCACCTTTAAAAAAAAAATAGAGTTGAAAATTGTTGGTTTCGGTTCTTTACCCAATCTCTACGCAAGATATCTCTGGCAAAGCAACTATTTGATTGAAGAGGCCTTTCTAGGGTTCTAGCCAGTCCTCCCCTTCTATTGAAAGTGAATTAAACTGGAAAAATAAGAGATGGCAGCAAAGGGAGGGAAGGGCTTACATACCTCATCACCAAAGCAATCAGTGCAGGATTCTTGGAACTATATAGGACACACATTACAGACACTTCTGGATCACATTTATTTTATTTTATTCCTTAATAGGATGATTTGACTGATCCACCTCTCAAGTCTGATTACTTTCTCCTATTCTGAAGTTAAATCTTTCTAAGCTGTATGGATCAATTAGTGAGAAATGAAAAATATAGATCAGTTAAAAATTTGAAATCACTGAGAAGCCTACCACTCAAAGATAACACCTGACAAATTTATGCTGTATATACAACTATTTCCTTTCATATTTCCTTGCATGTTTATATACTCATGCCTTCTCAAAAATTGTATTACATGTTTCCACATCCATGAGTGTGTTTCTATGTAAATAAATTAGCTTTAGTACATAATTCTTACAATCTAAATTTTGTTATATTGTGTAGATATACAGTCAGTCCTCCATATCTGTGGTTCCCATGTCTGTGGATTCAACCAACTTAAGATTGAAAATATTAGGAAAAAATTAACCTTACATCTGGACTGAACATGTAGATGTTTTTCTTATTATTTTTCCCTAAACAACACTAATGACAATAATTTACATAGTATCGACACTGCATTTGCTATTATAAGTAATCTGGAGAAATGTTAAATTATACAGAAGGAGGTGTATAGGTTATAAGAAAATACAACATCATTTTATATAAGGTACTGGAGCATTTGATGATTTTGGTATCTGTGGGGCGTTCAGAGACCAACTCTCACAAATTTTGAGGGGCAATTTTAATATAGTTCATTAATTAATTAGATCAGCTTAGAATATACTATAATGAATGGTACCCAAGTCAGCACAGATTGATTGCAAAATATTTCATTTTTATCATGAAAAAAAATACCTTGCCTGTGCAAATGGGATCTTAAATTCAAATCCACTGGGGTTAGTACAGTCTCTAATATTTGCCCTAACCTGCAGGCCTGTTGCAGAAGCCTTCAGAGCTCTGCTATATCCCCTCCATCTTCCTTACCATCTCTTGTATTCTAGCCAGGCTCCCTATGACCAGCACTGTCAAACTGCCACCTGCAATCCACCATGCCTGCATTACAGCAAACTGAAAGTGCCTAGAAATTCATGTCCTCCCAGAGGCACGCCTTAATCAATGATTGACAGGCAGTAGATGTAAATATCTCACCTCTTTCACTTCTTGGGAGGTGTTTTTTTTGTTTGTTTGTTTGTTTTGTTTGTTTGTTTGTTTGTTTGTTTTGACAGGCAGAGTGGACAGTGAGAGAAAGAGAAAGAGAGAAAGGTCTTCCTTTGCCGTTGGTTCACACTCCAATGGACGCCGCGGCCGGCGCGCTGTGGCCAGCGCACTGCGCTGATCCGATGGCAGGAGCCAGGTGCTTCTCCTGGTCTCCCATGCGGGTGCAGGGTCCAAGGACTTGGGCCATCCTCCACTGCCTTCCCGGGCCACAGCAGAGAGCTGCCCTGGAAGAGGGGCAACCGGGACAGAATCTGGCGCCCTGACCGGGACTAGAACCCGGTGTGCCGGCACTGCAGGCGGAGGATTAGCCTATTGAGCCATGGCGCCGGCCCGGAGGGGTGATTTTGAGGTGTGTATTTTGCACAATTTTTCCGTTTTGTACTACCAAATGAAGCACCATTTGTCAATTGGATTGCTGGCTTCAAATTTAGCCTTTATTGATTGCCTTCCTTTTTCAGTTCATTCTGTCAGCTGCCCCTGTTCCTTGCACTTCCCACTATACCGCTTGGACTTCAGTTGTTGGTTCAATGCCTGCTTCTGGGAATACTCAAACTAAGGCACCTATTCTGGTCACTTTGGCAACACAGATTCTGAGGGCAAGACCTGTGTTTCTTGTCACAGAGCAATTAGGGAAGTTCATCTAATAATCAGATGGAAGATTTATTTTACTTTTGGGTATTTGCATATTTTCATATTCACAGGAGAGCAGAACAGTTAAGATCATCTTTCTTTTTTCTTTTTTTTTTTTTGAAAGATTTATTTATTTATTTGAAAGGCATAGTTACAGAGGCAGAGGCAGAAACAGAGAGAGATCATCCAACTGATTGCTCACTTACCAAATGGCTGCAATGGCTGGAGCTGGGTTGATGCAAAGCCAGAAGACTGGAGCTTCTTCCAGGTCTCCCTTGTGGGTGCAGGGGCCCAAAGCCTTGGGCCAGCTTCTACTGCTTTCCCAGGTCATAGCAGAGAGCTGGATCAGAAGTGGAGCAGCCGAGACTAGAACTTTATCCACTATGCACAATATCTGCCCCCTTGTCCTTATTTTTCATACAAAAAAATTGTAGACCTTTTGAGTTCAAGAATTTGGGGCTAGCATTATGGCATAATGTGTTAAGCTGCTGCCTGTAGTGTTAGCATCCCATATGGGCTTCAATTCAAGTCCTGGCTGCTCTGTTTCCAATCCAGCTCCCTGCTAGTATGTCTGGGAAAGTAACAGAGGATGGCCCAAGCACTTGGGCCCTTGAACCCACATGGAAGACAAGGAAGAAGCTGCTGGCTTGGCTCTAGCCCAGATCTGGCCATTGTGGCCATTTTGGGAGTGAACCCGCAGATAGAAGACCTCTCACGGGCTCTCTCTCTATCTCTGCCTTTCAAATAAATAAAATAAATATTAAAAAAAAGAATTTGTGTGTGTGCAAGATGATATAGCACACATATATAGATGATTTAGAAGTAACAGGACCAGAACCTGTGTTTTCTGACTAGACAATTTTACCTGTACAAAATGACATTTATATGTCAAAAATGAGGTTGCATTTGGATGGATATGCTGCCTGAATTAATTTTAGGAAACCAAAGTCTTCAAATAGAGACTACAAGAGTACCTCATTTATCAGTAGTGAGATCTTTCCCAGGACCCCAGCAGTAGAAACCCAAAATTGCAAAATATCAACCCTATGTTTATATGTATGTATATATATATACGTGTGTGTGTGTGTGTGTGTGCATGGTGTTTTTACCTATACAGCCATATTTATAATGTTTAATTTATGGAACAGCAAGAGAGCAACATAGCATAACAAATAATAAAATGGAACAATTATACCAATGTGCTGTAATAAAAGTTATGTAAATGTTGTCTCTTTCTGTTGAAAGAAACAAAAAAAAAGTGTTTTCATACTATGGCTGAACACTGGCAAGAAAAGATGGATACAGGCTGAATGCTATAGTTGAAGCATTTCTGAACGACTGCTATTTGTTTAATAGCTATGTTTCATGGGGGTGCCCCTACACAACACCAGCATTCCATATTAGAGTGCTTGTTCAGGGTCTGGCTACTTTGCTTTGGGTCCAGCCCCTGTTAATGTAACTAGAAAGGCAGCAGATGGTGGTCCAAATATTTAGGTTCCTGCCATCCTCAAGGGAGACCTGGATGGAGATCTGGGTTCCTGGCTTCAACTTGGCCCAGCCTTGTTACCTTGCAGTCATTTAGAAGGTAAACTAGCAAAGGGCACATCTCTTTCTCTCTCAGTCTCTCTCTCTCTCTTTCTGCCAATCTGCTTTTAAAATAAATAAATGAATAAATAAATAAATATGCTTCACTGCTGATCCAAGTTTCCCTTCCATAGTCTCTTTTTAGTGTTAATTTCCCAGCATCACTTTCACTTTTCTTAGCAAGCAGTTGTGAACTGTTTCTATGAGGTGCTAGAAGGGATCATAAACTGAAAATTGTCATCTAACTGAACTTTAGCAGGCTGTGCTCATGGGGAAAGTGAAGCACATAAACAGGTATGGTTCAAGGCAGAGCGTGGTAAGCACTGTAAGAGAGGTGCAAAGTCCTTTGGGAGGACAGAGGAAGGGAAGATAAATTCTGGCAGAGGGAGAAGGGAAGGCTTACCGGAACAGGTGGCCTTTAAGCTGGCCTGCTTGGATGGATGGGTAGGATTTCAACAGACGGATGTCAGAGTGGGGGAGGAGGAGAAAGGAGCAGCATGGTCATAGAACATGCAATGCAGGGTTCAAGTGGACTGGGGTGATTGGCACGTGGGGAACTTAGTGGGAGGTGGGAGAGAAGTGTCAGTCAGACGGAGAATACTCCCCTTGGTGAACAGTCATCTATGAGCAGAACACTGTCAGAATTATATTTATATTTTAGGAACATTTATCTGGACACATTTTTACTTATTTGATGCTGTTGACTCTGTTTTGTTCAGCTATTTTTTTTAACATAGAACACTATCCGCTTGTTACCATGGCTATGCCCTGATGACTATCTGTCACTGGCCTGATTTTGTACCTCTGATTGTACCACTATCAGTGGCACCCTTAAAAAGTGTATTATTTTTATGAAAGACAGCAAGAGAGATAGAAAGAGTTCTTTCATCTTTCATTTGTGGGTTCAATCCCCAGATGTCTGCCACTTCTACAACTGAGTTAGGCTGAAGCCAGATTTCAGGAGCTCCATGTGCCTAGCAAGGACCTGAGTACTTGAGCCTTCAACTGCTGCCTCACAGGTTAGGCATCTGCAGGAAGCTGGGTGGGTGGGAAGCAGAGGCAGAACTCAAACCCAGGCATTTTGACATGGGATGCAACTGTCCCAAGTGGCAGTAAAAACCACGGTGCCTCAATGCCTCCCCCGGCCTCTCCTGAGCTTATATTTCTTCCAAGGAAATTTCCCCATGCAATCAGTCTCAATTAGCAATCATGCTATTTTCTACACAGTAAATAATGAAATTATTTATTATGTACTTGTTTATTTTTCACTCTCTGCCACTGTAATTGGCTCCATGAGTGCATGACTCATGGAGTTACAATCCTCCAAGGTATTCCCAGAGCTTGGCTGAGTGACTAACACACACAAGAAACTCAATAAATGCTTGTTTGCTGAGTAAATTAACTGAGGAAAGTGGAATTAATGTTGCTAGAAAACTCGAAAGATGTTACATTACTTAGAGACAGGCACAAGTAAATGATTCACATGTGATGATGGAGGTGTCAAGGACCCTAGAACATACTAATTCAGCTATGTATGTGATTCTGCTAGGCACCCTCTTTGGCACTCAGACTAATTGGTGCATCGTTTCTGATGGAATTTCCTTTAGTACATTTGTTCCTTCTTCCTCACATCTACCACCTCCAACATTTTCTGGCCATTATTGCAACTAAGTGTTAGGCTTGGTAATTGTCCTAATGATCTGGAAATGCATTACTCTTTTGCAGATGGCCGCAGGTTGAGTTGCCCAAGACCTGGTCATAAGTCATCATTTGCTGAAAAGCAAGGGAGTTTTTTTGAAGTGGAAGGGGCCTTTGGAGGTCATCCAGCAGCTTTTGAAACAGCTCCAGCAGCCAAACTAGTAGGCCCAGGACCTGCCCTGGCAATCTGGTTTCCTGATTTACTACAAGGTATGGAGCTGTTTATGATGCTTTTCATAGAAAATAAATGGCTCTTAATTCTACCGTATGATGAAGTTCATATTTGAAATGTTTGAATAGGTTTTTCAGACCCTGGTTATACAATTGGTTATAAAATTTTACAATCTTGTTCCAAGGATATAAAAGTCTGTGATGGGAACCTCCACTCCAGGCTCCAACTCAAAGAATGCTAAAGGCTGAGCTTTAGAGCTCATAGACACTTTTTCTTGGCACTGGGACAAAAGTACTTTTAACTGAAGAGTCGATGTATAAATGTAGGTAGATTTGATTTGAGGCTACTTCTAAAATTAAATTTCACCTAGAAGTCAAATGAAATATTACTAATTAACCATGGTCCACAGTTTGTAGAATAAAATGAAATCAGAAATGTAAAACACCGTTCATTTGTAAGACTAATTCACCTAAGAGGTTACCTTAGTTAAGTATTTGTATTGTACCAGCGGACACAATGAGACACCATGATAATGATGGGCTTTTGGATACTGCTGGGGAAGGAATCACTACTTTCTGAAAATATCTGCCACAAAAATATTTAAACTTAAAAAATAGCACTTAATGGAACCGATGCTGCGGCATAGCAGGTAAAGCCAGTGCCTGTGGTGCCATCATCCCAGCATCCGACTGCTACATTTCTGATCCAGCTCCCTGCTAATGCATCTGAGAAAGCAGCGGGAGACGGCCCAAGTACTTAGGCCCCTGCACCTATGTGGGAAACCCAGAAGAAGCTCCTGGCGCCTTGTTTCATATCAGCCCAGCTCTGGCTGTTCTGGCCATTTTAGGGGGTGAACCAGCGGATGAAAGATTCTCTCTCTGCCTTTCTCTCTCTCTCTGCCTTTCTGTCACTCCACTCTCTCTCTCTTTCTCTAACTTTGCCTTTCTAATAAAATTTGCAAATCATTTTTTAAAATAGCAATTAAAATGATGCTTTTCAGTTTTCTTCACAATTCACTTAGATTTGTCTCCGAAATTTTATGTCCACCTGAAAATAGGGTTTGCTGACGTCTTTCCTGATGCCCTGATTAGATGTTTGACGTGGAAAAACCACAGCAATTCTCAAATGTGATGGGAACCATTTCCTAGGGGCAGTAAAATGTGGCATATGATGATTTATTTATGTGACTCAAAAATGTTGTCAGCTTTAGGTCCTCTTCTGCTCTTTGTTGAAGAGACAGGCAGTCTTCATTACACAGCTTCCATATTGGCGTTCCTGCAGAGAAATTTGCTTTTCTGGCTCATGCACCAGACTTTGAGATTTGAAACTTTGCTTTATCCTGTCTGTTCCCTGATGAAATTGTAGATATTCTCTTTTTTTAAAGATCTATTAATTTATTCGAAAGGCAGAATTACAGAAAGACAGAGGTGGGGAGAGAAAGAGAAAGAGAGCGAGGAGAGAGTAAAAGTCTTCCATCTGCTGGCTTGCTCCCCAAATGGCCACAAAGGCCAGAGCCAGGTGCATCCAGAGGCAGGAGGCATGTGGGTGCAGGAGTTCAAGGACTTAGGCCATCTTCTACTGTTTTCCCAAGAGAATTAGAAGGGAGCTGGATGGGAAGTGGAGCAGGCGGGACTCGAACTGGCACCCATATGGGATGCAGGCACTGCCAGCGGCGGCTCTACCCGCCACACCACAGTGCTGGTCCCTGTAGGTATTCATTATCTCCTTTGGGACTGTGTCCCTGCTCTTGTACTCCCCATGTTCAACTGTAATGGATAAGTGGTTTCTTTGTAATCCACTGTCACTGAGTTCTGATCGTGGCCTTGACATATATCTTAGCATCCTCTACAAAAGAGCAACAAAGTACGGTGTTATGAGCTCATGCTTTGAAACTCCATGCTTTGAGGTCTGAATCCTGTTTCCAGCAGTTCTACAAGGGAGATTTTATACGTGTACATCTTGGAGAGTCTTCAGTATTCCAATTTAAAAGCCCAGTGATTATACTACCTAGTTGACAGGATTAGGTGAGGATTAAAAAGATAATTTACAAAAGTCAATCAGCAGAGCATGTTTCATTTGGAAACACCCCAATAAACATTGATTGGTACTGTTAGTATTACTCATCTGCATCACCCGGGTGTCTTTTTTTCTCTGGACCATGAGCTTCATTAGGAATCCCTACCAGTGCCTAGCCTAGTCCTGGCACAGGGTAAATTCTCAGAGTCTGTAGACTAAAAGACACGATTCTCACAGTATGTGTTAAATGATACAGCTGATTTGCAAGGACTATGTTACAGACCAGATTACACTCTTTTTCCATGTCCTTGTGTGTCCTGCAATGGCCTAGCTTCTACCACTATTCCAAGGCAATCATTAATACCACCCTTGTTCACACTGAGAGCAGTCCAGTTTGGATGATATGGTCACTGCAGTGTTGAGAAGATTCTCATTAGCTTAATTCCCAGAAATTAAGATCCTTGCTATGCAATGCACACACAACATTCAACAGCATTTGAGGGAAGCAGTCAATCAATCACTGTGCAGAACTGAAGTTCTCCACACAAAGGAAGTGCTCAATAGATCCATATGATAGCAGAATGAAAGGATGGAAATTGGGTCATTTTTATTCTCTCTTTTCCAAGAAATAAACTAGGGAAGAAAGCTGAAATGGAGTCTTAAAGGGGAGAAAAATTTGACTGAGAACGCTTTTCTGCCATTTATTATGAGTAGTGGGATAATCTTACATGTGTAAAGTATTTGAGAATGTAGTAATAAATCCAAAACAAGATATAAGAAAAATACCCAGGCAAAAATAAGCTGCTCTTGATATCTGCTCTTTGGAATATGTTTATTTATAAATAAAACAATCACGAAATACTACAGTGAAATTCAAAGAAAAAACTTACTTCAGAGCATGTATATATATTGCAATTTAGGACAAAATGAGTTAGCCCTTAGCCAAGGTAAAACAGATGTTTTCTTTTCTTTTTTTTTTTTTAAGATTTATTTATTTTACTTGAAAGTCAGAACTACACAGAGAGAAGGAGAGGCAGAGAGAGAGGGAGAGAGGTCTTCCGCTGGTTCACTCCCCAGTTGGCCGCAACGGCCGGAGCTGTGCCGATCCAAAGCCAGGAGCCAGGAGCATCTTCCAGGTCTTTCTCGCAGTGCAGGGGCCCAAAGGCTTGGGCCATCTTCTACTGCTTTCGCAGGTCATAGCAGAGAGCTGGATAGGAAGTGGAGCAACTGGGACTTGAACCTGCGCCCACATGGGATGCCTGCACTGCAGGCAGTGGCTTTACCCGCTATGCCACAGCGACAACCCCACAGATGTTTTCTTCATTAGCTCCCTCTCCTTTTCTTTACTCTTTCTGCTGTCTTAGGAGGATTATACCCTTTTTCCTCCTCCCATGTTCCCTTCCTCTGTGCCTCTCTTCTCCTGTGAAGAATTTGGCAAACCAGGACTCTTTGGGTCAAACTTCAAATGCCCTAGCAGTATTTTTATTTTCAAATCATCTTCTTCTAAATGATGGAATGGAAGGTGTTACTTCCTATTAATGGAACTTCAGGCACCAGAAAACCCCTGGGAAGAAATCTGTGAACAAGGATCCCGTACTGGAACCTGTTGGGAGGCAGTGTATTGAGTGGACAGAAAGCATGGACTTTGAGTTGGGTCTGATTTCTGGCTCCTTGTTATTGGCACTGTGGCTTTGAACCTTCATTTGTATGAAAAGGATCACCATAATACCCACCTCTTAGGCTTGTTTTAAAAATTAAATGAGATTGTGTTTATGAATACCTAATATTGAATAATAAGCTCAGGCCATAGTCTAGCATGCTCCTATAACAACAGTTACTAGCAGATGATTCTCCTATTGTTCGGGCTTAATAAATGATAGTCATCATTTTTGTCAGCATTATTATTATTGCATCACTGGTATTCTGAAATTTATTTGGGAGATGAATATCCTTCTTATTTAGATATAAGGTAGGAATTCTAAATCTAATCAACCATTTCATGGAATATTTGTTATGTATGGAAGTTTACTAAGTGTTTGAGAGATATATTCTATCTTTCCAGGTGGAAGCTAAGGAAGAGTAAAACCATGGAAGGATCACTTAATCTTCCCTATTACAATTACTTCTTACCAAAGGTGATTTGTGTGGGCACCTGCTCAATATAACAAGGTGACTGAAGCTGTCTTAACGCCATCTCAGGCCGTTGAGAACAGTTCAGAGCCTAGAATTTCAACTCAGTTGACTCCAGTCACGTAAATGTACACAAACTTATTCCCTGACAGAAAAACAAACATTTGGTTATTTCCTTGTGCGTACTTGTTGGGGAGGGGAAAGGAAAAGGATCTGACCTTCTGATAGTCACTTTCTGCATCCTGCATTCTGTCCAATGCACAAGTAAATGGAACTGGAAACTTTGGCCCTTCTCTGATGACTTTTCTCATGAATTAAAATTCAGCATGAACTAAAGCTCATGCCAGATATGGAACCAGAAACAGAGTATTACTACTCCACTGTGGCACATTCCCGTCCTCAGTTCATATTTTCCCAAAGTATTACACCTGAATATGACTTGCTTGGATTCCAAGAACCTGTTTTTTATGATTGTGGTTATGATCCTTTACGAAAAAGCCAGGAATGAAACCACTGTCTCTAGTGTGCAGCAAAACCAAATAGCCAGAGCTTTCAGAGCCCAAAATGCCCAGGGCAACTCCTGATCCACAGGGAGGCCAATCAGCTGGATATTTTAGATGCTATAAAATATATACATTTACTTAAACCTCAAGAATCAAGGAAAATACTACACAGCAGAACTGCCTTCCTGTCACAACAGAAAAACTGAACTGTTAGAAAGATGTTTGTGAGCCATCAACTGTGCAGGATAATAACTACAGCATCTCTTCCAAGGTAACACATATTTCCCTGCCCCTTCTAAGCCAAAGCAGTGATTCAAATTTCCATTTTCATCCAGTTCTCATTTCATTTTGCTCAGAAGTTACCCCTACTGTTGAATGTTGCTGTTATTTGTTTATAAGTTTGTTTCTCCTAGTGAACTGGGAGCTGTTGGAAGACAGAATCTATCTAATCCACTTTGATATTGCCAGTGCCTGGCACACTGAGCAACTTAATAAATGCTTGTTGAATATATACAAGGGTATTTCAAAAAGTTCATGGTAAATGGAATTTTTAAAGAGTTTATTTTGGTACTAAAACTTTTTTAAATCGATGCATAGTGTTTTCATAGTATTCATTTCTCATGAACTTCTTGAAGACCTCCTTGTACAAATAAGAACTCTGAGAAAATAGGGCTAAAGTTCTAAGCTGATGGCCAATTTGTGAGCACCATCTATGACTTTGTTATAGTTAAATAATAAGAGATACTTATTTTTTATTTATATACTCAAAGCTACTCAGTTTTTCATTCACCCCAAAAACATTTTTTCTAGGCAACTCCCTTGTGCCAAATACTAAGGGGGTTACACAGAAAAATCTTTTCCCTTCTTTCAGTGAGATTACTGAGTCTCTGTCATGAAAAATACTCTATATATTCAGAAGCTACCCTAATAAATATTTTGGTTTTTTTTGACAGTCCTGGCTGTCATTTGAAACCAAATTTCAGGTCAACAGCACCACATTTAATATTAAATAAACAGCCCCAAGCCTCCACTGGCTGATGTTTTAATCATATGGAGACAATCTGAACTTTACTGCCATCAAGAAACAACAGGAATATCTAATGCAAGAATTAGGAATGCATATCAACTTTCACAGTCTAGTTTGATAATTATAAAAGTAAACTTTCTTGTCATTAAAGGGACTTTTAATAGCCATACTATTGTTCTGGTGTGTGCTGAGTCTAAAGACTCCAATGGCCTCTTTGATCTTCTGCATTTCTGAAGTTGTAGGATTTTGCATGCTACGTTGATATTCTATGAAAATGTACAATCACTATAAAAGGAATTTTTCTATTAGTCCAGGAATAATCTTTTAGAGCATAACCACCTGACAATAATATGTGAGTACATATCATCTGTATGAAGACCAAAGATATTTTTACAGCTAAGGATTATTTTCTTCCCTTTGTACAGATCCATATGGTGCCTATTCAGACATCAGTCATTAGCAATGTCATCTCATTCAATCCCAAGTATGGAGTTCAGAATTTTTGCTTCACATTTGGATAAAAATAACTTGGTATTAAGAGTTATTTGTTTTGGAACCAGCGCTGTGGTGCAGCAGGTTAACGCCCTGGCCTGAGGCAACAGCATTGATATGGGTGCTGGTTCGAGTCCTGGCTGCTCCTCTTCTGATCCAGCTCTCTGCTATGGCCTGGGAAAGCAGTAGAAGATGGCCCAAGTCCTTAGGCCCCTTCACCCATGTGGGAGACTCGGGAGAAGCTCCTGGCTTCGGATCAGCTCAGCTCCGGCCGTTGCAGCCATCTGGGGAGTGAACCAGCGAATGGAAGACCACTCTCTCTGTCTCTACCTCTTTCTGTAACTGTCTTTCAAAGAAATAGAATAAATCTTTGAAAAAAAAAAAGAGTTATTTGTTTTATCTCCTACAGACCAATTACTCCAAAGTCAATGACAGTTTATATAAATGCAGGAAAGTATGTTGCATGTAGACTCAACTGGAGTAGGATGCAAGATAAATCAAATAGCTACAAAATATGGCTGTTCTGCTTTGGATAAACTCTGCTTGATCTATGCCCTGCTTCCTCCTGATTTCTGTCTTGGAGTCAAATATCTGATTGTCTACGCAATGGACAATTCCTGCCCCACAATGAGCAGTTCTGACTTCTGATTTTACATCCTTTGGTGGAGATTATGGGTGAGGACTGTTGCATGATATCCACTCAACCATTCATTCGCTCATTCATGCAATAGAGAGTGAGAGATGTGTCTACTATTTTGGGGGTAGTTTGTTCTAGTTGGATGTCTGGCTGTCTATATGAATGATTCCAGAAAAAAAAAAAAAAAAAAAAGAGGGATAGGGTGAGCAGGAGAAGCACTGTGCTAATGTGGGTCTGGCTACAGAAAAGCAGGGTGTTTTCCTCTAGGGGTGACTCTCCTCTGAAAAACAGAAGTGTTTCTGTCCCTGAATCCTGTCCTGAGGCTGCATTTGTTGGTTAAAGGAATTATAAGCATGATCAAATAAAGCAGCCAGTATAAAACCCGAGTACACATATCACAGCGGAGATTCATCAAAACACCATTAGCAATCCCACGGTCCAAACAGAAGGGAGGAAAAGTCATTGCTATTACTTTAATAAGCCAAGGTGTGCCACAGCACTTGGAAACCTGGGAAGGTGAATCAAAGGCTACTGCTTCTAATTTGTCCATCAAACTAGCCGAAGGCATTGCTGGTTTCTAGAAATAGTTGGGATTATTTCAGCGAACCTCAGCCTTGGGAAGTCTAAGCTCTGAGATGATTTAGTACTGCAGTGAGTAGTAGGAAAAATGACCCAAATTAAACAAAAGCAGCAACATACTTTGCTGCATTTATACAAAATCCTTCTATTTCCCCCAAACAAAAGGATTTCTCCCCTACTTTGGCACATGTCCTGTGGGTTGAACCTTGCACCTTTGTGAAGTCTGTCTTGCAACACTTCTTGCACTGTTGCTTCAGGTTCGGCCTAATGGTGGAGGCTCTGGAGAAATGGAGTATTAGAAAGAGGGATAGAAAGTGAATTTGGAAATCTGAGATCTACTGCTAGCTCTGTAACAAGCTAGCATGTCATTTTAACATTCATTCAACTTTTGGGATTATCCTTTCCTTTTCTGAAGAATGAAGACATTAAAGAATTGTTTCCTTATACCTCTAAAACTCTGAGAATCAGAAGACATCAAACACGGAATAGGTGTGGCAGAGTAGAGAAGTTAGAAAATAAATCATCATGGAAAATGGCACACTGCATGATGGACTCAGGCTTTTAGGAGCACATTCCTGAAATCTCCCTCAGAAACAGCATTCACTTCTTCAGCACTCAGAGTGCCTTATTCGTTCACATCCCTACCAATGCTATCCAATTTTCACATGTGTCTTATTGCTGATATGTCTTCCCATTGAGCTATACATTCCTTAAAAACATGATACATCTTCTGATCTCCTGCCATTTCTAGTTCAAGCTCCATTAATACTGGGTGTACAAATCAGTGGCTCCGTGAAGAGTGCTTGATTAGCTCTTCATCAACATTATAATTATTTCTATTTTAAAGATAAAATTAAGAACCAAGTGAAGTTTCAATTTATGTGTCTCAGTTTACAAAACTGGATTTGGAGTTTCAGTTCCAATGTGTTCATGGTGGTGAGCTATTCTTTTAGCAAAACTTTCATAGATATTCATCCTGAAGTCCTTTGCTTCTCAGACTCAACCCACGGATCGCAAAAGACATCCCAACCTGCTATTACCAAGAAACTGCAAAATAGTTATGATGACAATAGTAACAATTGAATTTTTAGTCAACAGCTAAAAGGATTACCTCAAATAATCCTTAAAATAACACTCCACATTTTAGATGGAGAATATTGATACTCATTTAGCTTAACACAGATGGGAGTGGAGCCAGGTTTATCTGACTTCAAAATTCATACTCCAAACCAGCAGTGTACACCTCTCTGCATTTGACTATGTACTCAGTACAACCATGACTCTCATGCGTTCTGTCTCCAGTGTGAAACCAAGTCTGCATGAGGAGATATAACCGAAGTTATTAAGGGAAAAGTCACAGCTTTGGAGTTTGATAGTGAAAAGACAGTGATTTAATTACTTAGCCAATTAATGGTCATGTGAAGTAGAGAGACTTGCTGGATCTCATTAAGCCTCAGTTCACTGTTGGAAAAACAGTGCTTACCTCAAGAAGACATTATAAACATTTAGTGGGATGTTATTATATGTTAAAATAACTGCAACACATAGCAATTGCTCAATAAATCCCCCCTTGTCTCTTCCCCACTTCCCTTCCAACATAACCAAAACCTCCCAAAACAAATTCAATAACCATAGAGGAATAAAGGAGACTCTTGCAGAACACCTGGGCATCCTTTATTAAGAAGAAGTTCAGAGGCCTGTGCTGAGGTGTAGCAGGTAAAGCCGCTGCCTGCAGTGCCGACATCCCATATGGGCACCGGTTCAAGTTACAGCTGCTCCACTTCCAATCCAGCTCTCTGCTATGGTCTTGGAAAGCAGTAGAAGATGGTCCAAGTTCTTGGGCTCCTGCATCCTCGTAGGAGGCCCAGAAGAAGCTCCTGGCTTTGAACCAGCGCAGCTCTGGCCGTTGCAGCAAATTGGGGAGTGAACCATTGAATGGAAGACCTCAATCTCTCTCTCTCTCTCTCTCTCTCTCTCTCTGCCTCTCCTTCTCCCTCTGTATAACTCTGACTTTCAAATAAATAAATAAATATTTAAAAAAAAAGTTCATTCCTTTTCAGCTAAAATCCCTAATAAAACACTTTCCCTCCCTAGAAATCTTCAGAGCCTGCCAAAGCCCCAGCAATCCTGCAAGCTATTTGCTGTCAACACTTCCATTGGGTTGAACAGGAGAGGGGTGGATCCTTTTACCATTAACAGCATTCTTTTCTGAGGTTTTTATTTGGGTCCTTGGTGGCCCAGAATTTAACATTATGGCATTTGATTAATGTTCTCCTTTAACCTTTCCATGATAAACCAAGTAAAATCAGAAATATTCTTTCTCACATTTTTCTTAGCATTTTTTAAGTATAAATTTTTTTCAGCTATTACTCACTTATTTTCTTTTCATTTGAAAGAGAAAGAGAGAGCAAGACAGATTTTCCATTCACTGGTTCATTCACCTAAGGTTCACAACTATCAGTCGGGGCAAGGCCAAAGCCAGGAACTTGGAACTCAATCCAGCTCTCCCACATGGGTAGCTGGGACCCTAGTAATTGAGCCAACATCTGTTGCCTCCCAGAATGCACATTTTCTGGAAATTATCTTTCATAGTATTTAAAAGAATGGTGACCCCTGCAAGGGTATTCATTCACCAAGAGTCATGATTCATGTCCATGTAACATATCAAAGACATACAAATGAAAATCAGCATGATCTGCTATAGATTTTATAGTATAACACAGGAAGAAAGAACTCATAAAGAGGATTCCCATGCAGCATGGAACTTTAAATGGGAACTCCATACATAGTCTCTGACACTTCAGGTCTATGGTATGTGTCACCAGCCATACCTGCTTATCAATTGTAAGTTTGAGCCATTCATTTCACTCATCAGATAAGTAACTAAAAACATCCAATTACAAATACAAATAGGTGACATGAGAGAAGCCCTCAGGAACTCTATGCTGCTTAAAAAAACCCTACAATGCAAATTCAAGTAAAGAAATGCATTTTTCTTCCCTTTAAGCATATACAGCCTCAGTGTTTTGTGGTACCAACAAGGCCCAACTCAATAGCTGATGCCTGACTCCTTTTGATTAAATCCTGTCCATCCTCTCCTCTAGCACAAACTTTATGGAGGCCCACTCAATTTGGAAGCAACGTTAAGTCTTTGGAAGGTCACATCTAATGATCCAAATTTACTGCCCTGTTAGGTGGAATTTGCTTATACATTTGCTCCCCGTGGTTCCCTTTTGAGTCAGATGAAGCCTAAGGACTACATTCAGAAAAACGTTTTTAAATTCAGAAAGTATATAATATCAGGAATAAATGCAGCTGTTCCTTGATTTATAGTGGGGTTATGTCTAGATGAAGTAATAACAATTTGGAAAAAAAATCATGATATAAAAATGTATTTAATACACTTAACCTACTGCACATCCTAGCTTAGCAACACAGTATACCATAAAGTGTCAGAAGTTTCCTCTAGTGATCCTGTGGCTGGCTGGCACCTGTGGCCTGCTGCTGCTGCCATGTATCATAGCACAATATATGACTCCATAGGGCTATTCCAGGAAAAGATCAAAATTCACAATTTAAAGTTCAAAGTATGGTTTCTACTGATTGTATATCATTTTTGCATCAATATCAAGTTAAAAATAGTTAAATAAAGCTACTATAAAGTGGGGATCATCTGTATTCATGAAATTGGATTATGGGGCCAGTGTTGTGGCATAGAGGGTAAAGCCACTGCTGCAGTGCCGGCATCCCATATGGGCGCTGGTTCAAGTCCTGGCTGCTCCACTTCCGATCCAGCTCTCTGCTATGGCCTGGGAAAGCACTGGAAGATGGCCCAAGTCCTTGGGCCCCTGCACCCATGTGAGAGACCCAGAAGAAGGTCCTGTCTACTGGCTTCATCCATTGCAGCCATCTGGGGAGTGAACCAGCAGATGGAAGACTTCTCTCTCTCTCTCTCTCTCTCTCTCTCTTTCTCTCTCCCTCTCCCTCTTTCTGCCTCTGCCTCTCTGTAATTCTGCCTTTCAAACAAATAAATAAATATTTTTTAAAAAAGAAATTGAATTATGTGGGCTTCCTCATAATACACTGAATAATAAGACTTGGAAGCAGGTGTGATAGCTCTCACAACTTTGCAGTAGTGCTAAGAGTACCTGTGATATCTCTGTATCAACTCCAATGCGACATGAAAGGACCTCTGATTTCTTGATTTCTCTTGGTAATAAAACCATGTTTCTGCTAATACTTCTGTGGTTTCTTACTCGTGTTGACAACTAAAGGGAATATGCCTTTCCACTTATAGGCTAGTGGAAATCAAGATGTACTTCTTTTCCATCCAAGTTCGTTGATTCCCCTATATTTCCATTGACTTCTGAAATAAAGAACACTTATTATAGATATGTTTAAAAATCTGTCCTCTGAAACCAAAAAGAGCAAATTTTATTCCTCTGTTGTTACTTCTGAATTATCTTCCAATGCAAAGAACAACATAGAATTTATAGAATGTTTAGAAACCATATCACTTTCCTCTGTGTAACTAACTAAAGATTTGTTCATTTCCAAACTAAAGTACAAGCTGGGAAAGTTGGTGTGCCATCCAGATGGCCAGGACCAGCCCACCTAATCTGAGGTGAGCGAAGGAGGAAACTTGCAGCAGCTGCCATCCTCTGGTAACGAAGACAGTTTCTTTTACTTGGGGGAAGAAATCTATCAAAACAGTTTAGTATTTTAAAGTCTTATCAGTATGGCTTTTTAAAGAGAAATAATTTTAAGGATATATTGTTTTTATATCGAAAAACAATCATTTTAAGTAGTTGGAAATAGGTAACACAAGGGATAAACAATCCAAAGCAAAAAGGAAAAAAAAAATATTTTTCATGACAAATGATTGAATTTGTCATTAATTTAGCCCATGCTAGATGCATCAATGTAAAGTATTTGAAGACTGTGTCTTTCAGCAGATAACAGCAATCTCTGAGCCTAGCTCTAGATTACCTTTAGCTGGACCTCAAAATTCAGATCAGACTTAGATCTTTATGCACCAACTCTGTGCCAGGAAATAAAAAGAGGAACAATAAATAGACTCTGTCTTCAAGAGAATTTGAAACTTAGTGGAAGTAAACATATTACAAAAATAACCATATAAGGAAAACTAAAACCTATCTATACTGGAGATAGGGAAATAGCCTGAAATGACAAAGAGAAGACTTAATTATTATTATATTGTCAAGTGGCTTTGTTATGTATGTATTATTTATTTATTTATTCTATAAAGATTTATTTATTTGAAGTCAGAGTTACAGAAAGAGGGGAAGAGACAGAGAAATCTACCAGCTGGTTCACTTCCTAAGTGGCCACAATTGCCAGGGCTGGGCGAGGCCAAAGCCAGGAGCCAGGAGCTTCATGTGGGTCTCTCATGTGGGTGCAGGGGCCCAAACACTTGGGCCATCCTCCACTGCTTTTCCCAGGCCACTAGCAGGGAGCTGAATAGGAAGTGGGGGAGTGCAGGCACGAATCAGTGTTCATATGGGATTCCAGCTTCAAAGGGGGACGTTTTTCCAGCTATGCCACATCACCTGCCCAGATTTTTAAAACATTCTGGATTATAATATCCAGCAAACACCATTACATTTATTAGTTAGTCTTTCCCACTGGTATTGAACTCTTTAAGCTTTCCTGTCTGCCTCCCTGTTATACCTTATAACCTTGCACAGTGATTATTAAATAATTAGATGAAGTCACAACATGCTAGGATAAGTGTGGAGGAGTTAGTTTAAAAACCCAGTTCTGAAGCTTGCTTGGGGTGTAACTTTTAGAGAGCTCTTAATTTGAGGCCAGTGCTGTGGTGCAGCTGGTTAAAGCCATGGCCTGCAGCACCGGCATCCCATATGTGCACTGCTCGAGTCCAGGCTGCTCCACTTCCAATCCAGCTCCCTCCTAATGCACCTAGGAAAGCAGTGGAGGATGGCCCAAGTGTTTGGGCCCCTGCACCCACATGGGAGACATGGAAGAAGCTCCTAGCTCCAGGATTCAGCCTGGCCCAGCCTTGATCACTGTGATCATTTGGGGAATGAACCAGTAACGGAAGATCTCTTTCTGTTTCTCCTTCTCTCTCTCTCTGTAACTCTACCTCTCAAATATATAAGTAAATATTTTTTAAAAAGAAGAAAAGAAAGCTCTCAATTTTAGTAATCTCATCTGTAAATGGGAAGATAATATTAGTTAAGATTTTTTTAAAGATTAGATTATACTTATGAAATACTTAACAGTCATCCTTTAATGGACATCAGCTATTTTCACAGAACAGTACACAACTGATGTAGCTAGAATGAAGACTCACTTCCAACCTCTCATTGCAGAGTGGGACTTGACAGAGTGTTGTTTTCTGATAGTGTGAGAAACATGAAAACACATGTAAACCCAAGTTGCATGAGTTCTTTAGGTAAAAGCTTCTTCATAATAACGATGTAAGTCTTTTTTTAAAAAAATATTTATTTATTTGAAAGGCAGAGTTACAAAGAAGCAGAGACTGGAGCAGGGTGGGGGTGCGGAGGGCCTTCCATCTGCTGGTTCACTCCCCAAATGGCCATAATGACTGGAGCTGAACCAATCTGAAGCCAGGAGCCAGACGCTTCTTCTGTGTCTCCCACGTAGGCGCAAGGGCCCAAGGACTTGGGCCATCTTCTACTGCTTTCCTAGGCCATAGCAGAGAGCTGGATCAGAAGTTGAGCAGCTGGGATTCAAATGGACCCCCCATATGGGATGCTGGCATTCCTGGCAGCGGCTTTACCTGCTAAACCACAGCACTGCCCCCACCCCCGTGTAACTCTTTAAGTTAAAAAACAAAGGCCAAAAACCACTTGACTTTCTGAAACAAAGTGCTGTTCCTTTTCTCGCTCCTCTGAGTTCATGGGTATGAGATGCCTTAAGTATATTTTTCATATTATTTATCAAGTTGGAGTCTTGAATACATATCTGAAGGTACACACTTCTATATCACTACAAAATTAACATAAGGAACTGTGGAGGTGGTATTTGCAGGTAGAAGGTGTGACTCCTCAGACATTAAGCATATCCTTACCAGAGAAGTTAAAAGTGAACACTTCTTTTTAAAAAAAAAAAAAAGATTTATTTACTTATTTGAAAGTCAGAGTCACACAAAGAGAAGAGAGGCAGAGAGAGAGAAAGAGAGAGGTCTTCCATCCAATGGTTCACTCCCCAGATGATCACAACTGCCAGAGCTGTGCCAATCCGAAGCCAGGAGCCAGGAGCCTCCTCCCAGCCTCCCATGCGGGTGCAGGGACCCAAGGACTTGGGCCATCTTCCGCTGCTTTCCTGGGCCATAGCAGAAAGCTGGACAGGAAGTGGAGCAGCCAGGTCTTGAACCGGCGGCCATATAGGACACCGGCGCTTCAGGCCAGGGTGTTAACCCACTGCACCACAGTGCCGGCCCCAAAAGTGAACATTTCTTTCTTTTTCAAGAAGTAGGCCAGAGGAGGACTGTTTCATCTATTCATAGTCTTTCAGGTTGACAATCAACATCTGAGCAAATGCAATTCTATGAATATGAATCTAAATCAATTTTCAATCAATATTGAAATCATGTACATAATTTCAATCATCTTAGGCTAGACTAATACTGTAGAAAGATATTTGCTGTTACTGCTTTTTCAAATATGAAAAACTGCAATTATGGGAATTAAAAGCTGAGATATATGTAAACTACAGGAAAAAGGATTATGTTTGTAATAACCACAGTAATATACTATCATTATACAGAGAAGATGACCAATAGATATCTGTTGAATGCATGCTGTATGCATGACTGAATGGTTAAATTTTCAGCTATCAAATGTATGGTAATAACAAACTCTCTTCATCAATAAAACTTGCAGAAGATAAACTGAGAATTTTGGTGCAAATTGTATTAGATAATATCTGTCAATGTATCTACTGTAATCTGACAAGTTACACATTCAAAAAATAGATGAATCTGAATTTTTTTTGGCAGGCAGAATTAGACAGTGAGAGAGAGAGAGACAAAGACAAAGGTCTTTCTTTTCTGTTGGTTCACCCCCCAAATGGCCTCTATGGCTGGCACACTGCAGCTGGTGCGCTGTGCTGATCCGAAGCCAGGAGACAGGCGCCTCCTCCTGGTCTCCCACGCGGGTACAGGGCCCAAGCACCTGGGTCATCCTCCACTGCCTTCCTGGGCCACAGCAGAGAGCTGGACTGGAAGAGGAGCAACCGGGACAGAATCCGGCACCCCAACCATGACTAGAACCCAGGGTGCTGGTGCTGCAGGCGGAGGATTAGCCAAGAGAGCCGTGGCGCCGGCTCAGATGAATCTGAATTTTTAAAATGATTAATAAGAGAAAATTAAAAATCACTTGGAAATGTGATGAAATTTAGATGCTCAGAAATAAAAAACATCTGGTAGGAAAATCTCATTATAGAACTGTTGTGCTTCTTAAACTTATAAGTATGATGCCACACATCTATCAACTTTCACAAAATGCTACTACCATAACTAGAAAATATAATGCATTATCCAGCTTCAGGTTGTAATTGCATAAAAGCAGAGAGAGGTGGCTAGTTTTCCATAGATAAGATTGGCTCGTAGAGCCAGGTTGAATAATATTTTAATGCAGACAATGTTTGTACTAGGTAAAGTCAACTTAGCATTTCATATGAGCAAGTCAAGTGCTCATTCTGCTCAGTGTGTGCTCTTTCTTTCTTCTCTCACTGTTTAAATAAGTTATAGGAGAGGAGAATTTAGCTTGCAATGCTACCAATCCACAACATGAAAGTCATGCTTGGGAATAGTTGTGTTCTCAACCTCGTGTCCTTCAAAAGTTGTCCTTCAAGAAACTTTACCATAAGCCATGTGTTTCCTTTGTTTCTAATTCCTATGTATTCGTAATTTAGACATGGTTTCTCCGCAAAACATTTGCTCAATTCTGTCTTCTTATGAGGGTTATTGTATATGCCAGAATACTATGATTTGACTTACCCTGTTTGATATCTCAGTCAGTGCCTTCAAAGAGATTCCCCTTTCAGCCATAGGCTACTTTGTTTAAACGGGAAGTAATCTAGAAAAGGGAGACCCAGGGTTTCTCTGACCACCTGAAAAGAGGAAGTGCTACACTAAAACCTAAAATCAGCCTTGGAAAATCTTGGTCTTAGACTTCAGATGATATATCTGCACCCACCCACCCTACTCTGTAGGACTTATTTCTTCCTCTTTTATTTGCAAATACCCTACAATTACAACATTGTGCTTGGTTCCATGATGACCCTGGATGAATCTCTCAGGTTCTTCCAAGTTTGGCTAACATCAGGGCACCACACAGTTCCAGACAGTTCATGGGAGTACAGCAGAGGCTAATCAGACTGAAAATGGAGGAGATACACAGTGACCTCCCTTTCCTCCCAGGCACCACAGAATCTTGACTTTGTCCTTGAAAAAATGATTTGCTTTGATTCAAGGCCACCACAGCTACCAGCAGCAGGGCGTGATATCAGAAAGAAGTAGCGATAGGAGCTTTCAAAGCACACAACTGCTGAGCCCTTGGTGGCAACCCCTGCCTCATAAACCCCAAAACCTCACTTATTGACAACGACCAATGGACTTCCCTCACCCAGTGAGTCCATCCCAAACCCCATGTCCCTTCCCCTTCTCCTCTCTCCGGAGTAACCTCAGTTCCTACCCACTCCAGAATTATTTCATTCTGGGCCTTTCAGGTGTTGTTTTAAAAGCTCTTCTCTTTCTCCCAGGACACTCATATTTAGTACTGAGGTATGCACAGCAGTCAAAACAAAGACAGCAGAGACCAGGGTGCTGCTGAAGCGAACACCTCCGACTTGCAAAACCACAGTTACCCATTCAGAAGTCATTACTACCAGTCCAAGGACACTTGGTTTGAGTGATTATTTCTTGCTTCTATGCACATTCATAGTTAGCATATTTAATATGACTTTTCTCTGTGCACATTCATAGTTTGCATATTCAACATGACTTTTCTCTGAAGGTAGCAGCAATACAAGGAAAGAGTCTATGAACCACTGGTTTTTAAAATGTTAGATTAAGATGTAATAGGTTTAACCATCTCTGAGCTCCTCAGAGGTAGATGCATAAGTCTTTGTTTGTTTGTTTTGTTTTGTTTTTAAACAATTGTCTTACACTCTGGATTCCATAAACGGGAGCTATTCCAGCCCTTTCCTTTTAAAACTAAATTTGTTGGAATTCTGAAGGTACTACTGATTGTTAGTGTACAAAATGTAGCTCTGTTTCCCTGAATTTGCCTTGGAGAGATGCTGGGTCTACTGAAAAGCATCTCATCAACACTTCCTCTGGACAATCAACTCAAGAAACCTCATTCTTTCTTTTTCCTCTTTCCCCTGATTCTGTTTGCTTTCTCTCATCTGTCTCCCAATAGAGATCAGATCAAAGAGTGACGCTAATTAAAATAAAAGACAAATTAAGTTCTCTGTTAAATATGTTGCTGTTTCCTTTATTTTTCCAGGCAGCACCAGACAGACCCTTCTGGAATGAATATCTTATTAGGACTCTAGAGTCTGTCTTGTCAAAGGAGGAGGTACATGAAGTGGAAAGACTTTTTTTTTTTTCCCAGTCATTTGGACATTGGAGTTGCTTCATGATCAAGAGGAGGCATCACTTTTTATAGTCTGCATGCTGCCCTCTCCTGGCCTATGTACAGGTGAGTCCCAGGATATTAACTATATTCATTTTAAGCCCACATTTGAGTGTAATATTCCTGTAACATGTGAGAGTTTGTTTTCAATACTTGGGACAGGTCATCATAAGTTTATACCTGAAGCTCATTTAAGGAGACAACTTCATTACTCCTTTAGCTCTCAGATTTATATTTAAGGATGCCAATTATTCTACCATCTCACTTTACACCTTTGTTGATTCAACTCCCTTATTCTCCTCTTCTTGACTCCCACATGGCTCTAGGACTGTGCTTTGCAAACCAGTGCTCCCTCAAGGGTTGGCTCTTATCAATATGCTGGACATCAAAGACATCTTCCCAGTATTAAGTAGTGCCAATGGGAAACAGAAAGTGTTTAGATGAAGGGTCTAAGGACCATAGTTTAGCCTGATATGTGATCATAATTAATTCTACACATTATTAGGTCCACATACGCAGTCACAGAAACAAGGGAATTCTGTGGTAGGAAGATAAGCTGTCAATCAATGAAGTAGATGGCACCATAGGTCTAATTTATAATTACACATTTTCTCCTTCAAAACATTTGTTATTGGTCCTTTGTGGGATTTGTTTTAATTCCAATGCTGTATATATATTTTTTTCTTGGATGAACTGATTCATTACTTTTATCCTAAATACTTAAAGGACCCTGTTACTGAGAAGATTCCTACAACCTGGCACAGCTGCTGTAACAATACTGGAGCACAAGTGTGGCTGCCTGGGCCTCTGTGGTCTCTCAGTGTTTGTCCTTGACCTGGGCAGACCAGTCCTCCCCATATCAGTAGGAACTTGGGCCCAGCCTCAGAGTCTTACATCATTCCTTTGCATTAGAAGAAGAGGGCTAAGGAAGAAGTGTTTATTTTAAAGAGTGTTAAAGGCATGTACCTTGTTTAAACTTTACCAAACTTATAGCTTGAGGGTTTCTAAAGCTCTGGCTGCTTATACTGAGACTTGTAGGGAATGAACTTTTCATTGTTTCCCTCAAGGAAGAATGAAAACATCAAACAATGAATAATCAAAGCATTGCTTATATTTATCTTTGAAAAGTTATCAGTGTCTCATAGTCTACATGAAATGAATATCTTCCATCTCACACTCATTTTGCCATTACCAGTATGTCCAACATTGCTTTAGTATTTGAATGGTAAGAGAAAAATTAGTCTCAAACTATTTTAAATATTATATTTATAGAAGATTGACCGATGCTCATAATATACAAAACTATCCTTTTAACTGCTAATAGAATTTAGTCAGATCAATTAATTTGTTTATATTTGAATAGCTAATTCTTGTGTTTCTGATGTAAAAAGAAAAAAAGAGTTACCAATAAAATCAAAATGTTCTCTCCTAAGTACACTGTTTACTTGTCATGTCTATTTGACAGAATTAAAAAAAAAAACTTTTAAATCATTTACAACAGTAGGCAAAAATATGAAGTTTTCGTAACTCCGAGGTAGAGTTAAGCAGGCATTTCCCATAATGATGAAAAAACACATTTACTTGATTTTTTTAAAAAGTCAATATAAATTCTCACTTGTGATATGCAAAACTAGTACTTTTCTTATAATCTCCTTATCTTCCTTAGTCAGGCAAATGTCTTCAGATAAGGATTGCCCTGAAAAATCATGCAGCACTAAATGTTGAGTTGATTAATAATTATCAGCGGGTAGTTTAGACATATCTATGGAGTCCCACTGAGAAGAGTGCTAGTTCGACTTCAGATAACATATTTGATGGCTCCTGCACCTGCTGCAGTGCCATTCTCCTGTGAAACTAGATGCCTGTTCTATGTATTTAGAAATTGCAGAAAAAGTACTTTTTGCAGGGATTCATTTGAATACCAGTACTTGAAGATTACCCCCAAAAGATCTATCTTCTTTCAGTCTCCTCTGGTTTTTCCAGGGGAAAGCCCAAACTCATTAAGCAATGTTAATTTAATCATAAGTAATCAACAGGGGGGAAAAAGTTATATAATCATTTTCAAACTTCTGAATCAGACCTGGTAGAATTCCAGGAAACAGATTTTCTTTTTCTTTTTACAAAACTTATATTTCAAAATAAAAGTAATTAAGAAAGGAATAGACAGAAGTCTGCCAGTTTTAGGATCAAGTAAAATCAATTAAAATTGACATTTCCTTACAAGTATCATATTTACTACATGATTTCATCCATGATTATTTAATGTAGTAATATATGGAATCATAGAACCATCCTACCTGGGAGTATGGAATGCAACACTTTGTAAACTCGTAAGACAAGGTAAAAATAAATCAAGTACACAGTAGAATCACTGACAATCATAGTTAAAAGCAAATACCTCCTCTATTCTCCTTCAACGACAGCACCTTGCCCATGTGCTTCAAAAACCAAAAGCATGCACTAGTCGGCTGCGGTTCCTATAGGGAATCTATTAACCTGATAGAAAACGTTCAGAGACTGCTTTCTAACAATTTGACGACGTTCCACTCGGTATAGGTCATCATCATAACGGAGGTCATCAAGAGGTATTTATATGTTGGATGACACCAAGCAGGTACTGATGTTAAATGAGATCACCGTCAAGTTTGAAGGTCCCCGCTATACACCTACGCATAACTCAATAGGTGAATAAACCTGTGGCCCCAAATCACGCGCAAACAGCTTTAAAGAGCTAGCATGAAACAGGCAAAACATTGATTCAGGGCTTTCTGTTCTGACGAGCCCTGGAACGATTCATTATAAGTGCCTTGCAAAGGTAGAAATCAGAAACCGTGTCTGTGCCTGCTTAGTCGTGACACGCCGCGTACCTGCAATGACGTGATGGAAGTCTCCTCCTCGGGTGCCTTTTTCTTTCTCGCCCCTTCCCTCTCCTTTCTCTGGAGTTACACAGTCCGCAGCGGGGTCTAAGTTTGATCTCCCGCCGCCGCCTTCAGCTCGACCGCAGCCGGACTCCAGCAGACGCCCATAAGAGAGGCGCGCCGGCCAAAGGTGCAGGAGAGGCGAGAGCGCGCCCCGCGCCGCGCGGTCCCAGCCCGGCTCTGCCTGTAGATGGGAAAGGAGCCGGAGACTTCGCTCTGACTCCTCTCGGCGCTGCATGGGGATATTATCACAGTCTGGGATTTCTATTGGCTCTGCACACCAAACAAATCACACCAGCCACCCCCCCCCCTTCTCTGTTTCACTCAGCGCTTGTTTCTCATCTAACCCACAAACATTGCAGCCACACACACTTCAGTCGCTTGCAATGTTTCTCTTTTCCTCCTTCCAGTCTGGGGATTTACAACCTTGTGGTCAGCTCTAGCATTTTTTTTTTTTCAGACTTCCAATCCAAGCCTTCTTGTTTTTGCAGAGAAATTCTTCATCCCCTAAACCCGCAAAAACCACTCATTCCCTTCAGATCTTCTTCCCCCTTTTGTTGATGGGTTTGCAATGTGAAGAATGTGGAAAGCCCGTGTGTAATACATACGACATTCACGCGCGCGCGCCCACACATGGGGGCGCGCTCGCGCACACACAAATACACACACACACACACACACAATCAGGGCTCCTTTTGTTTTGAGTAACTGAGGCCAGTGAAATTAAAAGCAAGCTGAGCCTAATAACCTAAGTGAGAGCTTACCTAATAAAATTTTGAATGAATTCAGTGCAAAACAGCCATTGCTTGAGTTTGTTTTCTGTTCCAAATAGCGCTTTGGTCATTATTGTCCTTATTTTTTGTTTATTGAATGCAGAGGTTTCTAATGGGAATCAGACTCGCGGCATCCAGAGAACATGGAACGACGACGCCAGGCCAATTCCTGTACTCCAAGGGCTTGGTGTGTGATGGCAGAAGAGTGTCGTGACGCCTGCGTGCTGCTACTTTCTGTTATTCTTTGCTCTTCCCTCCACTGATCTCAGGATTATGACTGTGATTTGGTAGCCAAAGACTGTTCAGACAGGTTCCTGGAAGCTAATTTTCAATCTGTATGTGTCATCAGAAATAAAACTTTGGTCCCTCAGTGAGGAAGGGGCTCAAGAAAAATCTGAGATCTTATAAACTTGGCTAGGAAAATTCAGAATACAACAAAGTTTCACAGGGTTTTATAAAACAAACCCTCCCTTAGCCTTTTCCCCAAAATCATTTTCACTGGGGCTTATGGAAATTTTAATGACAGTTATTCTTGACAAGAAGCCATTGCTTCTGAAATCACTGAGCTCTGTTTTGATTTTTGACTTGAATTATTTTTCCCAGTGTTATCCTTTTTGTATACAACAGTATTTGGCATTTGATATTTTGGTTGCAGCCCAACTCATAGCACATTTTGTTGCAAAATCACGGGCAGTAATAATCAGGCTTTTGAAATTTATTATCGCCAAACAGACTACCTGGTTTTTTTTTTTTCTTTCTTGGTCATATTCCAGGAATTCTGAAATGCAGCCTCATTTTCAGAATGGGCCAACCTGAAATCAACTGAAATTGACAAAAGAAATACAAAACAAACCACATTTGGCTGTTGATTCCTGCTAACATAGTCCGACTTCAAATGGCATATCCTTTTTGCTTTAACAACTCCAGTCCATTCCATTCCTTTAGGTAGATAGTTAAAATAACAATTTTGTAAGTCTTTCGATATGTAGAGAGTGTTTTTTTCTTAAGAGCTCAACAGTCTTACAAAAAAGGGAGTCTTGGTAAGATATTCCAGACAGGTGGAGAAACAGTCTGAGAATGATAAAGTGACCAGCTGAAGGTAGACAACAAACAGCTGGGAGACAGGATGGCGGTTGTCTTTCTTATCTTTTTGAGATTACCTTTCCATTCAAGCTGTTCAAGTCCAAGGAAAGTGAAGAGTCAATACAGCAGATTCAAATTCCCGCCTGCCTTTGCCTAGAAGAGGAGAGTCATGAAATCATCCACCCAGTCTGGTAAGTAATCATTTACACATTATGGCAGAGCAGATAATGATATTTTGCCAATAATTTTACTTAGACTTTCCTTTCTAGAAAAAAAGAAAAATAGCAACTGATTAACCACTCTCTCCTCCCAAAAAAAAAAAAAATACAAACAAGTCATTATACTGTCTGCTTGTTATTTTCAGAGCTCATTATAGCTTTTCATATCATATTGGAAAAAAGTAAGTAAAATCACGACTAACTTAAAGTCACAGATAAATCTTGAGTTTCATTTTAGGTAATAGTCTAAGCCCTCTTTCCTTCAGTTAATGAAGAGCAATTCCAGATGATTTAAGAGACACCTCTTATACCCATTCACTTGTGTGATTAGGGGAATATAAATCATCAGTATTTATTTTACATTTATCTTTGTATCATTTTGCTACTTTTAAAACATTTTTTTCAAAAACATTTCCTAAATGCTGTAGTTCAATCAACCCTCTATGAGTGACATGGACATTGGTAATAATAAAAATCCTTGGATCTCAGCAAGAATAGTGGACCCCCATGAAGATCATGACACACAATCCTATTTTGTTTCCCACATATTCAGTCACATAAGAATCATAATATTTAGTTGAGTGTGATAATTTTTACAGAAAACATTCACGAACTGGCATGTGTTAGGAAAGTTGACAAGACAGTGTTGACTGTGATAATTTGAAAGAGATGATGGAGAGAATTGAGTGTCTGGTCTTGGAGAAGGGAATTGGGGAACGATGTTAATACATTTTCAAATGTTAAATGTGTTAAATATCATCTAAGTAATGCTTGAACTTTATGTAGCCCTGTGAGAAATAAAAAAGTAAATATTTTTGGCCAATTTTATAAAGAAAATTTGTATAACGAAGTCCTCTGTTTTAATTGTAATATTAGGGAATGAGAAGAACTTAAAAGCCAGATGTTCTTCTTGAAGCAGAGAGAGGATATGGACAAAATTCAGGATAGAGAAGGATGTCTCACAAATAAATTTTTGTCATTTGAAAGGATTTCCCGCAAACTGATGATTTGAAGATTCTAATGTAAGTCACTGCAGTGGTCAAGAAAGGGTTTCACAATCATCTGAGAGATTAATGTACTATACAGATCAGAAAAATGCTCCCAAGTTTATTTCAATTTGAAAGCATCTTTGAATTTATTATTGGCCTTTAAAATATTATAGAATTTGTAATTTGTTTAAATCATCTTCATGTTATTAAATATAAAAGTTGGTGATTACGATCCAATTAAATTTCTGAACTAAATAGAAAGGTCTTTTGGCCTTGTGGTTTAAAAAAAAAAAAAAAACAAGATTTATTTATTTATTTGAAAGTCGGAGTTATGGAGAAAGAGGGAGAGACAGATAGAGACAGATCTTCCATCAGCTGGTTCAGTCCCCCAAGTAGCTGCAATGGCCAGGGCTAAGCCAGGCCAAAGCCAGGAGCCAGGAGTTTCATCTGGGTCTCCCACATGGGTGACATGACTCCAGGCATTTCCACTATGTTTCCCAGGCCATTACTAGGGAGCTAGATTGTAAGCGTAGCAGCTGAGACACAAACCGACGCCTGTATGGGATGCTGCTTTGCAGGTGGTGTGTTTAGCTGTCACACTACAACACGGACCCCTTTTGGCCTTCTTTTGCCAAATCCATATGTTCTGTGATTAAAAAGTTAAAAAACAGAAAATTAGAAGAGATTATATGATTCTTTATCATATAGAGTCAAGATTTCTCCATGATTTGAAGACTGACATTGCACTGCTGGTATTAGAAGCATCATATTCTTGATCTCTATAACAATTCATTTATTTTCTTTCCAATTTAGATCAGATGCTATCCTAATGCTATTATGTCCCCCTGATTATCTCTTTCTTTCTTTTAATCTATCATTTAATGGATGATTCCATAATTGCTTATTTAATCCTTTTAAAAATATAATCATCCTCCTTAGGTTATCATCAAAATTTACATTTAAAATTGTTGAAATTTTGGCACAAAATTTAAAATTCTTTAATTTGCTGGTTATTCTATATTTATTTCACCCTCAGATGAAAACCTTTATTTTATAGAAAGTCAAAGCTTTATTAAGATTGAGCATTTACATAAAAATCTTCAAATAAAATATATTTTTATGGTTCACAAATATCAATTATTTGAATGTATGGAATAGCATTAGTCTCTCTTATGTCTCAATATTCATACACAAAATATATATGAGAAATATGTAAGAGTTCTGTGGCAAAACCCTTACTGTGTTGCAGAATAAACTCCTTGGCCATGAAAGTACCATCTGTCACGCTTGTGTCACCCTAGTCAAGCAGAGAACACAACTCACAGACAAGCTTGGGAAATTAATAGGACAAGGAATGACTAAATATTCAACCCAATCCCTATATTCTCCCTTAAGACCCAGGGAGCAGGTGGTCACGGGTGTTTTGATTCATTAGTCCGTGCTTATTAGATATCAGCTAGGCCCTTGCACTGTCCTCTTAGCTCTGAGATATGGATGGGAAGAGGTGAAAAGGGCAGATCAGAGGGGAAGGAAGACAGAGCCACCTTTGAACCTAAATATGCTTATGACACAGTGTAGGCAGTGAATATAGAATACAGACAGAATAAGATTGGTAATAACTAATGTAGCTAAAGGGAAGACCAGTACAATACCATTTGTATACTTGTCACTCCCCAAGGTCTTTCCCTTACCCAGTAGCCCACTGAAGGAAGCAGACCTAGGTAATTGCCTGAATGGGAGTAGATGTATCACATTCACTTGCCCCTATAGCTAAGACACAGGACAGGAAGAGCACATTAGACTCAAAGGCAGAGATAACAGAGGCTGGTTGTCAATCAGATTTTCTCTTTTAAGGGTTTGAACTAGGGTGTTATCATTTGCATATGATTTGGCTACTGAACTAATGCACAATTTTAAACTCCAAAGTCATACTGATAGTTACAAGAAGATGAAAGTCTAATCCAATTATTGTGTTTGTGAGATGGGCCTATTCTTTAGTCATCTGAGGGTGTGCACTCAGAAGGAAGGTAGTTCTCACAAGAGGGTTGCTCTCAGATGGGCCCAGTAGCTCTCTCTGTTTCCTGGCTCACTGTGTAATCCTTTCTCTGCACAAGTTCTGCTACTGCCATTGGCTGCCCTCAACAGATGCTCACCTAAAAGGGCTTCCCAATCTTGGACCTGAACCTCCAAAACTGTGAGCTAAATAAATTTTCTTTTTGTAAAGTTAGTTGCCTCACGTATTGCATTGTAGTGCAAAAAGCTGACTAATATATAGGGCTATTCATCACCTGTCTGTCTATCACCTATCTAATTTATAGTGGCAGTTGATAGCAATAGCATAAACTTAAATTGTCAGAAAATCAGGAAAGGGCATATCCTAATGTTGTCCAGTATAAATACTGTCTGAATGGTTTAATGGTGCTTGATTACAGTATTGTTAGAAGTATTTCATTCCCTGTCCTTAAGACAGCCCTAAGGGGGGATGATGTTTGCTTCTTCCCCTTACGAAAGCTCGGCGGCTCTTACTCTGGCCATTAGAATATGTTCAAAAGCTGTGTGTGGGGGTTCAAACAAAACTGTAAGATCAGTTGTGTGGAGCAACACTTCCACTCTTCTTTGCCTTCCAGGAGAAGTGCAATATCCTTGAGTCCCTGAGCGGAGATGGGATGCAGGGCCACACCGAATTGAGACGTGGATGTTATGAAGGTAAGCGGCTGACCCTAGTGTTGTCACAAGCCACGGATTTTTAATCATTTCCCAACTTAATGCAGTGCAGCCTACACTGATGAGGCTGTACATTCCTATAACCACTTTTCAGAGACCAGACCCGTTTGGCAGAGATAAGATCCCACATGTTTGTTAACAGAAAAGCATCCACTTATCTTCATTACACTGTATATTATACTGTCACGCATCGCTATTTAATGAAACGTCCACCCAAAAAGCAAACAAAAGTATTTTCAGTTTGGCTTCTAGTCCCCCTTCCATGCTCAGTTTTTTTTCACCCTGGTGCTGTGTTCTTTCTTGCTGTACAATTCATGTACACACAAGAAATTACTCAGTGACTGTAGCTGAAACTCATCTCCTTACAAATGACCCCAGAAGAGACACACTCGGTTGACAAGGACAAAGGGGTAACAGAGTGGAAGGAGCCCGTGATTCCATGGCTGAACCTCCAGTGCTATGACTCCTTGAGGTGTGTTTTACTTCATTCCTTTCCTTCTTCACTTGGATTCTCCAAATAGACTTATGCCCCCTAGGAGTACAGTAACAAAGAGAGGTTCTCATTCTTAGTGGCCTTCGTAGCTTTTCAGCCTTCTTCCTTAAGTCAGTTGCCACTCCTGTAAGATGACAATACCCATATGTCCTATTTCACTTTAAGCAGCAGCCATAATACGTACAGACATGTTGTAGTGGCACACACGGTGTGTTCATGCCTCTGTGTTTTTCCATGCTTACCTCTTTATTTCTGAAGTGGTTTTCCACCTTAAGAATTCATGTCATTCCTTTAGACTTGGCCTAAAGCCACCTTCTCACTCACCTTTCCCTGTTTACATTGGGTCAGGCTTTACCTCCTTTCTTCAATCCTCCTTATAGAAACTTTCTCCTTGTTTTGTCTTGTTACTCTCACCAAACGTAATCTGTTCTCCCCAAGTGACTCTCAGCTCTCTAGAACACAGGAGTGGTCTCACAGTGAGAGATGGACTAGCTGCATCATTAAGACGGGGGACTCCAGAGCCGGGTGTCCACGTGTCAAACCCTAACTCCATCAGTGCTTGTCACCTCTCTGTCTCTTTTGCCTCCTCTATAAAGTAGGGTTATCAGGAATCCTTCCTTCTTGTGGATGTTAAACAGGACATTTTTGAATGTCGCCAGTGTGGCATGTAGGATAGTTCCTGGTGGTAGCCATCAAGTAGTCTTTGTAAGGTCGGTAGGGTCTTAACAGTAAAAACTACTTCCCCCCTCCCTCCTCCAGTATATTCTACTTAGTAGACATGTTGCCTGACCACTGCAGAACAGCCATTGAGTGCATCTCAAAGCAATTTCTGGAGAAGCAGAGAAAATGTAAATGCTCTGGAGAGATTATTTTCAACATTTGTACTTTTAAATAAAAGCAGGTATTAATTTTTAATTCTGTTAACATCAGCAACCTGCCAAAAAAAATGCTACTACTTCTTAAACTCCAGTTCAGGTTATTTACAAAGTAAGTCAGGTCAGCCGTCTCCAGTCCAGAGCCAGAATTACAATAAAACAATCTTCAGTGCAGCTTCTGTTCTCCCCCGCACACATTCCTGCTGGCTGGAAGGACCCGAAGCTAAAGTTTCTGATATATTTGGAAGTGACCAAAAGTTAGTACAGTACAGCATCTGACCTCGTCTTGTATTAATGTGAATCTTAGCTTGCCCTGCATGAGCTTCCTAAAGTGCCATATCTCCCTGCAGGATCAGTGACAGGGGGACAGCTGGCCAGCCTCAGAGCGAGCTCAGCCCCATAAGGACTGTAGGGCTGTCCTGATAGAAAAGCAAGGGCGAGGGGCTCCTCCCCAGCTGGTGCCTTTGAAGAGACTTTCTCATCAAGAGTCGTTACACAACCAGGGTCATGGAGTCACAGATCCACAGGGAATTGCTAACAATGGGATTCTGTCTTGTTAGTCTCATGATTTCAGAAATTCATGAATATTGAAGAAATGCATGTGGCTCACCATAAGAAAATATCGATTAATCTCCTTGATCCAGTGTCAGCATGTTAGTAGTTAATAAAGTGAACTAAAATGATAGGTAACATAGATCTCTATCTCAGGCAGCAGATTTAGACCTTGAATGAGTGAACAATTCAAACGAGGCAGAAGCACCCTGTTTCCTTATGAATTGCAATGAAATCAGGCTATTATTTTGTTTCATAATATCAGGAAATATCTCTAATATTTCTTCATTCATTTATCTATTTAGGTCTCATTGTATCTATGTATTGGCAGTCATTCTCAGAGGGCACAATACAGCATCAAGCTTCATGTGAGGACCCCAGGTCTTCATATAAATCGTGTTGTAAGCCTGAGCAGCTTAGTCTTCTGTAATGCTGAAGGGTTACACCATTCTGCATCTTTGACAAGAAGTCATTCTGCACCATCCTCCAAGCCCAGCTCATTCCCATGCAGACTCTTATACCTTCCAGGCCTAGTGAGCTCCTCATCCTCGACTGTTTATGTGTATGTATTCGGCTTTCCATTATGTGTGATCTTTTGGCATTACTTCGGTTTTTAGCTTTCTTATTTATATAAAGGGAACAAATTTCATGTATTTCATCCATACATTTTTTAAAGATTTATTTATTTATTTGAAAGGCAGTGTTGCAGAGAGGCAGAGGCAGAGAGGGAGACAGACAGAGAGACAGAGACAGAGAGGGAGGTCATCCATCCACTAGTTCACTCCCAGATGGCTGCGACGGCCAGAGCTGAGCCAATCAGAAGCCAAGAGCCAAGAACTTCTTCTGGGTCTCCTACACTGGTGCAGTGGCCTCAGGACATGCGCCATCTCCTACTGCTTTCCTAGGCCATAGCAGAGAGCTGGATCGGAAGTGGAGCAGCCAGGACTCCAATCAGTGCCCACATGCGACACCAGCACTGCACGCAGAGGCTTTACCTACTACACCACAACAGCAGCCCCCATACATACAGTCTTAAGAGTAAACTGACAGTTCTCACTCCATCTCCTCCCTCCCTCACTCTCACCTTTCCTCTTCCTTTTTTTCTTATTTTTTTTTTAATTTTTTACAACTAAATAGTAATATTCAACTCTGCTTGCCTAAGTGCAGTGTACCATAACCTCTGGAAGGCCATGATCTTATATGGCAGAGGAGTCTCTAAGACACAAACGAATAGTTATCTCCCAAGAGCAACCAGCTGCCATAAGATTCTGAGTACCACCAGGACTGACATAATCTCAGAGATGGGTTTCATACCCTACTTCTCATTCTCCAGGTGTCAGTCTCCTGCATTTCATAGCAAGATAACACAAGTGGGGTGACTTAAAAAAATTTATTTGCCTACAGTTCTGTAGGCTAAAAGCTCAAAATTAAGGTGTTATCTGGGCAGATTCCCTCTGAAATCTTTTGTTTTTTAGTTTTATTTATTTATTTGAGAATCAGAGCTATAGACAGAGAGAGAGAGACAGACAGAGAAAAAGATCTTCCACCTGCTGGTGCACTCCCCAAGTGGCCAAAACAGCTGGAAATGGGCTGATCCTAAGCTAGGAGCAGGGAGCTTCTTCCAGGTTTCCCACATGGGTGCAGGGGTCCACGCACTTGGGCCATCTTCTGCTGCATTCCCAGGCCATTAGCAGAGAGCTGGATCAGAAGAGGAGCTGCTGGGACACGAACCAATGCTGCTAATGGCATGCCAACTCTGCAGGTGAAAGCTTAGCCTACTACACCACAGCATTGGCCCGTCCCTCTGAAATCTTAGGGACATCTTCCTTTGCCTCTTCTTGGCTTCGGGTGGTGGCTCTCAGGTCTTGGAGTTCCTTGGTTTGCAGTTGTAGCACTTCTGTCTGTCTCTGTGCTTACATGATCCTCTGCTTTCTGTGTGTTTCTGACTTCTTTAAAAATACCAGTTCATACTAGAGCATTCTAATGACCCAGTATTAACCTGACTACATCTGTAGAGATTCTGTTTCCAAATTAGTTCATGTTCATAAGAAGCCAGAGTTTAGGACTCCAGCATGTCTTTGGGGGAACATAAATGGACCCCTAACACCTAATAATTTCTATTCTGTGTCTCCCCAGCTTTCACAAGGCCTTTTCCATTGAGTCCCATCACTCCCCCAAATCTCTGAGCCACTCAGGGACCCCAAACCCACCAGCTGCTTCTCTTCTTTGCTTGTCTCTGACAATGCTTCCTAGACTATGTCTGGGAAAGAAATTGCCATTGAGAGTCGATTCCATTAACAGAACTGGACACACAGGACAGGACAAGGGAAAGGAGTGATGTTAAAGAGGCTATTTCTGATGAACTTACAAAGAATCAGTCACAGTATTAATAATAAAGAACCCCTGAGACTGTTTCTTTTTCATGAGAAAGATTTTTCTTCTAAAGGCATTATAATGTGAGATGATTTTATTTTGGAGAATGCCAAAAAATTGCTAGCTTTAGCTTTGTCACCCTATGTGGATTTCAGTAGTTTTTTTTTTTTTTTTTTTTTTTTTTCAAATACTAAGAGTTGTGTTTGCTTTGTAGTGTATATTCCTAGTTTCAAAATCATTCAGACAGCTGGAGGCGCTCCAGGAGAGCATTGAGTGAAATTCACCAGGCATCTTCACTGTCAGCATTCTCACGCAGTATACTTAGCAGTGTTTTGTAAAAGAATGCATTTCAAAACTTGAGTCCATCGGCTGGGAAAACAGAATCAAACTTTTTAAATTTTGGTTCCTATCTGATAGTTACTGGGACTCCATGTCTACAAAACCTTCACTCCATGGGCAAATTACTGAATAATACAGCTTTGCATCTTCACTTGAAGAGGGATAAATTAAGAGTAAACACTAACATCTCTTTAAAGGTTTGTGGAGGCCTGTGCTGTGTCAAAGAGTTAGCTCATTTAAGTCCTGGAACACTTTAACTTGAAAGTAATTTTCAAAAAATATTTATTTTATTTATTTGAAAGAGCTACAGAGAGAGGTAGAGACAGAGAGAGAGAAAGAGAGAGAGGTCTTCCATCCACTGGTTCACTCCCTAAATGGACACAACATCCAGAGCTGAGCCGACCCGAAGCCAGGAGCCAGGAGCTTCTTCTGGGTCTCCCAAGTGGGTGCAGGGGCCCAAGCATTTGAGCCATCTTATGCTGCTTTCTCAGGTGCATTAGCAGGGGGCTGGATTGGAAGTAGAGCAGCCGCGACTTGAACCAGTGCCCATGTGGGATGCCAGTGCTGCAGGCCAGGGCTTTAACCCGAGAGCAACAGTGCCGGCTCCTAACTTGAATATAATTTTTCTAATTTTACAGCCAATGAAATTGAACCTTATCTGACCAGTAAGCTGAAGAACTAGAACATGACTTTGAAACTTTCCTCCTCCACAACTCACTCTTTGTTATACTCAGTATTTCTCTATAAGAAAAATAATGCAATCATTGTTAAGCACTTTACAATACAGAAAAATAGGATTAAGAGAAAGCATATCAGTAAATTTTAAAAGAAAAACTTTAGACAAATTAAACTGAACAGTTTATTTGGAAAAAAACTAATTGAAAGCACTCAGAGAGAGGTTCCGATAATTCAGTTCAGAACGTGAGAGGTTGATAATTATAGACACAGAATGCAGAAGTAAAGTACAGAAAGAACTCGACTGATTAAAGTTTGGTGTTTGTGTTGTTCGGACATGGTCTGATTAGTTGAATTTCTGTCATTGGCTGAAGCTCAGCTGCTTGTGATTGGCTGAGACTGTGCTGTTTATTATACTTCTATATTAGGCTGCAGTTTGTTTACATAATAAGATAGGTTATAGTTTTGTTACCTTGGAACTCAAGGTATAGATTCAGTTTCATATGAAATTCAACAGTCAGAATCCCAACACCAAGCCCTTCAGTGTTTCCTTTTTTGTTTGTTCTTTGCTGAATTGAGATTGCATTTAAAATTTCCACATTGATTTTCATTTAGTATTATATCACAAGATTTTAACATTATTGACAAATCATTTCCTAGTTACATGATAATCTGGATTATGGCTATGTTTAAACAACCGCTTTTATTAGACATTTAAACTGCTATCACAGACTTGCTATTATAAACTTATGGTCCCTACAGTTCCGAGTGATATTATCATTCTGCATCTTCTTTTCTCAGAAAGGAAATTCCAGATATTTTCCAAGCTCCAGCTCGTTTCTATGGAAGATTTTACTTGTCTCTATGACAGTTACTTCTGTAAGCAATTTAAATATTTTATGGCATTAATCTTAAGTATCTTACTAAAATAAAATGATGAAAAAGTGAACACTAATCTAGAAGGTAGAAGATGGAAACTATTAGATATGGATAAAATCACAAATTTTTTGCCTCATTTTGATCTTCCCCTTACTTTGATTATTCGATTCTGTGTTCAATAATGAAAGCAAAAAAAATTGAGGAACATGTACGAAGTGCTAAAAATACATTCTAAAAGATAGTATCTAAAAAGTAAGGTGCAATTCGGACTACTATGTTGATGTTAGCTACTCCGCAATAGAAGCTTCCTCCCAGAACTATTTCCTAACAGGAGGCCTGTGGCCTGTCTGCGTCAGAGTAACCTGGGGTGCTTTTCAAGAATGTAAATTCCTCTTCATCAACCAGGGATAAGGGCTGGAACCAGAAATGGCATTTAAACAAATTCTTCTGAAGAATCCTAGCCACTTTAAAATGTGACGACTGCCCTGAAACCTTATTTATCTGCTTCAGGCTGGGAGAGGAGGCACCGTTAGAAATTGTCCCGGGACTGCGGCGTAAACCTGGAGTGTGCCCAGATAAACTGAGAGATCAGCCTCCACGTGCTTGGCAGCTGAGCGGGTTTTTGGAAACACGAAATCAAGTCAAGAAATGCTGTGGGACACGCTGCCATTAAAAGCTAATCAAACACATCCAAGTTGCTTGAAAACTTACTTCCTCACGTTATGATTCCATAATATATGAAATTACTTGCTTCTTTTTAGCAATATGAATCACTGAAATGACAGTTTTTCTCTTTACCCCATTAGGCTTTGTTATATTTCTTGTTTTTTTGTTTTTGTTTTGTTTTGTTTTTTAATTTGACAGATAGTGAGAGAGAGAGAGAGACAAAGAGAAAGGTCTTCCTTCCATTATTGGTTCACTCCCCAAGTGGCCGCCACGGCCGGCACTGCACCGATCCGAAGCCAGGAACCAGGTGCTTCCTCCTGGTCTCCCATGCAGGTGCAGGGCCCAAGCACTTGGGCCATCCTCCACTGCCCTCCTGGGCCAGAGCAGAGAGCTGGGGAGAGGAGCAACCGGGACTAGAATTCAGCGCCCATATGGGATGCCAGTGCCGCAGCGGAGGATTAACCTAGCGAATCAACATTTCCTGTTTTTAATGACTTGACCATTAGATGTGTGTGTTTTCAAAAAAGTCATCTAGAATGGGGACTTAGTTCAGCAGTTAACAAGCCCGTATCCCATATTGTGGTACCTGGCTTTGATTCTTGGCCCTAGCTTCTGATTACAGTTTCCTGGCTATGTAGATCCTGGGAGGCAGTAGTGATGGCTCAAGTCACTGGGTCCCTGCCACTCCCGTGGGAAAGCTGGATTGAGTTTCCACCTTCTGACTGCAGCCTGCCCTATTTACTGCCATTGCTGGTGCTTGGGGAGTGAACCAGCATTTGAGAGCTCCCTCTCTCTCTCTCTCTCTCCCTCCCTCTCTCTCTTTCTCTCTCTCTCTCTATATATATATGGCACAACAGTTAAAACACCACTTGGGAAGCCTACTATCTATATTGGATTGCCTGGGTTCAAGTCCTGGCTGTGCTTCTAATTGCAGCAGTCCTACTAGTGTGTACCCCAGAAGGCAACAGATGATAACCCAAGTACTTGGGTCCTTGCCACCCATGCTGGAGATCAGAGTGAATTCCAGGCTCCTGGCTTTGGCCTGAGCTCAGCCTTGGCTGATGAAGCATTTGAGGAGTCAACCAGTGGGTAGAAGGTTCTCTCTATTTAATCCTTTTCAAAGTTTATCATAGATATTTTTTCAGTATATTGCTTCCCTATGACCTCACCCATGCTATCTTGGAAAAAATCATTATTCAGGGTTTGAAATGTATGTTGTCAACAAATCAATATTTTTTCTTTGCTATTTCTTTCATTGTTTTGCTATTTGAAATTCATTTCCTATCCAGAGAAGAAGTCAACTTTTACAAATATTCCTCATCTATTTATTAATTTCATTGTAAAATACAGCATTTTACTTTAATGAAAGCAATGTACTAATACAAAGTAAAGTTTAGGTATTAAATATTGAGTGAATGTAACTTCTTTTAGGTGACATGTATTTTATTACATAATATAAAGTGATGGTGTCATATCGTGACCAATATCTCACCATTAATTTCAGTAGATTACATTTGTTTCTATATGTTATGCTATATAGGAGATGATTTTCTATAGATTATTATAAATACATTTTGTTGCACTTGTGTGTGTGCATGTGTGTGGCTTCTTTCCTTAATCAGTCATCAACTAACAAAATACTGGTTCTGATTTTACCACCTATGGGGACTTGAGCAGTAACATTTGCATTAATAAACAGCTTTGATTGTTTTCCTCCTCATTTATTGACAATGACTTCTTACCACTACCCAGAGTTTTCCCCATTTAGTATACAGTGGGCTATTGAATTCATATAAATATTTATTAACTATGCTAGGAAGACATTCTTCCAAGGACAGAGAACATTTTAAAGTTGTAGTCAGCGTGTCTCTTCCTCACATTCAAGCTGCTTGAGCCATCCTGGCTTTAGGGGAAGGCTATAACACCAAGATGAGGAGAGAGAGTTTATTCAGCATTCATTTTTTGAGTTTCTAAATAGAGCTTCATTTATCTTCTGAACCAGGACCTTTTTGATTGTGAAAGGAGGCACCATTAATAACTGTGCTGGGACAAAAGGCTTAAACCTGAACTCCCCCTAACAAACTGAGGCTTCCAGTTACCATAGCCATTGATTAAAGTATGACAAAATATGAGGACATTTTTTCTGCTAAAGAAGAGAAACAATTCTGAGCTGGTGAGAGACAAAATAGTCTGAGAAAAATCAAGCAAGTGCAAAATTGTTCAGTATCCCTCAATACAATTCTCAAGAAGATAAATCCTCCATTTCCATTCCAGGGATAAATGCCCTGAGGGCAGAGGGAACCTGAGCTTCCTCCTGCATGGATTCAGGCAGCAAGAAACATCCTGGGGTCACCCTTATCCTGTTAGTATGATGCTGACATGGCTGGGAGTAAGTGTGGGCACAGGCAGCTCTGGCAGGCTCACCAGGGCCATCCCAGGGTAGCAATGGGAATCTCCATAGAAGGGAGGGAGCCGGCGCCGCGGCTCACTAGGCTAATCCTCCGCCTAGCGGCGCCGGCACACCGGGTTCTAGTCCCGGTTGGGGCGCCGGATTCTGTCCCGGTTGCCCCTCTTCCAGGCCAGCTCTCTGCTGTGGCCAGGGAGTGCAGTGGAGGATGGCCCAGGTGCTTGGGCCCTGCACCCCATGGGAGGCCAGGAAAAGCACCTGGCTCCTGGCTCCTGCCATCGGATCAGCGCGGTGCGCCGGCCGCAGCGCTGGCCGCGGCGGCCATTGGAGGGTGAACCAACGGCAAAGGAAGACCTTTCTCTCTGTCTCTCTCTCTCACTGTCCACTCTGCCTGTCAAAAAAAAAAAAAAAAAAAAAGAAGGGAGGGAGACCTGGCCTGCAGAGCCAGGCTATCTGTTGGGATCCCTCAGCTGGGGACCAGAAGGGTGAGGTAGCATACGCAGGGGTCAATACACATCTGAAGTGATCGTGGCTAGCTGGTTAGAGACGATGACAGTCAAAGGAGAAAAATAGTGAGGTCCAGCAAAGATATGTGCAACAGGATCACACGTTGTATGTGGAATATAGTTCTCAGAGTTGCAGAGGAAGTAACTGGAGAGGGATATTGATGGCATCTCTAGCCCAACAGCCCAAATGGGAAATCCTCAAGTCATCTTTGCCTTCTCCCTTGCCCTCAGCCTAACCTCCCATGTAGCTGATGTCCAAGTTTCTGTGATGCTCTTGATCTCTGTCTGCAAAACCATTGCTCCAGTTCAGACTTTATCTCTTTCATGAACTTTTATAATTACTTTATTTCTGACACTCCTCTCCTCAATCTTTCCACAGACCACAGAACCCTTTGAGAGTCCATTAAAATATCTCATAGTTCTGTGCTGTCCAGTATGGTAGCTGTTAGCCACATGTAGCTATAGAGCACTTCAATTGAGGCTCGCCCAATTGTGCTGTCACTGAAAGATGTACACCACAGGGTCAGTGCCGTGGCACAGTAGGTTGGTAAATCCTCTGCCTGTGGTGCCGGCATCCCATATGGGTTCTGGTTCTAGTCCCAGTTGCTCCTCTTGCAATCCAGCTCCCTGCTGTGGCCTGGGAAAGCAGTGGAAGATGGCCCACGTGCTTGGGCCCCTGCACCTGTATGGGAGACCAGGAAGAAGCACCTGGCTCCTGGCTTCGGATTGGCACAGCTCTGGCCATTGCAGCCATTTGGGGAGTGAACCATTGGATGGAAGATCTTTCTCTCTCTCTCACTGTCTGTAACTCTACCTCTCAAATAAATAAATAAAATCTTAAAAAAAAAAAGAAAGATGCACACCTTATTTCAGACTTCAGGTGAAAAAACAGAATATATGATAAATCTTCGTTAATTTAAAAATATTGATTATATGTTGAAATGATAATGGCTTGAAAATTAATTTCAACTGTTTCATTTAAGTTACTACTAGAAAGTCAAAAATTACATGTACCATCCACATACTTTTATTGAGCAGTTTTTAAATAGAAAAATGTATATGGTCACAGACACAATTGAAATCCCAATCTACTTGTTGGTGTCCCTGATTCTATTCAAGATTGGTGGAATGCACTTAGAAAACCATAGTTCTAGTCTGTTCACCAGAAAGCTCTCTGACAGGTCTTTCAAAAAAAAAAAAAAAGCATAAAAATGTCATGGCTGTGGCTTAAAATATTGAATGAATATCTCATTTCCTAGAGATGAGGTATAAATTTCTGTAATAGTATACCCAAGGCTCTTCTCGGTATGACCCTAATTTACTTTTCCAGCTTTCATTCCTGAAACGTCCTGACCACACGCATACATCTATTCTCCAGTTCCTCCCAACAATTTGACCTCTTCTCAAACAGCCATGCACACAGCTTCTGCTCTTTCCTCGTCCTTCTTCTCTCAGGCTAGGTATGCCCTCTTTCCAATTTTTCACCTGTCTAAATCCTCTTCATTCGACAAGTCCCTTTTAAATATCATTTTCTCTGTTAATCCTTTTCTGTCATCAAAGATTGAGCTGCTTACTCCTCTATAGTCTGTCCCACTGCAGTTTGATCACATGGACTATTACACTGATTTATTTCATATTGCAGCTTTATGAATTCAGAAATGTGGTATTTCACATAGACGCATGTATGCATCTGCTATACTAAAATATGAACACTTTTAGATCATGACCTTATACATTCCACTTTCCTCTGCAGTGCTTTGTGTATGGTGGATATTCCATAAAAGTTTGTTTAATGAATGAAAGAAGAAGTCTTGGAGGAACAATGACACATTTGATTGCTAGCTAAGTTAGTAAATGTCGAATTATGTCAGTAGAATGGTGGAAATGGGGAAAAAAGAATCAAAAAGGGGAGTTTAGATAAAGGAAGTACAGAAACGGTGCCAAAGAGCAGTTTGAGTGCACATTACAAGTGAATGGTGGTACAGGAACTGGTAGTGGTAAGGGATAAGGGGGAAGTAGGATTGACGAGAAAGTTAGGGTGGGATGAAGAAAGGTAGATGTTGAATTCAGTTGGCTTTCAGGTGATAGAAGCATACATAGGAGGAAATTCTAGGAGATTCCAAAAACTTCACCCCAGATCTTGAGTAACACTTAAAAATCTATTTAAAAGTACTGGATAAAGCCTTGGAAATCAAGGGAGAGAACATGGGGACCAAAAAGAAAAGCATCAAAGTCAGAAATGGGTGATAAAATTTAAGAGTTTGAAGGAAAAAGAGCCAGAGTTGTGGCATAGCTGGTTGGGCCACTGCCTGCCATGCCAGCACCCAATGGGAGCACCAGGTTCTAGTCCTAGCTGCTCCACTTCCAAATCCAGCTCCCTGCTGACATGCCTGGGAGAGCAGCAGAGGATGGTCCAAGTGCTTGGACATTTACACCCACATGGGGGACCCAGATGGTGTTCCTGGCTCCTGGCTTTGAACTGGCCCAGTTCCAGACTTGGAAGCATTTGGGATGAACCAGCAAATTGAGGATCTCTCTCTTTCTCTGTAACTGCCCTTCAGGTAAAATAAGTAAATCTAAAAAAAAAAAAAAAAGTTAGAAGGAAGAAAGGAACAAAAAATGAAATACAAAGAAATCAGAAACTGAGAATTCCTAGAACTCTAAATACAGTGGAGTCAGGTAAATGTAGTTTGTGTTTGTTCATCCCTCGAAATAGTGAACAAGGAGAAGTAAAAGGGAGAGGGAATAGACGCCAAATGCCAAAAACCTTGACTAGTGTTTTGGGACTATGAGTAACATTTGACCCCTGAGAAAGCAGTTTTAGCAAGATGGTAAAATGCAAACACAGATTGAATAGGTAAGAAACAGAGTGGGAAGAGTTGCAAAAGAAGTAGAGTATCCTTTTTAGAAGGTCACAGTATTTTCTTGAAGGAGCTGAAGAATCTCCTACTGAGGAGAGCGTCCTCTGGACCTAGCAATCACCAGCTGTCTTATTCCAGGGAAGTGCTGTGCACTCTCTGGTTCTCCATTTTCTCCTTTGTAAAGTGAGGATAAGAGGACATAGAATGTACTATGAGAGTGAAATCATTTCACCTGTGTTGACTGCTCAAACAGTGCTTGGCACACTGCAAAATACAATGGGAGGGGACCAGCGCTGTGGCACAGCCGTTAAAGTCCCAACCTGAAGTGCCAGCATCCTATATGGGCTCTGATTCTAGTCCTGGCTGCTCCTCTTCTGATCCAACTCTCTGCTATGGCCTGGGAAAGCAGTGGAAGATGGCCCAAGTCCTTGAGCCCCTGCACCCCTGTGGGAGACCTGGAAGAAACTCCAGGCTCCTGGCTTCTGATTGACCCAGCTCCAGCCATCATGGCCATTTTGGGAGTGAAACAGCAGATAGAAGACCTCTCTCTGCCTCAACCTCTCTCTGTGGCTGTCTTTCAAATAAATAAAATAAAAATAAATACAATGGAAGTTGTTATTATAAAGCCTCCTCTGGTTTACCAGTTCCTTAATTTGTGCGAGGTGTTGAATTGGTTTGCTAGGATTGCTAGGAACCCTGGAGTGAGTGGTTTATGCAACAGAAATTTATATTTTCACAATTCTGATTGCTGGAAGTCTGAGATGACAGTGTCAGCAGTGTCTGCCGAGGCATTCCTCCTTGGCTTGTAGATGCCATCTTTTCCTTGAATCTTCACCTGATCTTCCCTCTATGTCTGTGTCCTAATCTCTCTCTCTCTCTTTTTAAGATTTATTTATTTATTTGAAAGGCAGAGTTATAGAGAGGGAGGGGCAGAGAGAGAGAGAGAGAGAGAGAGCAGCCTTCCAACTGCTGGTTCACTCTCCAGATGGCTGCAATTGCCAAGGACTGAGCCAGATTGAAGTCAGGAGACAGACCCAAACTCTTGGGCCATCCTCCACTGCTTTCCCAGGTGCTGGATCAGGAGTGGAGTGGCCAGGACTTGAACCAGGGCCCATATGGGATGGAGGCACTGCAGGTGATACCTTTATCTACTACACCACAGCGCCGGCCCCCACTAATCTCTTTTTAGAACACTAGTTATGGTGGATTAATATTCTAATGATTCCATTTTAACTTAATTCCCTCTTTAAAGACCCAGCTTCCTAATAATGTCACATTCTGAGGCAGTAGGGGTTAAACCTTCAACTTAAAAATTTGCAAATTTTAAAAATTCTGTTTAATGTGTTATTTGTTAAGGAGACAAAGTTTGAAACACATTAAAGAACTAAAAGAAAAGTTCTCATCAGAGGAAGAGCTCAGAAACTCAGAGTTGTAAATTGATTTGCTAAGGGATATAGCTGATGAGTGGTAGAGGATTCCACCAAATTCCAGCCCAATGTTATTATCTCTTTGATCTTTCCAACTGCTCGGCATCTCTTCTTTATAACATTCTGATTGTGAATGCCTCTTCATATGCAAGAATGATTATTACATTTTCTGGTATTCTGATACTGGATTAAATAGTGCTGTTATTTCACTGGTGCAGAGAGAAGTAGGTGGTTTTACAATAGGAATTGAAAAATAAAGCAAAAAATACAAAACGGCAGAGCTGTCACAAGAGGAAAATTTGCCACTGTATGTTTGCTTCACTTCTCTACCAACTCCTCGTAAAGCCTGGAGCTGGAATCATTCAGCTCAGATCCCATGATTGCTTACATGACAGCGTATGCTCCACATGTGCCTGACTGATGTGGGCACATGCAACTTAACAATGAACTTTCTCTGTCTTGCAGATGCTTAGAAGATGTCAGATTCCACCAACTACTTTGTTTACTGGACTCTTCCTCATCAAGTGCAGAAGGTGCAAACACTGCCATCTCTTGCCTGCTCAATGACTGAGATAAAAGATTGTATTGGTGAAATGCACACATTCTTAACAAGTGAACTCTCACAGCAAAGTATCGAGCAGTACATGACTTCTTTCACCATCGTCTTCTGTGAGACAGTAGATTTTAGCTGTTCAAGGAGTGGACTTGAATTTGATTCCTACTTCTGTGTGTCTTTACTGGGTATATAACTTTGTGAAGTTACCCAATCGTGTGAATCCTGTTTTCCTTATAGGTAAAATGGTAATAGTAACAGTATATTCTGTAGAAAGTTATTGTGAGGATTAAGTAAGAAAAGGCAGGTGACACTATTATTATGTATCTGTAACACATAATATGTCTTCAATAATTGTGAGATATTGTCATTATTATTTTTCTTGGAAGAAGATGAGAATAAACTTAATAATTATGGGTAAAGTACCCAAGAATAAACTTTTGGCTCCCATAAAGCAATTACAGTATGGGGCTTACTTTTTCAACCTAATATGTCACATATAAAATTCTTTGTCAGGTGGTCATTCTCATTTTCATAGCTTATCATTATTAGATGAATGTATTTGTTATTTCTTTCCCACTTTTACCGTTTGTGTGTGTGTGTGTGTGTGTGTGTGTGTGTTTGACAGGCAGAGTGGACAGTGAGAGAGAGAGAGACAGAGAGAAAGGTCTTCCTTTTTCCGTTGGTTCACCACCCAAGTGGCCACTACGGCCGGCATGTTGCAGCCGGCACACTGGGCCGATCCGAAGCCAGGAGCCAGGCACTTCCTCCTGGTCTCCCATGTGGGTGCAGGGCCCAAGCACTTGGGCCATCCTCCACTGCACTCCCTGGCCACAGCAGAGAGCTGGACTGGAAGAGGGGCAACTGGGACAGAATCTGGCGCCCCAACCTGGACTAGAACCCGGTGTGCCGGTGCTGCAGGTGGAGGATTAGCCTAGTGAGCCGTGGCACTGGCCACCATTTGTGTTTTTTATTATGAAACAATTCTAGCATATAAAAGTAGAGAGAATAATACAAATAGTAAGTATGTACCACAACCCACATTACACTGCAAAGCAGAATTGAAACCTACTTCTACCTACAATCCCTGGAATTTTTCTAGCTCATTCCTAGGCCTTCTGTCTAAAGCACAGTCTTTTTGCCTTAAAACTAAAATTCTACCTGGATCTGATCATGTAGATGTAACCTCCAGCAAAAGGGAAAAAAGGTGTGAACAAGGGATAGAAAAATTTGCAGTTGGAACCTAAACCCTGAACATTTTGTTTTCTTAATTAAGATTATCTTTTTATTAATTAGCTGCAAGAGAAAATTACTGACACCATGCTTATTTCATCAATTATATTTAGAGAAATATCTTTCAAACTCTATGCCTTTATACCAGAGTCTTGAAATCAATATACTAGCTAATGACCACCATGATTAAAAACAGTGAAGTCTGACAAGCTAGAACAAGGGAAAAAAGATGCAAGAAGGAATGATCAAGGTCTGTTTAGTAATGTTTTATATTTTAATTACAATTTTATTTAAATATATATTTATTTATGTATGTCATATTATTTATATATTTATTTTTATGTGATTATGCATTTATATAAATGCACATAGTTGCTAGATAAAATTTCTCTCTCCATGGGCTCTAGTGAAAAAACCCTGAAAACTGCGATGTGGAAGACTTGAGCATTTTTCATCAGGCCTCCTGTCCGGTCTTCAGCTTCAGGGTGAGAAGAAAGTACTGAAGCAAGAGAACAAGATCAAGGCAGCCCTTCAAGACTCTGGGGTTAGCCTGGAAACTTGAGGCATGAAGCATACACCCTCACCATTTCTCTCTTTCCTCCCAAAGTGCTTCCTGGAGCCTGACGTGAGCAGGAACATACCCGTCATGAGGAATAAGAACACTTTTGAGAACCAAGCTTGAGTCAGTCATCCATGTACTGTTCAACCCTCCTAGCGCTCAATGATTTTAAAAAGCAATATGTACAAAATAGGCATTGTGTGTTGAGAACACCTGGGATTTCTTTCCATCAAGTGTGGTAAGACACACAGATGTGGAAATGGCTGTCATGCAGGAAGATGTTTTTTATACCTACAGGTCCCTAGAAAGAGGAGACAGGCATGGGAAGACCGAGGTTAGTCAGAAAATGATCTGTTATCATTTCCATGGGAAGGAGGCGGGCGAACAGACTAAGTAAACTTCAAATTCAGCAGTGTGAACAATTTCAGTGGACTCTGGGATGTAGGGCCTATTCTTGGTTCCCCAAGACCTGGTCCTGGGGTTGATTAGGGCAGATAGCAGAGTGTAACAGCCCCATAAAGGAAGTGAGTGAAAGACTGGTTGGTTTGCATTAAGAAAGAGGAATCCTAAGAGGAATTGTTTGCTATTTGTAGGAATTTGCTAGCTCTGAGAGCGGTAGATCCTAAAGGGACACAATGGCCTTGAGATGTCAAAGCATCAAAGATACAGAACAGAAAGAAAAAGGTATGAAGCTGAAACAGACAAAGGGTCTCTGATTGAAAAAGTTATTCTGTGTTAGCTATGCTGTGAGGCATAAAATGAAAAATATGCCTATATGTTGCTTCTCTCTCTCCAGTTAATATGCCTAGTTTACTGCTTGGTATATAATAGCCACTTAAAAGTGTTTAATTTTTGTCCCTTTACATTTAAACATAATTACAAATTAGTAAGTACAGATTACTTTCAGTGTGAAAGTCGATTCATTAGAATATAACTTCATCAAACCCACAGCTGTAATATTATTAAATAAATGTTTCTGCACATGAGGAAATTAGCTTTTTGGCCCAATTCAAGCAAAGATGGAATGATAATATATTTGTGAGGGTTGCTAGATAAATAAAATATAGAATGCCTAATTAATTTTGAATTTTACATAAGCAGCAAAAATTTTTAGGATCAAAGTGTCCCAAATAGTGCATGAGACATACTTTAAACTAAAATAATAATAATAATAATCTGTTTAACAAATGTTTTCACTGGACATTCTATACTTTGCATTGCTAAGTTTGAAATCCTCTAGCTATGGAACAACAGACGGGAACCAGGATGCCAGTAACAGCAAATGTTGAAGTAAAATACCTGAATCAAGGCCTCTTTGTGAAATTCCAGGATTTTCTGCTCACTCCTTCATTTCCCTTTCTCTTAATTTTCTGTGTATAGAAGCCATCCTCTTGGAAAGAATTTCCATTACTTATTACTGTAGAAGGGTTTCTAAAGAAGTATGCTTTCACAAGGCATTGAAAAGGAAAAAGAACACTGTGAAGGCCCAATGTTGAGAGATTAAGAAATCTGTGTACAAGATATGAGCAGAATACTCTCAACATTATTCTATCACTTTGGTTATAGAGCTAATTCAATGCTTTTTGTGTGTTCTATGGAAATTTCAATATCAGCCTGTTCCACTTTTCAGTCTACAAGTGTGCATGGCTGAGGAATAGAATCAGGGGAAGATCAGCTGCTGTTAATACTCTGGCCCATAGGGCTGTGAGATGTATATAATGCATGTTTTCATGGAGGAAGAAGTCAGTCTAGACTACTGGTTTACCTCTATAAGCCTAAGAACTCACACTGCTCAGAGACAGTGTTGCCTGAGCCACACGATATGATTATTCACCAAGGGTACTTGGGCGGCTTTTCAGGAGTTTTGCACCATTCACCACCCCCTGAAGATTCCTCTGATTCTACAAGCAAATCCCCTTGTTTCTATGATCAAGTTGATGATTCAGAGAGCTAAGCCCTTTTCTTGTGGTTCTTTTGACCTAGTAGTTAAAATCATAAGCTCTAGAGGGAGACCAACTTGGGTTCAAATCTCAAATCTAGAATTTTTCACCTCTGTGACTTTCAGCAAGCTGTTTAACTCTTCCAAGCCTCAGTTTCTCAGTATGTAAAATTGGAATAATAACCAAATGCATAGGATATAAGAATTAAATAATCTATAAATGAGGTTAGCATTGTGCTTGATTTGTATTACATTTTTAAATATATACATATACATATATATGTGTGTGTGTGTGTATATTTGAAAGTCAGCATTAAGGAGAGGGAGAAACAGAGAGTCTACCCACTGGTTCACTCCCCAGATGGCCAGGGCTAGGCCAGACCAAAGCCAGGAGCCAAGAGCTTCTTTCAGGTCTCCCATGTGGGTGGTAGGGGCCCAAGAAGTTGGGCCATCTCCCACTGCTTTTCCCAGCCCATTAGCAGGGAGCTGGATTGGAAGTGGAGCAGCCAAGACACAAGCCAGTGCCCATATGGGATGCCAGAGTTGCAGGAAGTAGCTTTACCAGCTCTAACACAACACTGGCCCCTGTGTTAGGTGTTTAATAATTGCTACCTATTGTCTTTACTACTGCTGTTATTACTTTGTTGTATTGTCATCTGTTCATAAATGTTTATTTTCTATCAGGCTATGAATTACTTTGAAGAGAAGGAGTCATATCTCTCATTTTTTTTTTTTTTTTTTGACAGGCAGAGTGGACAGTAAGAGAGAGAGACAGAGAGAAAGGGAGAAAGGTCCTCCTTTTTTTGCCGTTGTTTAACCCTCCAATGGCCGCCGCGGCCAGCGCACTGCAGCCGGCGCACTGCGCTGATCCAATGGCAGGAGCCAGGTACTTATCCTGGTCTCCCATGGGGTGCAGGGCCCAAGCACTTGGGCCATCCTCCACTGCACTCCCTGGCCACAGCAGAGAGCTGGCCTGGAAGAGGGACAACCGGGACAGAATCCGGCGCCCCGACCGGGACTAGAACCCTGTGTGCCAGTGCCGCAAGGTGGAGGATTAGCCTAGTGAGCCACAGCACCGGCCCATATCTCATTTCTATTAGTTTCCCTGAACATCTTCCATGTGCGTGGTCCATAACAGGCATTCAATAATTGTTTGCTGAATGAACGAGACAATAAAGCAACAAATGCTTTGAAGTATTCCTGTTGGAAAATATATTTGGATGCTGTTTTTAAGAAAGGGAAAGCATGCTATGGGTTTGGGGTAAGGCCAGAGATTTTTCTTTTATGCATGCCTGGGACAACACCTTGTCAGCACCCCCGTGAACTTGGAGAGAGACTTGGATGGCATACATTGCCAGCTATGTGCCACTCTTGTCCTTTATGTGCTTTTTTTTTAATTGACCAGCTGTGGCAACTGCTCTGTCCAATATCTCACCTTTTCTCTGCCCATAATCTGTTTCCCTAATTTTATCCCTACTGCTAAAGCAGGAAAACTGCTCCCAGATTCACAGCCATGTGGATGTGCCAGCACAGTGTTAGTTCATATTTTGCCTGGGGTGTAAGCCATGTGGACGCACATGAATAACAGAAAAGGCTAAATGAATCCCCAAGGAGTCCATAAATTACTTTTGAAAGCACATTTTTTAAAATTCCCAAATGGGCATAGTACTGAAGTTAAAAAAAAAAAAAAAAAAAAGCCTGCAAGCTTGTATGCCTACCTGCAAAGTTCAAGTCTCTCTAATGTAATTATACACTTTTGTGTTTGTTGTTTCCAAGTGTCTGGTAAACCAGGCTCTGTGTATATTACTATCACATATTTCTACATATTTTGGGCACATTTTCTACCTAAAAACAATTTGTATGTTTCCATGGAAATACTACAATTGTATTAAATCCCTGTGTACTTTTTATAAAGTGAGTGTCCAGGGCCAGCGCTGTAGCATAGTGGGTAAAGCCGATACTTGCAGTGTTGGCATTCCATATGAGCACCAGTTCTGTGGGGAAATTAGGCACAGGAGGCAATTCAAAGATGGTGCCTGCAGGGAAATTAGGCACATGTGGCAATTCAAAGATGGCGTCCAAAGGAAGTAAGGTGGGCAGTGCCCAAAGTCGTTTACAACCAAAGCTGATTGGCCACGCAGCATCAGGGGAGGTGACAACTGATGATGAATGTACAGACATATGGCTGCTCCTGTAAAAAGTCACCCCGTAAAATGACCTTTTAAGTAATTGGTTGGTCCTTAAGCCCTGCCCCAGTAATCCTGCGGTCTTGTTCTTTAAAAGGCTTTGCTACACGTGCAATAAACCAAGTTCTTGCTTGCTTGACTTGACTCCCCGCTGCGTCTGACTGTCTCCGGGATTGGGAGGCTGGGGAATGGGCAAGCGTCGCACTTACCTTTCTTCAGACCCAGTCCCTCCTCGTTCGGGTGGACTAAGACCCAGCAAGTTCAATACTGGGCTGTTCTACTTCTGATCCAGCTCTCTACTATGGGTGGTAGAAGATGGCCCAAGTCCTTGGGCCCCTGCACCCATATGGGAGACCTGGAGAAAGCTCCTGGCTCCTCGTTTTGGATCGGTCCAGCTCCAGCCATTGTAGCCATTAGGGGAGTAAACAAGCAAATGGAAGATCTCTCTACCTCTGCCTCCCTGTAACGCTGCCTTCCAAATAAATAAATAAATCTTCAAAATAAATAAATCAATAAATAAAGTGAATATCCTACATCATTATCTTTGGAAAGAAAATGTGTTAATGAGCACATTAGTATGTGTGTATGTGCATGTATGTGAGGTGGGGAGTTAGTGTTTATGGCTAAATTATCAAAAGGATTTCAGTGATGTTTTTTCTTATTTCTAGAAGTAGATCATGCATTTTGATTCTTGAAAGAACAACAACATGTCTATAGAGATATTTGTTCAACAAATTTTCATTGACTACTTTTATTCAGAGGACTCTGGTAAGAATTCTAGAAAAGTCAAAGTCCCATGAATGAATATGTGTGCAGTTCTGTGTAATTAAACAAAATCCAAACAATGGCAGAAATTAAGTGGGCTGAGGAGTTTAATAGAGTGATATTTCTGGTTTGAGTAAACCAGGACGGCTGCAGGAGGAAGTGAAATTTGAATAGTCTTGAAGTATGGATAGGATTTTATTTGGTAGAAGAGAAGAATTATGGTAAAAGAACACTCCCCAAAGGTATATCAACAAATAAAAGGGATAAAAATAAGGCATATGCAAGAATGGCCCTAGGATCCATGAGGAATGTTTATCCAGAGTAGAGCTTTTCTGTTGGGAAGAAACAGGAGGAAAATCTGCCAAGTGTACATGGGTCACCAAGAAAGGACAAGAATGACAATTATTTCAATCAAACCTCAATTCATAAGTAACTAAAAGTAAAATAATTAGTTACATAGAACTTTTCTGGAAAACAAAAAAACACAACAGAAACAAGAATACCAGACTTCAGGAAAATAAATAGGGGGCTCATTCATTTTGGAAACACCCCTAGGTGGTTCAAAGAATAAAGAGAAGATTATAGAAATCAGAAGCATGAGTATCAGGGATTCTGTGGCTCTAGGTCTCCTAATCCCTATCCATTTCTTCCTTTTGTTTAGTTATATTCTCTTCCTGTATACAAGTCTTTGTAGGTCAAAGTTGGAAACCATAGTCACCAGTAGCTTCAACTTTATAATATTTTTTAAAGATTTTATTTATTTGAATGTCAGAGTTACACAGAGAGAAGAGAGGCAGAGAGAGAGAGAGAGAGAGAGAGAGAGGTCTTCCATCCAATGGTTCACTCCCCAATTGGCAGCAAAGGCTGGAGCTACATGGATCCACAGTCAGGAGCCAGGAGTTTCTTCCGGGTCTCCCACACAGGTACAGGGGCCCAAGGACTTGGACCATCTTATACTGCTTTCTCAGGCTATAGAAGAGAGCTGGATAGGAAGTGGAGCAGTCGGGTCTCAAACTGGCGCCCATATGGTATGCCGGCACTTCAAGTCAGGGCTTAACCCACTGAGCCACAGCGCCAGCCCTTTATAATATTTTGTAATTGTGATCCCAGAGGCTAAGTTGCCTCTTGCCCTGTTCCAAATCAATAAAACCAGGAATTGGGTTCTGATTATTCTTCTTTAGTCACATGATCACCTTAGTCCAGCCACATGAAAATGGGAAAGAGACGTTATAATTGGCTGGGCCTGTGTCACATGTGAGAATAAAGAAAGCTTGGTGAACAGATAAGTGCAATAACTTCCATAAGAGTTTTATCTTTCATGAGTTACTGAACCCAGCCATATAATGATTTCTGACCTTCATCTTATAGACAGTACAGAATCATTAAAAGATCTCGTTAGTAAGGATTTCAACAAAAGAAGAGATTGCAATGATTTCCAAAACAGATTGAATTGGAAAAGAAACAGCTATGCAACAACTGTACAAAATGTGAGGGAGCCTGCACCAGGATGTGATAGTGTGAGGATCGAAAAAGAAAGCCAAAAAAAGGGTATTTAGGAGCCAGCGCTGTGGCGTAGCAGGTAAAGCCACCGCCTGCAATGCTGGCATCCCATATGGGCACCGGTTTGAGACCCAGCTTCTCCACTTCCGATCCAGCTCTCTGCTATGGCCTGGGAAAACAGCAGAAGATGGCCCACGTGCTTGGGTCCCTGAATCCATGTGGGAGACCTGAAGAAGCTCCTGGCTCCTGGCTTCAGATCAGCCCAGATCCGGCCATTGTGGCCAACTGGGGAGTGAACCAGCAGGTGGAAGACCTTTCTCTCTCTGCCTCTCCTCTTTCTGCGTAACTCTTTCAAATAAATAAATACATCTTTTTTTTAAAAGGGTATTTAATAAATAAATCATCATAGAACAGATAAGAAGACTATACTTTTGGGTTTTTATGACATGACTCAATAGCTTTTGGATCACTGAAGGTCTGATGTCTTTCTTCACTTGGACCTTTCCCATAACTGCAAAATTGGACTTGTAGTAAATTTTGTATGAGCCAAAATATTATGTAACAAGCAGTGTAAAGTATTTCATAAAAATCTTTAACTTTTCTTCAAATGTCTGTAAGTATCTAATGCAGTAATACAGATACAACAAGCATCAGCAAACCCATGATCTTGTGGACAGAACATCACTGCTTATCTCCAGGCTAGAAACCTGCACAATCCTGGCTGGGCTTCACCCAACATAATGTAAGTTGAATTTCACCACCCTTCAGGATGACCATACTCAGCGATTTTGTTTGAGCTTGTCAGTATGATGGCTGAATCAGAATGTTTCCTCTGGGATGTGTGTATTTCCTCTCTGAGTGAAAAAATTCTTCCATTGCTCAAGCTTTAGGAAATGGAATACTACCTCTGAGGTATTTCCCTTCAGTTTTTTCTGACATCATTAAAGAATTTCAGTATTCAGAGTTGAAGGCTTTTTCCTGAGTTTTCTAAAAAAAACAGGAAAGGTTATATTACCATTTGAAGTGAAAAACATTTTTCTCATTAGAAATTAGAAACTTTCAGTTAAGGTCCCACTGAATGTATTAGCTGTGTGACTCTGGGCAAGTCATTTCTCTGTTGCAGGCCGTGCATTCCTCAGATGTAATCAGCATTAGATCAATTCTGATCAGGTTGACTATATAATTTACTTTCTAGAGTGAGAACAAGCATGGCTCCTAATTAAACCAAGAGAGCTGGTGTCAACAGGGAAATTGGAACATGTGGTCACCCTTCTCTAAGGGGTTTTGAAGGAACTGTATGGTTTTTAGGTTCAGTCTCTATGCCCAGATCTAATCCTTGGAAAGGACTTTATGTTATAAATTTCCTGCTGGGCAGGATATATCCATTGTGTTTTGGGGAATAGTTCAGCTTAATGAAGTGTTAATCTCTCTTTTAGGTACACCAGAAGGAAATGCTTACTCTTGGGTTGCTTCTGGGGAATTGTCAGCTCTGCTACAACTTATGTGAGCAAAATCCAACTGTAGACATACTCTTCTTATACAGGGGTTGATATTCAAGTCCTAAGAAAGAATGATTTTTCTCTACAACCTGGAAACTAGGAGATAATGAACAAGCCCTAATACTCAACTATTTGGAGAGTGCTGTTCAAAACCATGTATGGAAGCACATGTGCACACATCACTGGCTTTCATTTGTGGCAATAATAATAACCATGATCTTACTATCAGTTTGCTTCTCACTGAATGAATTACTGGAGTCTGAATGGAAACTATGAGCAGTTGTCTTTTTATCACCTGCAGATTGGAGGCAGAGTTAGAATTTTCAATCTATTACTCTCCTATTTCACTTACTTACTAATACATTCATTCAGCAAATACTTAATGAACATGAACTATGCACTAAATATTTGGTTGGAGACCCCGCATGGACTGGGAAATGGATAAATAAAATAAATGGGAAATAGATGATTACAATACTCAGTGAAATAGAAATATCAACAATAAAGCAGTAAAAGAACATATGTTCTATGATGGTTTTGTCTTTGGTATGCTTTTCCTGTCTCCATCATCTAAAATCTTCAATTCATCAAAATGCAGGGATATAGTTAATACTCTTGTCATCCACTTATATCACAATTTATAATTCAGAGGTGTTATGTTAGATTAGGAGTAAATTTCATGTTGGTAGTACAGGATTGACATGCAGTTTAGTTACTCCAAAATAACACCATATATACCATACCCAAGTCCTCTTTTTTTGGAAAGACTCAATCTTGTCCATATTTTTCTCCTCTCTCATTTATTTAATTGATTTTCCTCCTCTATTCTTTTACACACACACTTAGTCACACATATGGTGCCTCTCTGTGACACATATCCTTACTGACTTCGCTCACACGCTCATTGTCCTGGGCACATACGCATCCCTATCACTCAATCTGTCAGTGTCTTCCACACTGAGTTTCTCTCTCTTAAATTCCCATGACCTCAAGTTTGTAATTTCCTACAGATGCTCTCTGTCTCAGGAGGCACATTCTCCTTCTTTTGAGCTCACAGCCTTTCTCCAAGGCCATCTCACCCTCAAGTGCACACACCCACATCTGCAGGCACTCAGGCTTTTGTCGCCAGCTCCTCCTACACCTCAGGCGTCTCATTGGTGATCAGAGTAGGGACAGAAGACAGGAAGGGTGGAGGAGATACCAGTAAGTCATGTGTCCTCCACCCACATTTTCTCTTTAATTTGTTTTCTCTCATTTCTTTTTTCCTTTTTGGTAAGAGGAGAGAGAGGGAGAACTCGCTGAGTGATATGGTGTGGCTCCATCCCCAGCAGCTCTGGAACTAAAGATGAATGAGGGCAAGAATGCATTTAATGGCCCCTTAGAGTGACATCATTGGTGGGGGGACAGGGAAGCATTTCTGTCCCCAAAGAGAGAGACTTGTCCCTCTCAATAGCTGCTCTCATAAGATTTCTTACCACGGGAGATATTTTGTTGAACCAACCCACTGTGTCTCTACAAAACAAATGGAAACTCTAGGAAAGGCAGCATATCAAATTGTTAGAAGTGGTTCTAGTCCCAGTAGGGTGCTGGATTCTGTCCTGGTTGCTCCTCTTCCAGTCCAGCTCTCTACTGTGGCCCGGGAGGGCAGTGGAGGATGGCCCAAGTGCTCAGGTCCTGCACCTGCTAGGGAGACCAGGAGGAAGCACCTGGCTCCTGGCTTTGGATCAGTACAGCGTGCCGGCTGTAGCAGCCATTTGGGGGTGAACCAAAGGAAAGGAAGACCTTTCACTCTCTCTCTTTCTCTCTCTCACTGTCTAACTCTGCCTGTCCAAAAAAAAAAAAAAAAAAGTGATTTAAAAAAAAAAACAAGAACCGACTTAGGGTTAAGCCTCTGCTGGTGATACTGACATCCCATAACGGAGTGCCAGTTTGAGTTCTGGCTCCTGTGCTTTGGTCCAGCTCCATGCTTATGTGCCTTGGAAAGCAGCAGAAAGCTGTCCAAGTGCTTGAAGTGCTGCCATCTGCATTGGAGACCTGATGGAGTTCCAGGATCTTGGCAATGGTTGCCGTCATTTGGGGAGTGAACCAGTGGATGGAAAATTTTTCTCCTTCCCTGTCTCTCTTTTGCACGTGCACTCTCTTTCTCTCTCTCTCTCTCTCTCTCTCTCTCTCTCTCTCTGTGTCACTCTTTCAAGTAAATAACTTTAAAAAAATAAGTGATTATTGAATATTGCATTTTGTGAGCAGTTGGCAAATCTTACCTAGAAATGGTCAAATAGTAAATATTTTAGGCTTTGAGGGCTGTATGGTTCCTGTTGCACCCATTGTCCTTGGTTGATACAAAGTCAAAGCATTCATAGACAATACATAAATGAGCATGTGTGACTGTGTTCCAATAAATCTTTATTTATAAAAATAACCAGTGGGCTGAATTTGGACCATGGTTGATAGTCGGAAGACTGTTAATTGGTAAAAATAGCATCATGTTTCACTCTGTTTTTGACTGGACGACTTTTTCAAATCAGATTAGGAAAATTTACTTAAAATAATTAGACATAAAAAATTAGCTATGTACTTTCAGAAAAATAAAAACCTCTTTTTGTGACCCTAGAGTCATGCCAAAGAGATGAGATAATTTGCTAAAGTAGTGACTATATAATAAAATGGAAACAGATAAACAGTTTATTCAATTATGGGTTCCAATTGGATTTTCATCAGCATCAGGCTGCTATTCCTTTTGTATGCCACTCTCTGTAGGATGCTCCTGCTGTGTAAGAGGACACTGTATGTGAAAATGAGCCCTGGGGCAGAGGAATTGAGATTGGATGTGGTTGAGGCCCTCCTTGCTGTGTGTGTGTGTATGTATGTATGTATACACACATATAAAAGGGGCACACTTCCAATATAAGAACTGGGAAATAGAAGCATGAGATATACAAGCTCTCAAATGGGAGTACAAAGATGAAGGGGTACCAAAAACAACATGGAAAGGCATCTAAGGGACTAATTGTGATTCCAGCCAGTGATGGTTCAATTAAGCTTTTTAATGTTTTTCTTTTGTTACAGGAAAATTTCATCTGCAGTTTTTTTTTTTTCTTGAGCCAACTAGCCATAGGGTGTAGAGATGGACACTAGAGGAAAAAAAATGTACTAAAGACATCCAATAAGGGCACTTGAATATTTTCATGTTGTTACATTCTTCATTAGCTTTCTTTTGCTCTTGAAATGCTATTTAAATTTGGCAATCATCTCTGAATAATAGAACACAGTGAAGTTATTACAAGGAACACTTATGCATAATGACATGTTTACATAGTATGTTGTGAAATGAAAGAGAAATACAGATTTGCAGAGAAATCCTTGTAGAAAAATCTCACAACTGTATGTGTGTGCACATACATACACACACATTTGTCTAGGGAAAATGTCATACAAATACATACAAATTTTAAATAACAATCATTTGAGAGTTGATGGACCCACCAAGCTACTCTACTTTCTCCAATTCCATTTCTCTTTCTCTCCTTCCTAAGGTGAATAATTATATAAACATATAGTTCAAAATGTCAGAGATTTTCATTTCAAATATTTATTCAAACTGCAACAGTTATGACTTCAATTCTAAAAGGAGGACCATCCGTATGCTGGGGGATCTGGAGAAGAGAAATTTCTAGCCTTATTGACACAACCATATCTTCTTTTCCATTTCCACGTTGGTTGTTCACAATACAGTTCATTTCCAATCATGACACCAGAATTAATTTATCAAGTAAAGGGGTAACATTGTCTCTGAGTGAACAGTTGACTTCTCACGTTAAGGAAATGAAAGCAGTGTCCTGTGTAGTTTTAGGCAAATTCCGTAAATTTTTTGAAATCTTGCTTTCTCATTTCAGCAAGATTATAAATACACACCTTACAAGTATTATGGGGATTAAACAACAGTTTTTGGAAAATACCTAGTAGAGTCTGACATATGGTGAGCTAATGAATGTGAAACAAAATGTTAATCCCTTTCCCTTTCTCATTTTTCTTTCTCCTCCAGCACATCCTTCCTAAATTAGAAGAGAAAGAACTGGGTTATGCTGCCATCTTCAATAAATTCTATTACGTGTTCCTCTTAAAGTCCCAAACAATTCGCTTTCTCTTTTTTCCTCTGAAAAGGCAAATACTCAGACATTTAGAATATACTAGAGTAGGGAACATGATAATCTAGCCTGTGTTTTGAATGGCCAATATAATTTTATTTCAAAATGAAACTCTGGAAACAATATTTAAAATAATCCAGTTAATCTTGATAATAAAATTTGAAAAGGAAACTTGATTCAGGCAGGTTTTATTTTAAACTGAGAATTTGGCTTATTGTGTATATCGTTTCCCACTTATTTCCAAGTTTCTCACTGAATCACCATCATCTTGCCGTACCCTTTTATACCTAAAAGGCTTCCAGGATTTATATAAGGTCCAATTTCTCCCTATGAAAAGAAGATTGCTATTCTATCTTTGCGTATTTCCTAATTCTCAGTTCTCTACCTCATAGTATATGTATTCATGTGTCATACTTTCCTACCAGAGATATTGGTTAATTATAAGGGTATTAACATCAATTGTGAGATATTTTAATACCAAGGTGTAGCAGTTTCAACCTCAAAATCACTCAAGATGAACTAAAAAATTTCCTTATCACCTTCTCTTCTTCCAGATATTTTCTCTTGTGATGGTATCATATTCCATCACATCACCCAGTTATGAAGTCCAGCATTGTCTGTTGTTCCTCTGTGCATTTCCTATGTCCAAATAATTATCCAGCTCCCTCTGTCCCTGCCACCAACGTCTAATTCAGGCCCTTGTAAGAAACTGAAGGATCAATTTCCCAGAGACTTTGTTTTTGACCATTTTCCAGGAATTTAAATCCATCTTCCACCCATTCTTTTACCCAATGCAAATCTGATGGAGATGTTTTTTATTTACAGATACTAATTTGATTCTAAAGAACTCTAGGAAAAACTACAAATTTTCAGATTTGACATTCAGGATGCTGTTTAATCTGGAGTCCAGACATCTCCAGCCATTTTCTTCTTCCCACATTTCATTCCAGCAGCACTAGATGAATTCCTAGTTTCCTGCACACAGCACACTTTCTTGTGAATTCAGCTTTTGGCTTACGCTTGCTTCTTCTTCAGAAGCATTTTATTTACTAGTTGGCTAACTTCCACTTGTTGTTTAAGACATAATTCAAGTATTTACCAAACTCTCCTGGGTAGATGAAGTCCCTCTTTTTGCATGCTTTCTTATATAACTTTTTCACTGATCTCATCAACTCTAATTAAAACTATTTGAGCATTTGGTTTCAAAAAGGTTCTGTTAGCTCCTTGAGGGTAAACATGATGTTTTATGGTGTCTCTGAAGTGCATGTCACAGAGATTGAATGACTATGGGCATCACAAAAATGAATTAAGTGAATTAATTCATGGGCAATGCATTTGCCATTGCTCCATAACAAATTGCTCCAAAACTTAGAGAGATAAAATAATGAACATTTATTATCTCGCATAGTTTCCAAGAGTTGTCAGGAATTCAGGAGCAGCTTGGCAGAGTGGTTCTGGCCCAGGACCTCTCATGAGGTTGCAGTAAGCTGTAAATCAGAGCTGCAGTAAACTGAGGGTTTGGCTGGGGTTCAGTCTCCACTTCCAAGTTCCGTCGTGTGACTATTGGCAGAAGATTCAGCTTGTTCGCAAAGGGCACGTTACATGGCAGCTGGATTGAGTGAGTGAACTGAGAGACAAATCGAGACAAAAGCAATCAAAATGAGGTCATGGTGACTACCATCGCTTCTGCTATATTCTGTTAGATGTTCTGACTGACCCTGGTGCATGAAGAAGGAAGGGGGACTATACTGGATGTGATTATCAGGAAGTGGGAATCACTGGGAGTCATCAAAAAAGCTGGTTACCACAGTCAGTAAATACCCTCAGTGTTCCTAAAATTCCCCTAAGTTATCATGCTCTTTTGCCTACTTCTAAGGCCATTTCTGGATGTAAAAGAGATTCAAAGAGTAAACAGGAGTGAACCATTCAGGATATGAGCAAAGTCTCTAATTTATGGAAACTTTATTTATTTAATTATTTAATTTAAGATGTATTTATTGGGGCTGGCACTGTTGCGCAGTGGGTAAACACCCTGGCCTGAAGTGCCAGCATCCATATGGGCGCTAGTTCGAGACCCAGCAGCTCTACTTCCTATCCCACTTTCTGCTATGGCCTGGGAAAGCAGTGGAAGATGGACCAAGTGCTTGGGCCCCTGCACCCCCGTGGAAGACCCGGAGGAAGCTCCTGGCTCCTGGCTTCATATCGGCACAGCTCCGGCCATTGTGGCCAATTGGGGAGTGCATAATAGGATGGAAGATCTCTTTCTCTCTCTCTCTGTCTCTCTCTCTCTTTGCCTCTCTTCTCTGTGTATAACTCTTACTTTTGAATAAATAAATCTTAAAAAATATTTATTTATTTGAGAGGCAGAATTACAGACAAAGAGAGGGAAAGACAGAGAGAGAGGGGGTTCTTCCATCTGCTGGCTCACTCCCCAAATGGCCACAATGGCTGGAGCTGAGCTAATGCAAAGCCAGGAGCCAGGAGCTTCCTCCGGGTCTCCCAAATGGGTGCAGGGGCCCAAGCACCTGAGCCATGTTCCACTGCTGTCCCAGGCCATAAGTAGAGAGCTGGATTGGAAGAGGAACAGCTGGGACAGAAACCAGCATCCATATGGGATGTCAATGCCACAATGCTGGAATGGGAAACTTTAATTAATGAGAATTGGAGGGGGGGGGCAGGAAACATAACAAGAGGGTAAGATATATTTCTAATGAGATTATTGATACAGCAGAACTTGCTGAGTTGTAGTGTTAATCCAACACATTGTATTTATTAAAACTGGTTCTGAAAACTCACCATCCTGATATTTATGCATTGTCTCCAACTTAGAGTCATCAGGAATATAACCTAAAATAGGCTGAATAAATGGACAGGTAAGGAATGACTCAGCATGATTATTAATAATCAAGAGACAGGCATTGGGGCCAGCGCTGTGGCGCAGTGGGTTAACGCCCTGGCTTGAAGTGCTGGCATTGCATATGGACGCAGGTTCAGGACCCAGCTGTTCCACTTCCGAGCCAGCTCTCTGCTGTGGCCCGGGAAAGCAGTGAAGATGGCCCAAGTCCTTGGGCCTCTGCACCTGTGTGGAGACCCGGACAAAACTCTTGGCTCCTGGCTTCGGATTGGCGCAGCTCCGGCCATTGTGGCCAATTGGGGAGTGAACCATCGGGTGGAGGACCTCTCTCTCAGCTTCTCCTTTCTCTGTGTAACTCTGACTTGCAAATAAATAAATAAATCTTTAAAAAAAGAGAGAGAGAGAGAGAAGGCAAACAATGGAAGTAACCACAAAAAAAGTCCAATGGGGTCAAAAATAAATGATGCTCAGCTCAGGTGAAGAAAGGAATTCCATCAAAAACACAGCCAGAGGGTCAGCGCCATGGCAAAGCAGATAAAGTCAGTGCCTGCATTGCTGGCATCCCATATGGGCGCCAGTTCAAGTCCTGGCTGCTCCACTTCTGATCCAGCTCTCTGTTATGACCTGAGAAAGCAGTAGAAGATGGCCCAAGTCCTAGGGCCCCTGCACCCACATGGGAGATCCAAAAGAAACTTCTAGCTCTTGGCTTTAGATCAGCACAGCTCCAACCATTGCTATCAATTGGAAAGTGAACCAGTGGATGGAACAACTCTCTCTGCCTCTCCTTCTCTCTGTATGTAGCTCTGACTTTCAAATAAATAAGTAAATCTTAAACACACACACACACACACACACAGAGCGAATGGTTGCCATTTGCAACATGCTTTTTTGACAACAGTTCTATCAGCTAAGCTCCTCTGGCTTTTTTGCTTGCTCATTTGAAAAAAAGGTTTTACCTCTTTCACATATAACCATTAAGTGACGGCTAGGAAGGGTAGAGCACAAAGGGATACAGGAGGATTGGATAATGGATACCAAACTATAGTTATATAGGAATTAATTCTGTTATAATCCATAACAGGCTAACTGCGGTCTAGATCAATTCATTATATATTTCAAAATAACAGGAGAGAAGAATTTAAGGCTCCCAACACTTGGAAATAATAAATGAGAAGATGGAAATGCTAATTATCTTGATTTGATCATCACACATTGTCTACATTATAATTTGTCATATTATACTCCATAAGTATGGGCAAGTATATGTGTCAATTAAAAATTGTGCACGAATAAAGAAAAGGCAAAGGTTTGAAATGATTATTTAAATGAAGGTGCAATCCTCACTTATAAACTTCTTTCTTTTTTAAAGACAAGATGGCCTCTAGCCATGCAGTGCAGTACAGAGTGTGGCTCCCCAAGTTTCACTTTATAGCCGAAGCCTTCTCTCTTGGACTGGATTTTCGTTTTCTGTCTAGTCTGACTTCCCACAAGGCTTATCCTTATCTTTTCAATCCCTTTATTTCTATTTTATCACACAATCTCGCTATATTGCCGTAAGGTAATTAAGTGCCTTCAATTTGACATTAGTGAACATCTCCATATCAGAGGCTTGTATCAACGTTTCAAGTGTTTTCAAATAATCTAATATTTGGGGGAAAATTATCTCAATTCACATTGCCATGTACTTTCTCTCTTAACTCAAAGACTTCTGATTACTTTTGAATGGAATTCATTCACTCATCTTATTAATTGACATATTCATTGACCCATAGCTTTTAAAGGTATTATCTGATTATCAATTAACTCAAGAACATTCTGAAGAATCTTTGCTAATGTGTAATTATTTTCAGTAAATATTAATACTTGCTTATGGGTACCTTGTTATCTTCTACCACAACATTCATTTACAAACTACGTGTCTATTCAGGCAGCATTCCAGTATGAACTATGAAAGAAAACAAGTATAAGGCATGATCCTTGTTTTCAATTATGGAAAATTTCTTTCCTTTTCTTTACTTTTTCATAGCTCTTTCAAGTACACATTTTAAATGATTTGTTCACTAGACCTACCTAAAAATTTCATCAGAACAACTATCATTTAAGATTTTTATTTTTGACAGTTTAACATGTTTCTGATACCTGGCAAATCCACAATCTCTTTCCCACCTTCACCCTTAAAGATAGCTTCTGTGTGTCTTCCAAAGGTCAGCTTAAACAGTGTTTTTTTCCTGGTCAGATGTTTATTTATTATGTCTCCCAGTTCTCTTTCAAGACAGAATAATATTTTCTATTAAAATGCTTTCTGCATTCGTTACTGGTTTCCCTCCACAGGAGGATAATTGACTTGATCAGAGACTTTGGCAAAAGGATGACTGAGTGCAAAGCTCTCCATCTCTGGCTTTCTCTTCCATTGCTGACCACCCATATGGGCTACACCTGTTCTTCTCAATTCCTGCTTCCTCCAGGCAAAAAGCTCAGCATAGGGAGCACTATTAGCATCTCCTTTTCGACTGAGTGAGTAAATGCAATTTGTGATGAACGGGAGTCATTTTGCCTTCTGGTCCAAGCCACTTATTCTGAACCATCTTACACAAGAATGCAGCTAATATGTTGAAATCTATCAAATTTTTGTGTCAGTTCCCCAGTTGATTCCCAACACTCTAGAAAAACTCAGGTTTTGTTAGGTCCTCCAGCTATGCATTCTCATTACACTCCAATTCTTTCTCTCATCCCCCTTATTCTTTTTTTTTTTTTTTTTTTTTTTTGACAGGCAGAGTGGACAGTGAGATAGAGAGAGACAGAGAGAAAGGTCGTCCTTTTTTGTTGGTTCACCCCCCCAAATGGCCGCTGCGGCAGGCACACTGCGCTGATCTGAAGCCAGGAACCTGGTGTTTCTCCTGGTCTCCCATGGGGTGCAGGGCCCAAGCACTTGGGCCATCCTCCATTGCACTCCGAGGCCACAGCAGAGAGCTGGACTGGAAGAGGAGCAACCAGGACAGAATCTGGTGCCCCGACTGGGACTAGAACCCGGTGTGCCGGCGCCGCAGGCGGAGGATTAGCCTATTGAGCCTTGGCGCCGGCCCCACCTTATTCTTTTGCAATCTTTCTCTCTCCCTCTTTAGGCAGACAGGCAATATATCCAAGCAGTTAAGAAATATGAACAAGGGAGTCACATTTTCTGCATATGAATTGTAGCTATGCCATTTACTACACATAGAATTTTTGGTAAGTTATATAACTTTTTTAAAAAAATAAAAGTTACATTAAAATGAAGCAGAAAATGCAGTTACCATCCACTCCTTTTTTCTCTGCCCATGATATCTCCTAATGTGTGGTACATTTTTAATAACTGACAAACTGATACTGAATGCCTCATTATTAACTAAATTCTACAGCTTAATTTAGGCTTCACTCTTTGTTGTGCCGTTCTTTGGGTTTTAACAAGTGCATGATTTCATGTATCCATCATGCCAGTATTGTACAAAATATTTTTACTGTCATAAAAATCCTCTTTGTTTAACCTATTCATCCCTTCACCCAGGCTCTCCCAATCCTGGCAACCACTAATCTTCTGTCTTTATAGTTTTGCCTTTTCCAGACAGTCATTTAGTTGGTATCACATGGTCCGTATGCTTTTTTTTGGACTGGTCTCTTCTGTCTAACAAGTTGCACGTAAGGTGCCTCCACATCTTTCTGTAGCTTGATAGATCATTTCTTCTCACTTTTTAAAAGATTTATTTATTTCAAAGCAGAGTTACAGAGAGGCAGAGGCAGAGAGAGAGAGAGATCTTCTATCTGATGGTTCACTTCCCAAATGACCGCAACAGCCAGAGATAGGCCAATTGGAAACCAGGATCCTAGAGCTTCTTCCGGGTCTCCCACGTGGGTGCAGGGGCCTTCTATTGCTTTCCCAAGCCATAGCAGAGAGCTGGATCAGAAGTGGAGCAGCCGGGACTTGAACCAGACCCCCATTTGGGATGCCAGCACTGCAAGCAGAGGCTTTATCCACTACGCCACAGTGCGGGCCCCAGCTTACTTCTTAGGGCAGAAGAGTTTTCCACTAAATTAACATAACACTATTTTTTAAAATTCATTCAGAATATCTTGGTTGTCCAACTTTTGGCAATTATGAATAAAACTGCTATAAGTATTCATGTACAGATTTTTGTGTGGATACAAGTTTACAATTCATTTGGGTAAATACTAAAGAGAATGATTGCTGTGTTATATGGCAAGAGTTTGTTTGGCTATGTAAGAAACTGTTAAACTGTCTTCCAAAGTGACTTTCCCACCAGCAACGAAAGAGAGTCCCTTGTACAGTACATTCTTGCCAATGTATAGTATTGTCAGTGTTTTGGAGTTTTCACTAACCCAATAGGTACACAGCAGTTATTTTCATTTGGAATTTCCTAATAACATTAAGCATATTTTTAAAGCTTATTTGTTGTATGTGTATGCTCTTTTGTGACACAGTTGTGCAAATCTTTTGCCCACCCTTTATTTAATTTGTTATCTTACTGTTTATTTTTTTCATATCTCTGTTTTGTAAATATCTCTTAGTTTATGACTGATCCTTTCATTAAGCAAACAGTGTCTTTCACAAAACATTTTAATGAAATCCAACACATCAGTTTTTCATTACTGATCATGCTTTTGGTTTTGTATCTAAAAGCTTATTGACAGATGCAATACCTCTTACAAGCTTCTCTTGTGTTCTTCTAGATGTTTTGTAGTTTTGCATTTTACATTTAGGTCTATGATCTTTTTCATTCAATATTTGTAAAAGGTGTAAGGCCAGTGTCTAGGTTCTATTTTTTCTTTTCTTTTCTTTTTTTTTTTTTTTTTTGAATGCAGATGACTAGTTGTTCCAGCACTGTTTGTTGAAAAGACAAATTTTCTCTTTTGTATTGCCTTTGCGTTTTTGTAGTTGACTGTATTGGTGTGGATCTATTTGTCATATTTGTCTTTTCTTTCACCAATATCATACTGTCTTGATTAGTGTATTTTTCTTAAAGATTTATTTATTTTTTGAAAAGGAGAGTTACAAAGAGAGGAGAAAGAGACAGAGAAGAGAGAAATCTTCCATCTACTGGTTCGCTCCACTAATGACTGCAATGATCAAAGCCAGGAGCATGGAACTCCATTCAGGTGTCCCATGTGGGTGGCAGGTGCCCAGGCACTTGGGCGATCTTTCAGTGCTTTCCCAGGCTCATTAGCAGAGGGGGCATTGGAAGAGGAACAGCCCAGTAGGAATGAGCACCCATATGGGATGCCAGTGTGGCGGGCAGCAGCTTAACCTGCTAAACCTTGGTGTCGGCCCCTTAATTACTGCATCTTTATACAGTAAAGATAGCAATCGGATAGCTTCATCTTGATAACTTTATTCTTCTTCAATAATGAATTGGCTATTCAATCTTTCATCTACCCATATAAACCTTTGTCAGTTGCAAATACTTAGGATTTTTATTGGAATTGCACTGAATCAATAGATCAAGCTGGGAAGAGCATTTATCTTCACAACATTGAATGCTCATAACCATGAACATGGAATATTTCTCTACTTCTTTAGTTCTCTGATTTCTTTCACTGGATTTTCATAGTTTCTCTCACATAGATATTACATACATTTTCTTAGATTTATACCCAACTTCTCCCCCTCCCACATTGGTGTTAACATAAAAGGGATATTCAAAAAGATCATGGAAAATATGTATAATGAAAAATTATCTTTTGATCAAATATTTTTGACCAGCATATCTGGTCTTTTAATTCATATTCTCACAAATGGTTTTTTATTTCAAATTCCAAATGCACATTGCTACAGTAAATTAATCAATTTTTAGATTAATACTATACCCTGAAAACTTGCCATAATTGCTCATTAGTTCTAGGAGGTTTTAGTTATTTAAAATTTCCTACATAGGCACTCATTTCAGCAATGAACAGATAGTTTTATTTCTTTGTTGCTCATCAGTATACCTTTTATTTTCATATTATCTTATTGCAGTACCTAGAACTTCCAGTATAATGTGGAATAAAAATGGAGAGAAGTTATATCCTTGCCTTGTTCCTGATCTTTGGTGGAAGATACCTAATTGCGCACTATTGGGTTGTTAGCTGTAGATTTGTTTGTGGATATTTTTCTTGATTCAAACAAAATATTTATTTGGAGCTGGTATGGTGGCATAGCAGGTTAAACCTCTGCCTGCATGCCAGCATCCCATATGGGCACCAGTTTGAGACCAGACTGCTCCACTTCTGATCCAGCTCCCTGCTAATGGCCTGGGAAAGCAGCAGAGGATGACCCAAGTGCCTGGGCTCCTGTCACCCACCAAGAGACCCAGAAGAAGCTCCTGGCTCCTGGCTCCTTGCTTCTTGCTTCAGCCTAGCTCTGGCCATTGCAACCCTCTGGGGAGTGAACCAGTGGATGGAAGATCTTTTTCTCTCTTCCTGTCTCTCTAACTGCTTTTCAAATAAATTTTAAAAATCTTTTTAAAAATATTTATTTATTTATTTATTTGAAAGCAGAGTTGCAGAAAGAGAAGGAAAGAGAGAGAGGAGAGAGAGAGAGAGAGAAAGAGAGAGAGAGGAAAGAGAGCCCTTCCATCTGCTAGTTCATGAAAAACATGGGTGCAACAGCCTCGTCTGCTGCTTTCACAGGGAACATTAGTGGAGAGCTAGACTGAAAGTGGAGTGGGTGGTGAGTTATCCACTGTGCACCATGCTGGCCCCTGCTGTTTATTTTTGTCAATTTGTTAAGGTGATTTTTATGGCCAGAATATTCTATGACAGCTTGGAAAGAATGCATTCTGTTGTTGTTGGGTAAGATAGTCTAGACTTGTCAATTAGACCCAGCTGATGGTGCTTTTCAGTTCAATTATATTATATATTTGTGCCTGCTGAATGTGTCAATAATGGATAGAATGATATGGAAGGATGCAGTCTGCAATTATAGTGGACTTGTCTATTTCTCCTTGCACTTCTGTTAGTTTCTGGGTCACATATTTTGATACACGTATTTTTAGAGCTTTGTTAAATACTCAATTGATTATATCTTCTTAGAGTAGTGATCTTTTTAATATTATGTAATGCCCCTCTTTATATCTGGTAATTTTTCTTTCTGTAATGTTGGTTCTGTCTCAAATAAATGTACTTATTCCAGCTTTCTTTCATTCGTGTTAGTGTGGCTTATTTTTCTCCATACCTTTGCTTTTAATCTATGTCTTCATATTTAAATTGGATTTCTTTTTAGCAGCATATAATTAAGTCTTCTTATACAAAATCTCTCCTGACAATATGTGTCTTTCAGCTGGTGTACTTAATTCACATATATCTAAAGTGGTTATCAATACACTAAGGTTAGTATTTGTGACCATATTTGTGACTTCTTTATTTATTGGCTTTTTTGCTCTCATTTCTTGCACTCATTTTTATCTTCATACCTTTTCTGCTGTGTCTAGTTTTAACAAAAGCATTTCAATAATTATGTTCTATATCCTTTCCTAGGAATTTATTTTTGTGGAAAAATTATATATAATTGTGTTACAGTTCACTTACATTTACATTTAATCCAAGTCATTTTTCAAATAACATTCCACTTTATAACAGATTATTTCCATTTATCACTTCTTTCATTTATAACATTTCTATCACTCATTTTAGTGATCCATGAGCTATCACTGAAAACAATGTTACCGTTAATATTTTGAATATAAATTACAAAAAGAAAGAGTTCAGTTTACTTTCATTTATTCATGTTTCTGAGCTGTATCACGTACCTTTTCACTGAAGAATTTATTTTAGTATTTCTTGAAAGGCTTACTGGTGACACATTTCCTCAATTTTTATTTGTCAAAGGAATTATTTATTTCTGCTTTACTTTTGAAGTATAATTGACTTGGAATAACACTTTGCTTCACTGCATTGTCTTCTTGCTTCTGAACAGAAATCTGATGTAGTTCTTATACTTTTTCTATAGTTGAGATTTTTATTTTCCTTTAGCTTCTTTCAAACTTTGTCTTTTTCTTTGATTTTTTTTCTCAGCTTGGAGATGATATGCCTATGTGTAGAATTTCATGTATTTAACATGCTTGATGTTCTCTGGGCAACCCAGATCTGTTGACTGGTCTATTATTAATTTTGAAAAATTGTCAGCTATTATTACTTGAAATTTTTTTCTGTTCATGTTTACCCCTGATAGTATCAATATGCCTTGTTGCAATCTTGCAATGATCCCACATTCCTTGGATATTCTATTCTAATTTTTCCTTTTTTTTTTTCTCTTTGTAGTTTTTTCTATGTCAGCTTCCAAAAAATCTACTGACATATTTTTGGGCTTACAGAAGCTTTCTTTGGCCATGTACAATAACACATTCTTAATTTCTGTTACAGTTATTTTTTATTTCAATCCTGTCATTTTGGTTCTTTCTTAGGATTTCCCTTTCTTTGCTTACATTATACTTTGCCCTTCAATGTTGTCCACTTTTTCTATTTGGGCCCTGAGCATATAAATTATAATTATTTTAAGATTTATTTATTTTCCTTGAAAGTCTGAGTTACAGAGAGGCCGGGGGAGTCTTCCATCCGCTGGTTCACTCTGCAAATAGCCGCAACAGCCAGAGCTGGGCTGATCTGAAGCCAGGAAGCCAGGAGCCAGAAGCTTCTTCTGGGTCCCCCACACAGGTGCAGGGCCATAATTGTTTTAAATTCCTGATCTGATAATTCAAAAATATCTACCATATCTGAATCAGGCTTTTTGTTTCTTTGGGTTTTATTTATTCTCTTTAGCAGAGCTTTGAATCTTCTGTTGTTGTTGAAAGAAGAACCTAACATACCTGGTAAAAGCAAAGAGGTAGTTATAGAGATTTCGCTCTTGGGTTTCTACTCCTTACCAGCTGTGAGCTTTTGTAGTTGCCTGTCTCCCTAATTTTCAGGGCAGCTATTTGTGCTGTTGCTTCAATTCTCTGATTAATGTAAGAAGAGTTGTTAACTTTCAATTTGTTCTTTTTTCCTAATTAGAAGGATGAGTATGAAGATTTTCTAAACTACTTACTGTTTGAATGGGATCCAGAAATCCAAATTATTTACTTTTTTGTGTTTTGTTTTTAAACATCTGGAAAATGAAGCTAATCATAATACCTGCCTCATTGGCGTGAGGTTTAAATGAGTTAAGGGATATATAAGTATAGTGACTGAATGGAGTTTGACATTGTGAAGTCACAATAAGTATTATTTTTCAGGACACAAGGACAAAGAACTGGTCTGTATTTTCCAATGCTGCTCCCCAGTGCTTAGCACTTAGTAGACTATAAATATTTGTTGACCAAATGACCTTGAAGCCTGATTAAAAAAAAACATTAGGAATACCCATGATATCATGTGCTTTCCCTAACTTTCTAGAATAATAGAACTGTGCTCCTGTCGGTGATATGACTTCACAAGGAAGCGCAGTGATGCCGTGAATAAGGACACAAGGCATTAAAACTAACAAGTGAATAAAGAAACTCACATGTAATATTTTATATTCACCCCAAAATCCAAAAGAGTATACACTGTAGGCCTGAATCAACTGGAAACTCATTCCATAGGTAATGACTTCTGTCCTCAGCTCTGTATGAAGTCCCTGTGCAATGTTGGGTTGCTCTTTTCATTTTTCTATATGTTATCTGTCACTTATAAAATAGAGAATATTACATCTTTCTTATACAAAATTCTGTCAGTGTAAGCAATTATTAACGTGTCAAGGAACACAATCAGAATTCTTATCTGAATACATTTCACTATGTCAGTGAGAGTACATTATTGTGTGGCAAATGAGATATTCTCAACATTTCAGCACCAATCAAATACTTTGGCTTTATCCTGTGCTCAAAATCATCAATATTTAAATTAAGTATTTTCCCTTCTCCTCTACTCTTTTGTTCTAGTCTCTTTTAGAATTTATTTTTTCTTTGTCATATGCCATCCAGCCTCGTCTATTACTTCCATTTTCAATAAATGGCAAGAATAACCTTTGGTTTTATAATTTTTTTATCTTTTGTTGGAAAGTTTTCCAAAAGACAGACATGAAATAAAGATCAAAGCTAATTTATGCTTTTTTCAAAGATTTCACACTTGTAAAGTTTCATTTTAAAATTTGTATCCAAAAGAGAGTGAAGCAAGAAGAAAAATAATTAACTAATTCAGCATTTAATTTCATTCTCTTAGTCATACTGTTACTTGTTCTAGATTATTGTAAGGTAGTCCACAAATTCTTATGAGTTGTGAGAAGATTTCATGCAATAAATAGAGAAAAGGTAAACAGAGAAAGAGAAAATATGCAAGGGAATAATATAGAGGTTTAGACATAAATGTAACCAACAAAGATGGATAAGATCTTAGTGAGTCACTAACTTTATAATTACCTATCTGATTAAAACAAACCAAATATTCACAAATATTACAAATATTTCTAAGACATGAGAATTAAATGTCTGCTCAGACCTATTGTGCAATGAGATGTAGTGAGTCACCCCCTCAACAACATACTTAACATCAACACAGGGATGAAGTTCACCGAGCTTTCATGACATACCTCACTCTTGTCAGTCACATCACATAAAGAAACAGTTCAGTCCAACCAGATTAGCTGAAGGGCCAGATAATATGGCTCAGAATTTCATCTTCTTGCTGGTCTATCTCCATACAGTTAGCAGAGAAAGGATTAAGTGGATAGTCTTAAAATTATGTATGTATCCCAGGAATTGCTCTTTCCACAGTTGTTTATGGATATTTTGTGGCAATGAGCTGAGATCAACAATGCAGTATCTAGCAGACTATTTACAATAGATTGGTCTCAAGATTCCTGGCCCCATGTGCACTTTACTGCCACCATCCCAGTTTAGAATCTGTTCTATTGTACCTCTATTCTGTTGCATTGGTTTTCTCCTGGGTATTTCCACCTCTAATCAGTCTCATGCATTTCTCCCACCTAACATTGCAAAACTTCCCTTGGTCATGCCACGCTCTGTGGATCATCCTTAATAAACTCATAACTCTTAGTATTTAAGATCTTTCATAGATCTACCATTACAAATACAGCCATCACATCTCCCTGTACAAAGCTTTCGTTTGTCTGCTTGCATCCTAGTCTTATTTACCACCTCCTGTGTCACTGCAGTCTACAAAAGAACATATCCTATCTTTAAATTTAATTTCCAATACTATCTCCTCCATGGTATCTTCTGAATCCTGCTTCCTTCTCAGTCCTCTGCATTCTCATGTAAGGTATTCCTTTCATGTGCTTGACCTTGTTCCGATACCTTCCAACTCACTCCACGGGGCCTCCCCACGCACATTTTGCTGGAGGCATGTCAGCTTCGCTTCAGTCTCCAGATCCACCAGGCACCTGCCTGCCTCGGAGCTTTTGCCCCAACTCTCCTGACTGCAGGGATGCTTAGCCCTGACTCTTCACAAGATGACAGCTATCTCAGTTCTCAATTCTCCTCAGACAGGTTTTACCTAGTAAGGTTTGACCTCAAGAAAATAACTTGGCTCTTTCAACCAGAGTTTTCTTTTCCCTCTCACCTAGGATTGTTTAGAGAACCAAGCATTTGAAAAGATAAAGTGTATTGCCTGGCACATGGTAACTATTCAATAAGTATTATTTTTCTAATAATATACTATTAACAAAAAGAGAAACATAAATTATTATTGTTATTTAATAGTCCCCCACTGAGCAGAAACGTGCCAATTTATATGGCTCAAGAAGTAACTAATTCATATGTATTTGATTTCTCACCTGAGAACATAGTTATTACCTGGATAGATTTTCTTCCTCAAACCTTATCTTTAGTAATACTCTTTGGCATAACAACCCATTTTAAAGAAGACAACTAGAACAGTATATGAAAAGCCATCAATACCTCTGTCCTCAATTCAAGTGCAATCCATTCTGAGCCCATCAAATGCACACGAAGCAAGGTTTTTATCTGCAAACTGAAACATTTAAGAGTAGTTCTTTATTCTGATCAATTATTCAGAATGGCCTGCTAATGTCAGATGTGTGGTCCAAGCTCCAGTCAAATGAAATGAGTAATTTTCAGTTACTTGTCCCTTGGTTGAGCCAAAAAGATACTAAATATTTACAGGTTTATCCCAGGGTGCTGGCTCACAGAATGCTGGACCTCCTCTTAAAGCAAATAAACAAGGATCCTATACAGCATTTAAACCTGTCCAAGCTTTCTCAGCCAGCTTCTCTCTTTCCTCTTCACAGTGATTATATACCACTCAATTCCAGCCACATTTTGATTGTCCTGTTGTTAAGTTATTACAAGTATTTCAGAGGGTACAAGAGTTGTTTCCCTTTCGTTTGACCACATGTTTAGATTATTTGAGCTATTGTGTTTATATCATTTGTTTTTGCTCCTTAGTTTGCTTATTCCATCTCAATAGGCCACCACAATGTTTGCTTTTGTTCATTAAGCTTTTTGAACATCATGCAAAGGATTACAACGGAAAAGTATTTTAATAGTAGAATATATAAACCGATTAAGTGATTTCATCATCTGAAATCAAATATCTAAACTTCAAGAGACTTGAAGTTGAGAGACAACAGATTTTATGAGATTCTTAGAACTCACAAAGAGTTTAATTTCCTGTATAAATACTTCATTGATTATGTTAATAAAATAATATCTTTTGCAAGCAATTTCTAACTAAGTGTCTTGTGTGTTTATTTTATTTTTTAAAGTTTGTATGTGAGTTTTCGTGACTAGTCCTGTAGTTTTACAGCTGGGAGTGATCTTAGAATTCTTCCTTCTAGTCCGAATTCTTCAATTTACAGATAAGGAAACTAAGGATCTGGGAGGTTAGTAAGGACATAGCCAGAGCTGGAGATATTGTATACTTTTCTGAGATGAATCCCTATCTTTTTTGATAACATTTAAATCTTTATGTCATGAGCCCAATTCATCATTTCACAGTGATGGGATTGAGGGGGGAACCTTGACTCAATTTGAAAAGAAACCCTGGAGTATAGTTTTTAACTTTCTTTGCTTATAAATTCCTTTGAGAATCTATTGAAAACTCCAGACGTCCTTGCCAGAAAAAAACTCACATGACACACAAAGTCAAAATTTTTATAGAATCCATAGACCCTTGAAACCATGATTTTAGATCCATTTATGAGTCCTATCAATTTTGACTCACTCAAGTAAACAGATTTTGCCTGACATAATGGGATGGTTTGAATGTAGCACAGAATAAAGAGATATAAACAGAAAATGTCATTGATCAACACTTATGACCAGGAGACCAACTGCCCAGATTAACAATATGTTATCTGATAGTAAATGGCTAAAATCAAACTGCTGGTAGATTGTTAGACTTTGGGGATGGAAGGCTGGCCTGTATCTTTTCTTAGTGAAGCTGACTTGATCAAGTTTGTATTGATCAAAGAAAGATTCATGTCACAGATCTCAGCCACGGTACTCCTAGGGAACCTAAGAAGAAAAAAGTTCACACTTAAAGATATGGAAAAAGGTGTTAGGTTAAAAGGATCTCTATTAGCAGCCTCTAATCCCCCATTTCCTAATAATCATCCTATCAAAATAACAAAGACAGGAAAACCAGAATACTAAATTTAAAAAAAAAAAAAATCTGTATTTCCCCTACCTGAAAAGTCAGTTAATTTTAAAATTCCTAATTTAGGAGCTGGAGCTCCAGGTTAAGCTGTTAATGGCAATAGTAGCATCTCATATTGGAGTGCTGGTTCAAGTCCTGGCTCTTCCACTTCCAATTCAGCTTCCTGCTAATAACCTGGGAAGGCAACAAATGATGGCCCAAGTATTTGATCCCCTGCCACTCACATGGGAGACCTGGATAGTGTTTCTGGCTTTTGGTTTTGGCCTGGCCAAAATCTGGTTCTTGTGGGTATTTGGGGAGTGAACCAGTGGATGGAGGATATCTTTCTCTCTCTCTCTCTCTCTCTCTCTCTCTCTCTCTCTCTCTCTCCGTTTCTATCTTTCCTTCTCTCCCTCTCTGTCTGTTCATCTGCTTTACAAATAAATCCTTTAAAATATGCCTAATTTTTAAAATGCAGAGGCCAGATTATCCTACCAAAATAGAGCAAGGGTGATTGTCAATTCAATGGCAAATGAGAAAGAATTCTGTCTTCAAATGCATATTTTTTCATCCCACACCCAAACACAAACTCACTCAGAAGGGAAGCATTCAGGAAGAAGAAGGAGAAGGAAGACATGTTTGTGCATTATTGTCTTTTTTTTTTTTTTTTTTTTTTTTTGACAGGCAGAGTGGATAGTGAGAGAGAGAGACAGAGAAAAAGGTCTTCCTTTTGCTTTTGGTTCACCCTCCAATGGCCACCACGGCCAGTGCGCTGCAGCTGGTGCACCACACTGATCTGATGGCAGAAGCCAGGTGCTTATCCTGGTCTCCCATGGGGTGTAGGGCCCAAGTATTTGGGCCATCCCTCCACTGCACTCCCTGGCCACAGCAGAGAGCTGGCCTGGAAGAGGGGCAACTGGGACAGAATCCGGCATCCCGACTGGAACTAGAACCCAGTGTGCCAGTGCCACAAGGTGGAGGATTAGCCCAGTGAGCCACGGCGCCGGCCACATTGTTGTCTTGAAGAGGAAGCCCTCATATGCAAAGGACGAGATATAGAGGAAGGAAAAAGTGATGGATATATTTCTTGGGAATTATGATTGTCAAGTAATTAAATACTCTCAAGTCAGCTGGCAGTGTTCTAGAAGATTCTGTGTCATATCACATGAATAAAACTAGGAACAAAAATGTGGGGAGCAACTCGGACTAGACTAAGTTACTGGAATTAAGACTTATTCTATGCATCTGCTCTCCCACAATATGGTGCTGGGAGAGGAGTAAACAGCTTCTACGCAGCTGTCTCTCGCCAACTTGAGTGATGACCTGCAGGAGCTGATCCTGCTCCTGATTGGAGGAGAGCAGCGTACTCGGCATGTGGGTAGCAGAGTTGGGATTGGTGGAAGAGGACTATAAAGGAGGAGAGAGACAACATGCACCAGGAACATCTATCTGAAGGAACACCTGAGCAGCCCCCGAGAGAGCCGGCTGGCGGTGTGCCGCTCCCCCGCAGAAGTGGGGAAAGTGGCAGGGGGAGCCGCCCTTCCACGGAGGTGGAAGGACGGTAGCCAACCCGGGAAGAACCAGCAGCAAACCCGGGAAGGGCCGAGCAGACAAAAGAACAGCGCAGGGTCCTGTGTCGTTCCTCCACGAAGACGGGGAGCGACACAAAAATCCTCCAGACTTTGGAATTTGTTGAACAGTTTTCACACCAACTCATCTTCCCTTGATACTAGGAAAAACTCATCCAATCAGTATTAATACAAATAGAATGAGCCAAGACTAATCAAAGCTGATTATGGATTTTGAACTGGTGAGATCTTCTATCATTCAGGAAAATTCAAGGTGATGTGTAATAAAGCAGTATGGGGCCAGGGAATAGAACTATCAGCATTGTCCAGAATCAGAGTAACAGCAGACCTTGGCCTGTGAACTGCTCCAGGCCCACGACATGTTTCTGGACAAGGTTGAACAGCTTGACAGGATGTAAGAAGATACAAGCTGCATGTAACAGCAGGTTAAGATTTAAGATTCAATGAGAAAAGTAAGGCAGACAGGTATCTATACCCAACATTGGATTAAAATTTGTATTGCAGATACCGAAGTAAAAATGAGACTTCAAAACAAGAAATCAGTATTGTAGAGGACAACCTTTCCCCTATTCAGGAAGTGCAGAAGACTAGAGTTCATGAAAGTGATGGAGAGAAGACATTGTGAAGCACAGAACGGGCATCACAGCAATATGTGTTATTTGATTTCAAATGGCTCCTATATCCAAAAAAAAAAAAAAAAGATTTTTAAGGAACTGACCAAGGTTACGATTTCTGATCTACATCCTGTTCCAGTTCCCTTTCAATCTTATTTTATTCCCTTTGTTCTAAAGATAAAGTCTAAAACACTTATATTTCACATTTTCATTCTGTATTTGGAGTTGTTAGTAATCAATGGTTCAAAAGTTCACTTTCAAAATGCTCTTCATTATTAAACAGAAAAAAATAGGTCAAAACACTTTGTTGAGGAGTTTGAGGGGGTAAAGGAACTGGAAGAAGCACTGAGACTGAATAAAATATGACGTCCTTGGCCAGGATCTTCCTACTGTCACAGTTCCTGAAAAGCCAAAAAATAATATTTAAACAAAATGTGCTTTGTTGCCCTCTCCTAAATAAGCAACAACAACAAAAACCCACAAAACCTACGTAGGCCTGTATTTGTTTGAATTTTTTTTGTTGAGTCCACAACTTTAAGATGCTTATGGACCTGGTTAGTGTTTAAAATCCTGTGTTTTGTCAAAAGCATTGAATTACTTTGAGGAATATTGAGGTCTATTGCAAGCAATAATCTTTCTTAGGGGTTCTGTGATCAGCACCCTCAGCTTTCAAATGAGAGATTGTTGTGGCATTTGTGGTAGCACTCAGTCTTTTCAGTCTGGGAAACTACTAAAGTCCAGTAACAACGTGACTTTTTTCTATATAATCACATCCATGCCATTGGTGCACTGTGGAGTCATTGGCCTGAAGGGCAGTGCACTATTTGTACTTATTAGAAACAATTGGATGTTTCAAGATAAGTCATGCAATTCTCAGACATGCTGTAAGCCACAAGAATACGTCCAGACTTTTGGACTGCATTTTTCCACACCCGTGGGCTAAGGCTAGACTTGTGTTAACATCACTAAAGTCTCTGCATGTGGAATAACAACTTTCATATTAGTTTAGAAAAATAATTCTTCCCACCTTATTTAAAAGTTAGCAACACTAAAGATTACTCTGTTGTCTTTTTATACAACTCATTTACTTTATTTTCCGATTTTGCTTAGAACAGAAAAACCTGTACATTAAATACAACTCTTTGTGTTAGCCTTTGTATTTTTGGAATCCTTGCTGTCAAAAAATAATAATTTATGAGAAGAGAGAGAAGGAGTGACAGATAGAGATCTTCCATCCTTGGTTCACTCCCCAAATGGCCCCAAAGGCCAGGCCAGGGCTGAGCCAAAGCCAGGAGCCAGGAGCCACGAGCTTCTTCCAGGTCTCCCATTTGGATGCACTTGGGCCATCATCTGCTGCTTTCTCGCACATTAATAGGAATCTGGATAGGATGTGGAACAACTGACTTGAACCAGAGCTTATATGGTTTGTCAGCAGCAGCTTTGCCTGCTAAGCCACAACTCTGGCTCCTATCATGCACCTTCGATCTTGACCTGACTGCTGCACTTTCTCGGGTGATGAAGTATTGACTGGGAGCTAATTCTGCTGTACTACAGGTGGGAGGTGGACAGTTGTAAACTCCCACAGAGAAGTCCCTGTGTATAAGTATTTTTGTATTGCCAGAACAGTGCTACATAACACAAATCCCCAAAATTGATTTCTTAAAACCATAATACTTCATTCTCAAGGATGCACTGGTTGAGGGTGGCTCTGCGTTTTGGGGCTGGGCTTGTTCATAAGTCAGTAGAGTGCCTGGGGTTTTTATATTGCAGATATATTGCCTTAAGATACAGGTTTGTGGATTGGACAGGAAGCAGAACCACATGTTGCTCATCCTTCTTGGAGCAGCAGGCCAAGGAGGCAAGGTCTTCAGAGGGGATGGCACAGACTGAGAGTTCATGCTGAGTCAAGCAGACACATCTGCATTTCCTACTTGCATCATGCTGCTAAGGGCCTCAAAGCCAAAGAAAGTCACAAGACCAAACCCAAAGCCACATGGAAAGGAAGTATCCTTCCCACAGAGTAGTTAGGACGGGGAGCACAGCTTTGTGTATCCATTACAATTTAGAAGCCTTAAAAGCTGGTGGAAGTAACGTCTGCCTCTGGCCATGATGACACAGCTTCTATCCAGTTAACTCCCACACTGGGAACTGCTATGAGAATTGCTTGAAGTTATCAATGTATTACTGTCTTCTGTTACTATACTGAAATAGCCAAGGCTGGGTATCTTTGAAATTTGTAAAAAATGAGAAGTTTATTTACTTGCAGTTGTGGATGTCGCCCCCTTGCCCGCAAAGGAACGACACTGCTCACAGCTTATCAGTCTTCAGTAGACTTTTAATGAGAAAATAACAGTGACAGAGAAAGAAAGAAGGGAGGAGAGTGGAAAGAAAAGCCCCCTCCTTCCTCAGCACACAGCTTATATACAAAATCCGGCCAATTGCAAGCAGGCTCAAGTCCATGCACGGAACACTCCAATCCGCTGTCAACAGTGCAAGCGTCCTCGGGCCAATCAGATGAGGTGTCACGCAGCAGGCAGGCTCACCGTATAGTCCTCAGCGCCATCTTGTTGTTTACCAGACAGGCTCAGTGCCTCTGGAAAGTCCCGATCATGAGAAAGCATTGCCTTAACCCAAACTAGCAACATCCGCCTTGTGATGAAGACACAGCAGCAGCTATCAGACCGACCTTGACATGGGGGCTCCATGGCTGGCCATCCCATGGAGCCCCACAGTGGAGGCTGAAAGACCAAAGAGCTTGAGAGGGCTCGCTGGCTACATCACCTCATGCAGCAGGCACTGTGGAGGGAGTGTGTGTGACAGGAAGAGATCACACAATGAGCCAGGAAGCCAGCATTTGGGGAGCTGCCAATAATGACCTCCCACAATGCCCTCACTTAAAAGTTTCTGCCACCTCTTGACATCATCACACTGGGATCAAGCTTCCAACACATGTGTCTTTGAAGGACAAACCACATTCATATCCAAACCACAACAACTAGAAAGGAGCTAAGGCAGCTAGGACTTGTGAGGCCAAAGTCAACCCCAGGGACAAGAGAAGCACATTTTGATAAGAACCACATTGAATTTTTTTTTCCATTTGCATCCAATATCTCTTTGCTGTACATGAAATAGAGGTCAATGCAGAGCCCTGAATGGGGCTGGAAGCAATCTCCCTGGGCTAGAGAGACAGGGGTTAGCAGTCAATGCTTTCAAGGCACCCACCTTGTATGAAATGAAATATCAGAGAGAAGGAAATGGAACCTCAGAGGCTTGAACCTGTAATTCTGAAAGCAATCTTTCCTCCAGGCTTTTGTTAATGCTTCATATGTACATGGATGGAGCCAGAGATCCCTGGGAGGCTGAAGAGCTAGGTAGAGCTGTTGACGGTCCAGCAGTGCTGGAAAGACAGCAATGGAATTTAGAATATGCCAAGGAGGAAGAGCTTTAGTAAACACCCAGAGTCTCCAGCTGAATCCTCTGATAGACAGCTAGAGAATCTGCAAGTATTTGAAAATTAAGCAATACATTTCTGAATGATCCATGGGTTCAAGACAATGCAAAAATAGCAATTAGAGCATCAGGGAAGAAGAAAATAAATAGAAAAAAAATAGTGACAGACGATATGCAATTTTTGAGATGTGTCTGATGGCCTGGAGGGGAATATAAGGCATATGTTTGAAAAGAAGAAATGGTAAAAAGAATTAGTCTAATATTTATCAAATAAGTTAGGAAAAATAAGAAATAAGAAAGATATTGAAATGAAATAATGAAAGACAGTGCAAAATGAAAATAACAAAAGATAATGAGAAAACAAATGAAATAGAGTAAAATCACAAAAGCCAAAAGTTGATTTTTCTAAAATTCTTGTGTCATACATGAATTACTGAAATGATTAATAACATAAAAAGCGAAAATGAGGCCGGCGCCATGGCTCACTAGGCTAATCCTCCTCCTGCGCTGCCAGCACCCCGGGTTCTAATCCCGGTTGCTCCTCTTCCAGTCCAGCTCTCTGCTGTGGTCGGGGAAGGCAGTGGAGGATGGCCCAAGTGCTTGGGTCCCTGCACCTGCATGGGAGACTGGGAGGAAGCACCTGGCTCCTGGCTTCGGATCGGCACAGCACTGGCCATGTTGGCCATTAGGGGAGTGAGCCAACGGAAGGAAGACCTTTCTCTCTGTCTCTCTCTCACTGTCTATAACTCTCCTGTCTCTCTCTCTCACTAACTCTGCCTGTCAAAAAAAAAAAAAAAAAAAAAAAAAAAAGAGGGAGAGAGAGAGAGAGAAAGTGAAAATTGCCATAATAACTTAAAATCTTCCAGATATTAAAGAGGTTAATGGGGACGAGCACTGTGGCACAGTGGGTAAAGGCCACCACCTCCAATGCCAGCATCTCATATAGGTGCCGGTTCTAGTCCTGGCTGCTCCATTTCCGATCCAGCTCTCTGCTATGGCCTGGGAAAATAGTAAAAGATGACCCAAGTCCTTGGGTCCCTGCACCACATGGGAGACCTGGAAGAAGCTCCAGGCTTCTGGCTTCCCATTGGCCCAGCTCCAGCCATCAGCTATTTGGGGAAGGAACCAGCGAATGGAAGACTCTCTCTCTCTGTCTCTCTCTCTTTCTGCCTCTGTAACTCCACCTTCCAAATAAATAAATCCTTTTTAAAATTTAAAAAATAAAGTTAGTGAATATAACGAACAACTTAGGTCAAAATTTAATAAGATGGTCAAATGGAAAAATTATTGAAAGATAAATAATAGTTTATTAAAATCAAAATAAGAAAAAGAAATTCCTTTTTAAAATAAGTTATGTTTTTCAGTTGAAAGGGGGTGGGAGGAGAGAGAGAGAGAGAGAGATCTTCCACCTACTAGTTCACTCCACAAATGGCCGCAACAGCCAGAGTTGGGCCAGGACAAAGGATCTCGATCTGGGTCTCCCACATGGATGGCAAAGGTCCACGTACTTAGCCATCTTTTGTTGCCTTTTCAGGCACATTAGCCAGGATCTGGATTGGAACAAGAGCAGCGGGGGCTCAAACCAGCACTCTGATGTGTGATGCTAATGTCTCAAGTCATGGCTTCACCTGCTGTGCCACAACACCAGTCCCAGAAAAAGAAACCCTGAACAGTCTTTTCCTAAGAAAAAATGACAGAGGTGCTTATAAACCTCTCCATCCCCCTTCCCCAGATTCTAAGCCCAGATTTTCTTTCTCAACAGTTCTCCCTGTATTTAATGAAAACATAATGTCAGTATCTCGGAGCATCTTCAGAGCTTAAAAAGTGACAGAACTCTTCCAAGGTCACTTTGGAGACTATAATAACCTTACTACTTTACTCAAAAAAGTTATTACAAAAAAAGAATGTGAAAACCAGTTTCTCTCATGAACATAGATTAAAACATTCTCAACAAAGCAGGAAAAATCAGAATCTAGCAACAGATCATTTGGATAATAGATAGGGACGACATTTGGTTGATTTTGAGAATACAAGGTTGTTAAACATTCAGGAAGCAATGCAACTATGTCATTAAGAGATTAAAGGAGGCCGGCGCCACAGCTCACTAGGCTAATCCTCCACTTGCGGCGCCAGCACCGCGGGTTCTAGTCCTGGTTGGGGTGCCAGTTCTGTCCCAGTTGCTCCTCTTCCAGTCCAGCTCTCTGCTGTGGCCCAGGAAGTCAGTGGAGGATGGCCCAGGTCCTTGGGCCCTGCACCCACATGGGAGACTGGGAGGAAGCACCTGGCTCCTGGCTTCGGATTGGCGCAGCACGCCAGCCATAGCGGCCATTAGGGGAGTGAATTAACGAAAGGAAGACCTTTCTTTCTGTCTCTCTCTCACAGTCTAACTCTACCTGTCAATTAAGTAAAAACAAACAAACAAAAAGAATAAAGGAGAAAAGAAACATCAACTTCTCGATGGATTCAGTAAAACTTTGTTAAATTTAACACTGCTTAGCAAACTAGAAAAAATGAAAATGGGTAAATTTAGTAAAATATAAAACAGTACTGAAAAATTTTAACATAAAATATATTTATATTTCTTTTTTATATAAAGTATAATAAGATTATAACACATCACTAAGAAAAAATTTTAAAATATTGAAATACATAGAAGAACAAATCATACCTGTATTGTAAAAATATAAATTCTTCCCAGATTTGTTTATAGATCAAATAAGCAATTTTTTTGTCGCTTTCAAGCATGTATGGTAAATAAGAAGGGCAAGAATAATTAATTTTAAAGGAAAAAAGAGAGTTAAGGTATTTGTAACAACAAATATCCAAAATTATTTTATAGCTACAGTATTTAGACATGGTGGTAGTGGTGGAAGTATAGGTCAGGTGAACCTGTGATACAATGGAGACTCCAGGAACACATATGCCGATCTAATTTACAATAAACTGCTTCTGCAGCATGGTGGGGAAGGGAAAGTCTTTTTAAGTACATTATTCTGGATAAATTATAGAACCATTGATCCCAATTTACACAAAATTCAAATCCGATGGGTCACACTTGTAAATATCTTTATAACTCAAGTGAGAGATGAAACTCTAGAGTCAAATCCTCAGGATTCATATCTCTACTCCTCTACTGTTATGTCCAGTCTCTTCACCCATAAAATGGGATATTTCTTAGAACTGCTATGAGCATTAAATCAGTTTATTAATGTGAAGTGCTAAAAAAGAGTATTATTGTATATCAATCTCCATAAAAGAAAAGATTGGTAGATTGAACTGCATTCAAATTGAAACCTTCTCTTCTGGGGATTGGCGGTGTGGTGCATCCGGTTAAGCTGCTGTCAGCAACCCCAGAGGTTCAAGTCCTGGCTGCTCCACTTCTTATCCGGCTCCCTGTTAATGCATGTGGGAAGCTAGCAGAAGGTGGCCCAAGTGCTTGGGCCCCTGCCACCCATGCTGGATACCTAGACAGAGTTCCTGGCTCCTGGCTTCAGCCTGGCACAGCCACTACTTTTGTGGCCAATTGGGGAGTGAACCAGCAGATGGATGATCTCTCTCTGTCTCTCTCTCTCTGTCTCTCTCTACCCAATTTTTGTCACTCTGCTTTTTAAATGAATAAAATAAATTAAAGAAATCTTCAGTTCATCAACATATACCATCAAGAGAGGTTAAATGCATGCTGGATCGTGGAAAGCAGGGACTCAAACGAGTGTCCATATAGGATGCCAGCACTGCAAGCGGTAGTTTTACCTGCTACGCCACAGTACCCACCTCACTGAACTCTTAGTGTACGATAAATCTTAATGAATATAATTTCAATTGAAAATAGATCTTTAGGGGCTGGCACCATGGGGCAGTAGGTTAATCCTCTGCCTGTGGCACTGACATCCCATATGGGCGCCGGTTCTAGTCCCAACTGCTCCACTTCCGATCCAGCTCTCTGCTATGGCCTGGGAAAGCAGTAGAAAATGGCCCAAGTCCTTGGCTCCTGCACCCACATGGTAGACCTGGAAGAAGCTCCAGTCTCCTGGCGTTGGATCGGTGCAGCTCCAGCCATTGCAGCCATTTGGAGAGTGAACCAATAGAAAGAAGACCTCTCTCTCTGTCTCTCCCTCTCTCTCTCTGTAACTCTACCTCTCAAATAAATAAATAAAATCTTTAAAGAAAATAGATCTTTGGAAAAAAACAAAAATAGGAATAGGAGAGGAGAGAGGAAGAAGGGTGGGAATGTAAGTGGGCAGGAGGGTAGGTGGAAAATATCGCTATGTTCTTGAATCTATATATGAAATGCATGAAGTTTGTGTACCTTAAAAAAAAAAAAAAGAAAAGAAACAACTGCATGAAACCCTTTCCCTGACAAAGACAATTTTGAACTAGCATGATATGCTATAACTTATCAGGGAAAATCAAATGGAAATCTCAGTGCAACTCCATCACATACCAACCAGAATGACTAAAACAAAAAGTCTGATGGCAGGCATCAGCAAAGATATGGAGCAACAGGGAATATCACACCTACTGGAGTGCATAAGAATTGGTAACACCACTTTGGAAAATATTTTGACACTATCTAAAGCTTGATATATGTATTTGCTATGACCCAGTAATTTCACTCTGATACAGAAATGTTCATTATAGCTTTATTTTTAATTGCTCAAAGCTAGAACATAAAGAAAAATCCAATGAACAGATAAAGTATTCTATATTCACACAATGGAATACTGTAAAGCAATGAAAAAGCATATATGACTTTCACACACAAGGTCATTACATTTACAGACAGAATGTTAAATAAAAGTGATCCCATTTACATGAAGTTTTAATAGAAGCAAAACTAGTCTATGAGGACTAGTGTTACTAGTTAACTAGTGTTAACATTCTCTTTTCTTGTAGAGCATTAAGGGTGAACTAACATGAAGAGTTTCTAGAATACTATTAAAATTCTGTCTTGATCTGGGAGGTGATTTTACAAATGAATTCACATTTGAAAATTCCTTGAGCTTTCACTTAATATTTGCGATTTTTTTATATGTTATATGCCAATGAAAATTTTGTCCAAATATGAGTTAAACGATTATAAAATTACTATTATATGATATATTTATATAATTTTATAAAATTGCGGTCACCTATGTAATTGTATTAAATATACACATATAATGTATTGCTATATTTCATACAATATAACATATTGTTTACATATATAGTTATAAGACTTGTTTACATATAAAGACTAGTTTACATATAAAGTTATAATAACTATACCAACAGATATCAAAACTTTTGTTTGTATAGTACATATATGTGTGTGTGCATGTATTTGTACAAAATATTCTAATAAGAAGTAGTACAGCCATTTTTTTCTTATGCTACTTCAAATAGTGTAATTTTTATTACCTGATAGGTCATCATTGTTAACTGTACATAACTGAAGTTAGTGGTGAATGTGGATGTTAGTTCGATTCCCATATGTACATCAAAATTCAGTTGCTGGTAATGACTATTGTGTGAAAATGAGCCCCGAGGTATGACCAGTAGCAATATACAGCATTATACCAAAAGCCAAGTTTTTCATGCTTATAAATTTACTTGTCTTTTGCTGTCAAAAACACTGACTCTCCTTTGAAATTGAAGGTGTCATTGTAAATACCTGCATTGTTCCTTCAGCTTTACAGAAAGGAGGTCACAATTGCAGTACAGTTTCAGCAACAACCAGGCAAGCTCCTCTTCCTATGTGAGGATCACTTCTGTACTCTCACTATGGACAGCAGGGGCAAGCGGGCTCTCTAACACACAATGGATGCTCAGCACTGAAATGGGGCTCTCATTGCCCTTTGGAATGAAACAAAATGGAAGAACAAGAGACTTCCATTCTTTTGTTTTACAAGACTTATTTATTTATTTATTTACTTATTTATTTGAAAAGCAGAGAGAGAGAGAGAGAGAGAAATGTTCCATTTGCTGGTTAACTCCCCAAATGGGTGCAACAGCCAAGGCTGGGCCAGGCCAAAGCCAAGAGCCAGAAGCCAGGAGTTTCATCCAGGTCTCCCACTTGGGTGGCCGGGGCCCAAGTACCTGGGCCACCTTTTGCTGTTTTCCCAACCATTAGCAGGGAACTGGATCAAAAATGGAGCAGCATGGACACAAACTGGTGCCCACACGGGATGTTGGGATCGCAGGAGGTGGCTTAACCCACTATGCCACCACACCAGCCCCTAAACTTCCATTCTGAAAGTGGAATGCTTGCTCTGGGGCCATTTGATAAATTAATAAACAGTGTGATAAATTAAAATTCACCACTTGAAACTGATTAACTTTTTAAGCTGGTGTGAGGGGGAAATCTCAGTTGGCAGAGCAGGTATCTGACTTGGTCTGAAGGCCTTGCTTCTTTAGTTTCCAGTTAAGCAAAAAAGGATTTTTTGTTGTTCTTGTTTGGTTTTTGCTTTTTTTTTTCTACTAACTGTAGCAAATGTTCATATTGACAGCTACCAACAGTACCCTGTAATTAGCCTGTGTCCTTGGTTTTAACTCCACAAAGTGTTAAGCAAACAGATCCAAGTCTTTTGTGTCTCAGTTTTGGTAAGAAATCTGTGCCTACAAAATGCCATTTTCTCTGAACTCTCTGTTAAGTCAGCTATTCCAAATCTATTTGCCTACCCTCAAGTGATACGTCCTTCACACCTAGTTTCCTTTCTTGTGTCAAAAGGCTTCATTTGGCCAGGATGCAAAAGGGAGATGGAGAATTGCTCAGTGGTCTCTTTGCTTGACCTTGTTATTTAGACATTTAGGTAGAGAATGGAAACTTGGAGAAGAGAACTACTGATGTTAAATTGGTTAAGCAGATCATGTTAAAGTTTTTCTCTCTGATCTTCACCGAGGAATCCAGTGTGTAAAGAGGAACTCAGTGAGAGAGGCAAGGATTCAACTATTTTGTGTTTTCAAGGCTTTGGTGGCTGATGCTAGCAGAAGCACGTTAATTCCCTGGTGCTCTGAGGTCAAGCGCATGACCTTTGTGTTCCAAAGTTTTGACTAATCTATATATTCTGGCGTTCAATGAGGGCATGTCCCAGCAGAAAAACACAGGAGCCATGCTGAGTATGAAGTCAGCTACAAATGGAATGAGTCTTTAGGCTTTTGCTGCCTTGCCATGAAATCTGCATCTAGCAAAAACTAGATCTGTGCTCTAGGCACAACATATGTTTCCTATTTGCCGAATAAATTTTCTGTACCTTTGCCTCTTGCTCACCGATTTCCCATCTGGGATGGGAATCTCTGAACGGCAGTGGTAAGTCACTGCACTCTTCCTGTCGGCATTCCCATCGAAAAGTGACTGGAACTCATTGGCCTCAGAAGGATTTGGAGTTTTTCTCCTGCCTCTGGAATGTGACCAGATGACTAGGCCATTACCACTGTAAAGTATGATTGAGAAAGTCATATTTTAGAGGCTGAGAGATATTTGTTTCGTGCCATGCTAGGTCATTGTCATAAGTAAAAGACCTAAGAGAGACACAATCATGTGAAGGTTTTCAAAGAGCATAATGATTAAAACACGCTACCAATAAGTAGAGATAGAAGAAGAAAGATACTCACATGCCTAAGTGCCAGTTTGCACAAGGAGCATTTAGAGCTCATCACTTCTTGGTAGGTCATCAACTTCTTGTAGATATTTTATTTATCTATTTTTGTTCTTTGAGGCAGGGTGAGAGGAATGATCCACCACTAACATTTCTGTAGGACGCACCTAATCACCTTCCTTCACTAATAATCTTGCTTCACCCTATCTTCCCAAGGATTTGCAATACTCATTTCAAAAGCAAAACTAAAACACAGAAACTCTGTTTTATGCAGGAGTTGTTAACCTTTTGTACCTGTAAAATAATTGCCAATGAAATTTCAAGAACTAAATGTGAAAATCATGTATAGGTCCATACATTTCCATTTCTGGGGGGAGGATACATTGCTTCCTTCAGTTTTTCAAAGCAATCCCATGGTCCCGAAAGATTAGGAGCCACTGCAATTGTAATCACTTTTTCTTGAAACCTACCCAGGCTGTTTTTTTTACATAAAGTATTCAAGTTGTAGGCTTCTGCTGCTTGCCTAAAATACCATCATTTCTTTTTCTTTTCTAAATTATTCAAAGTAAAAGGATCATGCTGTTCTGCATTTTGAGAATTTTAAATTTTATTCTTTTGTATGTCTGCATGGCTTTTAGAAAAGCAGAAATCCACGTCTGGCCTCTCCTCTTTCTCTTTCAGAACTGGCAGAACAGTGTCTGCCTACTCCAGTAGGCAGGACTCTTCTTTTCTCACCTCTTATCTATTTCTGGGCAACTTTTTAAATATTCATTTTTCTCCTTCTCCTTCAAATACCCTTAGCCTCCATGGCTCAGAGGAGTTCGTACATTTGGTATGTTTTCGAGGGACTTCATGCTGGTACATTCTGGAACGTTCTCAGCTTTTATTCTCCCATTCACATGTACATGTGGTTTGGGGCTTATTTTGAATGATAGTTGCTTCCATAATTCACTTTAATTATAGAAGCAAAATATGTAATGTTTTGAAAATTTGCTTTCCAGCTCCAAAGAGGATTTTAGGATGTCAATAATTGAAACTATTATGAATTATTTTATTTAGTAAAGAAAGAACTTAGTCTATCCTACACCTTTGATTTGATCAAGACCACAAAGCCACCCAAGTAGTCCACAATTGGCAATATTCACCAGGTTTATACTTGGTTTAGCCAAAGATACCAGCTGAGAGCCACCCATGACTTTCCCAACAGTTCCCTGGGGAGATGATTTGTCAACAACTGGGCCGGAGGACAATAGACTGGGGTAAAATTCTGGGTTTGAAAGCTACATTTTTCAAACTACTTTTTAAAATGTTTTGTAAGACTACTAGGGAACATCTCTTAGTGACTTGGAAATTTTGTCTCTCTTTTTTTTTTTTTTTAAACAGACTCACATTTTTGAACTGGCAAAAAAATTGGTATTGAGTATCATTTCACAATGTGAGTATTAGCGTAGATGAAAATCAGTCGCTTAGCTAAGATTACTCATCTTCCTAATCAGTTAATGTTTGTTAGTGGGAAACCACAGACAGCCAAATGGCTCATTCTACTGATGAGGCAGGACAGAAAAGTTGGTTTAGAGGAAGGTTTCATTCCTCCCAGCATTTTCTGAAACTTGAAGTAACTGCAAGCACCTGAAATTTGCTTCACTTGAACATATACTTAAGAACGTTTTCCTCAAAATGATTTACTTTCTATTCAGTGTTCCATTGGCTGTTTTTTTTTTTTTTTTCAACTTATTTAAGAGGCAGAGTTACAGAAAGAGAAAGGGAGAGCAGAGAGAGGTCTTTCATCTGCTGGTTTACTCCTCAAATGGCCATAATGGCCAGAGCTGGGCCGATCCAAAGCTATGAGCCAGGAGCTTCTCGCAGGTCTTTCACATGAGTGTAGGGGCCCCAGCTCTTGGGCCATCTTCCACTGGTTTCCCAGGCCATAAGCAGAGAGCTGGATCAGAAGAGGAGCAGTTGAGACTTGAACCAGCACCCATATAGGATGCCGGCACCGCAGGCAGAGGCTTAGCCGACTATGCCACAGCACTGGCCACTATTTGCTGGGTTTTCTGAGAATGAATAGTCAAAGAAAATCAAAGCAAATTGCAGACAGAAGTCTGAAGTTCAAGTCAAGAACCCATCTGGAAACATGTAAAGGTTACAAACACCATTCAGTAATGAAATTATGTTAATAATCTTTCAGCTCAGGAAGTTAAAGTGTTAGGATCTGTCATCATAATTCCTCACAGGGCCAATCATTTGGAAACTTTAAGCTTATATAACTCTGTACATCTGATCACAAAACACAGCAGTTTAAGTACAACTTGCTGGTGAGGAGAAATAAAACTGGCCATAAGTCTGTTAGATTATGGAAAGGATGAAAGAACAAAACTAATTTCTAGATCTTGCAAGGAGACAAGTTATCTAATAACCCAAAAAGATAACAAAGCCTGTCTCACCTTCCACCCTCTGTTCCTGTTGGTCACTTGAAATCCAGACCTAATGAAACCCTCAAATCTTCCAGCATCACCAACAGTGTTTTTGGCTTACCGACTTCAACATAGATAAATGACCCCATTAATGTTGGGGCAGTTATGTTTGTCCAAAGAATATACGTCTGTATTTTAAATTGCATTATCCAGTTTATCCATGGATAAGAGTTGTTTACCTTCACAAATTCCAGGCTTCTGAGCTGAACTAAACAGGGCAAGTTTAAAGGCAGGAGCTCAGAGCAGTTCATAGCCTTTTGACAGCTCTGATGTGGTCTGCCAAGACCAAATGACTAAAGTTCAGGTTTATATCCGGGGTCCCTGGGCTGAGTCTAATGGGCTCTCGGGTCTCTTCTGGTACCTGTAGCCCCTGTGAAACCCCTGTAAAGTTGGTAGTTGCAAAGTGGAAGGAACAATGCTGTGAAGTATTGTCTGGAGTTGGATTAGCATTCACAGATGTGGGTCCAAGAAATTGCTCAACAGCCCATGAAGGCCAAAGAGGATCTGCCATGACATGAGTGCCACGCCTTAGTATGTCACCTCAGGCTCAAGTCCAGTTCAGTCTGTTCAGAAAGCCCAGGCTTTTCGTTCATCCTCTGATTTCTAGTTTTCTGTGTCTCTGTGAAATGAGGGATTTCTTCATTTCCAGAGATGGACAAAGGCAGACACAGAATAAGAAAGGGAGAACCCAGGACTCCAACAAACCAACACCCCTCTTTTTCTCCACTCAACCAGGCTTGTGTTGGCTTGGAAAGTTTCTGGCCAAGGTTTGGAAAGTGCAGCAGCTGCCTGCTGCCACCTGGTGTACTTCCTGTTGCTAGCACAGGACCACTGCTCACTGCGAAGGAGATAAAATGGAAAACAAGGAGTGGGGAGGAAATAGAAGATTAACAGCCTCTTTGCCACCCAGAAAATCTCAATAGTAATGTAACTGTGGATTCCTGTTACAAAAGCAGCCACCTTTTGCATCACAAATGAGTCACAGTGATTTTTTTTCAGAACTTAGAATGTGTTCTCCCTAACATCAACATGTGGTTATGTCTTCCTTAATGTAACTCTGAAGGAAGAAACTGCAAATATAGTGAGTGAGCTAGATTAAGATTTCTTCCCCTTTAAACAATTCCTCTATACAAGTGGAATCAAATTAGAGAGCAAAGAATTACTTATATGTCAGATTGTAAGAGTAAGTCTAGAAGACATACATCCAAAGATGAACAGGACTTCCGGAAGAAGTTATCACATCATTCTTTCTGCTTTCCAATAGCCCCTGTCTTTTTATTTTCTCTATTATCAGACTCCTTAAGTGATTCCATTTATTTGGTGAACTTCCAGATGTTAACTATAATGTGTCTTCCAATAACAGTTGTCAAGTGAAATGGATAAAATAAAATTCACCGATGTTCTACTGAGTTGGTGACCGAATTTGTTCTCCTTGACCTACTCCAAATCCAATTTCCAAAATATATTCTGCTGATCTCCTAGAAACTCTGATCTCCCCTTATTTTCCTTAGTGGAATTTTCCCCATTGCCTAATAATTTTGGAAATTAAAAAAAAAGGAGTCAATTTTATTTATTCTACTTGTAGGCAACAAGAATGAATCTGAGATTGGGCATGAGTATGTTTTTTGTCTAACTCTGAACTTACTTTTTCTTTTCTATTCATTTACTTAGTTTCAGTAATGATGATTTTGCTAATGACTTACATAGAAATATTAAATCTGCCCTCTTAAGTGCTAAATTTCTCACTTTCTAGCAATGTGATGAGATAAAGAAACTTTGTCCCATCTCTCTTTCTCGCTCTGTCACTCTGCCAATCTAAATAGATAAATAAAATCTTTTTAGGGGCCTGCGCTGTGGCGCAGCAGGTTGAAGCCCTGGCCTGAAGCGCAGGCATCCCATATGGGCACCAGTTCTAGTCCCTGCTGCCCCTCTTCCAGTCCAGCTCTCTGCTATGGCCTGGGAGAGCAGTAGACGATGGCCCAAGTCCTTGCGCCCCTGCGCTCATGTGGGAGACCCAGAAGAAGCTCCTGTCTCCTGGTTTCAGATTGGTGCAGCTCTGGCCGTTGTGGCCATCTGGGGAGTGAACCAGCGGATGGAAGACCTCTCTCTGTCTCTACCTCTGTAATTCTGTCTTTCAAATAAATAAATAAATCTTGTAAAAAAAATCTTGTAAAAAAGTTTTGTCCCTTAATGATTCTAGCATAAGTGATACAAATTCTGAGACTACAGAGGATGTTGAAGAGAACAACCATGCATTGGGGACATTTGGCTCTTGGTAAATAATGATTTACATATTTTTTATCATTGAGTTAACATCCTCTGACCACATGTCTGGTATCCAGTAGAACACTCTTTAAAAAAGTATGCCCTCTTTAGGGGATTTACTTACAGTGAGGAAGGTGTTCTATTCAATCTCAATCTTGCATAAAATGCTGTAAAATATATCTTTCTGAATATTGCTGCACAAATCTACCCACTTAAAGTTTACTCAGCAGCTCTCAAATATCCTGCAAATTGATGACAAAATATCAGGAACTTGATAAGCAGTTGGTCCCTTTTCTGTAAAGTCTAAAAGTGTTATAGAGTATAAATTGAGGAAATTGTGTTGTGATTAGTAGGCTTCTGTGATGTGTGCATCTACTAATGAGAAGGTGTGAGCGTGTGCACTGAGCTACATGTCCAGATACATTTAGGAATGTGGATCTTTAAGGAAAATTCTGGAAAATCTTATTGGGTGATTGCTTATTTTAAGAGTACCAAACCTTGTGACATGGTCTGATAAGAGCAGAATGGCAAATAAACAACACTGTTAGCTTTTCGTGAAACTTTTCCTTACAACGGCTATCTAGTAATATAGTTTCCCATTCTTTTGAGGCATCACTACACTCCATACACACTTCTGTAGATCTACAACAGTTACTTTTTTTTACACTCAAAAGATTAAATTAGTTTTTTTAATTTGTTTTTTTTTTTTTTAAGAAAGCTTTTATTTAATGAATACAAATTTCATAGGTACAGCTTTAGGAATATAGCAATTCTTCAACCCCATGACTTTTTGTTGATGCATCTCTCTCACCATTAAACTATAACCTCATAGAAGAGAAACACTGTGCTTTAATCACTCTCAATTTCCAGGTACTATTGCCTTGCACATAGCAGCTGTTTAATAAATTTTCATTTAATAAATGAATTAACAGTTTCTCACCCCAAACAATAGGCAAAAATGATCCAAGCACTTGGATTTCAAGAGGAGACAGAAAAGATAGGGTGCCAAATCCTGGTGTAGACAGCAGGTGTGAATATTGACACACCAAAGCAATTTCTATCACATTTTGATTCTTTGCTTAGACTCACTGATTCTTTAAGCAAGAAGGACTAGCTGATTTAAAAAATTTATTTTTTGGAAAGGGTAAAAGAGCCAAAGGTTAAGTTCTACCACTGTGTGGCTTTTCTCTCTCCCTTTTTTAAAGATTTTATTTATTTATTTGAAAGGTAGCATTACAGACAGAGGGAGGGAGAGACAAGCGAGAAAGGTCTTCCATCTATTACTTCAGTTTTGAAATGGCCACAGCAGCCAGAGTGGGGCCAATCCGAAGCCTCTTCCCAGCCTCCCACACCGGTGCAGGGGTGCAAGCCCTTGGGCCATCTCCTCTGCTTTTGCAGGCCATGGCAGAGAGCTGAATAGGAAGAGGAGCAGCCAGGACTTGAACTGGTGCCCATATGGGAAGCCAGCACAGCAGGTGGAGGCCTAGCCCACTATCCACAGCACTGGCCCCATGGCTATTCTGTTATAAAGGTTAAAAAGCTTATCCAGGGTGCTGGCACTGTGGCGTAGCAGGTAAAGCCACTGCCTTCAGTGCTGGCAGCCCATATGGGCACAGGTTCGAATCCCGGCTGCTCCACTTCTGATCCAGCTCTCTGCTATGGCCTGGGGAAGCAGCAGAAAATGGTCCAAGTCTTTGGGCCCCTGCACCTGTGTGGGAGACCTGGAAGAAGCTCCTGGCTCTTGGCTTTGGATCAGTGCAGCTCCAGCAGTTGCAGCCAATTGGGGAGTGAACCAGTGAATGGAAGACCTCTCTCTTTCTCTCTCTCTTTCTGTAACTCTTTCAAATAAATAAATTAATTTAAGAAAAAAGAGAGAGACTTATCCATGACACACACATGCTCTATCTGTTTAGAATTAGCACTAGAGTCTTCTCATGTGGAAATTCTGTATTTTTCATGTTACTAGTTATGTTACTTGCAATGTGATATTATTATGCCTTTGCCTTGACTTACCCTCTTTACACTTTTGTGAAGTGTGAATACTCATATATATCAGCATCAGTTTGAAATTATAGATTTTATTGAATTAAATTAAAAATAATCAAAATCATTACTATGCTTTTCATGGTCTTTTCAGAAGACATGAGACAGATCTTCAAAAAGTTCATGGGAAATGCATGCTATGAAAAACCTATACATAGATTTCCAACATTTTTTTATAAAAATAGATTTTTTAAAATTCCATTTCCATGAACTTTTGGAAGTATCATTGTATAATATTAACAACAATAATTTACTTTTATTGAGGGCTTGCATCTTACAATAGGCCAAGTCCTCCTCTAGGTGTTATATTATTTAATGCTGTTCACAGTTATGCAGATATATGAAAATGAGGGCCTTGAGGCACAGAGCTGTTATGTCAATTGGCCACTATAAAAATCTAGTGAATCTCAAAGGAGGATTTGAATCTAGTCTGATTATAGACTCAAATCACAGGGACTGTGGAAACCCATGAATATAATTCAAGGTAACAAATCCCAGGTTTAGATATTGGGAGGCCAGAGGAAGAAATAGATGGGTAATATTCACTGGACTTCTAAAGGTGCCTGTTAACCAGGACAGAGCCTCGTATAAATTTCCATCCATGGACTCCTAGGGTGATGAGACCTTTTATTTGACTACTCTTAATAGAAGCCCACTTTGTCTTCTTTGATCATCTCTTCCATGTCATCAGCTCCAGTATTAAGTATGTCACTAGATTTGGAGGGAAACACCATCCATCCGTGGGGTGTTCCTTTCACTAGCTCTCTGCTATACCAAATCATGTTCACTGCTGAGGAGCTCTGGCCCTTGGAAATAAGTAAGAGGAGATTTGACTACTTCCACTTCTCTCTAGACATGCCATTTATAAATTTCTTTACAGAATTGCCAACATATCACACTTATTAAGAGGTCTTCCTGATAGGATATCAAGCAACACTTATAGGACTTTTGATTTAGCATTCATTAAATTCAGCATCTACACTAATGTAGTCTAACACATTTCAGAATTACTCAGTAGTGTAGTGGAGATCCTAGTAACAAGTGTTGTGAAGTTGTTTTGGAATATGAGCTGAGTACTCTCATCAGGAATGTCATTGTCAATTTTGCCTTCACTTAAATTTTCCCAATGGTAATTATAATTTCCGAAAAATTTGAAATATATTATTGAAACTATTTCACATGTCTTCGCTTCACCTATGTTTAAAATGCAGAGCCATGTTATTGACAAAAAAGCTTTACTGACTTGTTTGTTTTTCTGGTGTGCTATGTTTATCCCTGAATGCCTGCACTAAGGTTGAGGGTGAAGGAATTGGGCTTGCAGAAGATGGATGAAATGGGTTCTAGATTAATGAGCTAAACCAAGAATTAAAATTCATAAAAGAAATCATGGCATCACATGATTTGCTGATTTTGGACTCAATGTGATACTTAATCAGATTCATTTAATTTATATCTCTTTTCATATTTTATATTAAAATACCAAGGTGATTCAATGGGAGGGCCATGCCAGTATTTCCCTAACTCCGCTACTGGAAGGATATGGCTTTGCATACATGATTTAGCCTAACTGTAAATAATTTTCCTTTGTGTCAGCTAAGGTTTGGTAGATGATTTCTGAGGAATCCACCAGCCAAGATTCTGACTCAAAAGATGTACCATTAAAAGCTTTCAAGATGAAATAAGGATATCACAAGTACCCTGTTAAAGACAAATCAACTAATATGGATATTGTGACACTGTCAATGATCCAATAAGTAATCAAAGTGAGGAAGTAGCAAAAATATGATTTTGAGTCCAACAAACCTGGTTCAGTCCAACTCTGCCACTTTCAACCTCTGTGATCTTGGGCAACATATTTTCCTGAGATATAGATTTTCCATCTATAAAATATGTTGAGCCCTTGCTCAACTCTATCACTGTGCATATCAAATTAGGAAATACAGACACAATCCTAAGCAAAGGATATGATAGGTAATCAATTCAAAAAAAGGAATTGTTTCCTTTTTCTCATCAGCCCCAGAGCAGATAAATACTCTTAAAAATGTAGCCAGTTACAGAAAGTAATCAACTGAGAGTCAATATCATTAAATGTTATTTCCATGGACTAGGGAACATAGTCTTTCAAGATTTAGTCATCCATTACTTTTGGCACAGCAGTTGATTCCACGACATCTGAACCAAGGCATAATCTGTATAAAACTAAAAACTTTGCATAAGAAATAACATGTTGATAAGCTTTATTACAATTTCCTTTTGGTATTTTTTATGAATATTTGAAGAAATAGATGTTCAAATAGTTATACAATGAAAACTTACTGTATCCACTACCTATAACCTTAACATTATAGCATATTTGCTTTATAACATTTTTATCTATCTACTCCTCTTTCCATCTACCTATTGATGCTGATTTCTAAATTAAAGTAAGTTATATTCATTAAAATCTTGCATATAAAAAGAGTAAGAGCTAGAAATACAATTCTTCCTAGAAGCAAATGAAAATAAGTAGCAAGTTTGCAAAATTCCTAAAAGAGATGAGATGTTCCATGTGTTATAAAATTGTTAGATTGTGGCCAGCACTGTGGCACAGCGGGTTAATGCCCTGGCCTGAAGTGCCGGCATCCCATATGGGCGCCGGTTCTAGTCCCGGCTGCTCCACTTCCAATCCAGCTTTCTGCTATGGCCTGAGAAAGCAGTAGAAGATGGCCCAAGTCCTTGGGCCCCTGCACCAGCATGGGAGACCTGGAAGAAGCTCCTGGCTCCTGGCATCGGATCGGTGCAGCTCCGGCCATTGCGGCCATCTGGGGAGTGAACCAGCGGATGGAAGCTCTCTCTGTCACTCTGCCTCTTCTTCTCTCTGTGTAACTCTGACTTTCAAATAAATAAATCTTTAAAAAAATTGCTAGATTAATTTTGTTATCTGACAACTACAGTATTTATTACAACTATTTTTAACAATGAAAGGTGGTTAGAATTGCAGAATTGGAGTGTAGGATTAGAGGGTTTAGCAGCCACAGCCAAAAGCACATGTGTGCCTTATTATTCTAATTTGAGAATAAAGCTAATTAATTACACATTCTGTATTCTGTAAAAATTATCTCTGAAAAAGTATTATTCCATGGGCTGGAAATGCCATCTTCCAAATGACATATTTTGACACTTATGTAATTCAAATACTGGGTGAAAAAAATCTTCTGGGAAAGCCTTTCTTTGTCAAGTTCAGGTTCAAAGAAAAATTTCATTAACACAGGATTGGACATATAATAGAAAGTGAGGTTCATATATTAGACATTTAAAATGCAGGATTTATAAATGGCTATGATAATAATAATATTAACTGCTATTGAGTACTTAAAATATCACAGGCAATGCCCTAGGAGGGTTATTCATGTACTTGTTGAAATTATACAAAGCTATCTGAGTTAGGAACAACAGATATGCATATTATACAGAAGAAACTGCAGAGCAAGACGTTAAGCCTATGACTGTTTGAAACACATAGATAGAAAGTGGCTGGCTACTTTACAAAATGATAACAATGTGAGTGGCTAAGGTAGAGTAAGAGAAAGATTATTGGAGTGAAGGAGGAGGACATAGAAAAACCAGGGTGGAAAAATAAATTACCTACATTGATTTCAAGTCAACAATAATTATGAGAGAAATAGCAGTGATGGGAAGAAAGCTAGCTCGGTACAAGCACTCATCAGTGCTGAGGGCAGTTAGCTAGGAGGCTGATAAATGATAATACTAAGAAGGGTAATGGGTAGAAGCTTTTGATCACCTGAGTTTCAGGGGGCCTTGGGGCTTTAAAGTTCACAAAAAAAAGGGGGGGTCAGAAGTAGCAGTGGGAACAATGGGAACAAGAAAAGTCTAGTCCACCTCTAGGGCATAAAGGGCTTGGGAATGTGCAAAACACAAATAGCTTCCTCTTAAAAAGGCCATGGAGAAAGCAAAGACGAAGAGGACAGCAAGGTTTGAGTTAGTGCAAGAAAACAAATACTCAAGGAAGAGTTTGAAGACTTTGGGTCGTTCTACAGGACACGAAGGAAAGATTTGGGAGGATAGCTCAGTCCAGCGCAGGGGATGTATAGATGTGCGTGGATGGATTGGTGGAGATGTTGTAGTATATGGCCTGAGTTTTGAACTCCTGATGGAGTAGAGGAGAATGGGGGTGCCACAGGGAGAGAGAGACTGAGCACATTCAACGTTGTCTTAGTCTGTTTTCAGAACAGTTAATATCATGGCAAGAAACAATGTGTGTGTGTGTGTGTGTGTTGGTCCTTTGGTCTCTCTTGTATAATCCACCAGTACCCAGTCAGAGGGCTCCACTCTGATGAATTAATCTAATCTCAATTATTTACCGAAGATCCCACCTCCAAACACCAAAGCTAGGTTAAATTCTACACTGTGAGTCTCTCATAATAAAGATTAAACTTCAATATGATTTTCCTAGGGGAAATATTTCCCACTCTTTTACTAAATCATGATGAGTGTTAAACTCCAACATAAATTTCAGAAAGGAAAAGCTATACTCATCCCATGGGGATGGGGCCTGCTCATGGCTTGCATACGAGACCTGAGTATTGGTTCTACCCTCAAACAAGTGATTGGCTCTCAGCAGGATATTTAAATTCTGTTTTATTATCTATAAACTTTTTAATAATACCTATATTTCTTAAGTATAATTAAGGTCAGAAATAATATATACAAAGTGACCAGCCCATGTTAGGTAACCTGAAGAATTAATTATCATTGAGATGAGGATGGTGACAATGATAATGATGATTTGTGATACACAATACTCTCAAAGTCTTTAATATCTCCTTATTTTATATCATAATTCTTGGTGTTATGTCCAACTTTGTATAAGGAATCTGATATGAGGTAACCTTAAAATACATTTCAGGGGAAAAATGTGCACATGAGCTACATAGTAAGACAGCAGGAATGGCAACTAAAATTTATGTGAGAAAACAGTATTGCCATTTTAAGGAACAGAGAATCAAGGAAGCAGAGCTAGTAAAAAGCTTAGTCCACAATTAGTAGCAAAAAATTGTATCTGCACCAAACACATGGCTTGTGGCACCTTTGCCTGAAGCCCTTCATGAAGATGCTAAGAGCAACCCCAAAATGTGCAGAATGCAGCATTTGAAGCCGGAGAGACCTCCGCGTTACCATGGCCGTACTTCTTCCTGGTCCCCTGTGACAAGCTTAGAAGAGACACAGCCATAGGCTGATTGGAACATGGTTTTCCGCTTCCTGCCCGCTTGTTCTTTCTCCACACACAGATTTTACGTTTACACTATTAGTTACAAGCCAACAAAGAAAATAATTTTCTCTTAGGAGATTACTGATATTTTTGCTAACATTTATTTAGTATGATTTCTGTGATACATGGCTTTTCTTCATACATTACCTGAATGACATATTAAGTGTGATATTGGTAACAGAAACAGAGGTAGATAGAATAGCATAGTTTAAATTTTGGCTTGGCTATTTAGAACAGGGCTGTTCTTAGGAAAGTTCTTTAACTCCTCCGGGCTCCAATTCTTTGAGAAAGGGAAAATTACAAGCCTGAAATATTTTTAATATTAATAAAGAGAATAACTACAAATTTTTAGTATGTAAGTACTTGAAATATTTACTATTTATACATGTGTGCATAGATGCATAAATACATATAATATTGAAATGCAAATTGTTAAATGTAAAAATCAACAGGTAGCCACTGGTCCCTTAATGATGTCTAAGTAGCCTAGAATGACAGAGTTGATATTTTCTCTTCGGGTAGAACAGATTGCAGTTTATGTAATACATAAAGTAACATATATGCCAGGAGTAGAAACTAGAAAAATACTTACACTTACAAAAAATTAAAAAACAAGCAAGTGTAAATGAAGAAGATGAAAATGAAGATTTTTTTTAAAAAAGCAGAAAATAATGAAAGGAATAAATAGGGAAATAACAGACTCCTAAGAAAAGGCATGGAAAAACAGAGTGTTAATGGCAAGAGAAAAGAAGAAAGGAAACACTTTATGCAGAAAGACAAGACCACAGAGCAGCCTGCCATAGTGAGAGGAGAAAGCATGTCTCAGAGGAGTGGAATCAAGCCAGTGGAAATGGGATTTGTGATAGGAAAACTGCTAGAGCAGAATCCTAGAGTGAGAATAGGAAACAGTAGTTCAGAGAAGGGATTAGGGGTAAAACCAAATTTGAAAATATTGTGCTTTAAACATTATAAACAACTTAAAAAGTGAAGAATAAATTTTTTAAAAAATATCTTGAACTGTTATGTTTTTTTTTTTTTTTTTTTTTTTTTTTTTTGACAGGCAGAGTGGACAGTGAGAGAGAGAGACAGAGAGAGAAAGGTCTTCCTTTGCCGCTGGTTCACCCTCCAATGGCCGCCGCTGCAGCCGGCGCACCGCGCTGATCCTGGCAGGAGCCAGGAGCCAGGTGCTTTTCCTGGTCTCCCATGGGGTGCAGGGCCCAAGCACCTGGGCCATCCTCCACTGCACTCCCTGGCCATAGCAGAGAGCTGGCCTGGAAGAGGGGCAACCGGGACAGAATCCGGCGCCCCAACCGGGACTAGAACCCGGTGTGCCGGCGCCGCAAGGTGGAGGATTAGCCTATTGAGCCACGGCGCCGGCTACTGTTATGTATTTTATATCTTAAATTTTTATTTAGCAGTTGTCCTGGGTAAAAAGTTGGACCCAGGGTTGTCATCCACAAACACTATTTGACGTTTGACTCTTGAGGTCAGAATGTCATCAATTTTTAAATTTTAGTTTGATAATTTGGATCTAATTAGAATATTGTGAATTGGGTTAGACTAAGTTTGTTGCTCATCTTTAGCACTGTTGCCAGTGATCTCAAGAGTCCTCAACTGCCAAGATGAGATGTCAGCAGATTTTCTGACATAGCTAATCATGTCAGAAATTTGTATCCCTTTGCTCGCTCTCTCTCTCTCTCTCTCTCTTGCTCTGGCTCTCTCTCTGTAGTATGTAGTCATTGCACTTAGTTAAATAACTTAAGATGAACTTGACTGTGGACAGGATTCAGAAACGGATAGCTACACCAAAGGGAAGTGCTTTGAAACCATTTTTTCCGTGATGCCAGAAAGCACTTTGACTAACAGTGGGTTCTAAGGAGTGCAGTCATTCCAGACTCTTAATAACTCTTTACCTAATTCCCACTCATCTTTCAAGTCTGAGTTTGACTATCAGTTTATCCTGGAAGCGTTTTTCTGAATCCCTTCAACTAAGTTAGGAGCACCTGTTTTCTGCTTCTTCAGCATCCTGACTTCTTAAACAAGATTCTTATAAGGACTTAGTATAGAAGTTCCCAGCCCAATCATAAGATGAGTAATAATAGATTCGGTGTCTTTCCTAGGCTGAAATCCCAGCACCTAGCCCATCTTCTTGATAGATGTTCAGCTCCTAATAAGAATATGTCAAATTTGTGATTTAATAAATAAATAAGTTAAATAATATAATCTGAAGAAAAATTTGACTGTGGTAGGAGTCACAAGGAAGACTCTTTCATGTGGTTTTTGTCAATCTTCCTAAAAGTGCTGTGAGACTCACGCAGTAGGTGATATAAGGCCACCTCACATACAAACACATGGTTGTATCACCTCATTTTTATGTGATTCTCATGCTTCCTACCTTTTGTGACAAAGAAAATATTCATTTCACAGAATTTAATCGTTTGTTAGGGCATATTGTGACATTTTTATTTGACTTCCATTCTATGTAAATCAGCTCTTCATGATTGTTTTCTAACTTTCTAAATTTACTTTGAGGTCAGGTGTGTTAACTTCCCATCAGAACACTAAAGAAAATGGGGGTGAACTTTGAGAGAGTTGTAAGGATTCTCAGGACCTTTCAGCTTGATACAAAGATCAAATTGTGAGAGATGTAGATGATTCCAGAGTTTATTCACTGAAACTTCTCTGAACACCAATGGAGAAGAAAATGGAAGGGATTGACAAAAGCTATTGAAGCTATTTTTACCACCACAATCAGGCAGCCAATTATAATGTCTGTAAATCTTGGCATATGCCAGAATGTTCAGTCACAATAAAAATGTCTGGTAGAAACCATCAGCTGGCCATTTCACTGCCTATAGAAAAATATCGTTAGCACAGTATATAAGATCTTTCCCACTAATCCTGCAACTCACCAACCCCTTTTCTTAATCAACCAATCACTTCCAGGCATCCTGCACTCAGATCACACTAGATCAGCTCAACATGCCTTTGTCCACTCAGGGTCTTTGCAACAGTGCTACATCCTTCCTTAGGAGTTTCTTTTTTGTAACACCCTGCTCTCCAGAAAAACTCATTCTCCTCTAAGAGTCACTCTAAATATTTAGGTTCTGAGGAAACGATCATTCTGGGATGACTGCAGAGAGGCAATCTCAAATTGGTTTATGAAGGATGTGACGCCGTATCATAGAGGACAAGATCCTTTTTTCTAATGGATAATCTATAAAGCAAGAACCAGCAAGTATCATGAAGAAAGAGGGCAGAGAAGATAGCAGATGTGATGACTGCCCAACTAAAGAGAAATTCTAGTGTAGTAGCCTGTTTTATTAACAAATTGAAAAAAAAAATAACCCACATGGCATGACAACCCTGAATGTGCATCTTCCTTTGGCACTCTGAATATCATTAATAAAAGCCTGAGGACCTTAGTGCTATAGCTGATCGACTTGCTGTGAAAAGAGTCTTGCCCTTTTTCCCTAGATGGAATTCATTAAGAATAATACCAAATCACCAAGTACACACACATTTATGGATTTAAAACCTCCAGAACATCCCTTAGAAATTACATAGCAAAATAAATGGTGTGTAAAGAAAACAAAAATGAACAGAAGTGTGAACCCCTTCTCCCCTCCCTGTGGACTTGCCCCTCCTCCCTTTCCCTCTAGACTGCACAAAAATCCTGTTTCATCTCCTTTGGGAATCTGGGAGTCCCATCTAGGGCCAATGCTGTGGACTGAAAGCTTGGTGAGCATCTAATGCAGAGAGGACATCAGTGTGGACAGAGGTACAAACTGCCATATATCCAGCATCTCATCTCCAGAGCCAAAAGGAGTCATGTTCATAGGATTAGAGATCCCCTGAGTGAACGACTAAAAACAGTTTCTAGGAGGAAAAACTTATTTGGGAGAAGCTATTCTTCTTTGGAAATTTTTCTATCCTTAGCACAGACATGCAAGAAAACCGCCATGTATCTTCACTTGATGATGTCTTGAATAAAAGGAACAAAAGACAGAGGTAATTTTTAAGAGGCAAAATTTCCATTCCATTCCTTCCCAGACAGACTTACTAAAAACATTGATCATGAAGGCACCAGCCTTAGTTTTCTGAACTTCAGGATATAAAATAAACAACTATCAGTCTCCTCTCTGTCTCCTTTTCCACCCTCCTTATGAAGGAAAGTTAAATAGCACATTCTTCCCACTGAACCAGAAGCAACATAGCACAAAAATTCTACTCACAGTTTTAAAATAAATTACTGGATATAAAAATAACAGTAACAATCCTTTAGCTCAGCCAACCAATCAAAGGTTTTGCATGATTAAAATGCAGGCACAGGCTAAATCCCAGATTTAAAAGAAATAATATTTAGATGCTATTAGAATTTCCATTTCATGAAGAGTGTTAGTCTGTTTTCTCTTGTCATAACAGAATACCACAGACTGGTAATTTATAAGGAATAGCAATTTATTTCTTACTGTTCTGGAGCCTGGGCGGTCCAATATCAAGGTGCAGGCAACTGGTGAGGTTCTTGCTGCCTCATAGTATGGTAAGACGTCTTTCTTCCTGCTTTGCCTGCTCTGATAAAGACACTTATCCAGGTATGGGGACTGCACTCGCAAACCTCATTTCCAACCCCAGTTAGCTCCCCTAGGACACACGTCCAAGCATCATCAACATATGAATCTGAAGGTTAAATTCCCACATGTGAATTTGGGATTGCACATTCAAACCACTGCATAAAGTAAGCTGCTTTACTAGCTGTAACCTTCAGGACTGAAGCTTTTCTCAATACCCATTGTTACATGTTTGTGCAGGCTGAGACTTGCCGTTTCAGGCCTTAATTACTGCCTTTTCATTCCAGTCTGGAGTCTTGTCTGCAAGCTTTCTTCATTTTCATTCCTAATCTGATTAATTCAACTGCTGAGCAACGGTAACCTACTTTGAGTCACATCGTCATTATGTCAGGATTCTTCACACTCTACTCCCTGTGTTGTTGAATATCTTTGCTTCTATTCTCCAGCCCCCAACAGCTTCCGATCCCCATACCAGTGACCTTGGACATATCCACCTACACACACTTGCACATGTCTTTCCCTGAGCCAGAATTTTACAAGGTTCCATTGTGCTCTGCCTCCGCTCAGAAGCCTCCCCTAAGGAAGAATTTGGTTTTGATCATTGCTTTCTTTCTTCTCTTGCAATTGTTAGTTAAACTTTTCTCATATTTTACTCAATGTCAATACCGTTTTCTTTTATGCAGCAATTTTATGGCTACCCATTTGTCACCATAATGAGACCTCAAGAGCCCTTCTTAATTTCAAAAATTTCCCTTAAATATACCTGCAAAATATAAATTGGTTCATTGGTTCACTAGAGATCTCCAAAGCCCTTACATTCCATCATTCTTAAACATTGCTGAACAGCAGAAATGAATACTAGAGACCACTTTTTAAAATCTCCCTTTTCCTATCATTCTCTTAAACAAGCTTTATTAAAGCAAATCAGCTAAGGGTGGTGCTGTGGCATAGCAGGTTAAGCCTCTGCCTGCAGCACCTGCATCCCATATGGGGGCTGGTTCAAGTCCCAACTGCTCCACTCTCTGCTAACTAGCTCTCTGCCAATGTGCCTGGAAAAGGAGTGGAGGATGGCCTAAGTGCTTGCACCCCTGCACCCACATGGGAGACCCAAAAGAAGCTCCTGGCTGCTGGTTTTGGACTTGTCCAGCCTGGTCATTGTGGCCATTTGGGGAGTGAACCAGTAGATGGAAGAACTCTCTCTCTCTCTCCAACTCTGCCTTTCAAATAAATAAAATAATTATTTAAAACAACAAACAAACCAGGGTTTGGGGGCCAGCGCCAGTGGCTCACTTGGTTAATCCTCCGCCTGTGGCGCTGGCATCCCATATGGGTGCCAAGTTCTAGTCCTTCTAGTCCAGCTCTCTGCTGTGGTCCGGGAGGGCAGTGGAGGATGGCCCAAGTGCTTGGGCCCCTGCACCCGCATGGGAGGCCAAGAAGAAGCACCTGGCTCCTGGCTTCATATCGGTGCAGCACTGGCTGTAGTGGCCATTTGTGGAGTGAACCTATGGAAGGAAGACCTTTCTCTCTGTCTCTCTCTCTCACTAACTCTACCTGTCAAATAGATTTAAAAAAAAGTCTTCTTTAAAAAAAAAAAAACACAACAGTGCACAATGGAAATATTGAGAAGGAGATGATCTGTCCACATTCAACATCTTTGAATACATTTGTTCATAATTACTGACATACAATAACAAATTTTAGTCATTGGAACATTTCCCATAATTTAATCCTTTGGAATAGAGATTCCGCCTCCAACAGCTCTAAGGCAGTTTTTATGATTATACATCACCTCCTCATTCTCCTCCCTGCTCTGTTATTCCCTCTTGCTGGCCATCCTGCACCTCCTGATCTATAAATTTCTTCTATACATGGTGCTCTTTGCTGCTTTGCTGCTTGTTCAAGAATACAGTATTCTTTGGCTCCTGATATACCAATGGCAGGCACAAGGATTTTTTTTTTTTTTTTTTTTTTTTTTTGGCCAGGCAGAGTTACACAGTGCGAGAGAGAGAGAAAAAGTTATAGACAGTGAGAGAGAGAGAGAGAGAGAGAGAGAGAGAGAAAGGTCTTCCTTTTCTGTTGGTTCACCCCCCAAATGGCTGCTACAGCCAGTGCACTGCACCGATCTGAAGCCAGGAGCCAGGTGCTTCTTCCTGGTCTCCCATGCGGGTGCAGGGCCCAAGGACTTGGGCCATCCTCTACTGCTCTCCTGGGCCACAGCAGAGAGCTGGACTGGAAGAGGAGCAACCGGGACAGAAAATGGCGCCCTGACCGGGACTAGAACCAAGGGTGCCAGCGCCACAAGCAGAGGATTAGCCTAGTGAGCCACGGCACCAGCCAGCACAAGGATTTTTGAGAGATGGTTTTCACACTAGCATTGGAAGAAGGTCCATTGCAGTGTCAAATCACAGTGAGTTAAGCATCTTTACATGGCCAATGTTGATAATTTTGATAAGGGAGAATCTATTGGACCTAGATTTTCCAACCCATCTCTGGGTAACTTAGATTATGTCAAATAATTGTGAATGCTATATGGATTTTGGCCAGGAAGCATAGAATTGTGCTGTATATTAAGAGATTCTAGTCTAGAAGCTAATCCCATTGCCCATTTTCAAGTCACGTCAGTTTTTCTATCCATTTGCAGTCTACGCTATTTCATCCATGTGGCTGTATCATCTTGAAGTCATCATGATTTCTCATCCCTCCTCCCAACTTGTTAATTCCTCTGGGGAACTAAAAGAAGAGACAGCATCTTTCCCCAGAAGAATTCTCACATGCCACTCCTGATCCTCCCCAAACCCATGCTAGTGGACTTCTGTACAACCTCCTATTTAACCATATGTCTTTTATTCCAAGCTTGCTATGTTACTTTCCTCCAGCTCCCAAACAGCTTCTTAATCCAAACCTTCTCCAGAAAAATTTCAGGTAAACTGAAAGATCAATGATTATCTACTCTCAAATAATCTCATCCTGTCTCAATACATGTTAGCTTTCCGTCTTCTCATATATATATATTCTATAAAATATTCTTTTGCTTATAAATAGTTTACAGTTAGTAGTTATTTATTCTTCATAGTGGCTTTTCATAGAGTTCACAGGGATTTCATCTGTATTAATATTAGTCCCTCATCTCATGTCACGGACATCTTCCTGGCAAGAAGGGATACTCTACGGGTCTTGAAATACCACTGAATGCCAGGCACCACACTAGCACTTTCTGTGAATCATTACCTTACTTTCCATTGAATGGTTGTATGCTCATTTTATTTGCACTGTAAAATGTCCAGGAAATTACTTGGACTACTGTGTACTCAGTTCTTCTTTGTAGTAGAAAGAGGATGATGTGTGTGGGATGATTATATACTCTATTAAAGCAAAACTATCAACAACAGCAGCCTAAACACAGCAACAGGTCATCCCTCTCAGAACAGAGGAAGCATCTTTCCAGAGAAAAAGAGTCTTCTTAAAGGACTAGGACTATGAATGTTTACTTGTGACACAAATGAGACCTAAGTCCTCTCACTGCTTTGCATTCTTCACTGCCTTAAGCAAAAAAGAGAAAGAACAGAGCAATAGGTCTGTTTCCCAGAGCCCTCTGCCTTTATTCTTCAAGGTATGGTTTTCCCCAAATCCTTCCCAAGCAGGGCTACTCACATCTCATTTCACCTTTCAACATGTCTGTCTTGCCCCCCTTTGCCTCTGCCTCCCCAGTCTTCTTCACTCGTCTCTCTAAAGTTGGCTATAAAAGAGTCTGCATCTTGGTTTGGAGTCACATCAATTCCAAGCACAGCAGGCAGGCTCCAGGCCTGTCTATTTCCAAGGGGAGGCTGTCAGAAGCAAGACTGTCTCTGGGTAGGAGACCAGCGCACAAGAGGAAGCCGCATTTTTCAGAGCCGGAGGGGGAAGAGTGCTGGCTCCACAGTGAGGGATGATGAGATTCCACCGTCTGCTAAACAACACGGGGCCGGGTGGAGCTCGCACCCTGCTGCTCGGAGATGGCATTTCACACATTTTGGCTGCATTCTGGCTCTCCTAGTCTGGAGACATTGAAACCAGTGATTAATGGTGGGATCCAGGGATTTGAAAGTTATGCAAGTGCTCTGTGGTCTCCGGGGAGACTGGTGCCAACTCAATTAAAATCATCACATGATCTTCAGCCTCTTTTAGGCACTGGCAACTGAGCTAGGTATTTTGGAGTTGAGAAGGCACAAAAGGAACAAAAGATGTCATCTCTAACTTCCTAACTTTTCGTCTCTAACTAGTCTACTGTGCCTATTAAGGCTACTACATTTAAATTCCGAGATATGTAGAAGGCACTCCATAAAAGGGAGTTGTGAGGATCTAAATGGCACGCATGTTGACCAGGCTTATTCATTCATTACCAAGGTATGGATGAAAATACTGTCATATGTCCTTCATAATGTGGAAATAGAAAAAGGGATACAGGGGTAGGAAAAAAAATTCATTTTCAAAGCAGGGGGGGTTTATAAGCACGTGTATCTTTGCAAAATCATTCCCGATAACACAATGGGTGGAGAGCAAGCAAGTCAGGAGGAGACCTGATAAAATGGTTTGCAGCCAACTGGAATGGCTGGGGCAATCTGCTTTGGAGCTAAAGAGAATTGGCTTCCAGATTGTGTCCCAGTTATCTTCTCTCTTTGAGGCTCCACTTCTTCCTTTGTGAAGGCGGAAATAACAAAACCACACAGTGCTGCATGAAAATTAAGTGAAATAGAGTTTGCCAGATATCACACTGTCTGCTGTCACTTAGTGATCATTCTGGCAATAACACAGCTCAGGGCTGAACGAGAGGGAAGAAGCAACAGCCAGTTTAAGATGAAGGTGGAAATACAGAGACTTGAGCTCAGGAGCTCTCACTTGCTCGTTAATTCCTGTGGTGGTGGTGGGTAATTCATGTTGTCTCTGGGCATCAGCTTTCCCTACTGTGAAATAGGGGATTCAACTACTAAAAATGCTCTTTTTCGACTCCTACACTCTGGGTTTCTTCTAGTTGATGTCACTTTCCCTGGAATTCCACCCTCTAGTCAGGTGGAGATGGATTTCTGGGGAAATTCATTGGAAAGCTTCAGGAATTGCAACACTTCCCTTACTCGGCGACTCTAATGAGGATTTAGCCCTGTTTTCCTAAGAAAAGACTAAGCTGTTTCCTAATCACCTCAAATTCTGCTGTGTTTCCAGGCAAGAATTATTATTATTATTATTATTAGTGCTGTCTCTGAATGTTATTAAATAGACACCAGATTCAACTTGGCATTTCCAAAAAGAGTTACAGAAATGCAGATTGCTTTGGGATGTAAGATTTTTCTGCAAATATAAAACATTAATACATTTCAAAACTTAAAGCATTGCAGTCTCCAGGACAAAAAGAGATTTATTTTTAGATGAACAATTCAGTGCTTATTTAATAAGTATTTAGTAACTAGGGAGTGGATTCTGTAACCCCTCTCTTTTTGTCTAACAGTGAGGAGCAGGTGCCAATTCTGAAACAGTCTTCTTGAGACCTTTGTGGTGAATGAGGATAGAATTAGCTTTCCCACCACCTCCTTGTGAGAAGCAAGCTTCCACCGAATAGCCCCAAGGTGAAACTAATTATGGACTGTGGAGGATGAGGCCTCCCTGTGAGTATGGCAGTTAGTACAGGCTTCTCTTCGCCCCCATCCACTTTGCCGAAGAGTTTTGACTTATGTTGCCAAATGAATGCACAGAAACACTGCAGCACTTCCCCTTCCCAAAGGTAAGTGAACACAAAGTTCACAAACCTAAAGATAATCAGTTTTTATCCTTGAGGTAAGAAGAATGGAGCTAAAATGAAACAGAAAGGAAACAAGCAATTTTGTATGCCCTTCAAGGCCCCACAAAATGCCAGATGCTCGTTAGTAAGTCATTTAGCTGGTCCCACTGTGTGTAGACATGGATAGGAGGGAGGTTTGCATGAACTCTCAGAACTGGGTGTGGGCGTAAATTGAGTCCAAAATAAAAATGTACCATGGAGGAACTTCTAATCACAAACTGGTATTCTCATGTAAGACAGAGTTCATTTATATAACAATTATTAATATGATTAATTCCTTACAGCAAGTTCGATAAAACAGAACAGTAAATAGAAAAAGACAATGGGTAATGCCCACACTTCAAAATAACATTTCATTGATGTAATTTTTGATATAATACATACATGTATTTCAGGTTATAATTAGATAGCTACATTGTATATGTATAATAAATATTTAGATTTATGTTATGCCTTTTCTATTTGTGTATTCTGCTTACACAAATGTAATAATCAATTATGGGCATTTACCCAGACACCCATATTTCACTGTAACATGTCCAGCAACTTTTTCTGAAGGCACATACACAATATTTTGGTTTTTTGGGCCACAACATCTGTCACTATCATTCAAATCTATTGTTGCTGTGAGAAAACCACCACACATAATATGTAAATGAGCTTGGCTGTACTCCAGTTAAACTGTATTTACTAAATAGGCAGCAGGCTGGGTTTTTCCTCTACTGGAATCTCAGTTTAAATGAGAGCATACTGTGGATGTGGATGTGCTCAAAAACAAACAAAACTCCCCTATTGTTGCGCACTAGACTTTTCCAGAATATTAGCAATGTATATTTTAATAAATTTTGTGTATATATCTATACATTTCTTTTCTTGGAAAGGAAAGTAAGATGTTTGGGGCAGGGGCTGTGGGAAATGCTCGTGATACATACTGAAAGTGTACTCTTCAGAAAATACATGCAACATTCCATCAGAGGGAGAACAGCTGTGCAGATGTCCAGGAGTGACAGAAACCAGGACATCTGACAACAGGGAAGAAGCTCTGTATGACCAGATCAGCACATTCAAGGAGGGGTGGTTGTGGTGCAGCAGGTTAAAGGCGTCGCTTGGGATGCCCACACCCTATATTACTGTGCCAGTTTCGATCCTGGTTACTCCAAATCCCAAACAACTTCCTGCTTATGTACCTGGGAAGGCAGTAGGTGATGACCTGCATGCTTGGGTCCCTACCACCCACAGGGGAGACTCAGATAGAGTTCTTGGTTGCTGGCTTTGGCCTAGCCCATCTCCGGTTGTTTTGGCCAATTGGAGAGTCAATCAAGGATGGAGGATTCTCTCTCTCTCTCTCTCTCTCTCTCTCTCTCTCTCCCTCTCCCTCTCCCTTCTGCCTTGCTCCACTCCATCACACTGCCTTTCAAATAAATTAATTTAAAATAAAAGCAAGTTCAAGGAGGGAAATGGCAACAAAACTACCAGCTGTCATTTTTCCTGCAAATATTTTTGATGTTTTTTCTCTATTTAGGAGGCTTGAAAAGTTTTATTTAGCTAGATTCACTGACTTCATTAATTCATGTTCAGAACATTTTTAGCTCCCAAAGTTAAAAACATCTCACAGTTGCCTCAAGTGCTTTTTATTTTTTTTTAATTGAAAACTTTAAAACACCTACAATATACTTTGGTGTTGATGTTAAAGCCAAACTTTCTCTTCTTTCTAGTCTTATTTTCCTTTCCTTCCTTCTTTATTTCTCCTTTTCCTCATCTTCTCATTCCTTCTTTCTTTCCTTCTTTCGGACAGCCAGTCATTAACAACCAAGTATTGAATAGTCCATAATTTGCCTACTACTAAGAAGTGATATGAGCTACATTCTGAATACTTGTGTGCCTCAATTACTCACATTTTGAAACCTAACCCCCAAAGCCATGGCATTAGCAGGTGGAGCCTTTGGGAAGTGACTAGTCGTGAGAGCTCTGCCTTCATGAATGTCATAGTGCCTTGTACAATGGCTTGAGGGAGCCTGTTTGCCTTTTCTCAGCACATTAGAAGGCATTAACCTTAAGGAATGAGGTCTCAACAGATACCGAACCTGCCAGAACCTTGATATTGGACTTCCAGAACTAAGAGCATCTACTGATGCTTGTTATTACAAACTACCAAGTCTAAGGGATTTTGGTATAGCAGCCCAGAATAGACTAAGATGCCATACTTATCATTTAACATTGTATTATTGAACACTATATTAAATACATATGGATGTGTTTCTGAGTTATTCATACTATTCCATTAATTTCTACATAATATTTAATACTGCTTGGTAACAATGGCTTTATTGCTGTCTCTCAATATGGGCCAATCTTTCTGGCAGTACCATGCCTTCATTATCTTCACTTATTTATTCCTCAAGAATTTTGGGAAAGTTAAATTTCAAAAACCTTTTTGAACTCAATAGTGATATATTAAATTTATATGTGTATTATGGAAGAATCAAACTATTTCCAGAACTAATACATATCATCTTTTATATTCTATGTCTCTTCATTTGTTAATGCTATATTAAATATATTTAATAATTATTTATTATTTAATTTAATACATGTATATTTTATTAATCAAAATTGCATATATTTTCTTAAATTTATTTATAACTTCACCATATGCTGCCTACAAAAAATTCACTTCACAAGATATGCAATGACTGAAAATGAAGGGTTGGGGTCCAGCTCTGTGACATAGTTGGTTAAGCCTCCCTGCAGCGCCAGAATTCCATAAGGATGCTGGTTCATGTCCCAGATGTTCCTATTCCAATCTAGCTCTGTGCTTATGGCCTTGGAAAACAGTGGAAGATGGCCCAAGTGCTTGGGATCCTGAACCCACGTGGGAGACCCAGAAGAAGCTCTTGGCTTCTGGCTTTGGATTGGCCCAGCTCTGGCTGTTTTAGCCATTTGGAGAGTGAACTATTGGTTGGAAGACGTCTCTCTCTGACTCTCCCTCTCTCTGTCTGTAATTCTGTCTTTCAAATAAATAAATCTTTTTTAAAAAAATAAAGGAAAAAAACAGTGAGAAAACATAAACTTTAAAAAAAAAAAAAGAAAGTGAAGAGTTAGAAAAAGATATACCAGGAAAATGGAAACCAAAAGCGAGTAGGCATAGCTATTCTGATATCAAATAAAGCAGATTTTAAATCAAAAACTGTAAAAAGAGATAAAGAAGGACATTATATTTTGATAAAAGGTTCAATTCAGTAAGATGATATAACAATCATAAATATATTTGCCCCCAACAAAAGACCACCCAGATTTATACATAAAATACTGTTAGACCTAAAGGGAACAATAGACTCCAATACAATAATAGTGGATGAGTTCAATACTCCACTCTCATCAATGGACAGATTATCCAGACAAAAAAAAATCAATAAAGATACATTGGAATTGAAACATACTATCAAGCAAATGGACCTAACAGACATTTACAGGAATTTTACCTGACAGTTACAGAATACACATTTTTTTCATCAGCACATGGGACATTTTCTAGGATAGACCACATATTAGGTCACAAATCAAGTTTAAGCAAATTTAAAAAGATTGAAGTCATACCATATGTGCTTCTCATACCAGAAAGAAATAAAACTAGAAATGAACTATACAATGAACAATGGGACACTCATATATAGTTGGAAAGCAAACAACATGCTACTGAATGATCACTGGGTCACTGAAAAAATTTAAAAGGAAATCAAAACTTTCTTGAAATAAATGAAAATGAAAACACAATATCAAAATCTGTGGGATACAACAAAGGCAGAATTAAGAGGGAAGCTTACAGCATTAAATGCTTACATTAAAGATCTAATGATGCATCTTGAAGACTTAGAAAAACAAGAACAAACCATTCCCCAAATCAGCAGGAGGCGAGAAATATTAAGGATCGGATTAGAAATAAATGAAATTGAAAAAAAAAATACAAAAAAAAAAAGATAAAAAATTGTGGTTTTTTTTTGAGAAGATAAATGAAATAGACCCCTAGCAAGGCTAACAAAGAAAAAAGAGAAAAAAGGCAAATAAATAAAATTGGAGATGAAAAAGGAGACATTAAAACGGACATCACTGAAATACAAAGGACCATAAGAAACTACTATGAAAACTATATGCTAATAAACAGGAAAATCTTGAAGAAATTAATAAATTCTTGTATTCATATAACCTACCAAGTTTAAATCAAGAAGATATAGACGACCTAAAAAGACCCATAGCAAGCAATGAGATTGAAGCAGAAATCTAAAGTCTTCTATCAGGGAAAAGTCTGGGATCTAATGGATTCACTACTGAATTCCACAAAACATTCAATAGGAATAACTCCAATGCTCTTCAAGCTATTCCAAAATATTGAACAGAATGGAACTCTGACAAGCTCTTTTTATGAGGCCAGCATTCTTTGATACCAAAACCAAATGAAAACATGACAAGAAAACTACAGACCTGTATCCTTTAAAAAAAAAAAAGAATTTGTTTATTTACTTGAAAGTCAGAGTTACACAGAAAGAGAGAGAGAGAGAGAGAGAGAGAGAGATGTCTTCCATCTGCTGGCTCACTCCCCAGTTGACTGCTGTGGCCAGAGCTGTGCTGATCCAAAGCCAGGAGCCAGCAGCTTCCTCCAGGTCTCCGACGTGGGTGCAGGGGTGCGAGGACTTGGGCCATCTTCCACTGCTTTCCCAGGCCATAGCAGAGATCAGAAGTGGAGCAGCTGAGTCTCGAACCGGTGCCATATGAGATGCCAGCACTGCAGGTGGCAGCTTTACCCACTATGCCACAGTGCCAGCCCCAGACCTATATCCTTAATTAAAATAGATGCAAAGATTCTCAACAAGATACTACCAAATCAAATCCAAAACCACATCAAAAATATCATACATCACAATCAAGTGGGATTTATCCCAGATATGCAAGGGTGGTTCAACATGTCATAACTTGCATCAATAGAATGAATAACAAAAACCATATGGTCATCTCAACAGATGTAGAGAAAGCATTTGATAAGATTCAACACCTCTTCATGATAAAAAACCCTCCAAAAATTAGGTGTAGAAGAAACATTCCTCAAAATTATAAAGGCTGTATATTGCACTCCAACAGCCAATATCATAGTGAATGGGGAGAAGCTGAAAGCATTTCCCTTCAGATCTTGAACAAGACAAGGATGTCCACTTTTACCACTCTTCTCAATAAAGTACTAGAAGTTTTAGCAAGAGCAATTAGGAAGGAGAAAGAAATAAGGGGCATCAAAATTGGAAAAGAGGAAATCAAATACTTAATGTTTGCAGATGACATGATGCTGTACAAGGAAAAACATAAACACTCCACCAAAAAGCTGTTAGAATTGATAAGCCAATTCAGTAAAGTTGACGGTTACAAAATAAATATACAAAAAGCAGTAACTTTTTGGTAATGCTAATGATGAACTCAGAGAAAGAGCAATCAAGAAAGAAATCCCATTGACAATAGCCACAAAAAATCAAATATTTAGGAATAAATTTAGCCAAAGGAGCAAAAGAACTTCACAATTATTATTAAACACTGATGAAAGAAATCATAAAATACACACACACAAAAATGGAAAGATATTCCTTGCTCATGGATTAGAAGAATCAATATCATTAGAATGTCTATTCTACCTAAAGCAATCTACAGATTAAATGCAATTCCTATCAAAATACTAATGACATTCTTTACAGATTTAGAAAAACCAATCCTAAGATTCATATGAAATCACAATAGAATAGCCAAAGCAATCCTGAACAAGAAATACAAGCTGGAGGCATCACAATACCTGACTTCAAAGCATATTACACAGCTGTAGTAATCAAAATAGCATGGCATTGGCATAAAAACCGATACATAGACCAATGAAACAGAATAGAGAGCCTAGAAATTAATCCACATACATACAGCCAAGTGATTTTTGGCAAAAGTGCTCAGACCGTACAGTGGAGTAAGGGTAATCTCTTCAACAAATAGTGCTGGAAAAATATACACATACATACACATACATAGAGTTATGTATATACATATATATGTATATACATAGATACACATATATATGTGTGTATATACATATATAGATATACAGATATATGTATGCATAGAGAGAGAGAGAGAGAGAGAATGAAATTAGATCCACACCTCTCACCATATATAAAAATCAACTCAATATGGATCACAGACTTAAATTTAACACCTGAGACTACAAAGTTGCTGTAAAAAATGTAGAGGAAACATTCCAAGATGCTAGTGTAGGGAATGACTTCCTGGATAAGACCTCCAAAATATAGGCAACAAAAGCGAAATCAAACAAATGGATCTATATATCAAACTCAGAAGCTTTTGCACAGCAAAGGAGATGATCAATAGAGTGAAGAGACATTGAACAGAATGGGAAAAAAAGATTTGCAAACTACCTATCAGACAACGTATTAACATCCCAAATATAACAGCAACTTAAAAATTACACTTGTTGGGGCCGGCACTGTGGCACAGTGGGTTAAAGCCCTGGCCTGAAGCGCTGGCATCCCATATGGGCGCTGGTTCAAGACCCAGCTGCTCCATTTCTGATCCAGCTCTCTGCTATGGCCTGGGAAGGCAGTAGAAGTTGGCCCAAGTCCTTGGGCCCCTGCACCCATGTGCGAGACCCAGAGGAAGCTCCTGGCTCCTGGCTTTGGGTCAGTGCAGCTCCAGCTGTTGCGGCCAATTGGGGAGTGAACTGTCGAATGGAAGACTTCTCTCTCTCTGCCTCTCCTCTCTCTGTGTAACTCTGACTTTCAAATAAATAAACAAATAAATTTTTTTAAAAATTACATTTGTACTGTTTTATTGTTTTATGTATTGTAGTACTTAGTTCAGATATTTGTATCATCTGTGTTCATAAATAACATAATTCTTGAACAATGCAAAAAGTTAACACATTTGTTTCCACTATTTACGTGAAAGAAACACAAGTTGCAATATTATATATAATATGATAATATAAGATCTAGTATCAGATATATAGTAGAGCTCATTTTTCTTTACAGAAAACCCTATACTTGAGTATATTGCATAAATATAGAAAAAGTGAAAGATGCAAATAAAACAATTAATTTTGTTTACCTTTGTTTATTCTTGAAGCGAAAGCTTGTCTACTTTGTATCCTTCTAATATTGTTTATATTAAATGAATGCATGACATGGTTCATTACTGTCATAAAAGAGCATGACATATTTCTTTGGGAAGGATAAAGTCAAATAAGAAACTTGTGACAATTTTATTGTCGCCCACTCTGAGACTTTTTGCCAAGAAATGTTTAGAGTAAAACATTTACTCCCTTTCTACTAATAGAAACCTCTGAGATATGTGATATTATCATCTTTTTGTATGTTTCAAGCATGAATTATCCCCTGCATTTCCATCAGTATGTGATGCAAGCAGTTGCATTTAGGGTATTCCCTTTATAACCCTCTCTCTGCCATCCCACACCACCCAGATGACTCCACTAGCTTTCTGTGCCACGTGTAAGCAGATTTTAAATTAAATTTCTGTGTATATCTTGAGTCTGTCTCTACCTGTCTCTGACATAGTGGTCTAGTGGTTTGCAATTAAATGATCACATCCAGCAGTACTTTATAAATATGGGACAAAGTCTGAGTCACCTAATCTACTCTCATACAAATAACTCAAATAACTAAATTATAAAGGTTTCTTGTGTTGCCCCACTTTTACCTACCCCTGCTCTCTGAGGTAGAACTGTTGACTCTAAAACATGCAGGATTCCCATCCATCAACCCTCACCCTCTTCTCACTCTCTCCTCCACCCGACAACTCGCAGGCTTCCAGTGTGACCCTCATTAGTTGCTCTGACCTCACAGCATCCCTCATTTGTTCCCCAGAGTATTGCCTTAGATCTGTAGATCACTTTGATTACTTCCACATCTGGGATTCGTCGCATGCTTGTGTTAACCATGACCATGTGCAGAGTTACCCAGCAGGATTTAGGAGACACTCAGTCAGAAAAATCATCCCTACTAAGAACAGCATCTGGAGGAGATTATAAGAAGATACTTTCCATTGAGAATCCTTTGGAAATATATTTATGATATAGAGACAGACAGACACTAGCACACAGGCAGAAGCCCTTTCTCTCCTGAGGGCTGAGAAAGAGTGACACTTTTTCAGAAGATTCCTAAACTAATTATGCACCATAAATGCAAATGCCTGGCAAGTTCACAAATAAACAAGGGATTTTCTCACAAAGTCTTGTTTAGACGCAGGCGTCGTCTTCAATAGACATGTCTTCCTGGCCTTCTGTGATACCATGTGTTTGAACAAATAAAGATTCTATAAAAGGGAGAGGGGAAGTGGGCCACGTTTTTCTGTGTTGGATCATAGAACATCTCCCACTATTTTTTCCAAAGCTTTGGGTTTGGCAAAAGCCAAAATTGGCTTTGCCGGGCATTTTTTCCTTAATTTTTAAATCCATGTGCATTAAGGGAAATTTAATCCGTATGTTTCTGATTCATTTACACTTAACTCATCAAAATATTGTTTTGTTGGAGTCATTTGGCCTTCAACAAGACTTAGCAGCACACAAATACACACATACACACTTGCAGATCACACGAGTACATGTGCATACCTCTAGTTCTTTAGACCTAAGAGTCAGGTTGTCTCCCAAACTCACCTCAATGGTTGTCTTGACACACCATAGGTATTTAATTGCATTTAGGTGCACAATTACACTTAGTTTTTTTAAAAATTACTGTGCAATGACAAAACACAATTCTTGTGAGTATATTAGACATTAGCCACTTCAAGATTCCCCACATTGTTCTCCTCCATAGCCTTATCTATGTATATTTATACATCACTTGACATGATTGAATACTTTCATATCTATGGCTATGGAGAACAATGTAGGGAATCCTGAAATGGTTATTGTGGCTATGGGCAAGTGGCTCCTTCAAGGAACTAATGTTAGGCGGCTTACTTTCCTGTGTTCCTCCAATGTAGGATGCAATCAAAAATTGCATTACTTTTCCAAAGTGAAATATGATCAGTTTCGAGGAGAACATTGATGATGATGATGAAGATTTTGGGTAGACGTGAACAGTTCCAGGGAGACTGAGTTTGAGGGAAGTCAAGTAATGTGTATGAAGATGTAGAATTTGGAAAGTTTTTACTAAGGTTTTGCTTTTATCTTCCCAATTCCTGAACATGAAGAAATTATTTACTCACAGGCCCAGATCTTCATAAATCTTTTAGAAGAGCTCCTAAAATTAACAGTTGGAAACTATTAGAATATATTGCCAAGAGATGTAGTGGGATATTTGGGACCTCGTGAAAATATATCTCAAAGTATTCTAGGATCTCTGAAGGTGTGTGAAACTTTCATATAACATGTTTTTTAATGAACCTCATTCTCTTACATGACATATGAGAATCTGAGGTTGCAGTTAAGGGGGAAGAAGAGGGCTTAGCAGGTTTACTGAATGGAGGAATGACCCCTGCAAGTTTACTAAAGGCAATCACTAGAGATTTGGTGAGCTCAATTATGTTTTGTAAATCTACACTGGAAGCAACAGATTATTCGCAAAACCATGTCTGTAGCATCTTTTACAAAGGGATCTGCCTTCTTGTTGTTAACGTGACATCATTTGTTTTCCCTGCCTTCATAATCAAAGCGTTTCTCAGGGAAATGTCAATTGTTTAATTGTATTTTTCTAATTAGATAGCAGGTAGTCTTTTTTCTTGAAGCTGCTATTTTACCAATGAAAATTCTGTCAGACTCTGATAGAGTTTAGTTTTTTGAATGTTTAGTAAGTTTCTATAAGTATTCACTTTCTTTTTTTTTTTTGACAGGCAGAGTGGACAGTGAGAGAGAGACAGAGAGAAAGGTCTTCCTTTTGCCGCTGGTTCACCCTCCAATGGCCGCCGCTGCAGCCGGCGCACCGCGCTGATCCTGGCAGGAGCCAGGAGCCAGGTGCTTTTCCTGGTCTCCCATGGGGTGCAGGGCCCAAGCACCTGGGCCATCCTCCACTGCACTCCCTGGCCATAGCAGAGAGCTGGCCTGGAAGAGGGGCAACCGGGACAGAATCCGGCGCCCCAACCGGGACTAGAACCCGGTGTGCCGGCGCCGCAAGGTGGAGGATTAGCCTATTGAGCCACGGCGCCGGCTCTATAAGTATTCACTTTCAAATGACATTATGATATTACATTTTTGCTTAGGATTAAATATTATTTGTATTTCTTTTCTAAAACTTCAACAAATAGTACAACATGATGGCCTTTATAAAGGAATATATTTAATGGCCAATTAAACTAAATCAAATCTTATTCTGGAAAAAAAAGAATCTGGTAATGGTTTGATTTCACCAAATTATTTTGTATATTTTCATTTTCTTAAAAACATCCGATTTCCTGAATCTTAAGTTCTTCAATTTTTTCCTCCCTCTTAATTGAAACCACTATTTTCAAGAGAAATGCAATTAAAGAAAGATATTTTCTCACTCAGTACAGCTTGTACCATGTGCACTACACAGATTCTCTGTTGATATAAGTCACCTTATTTTTTGTGTGTGATATTTTTTTAAACCATAGAAATCCCCAAGTCTTAATTTTCTTAAAAACAAAGACAATAAAAGATTCAAAGCATTCCATTTAGATTTTCTGTCCTCCCACTTTCACTCATGCCCAAACTAGGACAGTTATGTCCACTCTCTCTGCACGCTGCATGTCCCCAGGCAGCCTGGCTCAGCAGCCAAACCTGTAATGCTTTTACTCTCCACCGTAAGTCTCTGCTTAACTCATGAAGACTGGTTCAAAGGGTCACACAAAACCTTTTGTTCTCATTGTTAGAACAATTCACTAATTATTTCTTCAAAAACAATTATAACATTAGCTGCTATTGATGGTGTTCTCTGCACTCTATGAAGCTGATAACATTTAATGCTCACCCTCTCACTGGCAAACACTGCAACTTTGTTGAATAAATGTAAAATAGATCTTTCTGTGTCTGGGTCCCCTTGTTTTTTTCACTGAATAATTTATTCATATTTTTGTGACAACGATTCTCTTGGTAGTGTTAGTTGGTCACCTGCTAGGTGTCAGGCACTGTTTCAGAGGCTGGAAAAAGAGTAGGAAACAGAACATAATTCTTTGGCCACATAGATCTTACATCCTGCTGAGAGTCAAAAGATTGACAGTCAAAAGATAAATGTTTATATCTATCCCTGATAGATTCCATAGGGAGAAATAAAACAGGATGAGACAGGAAAAAATGCAAAGCGTTGAGTATTTGAATAGAAGCATGAAGAGAATGAAGGGGTTGCTCATGCTGTTATCTGAGGGTTAATGTTCCAGACAGAAGAAACTGCACTACAACATCCTGAAACTGGAATATGACTTTGAGGAGAGGCAAAAAGACATAGAGAAAAGTGGGAAATGAGATTAGATGACACATGGACTTTTAGATGACGGGATGGAAAGATGGAGAGCTGTGAACAGGGTAAAGATGGCATGCCGTGGTATATTTGATGAAATCTGGTTGCTGGATGCAGAAAAGACTGAGGGGAATGAGGAGTTAGTCAGGGAGCCCATTAGATACTAATGCTATTTTTCTGGTGAGAGGAGCTGATGCTTGCACCAGAGGGTTGTATTGCAGGTGGTGATAAATAGTCAGATTCTGACTATATTTTGTAATCTGAGCCAATTTGGGAGATGTTGAAGTGTGTGGGCTGCGAGAGAAAGAAAGGAATCAAAGATGACTCCAAACGTTGGGATTGGAATGCTGGTGTTGTGGCTTATTGAGATGAAGAAGATTATAGAAGGGATTAGGCTGGGGTAAAAATTGTCAAGGTCACACAAGACCAGTCAAGGTTAGGACCTGACTTCACTGGTATTATTGGTAAAAATACATTAAATCACTTTTAGATACAAACAACTTGTTAGACACATAGATTGTGGAAAGAAGACAAAGTGCAGTGGGCAAGCTTCCTGTGATCTTTTTCTTATACATCAAAATAATGACCTAAAACAAAGAGGGGTCAGATGATGTGAGCATGAATGGGAGATGCTTCCTTGTTGAAGAAGCATTCTTGACCGCAGTACACTGGTTTCTGTAGCTCCATTCATACAGTGGCCGGCAAGAGTCTCATGTTTCATCACAGTCCAAGAGCTGATGAGAAATTGTCTCATGACAACCTCCTAGGGAAGTTAGGAAAGCAAGTAAGGGATGGTTTCATAGTTGCAATTTACATGTCTCCCGCCTTCCGGGGTTTGAGGAGAATGGTAAAGCATCTTTCAAAGCTCAGATTAACTGTGTCTTGAGCCATTGCTTATATGCCCAATTCTGTTACCTGAAAGGTCACCAGTGAAACATGATGTAGCAGTTGCCCTATGAGAGTCAAGAGCTTACATTTTGCATATGTTAGATATCTCTATGAATGGTTGAGACTGGGGAATAGGGCTGAGAGTGGGCATTGGCCAGGGGTTTATACAACTGAGAGTTCATTGGCATACACACTTTAAGTGAAAACCAGGAAACTTTGATGATTTGGCTCATCTAGGAATGAAATGAAGAAAATTGGAGTCTCAACTCAAGCTTAGTCACTAATTTTCATGTATTCAGTGACACATTTATTTTCCTTAACAAAAATATGAAGAATTTAGAAATCAGTTTTAAACTTGTTTGACTCTACATATTTTAAATGTCAAAATCAAAAACAGAGAAAAGAATTAAGAATCTACCAAAGGAGACATGAAGAGACATAAAGAAGCAAGTGTTAAGGATCTTTGTAAAAAGGAGGGAAAATTGAGTGGAGATATGAAGAATGCAGGTAAACCACCTGAAAGACTCAGACCATCTCATTTCACTGTACTATCATTTTAAAGGGGATAAAATTGAAAACAAAACTCAGGAATTTTTCACTTCGTCTTACGTATTTCAAAGTATATTTCTTCAACATTAATGAGGACAAATTTAGTTGTGGTTAGGGCTGCATACTTTAAGAATAAAGGCAAATCTTTGGCATTTTTGAGAGAATGAAAACCATTTCTTAAAAAATGCCAAAGAAGACAACACATCTAGAGAAATATATTTCCTATTTCCATTCCTCCCTCCCTCCTTGAAAATTATGTTCTGAGAGTGAAAACCTTCTTGCCCTGATGTTTTAAGTCCCGTTTCCCTTCTTAATTAAAAGTTAAGCAGTAATTAAAATCAAAAGTACCTTCTCTGCTCTAGCTCTTCTGAATAAGCACATAGACACAGAAAGTCCAGAGAGGTAGAATCACAAAATAAAGGATTCTAACCACAATCCTGCTTCATTCAATGTATCTAAGCTGTTATTTTGTTGTAAGAATGACTTTCTTCCTCCTAAGAGCCCCAGGTTGCTATGGTTATGTGTGAAAAACCCCAGTGGACATTTCTGAGTCCAGATGGTCAGTCCTAGATATCACCATTTCTTTGAAGCAGTATCACCTCTCATGCTGTTGCTTTTGCTGCCACGTGGCCTTGCTATTGAATCCATGTCTGGCAGCCTGGTGGAATCATTGCCTCCAGGCTTAGCTTTCAGGTAACCTAACTACAATGTCATGAAACTCAACTTTCCAGGAGTGCAGAGGTCCATATAGCTGGAAAAAATGAGCATAACTTGCTACTTCTTGCTAGCCATAGTTTCTCTACATGTTGAAGGATTATGAAGACTTCCCCAATCAGTATTAAATTACAGTTAAACAACATTATTCTCTGATCACAGATTAGGCTCCCAAATCTGGAGCTTCTAGTTACTTAACCCGTTTCAATACAGATTTCCAACCTTTGACCACAGGGTACCAACCTGGAGTCAGGTGGCTTCCCAGCACCCAGAGTGAGTCTTTGTTGTGAAATCACATCCAGACTTTGGGCAAGAGAGAAAAATCTGGTCCCAGTCCTGTCTACTTTGTATCCTGATATTTCTTTCAAAGGCAAGTGACCCATCTTTAGACAGCCAACGACTTCTGTAAGAAGTGAGAGTCCAGTTTTATGAACTCCTGGACATCCACCCCCAGCCTCCTCCTGCATGCCACACCCACCCCCTTCCTTGAGATCACACACACAAACAGGAAGTCATTTGTTCAATGGGTTTCTTTGTTTTGTTTTGTTTGTTTTTGTTTTTGAGTCGTGTTATTCCTAAAAGCCTTACTCATTTATACTAGGATTTCTGACTCAGACAAGGAATCTGGGAGGACTCTCCAGATGGGTTCTTAGATATCATGGGGATTCAGAGGAGTTTTTCCAGAAATTATAAACTACAAACTGAAGAGTGCCATAGGTCATTTAAAGTGACTCAGAACTCAACTGGTGAAGTAACTTAAGGTCTAGCTGTAGTAGTTTCCTGGGCTCCGTAATCTCTAGGTTTAAGATCTTTGAGCAGGAGCAAGTGTTGTGATGCAACAGATTAAGCTGCTGTTTGGGAGGCCTACATTCCTGGTCAAAGTGCCTAGGATAGAGCCCTATTGTTTTAAGTCCTATTTTCCTTCTTAATTAAAAGTTAGAGAGTAATTAAAATCAAAATACAGCTTTTCATTGTTCTGTGGTTGTCAAGCTTTCAATCCAGCTTCTTGCTAGTGCACACTCTAGGAGGCAAGGGATGATAACACAGGTGCTTGGGTTCCTGCTACCCACTTGAGAGACCTAGATGGAGTTCTTAGGTCCTGGATTTGATCTGACTCAGCTCAGGCTGTTGCACACATTTAGAAAATGAATTAGCAGATGGACGGTCTCTCTCTCTCGCTCATTCTCTCTCCCTGCTCATTTCACACAAACCAACCAAACTTGAAAAAAAATCTTAGAGGAGATTTCTGAGGTTCTGAGGGCTGGGCATATGTTGGAAGCACACCTAGATCATTGTGTCTATTTGACAACCACAGAACATTGAAACTAAGATGGAATGGGAGAGAGAAGGGCTGCAGATAATTCAGATGACAGCGATACATGTACTTTGCGAATTTGCTCTCTCACCAGAAAATGAGGATGGTGAGAGAATCAAAATTTCTTTGATTACCCTTCAAATTCTAATTTCCAGTGGAAATTCTGATGTTCTAAAGGGAAAAAAAGAAACAAACAAAACCAAAATAGGGCAAAGGAATTTGTGTGTCATTCTTGCCCAGGGGCTATGTGCGTCTTCTCTGTTTTGTTCCAATTTTAGCGTAAGCGCTGCTGAAGCAAGCAGTCTAATAGGATTGTCACACACACATGCCAACTGAACAATACAAACAACCGAGGGCTCTGTATTAAGGCCTTTAAAAACGTATTTTCCATCTTTCTGTGTAAATGACACTGTGACAATTTGGCAATTCAGAGAGGAAGGACTACTTTTACTTTCCCTCTGCCTGCCCAATAGTAGGAACAAAACAGTATGACGGGCAATTATGGCCTACTAAGAAAGCAAGAGACCTAGGACAGTGATTTGATTGAACTGACTTCTCTTTAAGAACTTGGGCATCTCAATAAGTCACTTAGCATCTCATCTTCTAGGAAATCAGTAATGTAATATTTATTTTACAAGGTTTACAGGAAGATAACAATGTTTGAAGCATTTTGTGTAACCCTTGCCATATAGTATCAAGTAACATAGCTATTGTAGCATTTACTATTAAGAAATATACATTTCCACAAACTCAGTCTCTTTCTCTGTCCCCATTTTTCTTGTGAAGTGATTGCCTAGAATCAAGTCCCTACACCCAACACCAATTAAGGTATCCAATCAAATTAAGAAATAATGAACTTCTGAATCACTTCCATGATTCCCATTCTTCTCCTTTTAGCCCAGTCCTACTGACCCTGGCAATTAAAAAGGTACCCTTGCTACTTCTACACAACACTTCCATCCTGATGAACAGATCTCCTTTAGGTACTGTAGAAATATTGTCTGGCCACTAGATGTCGGGCTTGTTAAACAGGTTTTACATTCATTCCCCAGGACTTGGAAATCACTTCTTTTTTTCTTTCCCTCTTTTAAAAAAACTTTCAGTGGTTTTGACAATGTTTCATGAGTGTCATGTTTCCACTGACTGAGAATGTGCCAATATGTGGATCAATTTTATTTGAGTCTGTGAATTTATGTTATATGGGCTTATGATTTGTCTTCTTCAAAGATAAAATGTTGAGGACAGATTCTGAGCCTGCAGCTATGTGATGGAACTGCTGACACACACTTGTCCATGGTGCCAGGTGATATTAAGAAGTAAAGACAACTTAAAAAGCCCTACGGAAAGTAAATGGTGACAAGAGAAGCCAGGCTTGGAGAATGGTCCAATGACAATGACAATCAAAACCTGGATTGCAAAGAAATCACCTCTAACGTTTTTTTATAAAACACTTCCAAGTTTATAGATTGGGATAAAAGGTATATTTTCCTTATTTAACAAGGATCCTGAAGCTGGACAATGAACATAGGCATTTGGAATCATGCAGGGGCTGGGTAAAGAACCAGTTCTAAGAGGACTTTTTACATAATTTCCTTACTTAGCAATTTTAGTGCCTTGTTTACAAAATCATGTAAGTGTTGTCTGAAAAACACGATAGAAATAAACCTTAATAGGATCTAAGAAAGGGTTATAATTGAAGAAATAAGAAAACAGGAAAACAACAGAAGAGAGACCTCTGGTTCAAGAACACACTTTGCTAAGGCACACAGAGGAAGAAAAATATATTTGATGAAATATATAGATTCTTAAGATCTAAAAAGGTATATACCAAGAAAATAAATAAATCTGATAGGAAATTATTCGATTGGTTTCTTCCTTACATATGTATAACTTAGCATACATTAGCTACATAAATATATTTAACATAAATGTATTCTTAATTTTAGACAGTCATAATCTTATAGTACAATTCAATGCTGACACAAAGTTGTCCTTTGCAAGGCAACATTATTCTGAATGGCACCCCAGTTCTCACAACACCAGAAAGCAGCCCGAGATGCCATCTTTCAGTTGCTTCAGGTATTCTGGTGTAGTAGCGCTAGACCCCATCCAGGACTCACAGGTGAACACTGCTTCCTTATTTTACCTTATTTCCTTATTTTACCTCCCTGAAACTGGAATGCATCTTGCAAACATTGACACTGCCTGTGTGTGTGGCCTTTGGTTGCCATTCCTGAATTAGGACTGGAAAACCTTTAATCATTTGGCCAACAGACCATTTATGGACTATTTGAGGAAAGAATGAGTCTTGATTATTATGTTAAAATCTTAGACTGACACATTCTGGTAAGATCAAGAAGAGGCTACAATCAGACTTAATACTGTGGTATGGTAGTAATAGTGAAAATAATGCACCATCTCTCAGAAATGCTGCCCACCATCTTCTTGATGACATCAGTCAAAACAGATGTTGGAAAGCCAAGGATATCAGTGGCTCTGGATTGCAAAGTGATTCTGTTTAATCAAATTCTGAATGACAAGAACAGTTTAGCATTCTTTTTCCAATTTCTCTGATATTTTCCTTTTTATTTATACAGAAGAATAAAATATAGCAAATCTTTGTCTAGAAATGTTCTTAAAATCTCTTTCAATAAGGTTGAAATGAGAATCTTTAGTGATAAAAAAGCACATCATTCATTTACTTGGCAATAGTTGGTTGAATTTGATGGTGATATATAATATAGCTGTGTATCTCATTGCTGCAGTGTCTTTGACATGATGAAGTATGGTCAGTGTCCCAATTCATTCTTCTCTTCAGGCGCCAAATTGCTAGGTCCTACTTTTAAATATAGAATTTTCTTTGCCTTATAAGAAAGTTAGGGGTTAGAATACAGAATCAGATTAGTAGCTAAGTAAATCACTACTTAAAGTAAATATTTCCAACTGTGGAGCAAGTGATCTTGAGCACTGAACTGGAGCTCAGCCTCACATAGCATTTTCAAACTTATTAACCAGGGCAGGCTCAGGAGTACACCAAGTCTGGCAGACATGAAATGCAGGAATGCTTTTAAGGCACCCAATGGAGTCCTGTATGGTCGCCATAGGTTCAAAGGAGCAGGAAGCACAGACACACTCTCAGTACTGGTTGTTTCATTTTAAAGGTACACAAGTGTTTCACAGCAGGTAATTAATTTTAAAAAACCATCCACCCAACTCTCACAGCATTCCAAGTACTGTGCTTACTGATAAATAAAAATGGGAGTTAAAGGGTAATCCAAAAGGAGAGTTAGGCACTCCAAAAAAGTAACACTGATGAATATGTCCATGATGCTAAAATGCAAGAAGGAAGATCTTGCAGGGCTCACGCAAAAAGATTCCTGAGGATATATATAACTATCTAACATATATATATATATATATATATATATATTAGGCATACAATATGTATGCTTTGGTGAGAGCGACTTCATTAGAAGTATGTATATGTTATACTTATGTATTTAAGTATATATATGTACATACTTCATTAGAAGTATTCATGTATATGTGTATATACTTCATTAGAAGTATGTATGTGTTATACTTCATTAGAAGTATGTATACGTTAGGACAGTATATGACTGCCTTAATGTGAAATATAAGACCCCCCAAATTTATTTTATTTAACCTATAATCTTAAGCATTCATTAGATAATATAAATATATTGCTTCCTTTAAACACTGAGGTCAATTTATTATGATCATTGTGCTCCAAATATCAGCTAAAACTCATTCTGATAAATGTGATATTGCTATTGATTTCCATGAGGTCAAACATCTACACAGTTCTTCACTGTGGCTTACAGTGACTGGATCCCATACCCGGGTGTCTGGGTCAAGTCCTGGCTACTGTGCCCTTCTGATCTGCTTTCCTGCTAATGCACACTTGTGAAGCAACAGAAAATCACTCAAATACGTAGGTTTTTATTACCCCTATAGAAGACTCAGATGGAGTTCCTGGCTGCAGCCTGGCCTAGCCCTGGGGAGAGAAGCAGCAAGATTCTTTCTCTCTCCCTCTCATTCTCTCCCTCTCTCCTTTTAAAATATGGCTATTTCTGCTCAACATTTATTATCTAATGACCTAGATGGCCTGCAATATGACACTTTAGATACTATATTTATAATTGAGTAAGGAACATGGGTTTTGGAATCATTGACTTTTGATTTTTTAAAAGGATTTATTTTATTTATTTGAAAGACAGTTACAGAGAGAGTTAGAGACAGAGAGAGTAGTCTTCCATCCACTGGTTCACTCCCCAAATGGCCGCAATGGCCAGAGCTGTGCCAATCCAGAGCCAGGAGTCTCTTGTGGGTCTCAGGACTTGGGCCGTCTTCTACTGCTTTCCCAGGCCATAGCAGAGAGCTGGATGGGAAGAGAAGCAGCCGGGACTAGAACCGGCACCCACATGGGATGCCGGCACTTCAGGTCAGGGCTTTAACCTGCTGCGCCTCAGCGCCGGCCCCAACTTTGGATTTTCAATCCTAGCTTCCACTAATTGCTGGCAGTGAGGGTAGATTTACCAAGTAGCTAATAAAATATGTATTTTCTCCCACTCTGTGACTTAATCTTTTTATCCTCTCCAAGTTGTCTTTTGAAAGTTAGTTTTTAATTTTCATGGAATCCAAAATATTAATTTGTCTTTATGGATCATTCTTTTTTTAAAGATTTATTTACTTTTTTGAAAAGCAGAGTTGCTAACAGGCAGAGGCAGAGAGAGAGAGAGAGAGAGAGAGAGAGAGAGGTCGGTCTTCCATTCATTGCTTCACTCCCTAAGTGGCCACAGTGGTCAGGACTGAGCAAAGCCGGAGCCAGAACTCCATCCAGTCTCCCAAGTGGGTGGTAGGGGCCCAAGCACTTGGGTCTTCTGGTGTTCTTTTCAGGCCATTAGCATGGAGCTGGATGAGAAGTGGAGCAGCCAGGATACGCGTTGACACTCAAATGGGATGTTAGTGTCACAGGTGGTGACTTGACCTTCTATGCCACAATACTGACCCCAGTAGTATAGGTCCTGAAATTTCAATTTCTGATTGTTGCTACTATATAGAAATAAAATTGATTTTTATTACAACTATATATGTGTGTGTGTGTGTGTACAATTCCGTATGTCATAACATTTTTCCATTTAAAATGTATAGCTCAAATGATTTTTAATATATTCATAAAGCTGTGTAGCCAACAGCACTCTAATTTTAAAACATGTTCATTATCCAGAAAATTCACTCCCACTTCCCATGGTTTCTCTAGCTCCTGGCAACCACTAATCTAATTTCTGTGTTTGCTTATTTGTAATATTTTGTTCTCTCCTTGGTGAGATATTATTCTCATCTTTTTCCTTTAATTCTTTACATATGATTTCCTTTAGTTGTTGGTCCTATTTATAAGAGCTGATGTAAGTCACTTAAGACTTGGTTCAGTGAGTTCAACTGCTGGGCTCCTTCAGGTTCAATTTCTAGTGATTGCTTCTATTTCCTTTATAGAGATCATCTTTTCCTATTTGTGTGCATACATCGTAGTTTTTTTAGTGTAGCCTAGACATTTTAAATGAAATGATGTGGCAATGCTGGAAATGAGATTCACTCCCTCTTCCTCTGCTCTCTTAGTGTTTGTTGTTGTTGTTGCTTGTTCTTGTCATTGCTTTTGATGCTTGTTCAACACTTTCCTGGATTATATTACACACGTATTTCTTGTAGCAAGCAAGCACTAGAGAATCTATTCTGTTAGCCTAGTGGCCAGCAGAACATTAGACAGAGTTTTCCTTAAAATGCATTGAACCAGTAAGCCTCCATCTGTTTGCCAAGAGGCTTTTTTGTATGTTTTGGGCATGATTTTTGTGTTCCAACCGTGGTTTACACTTAACTTTTCCTTCCTTCTTTCCCATAGGCTAAAGGTCACAGATGATAGATTAGGACTACTAAGGGTTTTCCTGGGCATGGGCCCACACCTGTGGGTGGTTTTCTTGATTCAGAGCTTTTAAAACCTCCCTATGGAAGTCTCATTCCTTGGATTTTTTCCCCTACTCTTTTAAGCTAAAATTGGTATCACTGCTTTAAGCAGCTGTGATGGTAAGCAATTGCTACTAATTATTTTTTTAACAAACATCCTAGTAATTGGGTTGTTTTCCAGAGCAAGCTCTGAGTCAGATCAATTAAAGAGAAGTTCTGAAAATGGAGACTTTCAGGAGCTCCCAGCAGGCCTAACAGTGACAATCTCCTGGAGTGGGGAGCTACTGGGGAGATCCAAACCCATTCCATTTTTTCCAATGGCTGCCAGGATGCTGGCTTTTCAAGGTTGCTATGAAGTTGGAAAAAGGAGGATGGGAATAGAGTAATTCAGAACACTAAAAACTCATTGTTCTTGTCGAAATGTGGTTGGCTTTCTTAAACACTCTTCCAGTTGTTGCAAGCCATTGGTTACTTTCCGGAGGTCAGAAAAAATTTATTTTTCTAATTTGCTATTGTTTTTGTTGTAGGCTCTGTAGTTCCAGGCTGGGCTTATTGCAGGTTCTTCCCTCCATGCACAAAAGAATTCAAAAGTTGTATAGGAAAGCAGGATTTATCCAGAGTGAAAGTACAAGTGCAAGAAAAAAGTAGTGCACACCACAGTCAAAAACACAAAAGGACAACAAACAGAAAAACTCATCAAGGAAAAACATCCAACATTGAAAAATACCTCCACAAAGTAAAAAGCCCCAAACAAAGCTTCCTTAGCAAGGTTATGCCTTCAATTTACACACTCCAGAGGCATAGAGAGTGATGGCCAGAATAGAGCCACGACTGAATACTCAAAAGAGGGCGCCAGCACCACTCATTTCTGTATCCTTTTTAGAAAATATCAGACGTGCCATGGTGTCAGGTACACAGTGGAATTGTTCCCCATGATAATTATATTATAATGACATTATAATTTTGTAAAGGTCACAGGGAAGGGAAAACACATCCTGCGTCATGTTGGATTCCAAGTTCACAGCATTGTGGAATTTGGCAATTTCTGCTACTCAGAAAGGAACAAGGGCTTGCTGGTGCACAGACGTGGAGTTGACAGGTGGGCTGAACCAGGGTGTCATATAGATCAGTCATGGCTGTTCCACATCTGGTAGGCCAGGGCTGTCAAACCCAGAATCACCTGGAACTGTCAGTCACCAGGGTCAGCAGGGAGTTGTCCAGCTTCAGTTCAGCTGAAGCTGTCAGGCCTCAGCTCTTCTCCTAGCTACCTGCATTCTCCCAACACGTTCATTGCTTTTCAAGAACATCAGATATTTTGGAGATATTTATTCTTCTGGAAGTGCTTCCAATACAATTGGTTTTTTACATACACATCATTCGTCTTATAGTATCGCTAAACTTACTTATTAACACCAATAATTTTGCTTTGTCCAAAATGTGGACCAGTGAATTTCAGCACCTGACAAATCACAACTTCCAGCCTCCACTCAGTTTACTTGGTTTCCTGGATATCAGCTTTCCAAAGATTTCCCTAGTTGCTGACCAGAACTTTCAGTTTCGGGTTGTTTTGTATATCATGAATAATACTAAAACATACAGGTCACATGCAGTATTTTCAGTACTTGGAGCCCCCAGTACGCCCATATGAGAACTTCCTTCTTGGAGACACTGCGTTCTTTGTCAACAATCAAGGAGCTCAGAATTCAGGACTTTAGCTTTCAAATCTCAGGCAAAAATCACTAAGAGTCTGAGCAGGGCTCTGGATTATTCTCAACTGTCATGGCACCCTGAGATGGATTTACACTTGGATTCCTCAAGTTTGGCAAAGTCCTTACTTAAGAGGCTTTGCTGGTCTCACAATTAATTTATCACTCTTCTTTCAAAACCAGAAAGCAAGGGCAAAACAGGCATTAGACTACACAAAGATTTAATGTATTAAGTACTCAAGTGCCAGGCATGTGCTAAAAATGCAGTAAAGACACTTTGGGACACAGGCTGCCCTTATCTTTGCTACTTCAATTTACTTTTCTATACAGAGTACATTTAATACATAATTGTCTCTATTCTTCCCCCAACTGTCTTGGAAATACTATGTTTTTTTGCAATAGCTGATGGCATATCTTTACTAGCAATAATTAAAAATTATTATTTTTCATCCTTTTTTTAAAAAAAGATTTATTTATTTGAAACGCAGAGTGAATGAGAGAGGGAGCCAGAGAGAGAGAGAATCTTCCATCCACTAGTTCATTCCCCAGGTGAATGCAGCAGTTGGGGCTGGGCCAGGCTAAAGCCAAGAGTCAGCAACTCCTGGGTCTCCCACATGAGTGGGTGGTAGGGACTCAAGTACTTGAGCCATCATCTGTGGCCTTCCAGGTGCATTAGCAGGGAACTGGGTCAGAAGTGCAGAGTAGCCAGGACTTGAACTTGTACTATGATATGGAATGTGGAAATCTCAAATGAGGGTCTAACCTGCTGTGCCCCAATAATCACCTCCAATTTTCATTCTTATAATTCATCTGAAATGCAGCCTATTTGAACAGTAACACTGTTGCTAAAAGTGAACTTCTTTGGTGGTATCATATACCAGAAAGAAAGAATTACAGTAAATGAAATCGCTTAATAATTTAAACTCCCTGTTGAGTAGCAGAACTTCAGAGAATTTTTAGTTTCACAGAAAATAAAAGAATTTATAAAATTATATGAAAACAATTAATTATAATAATTACATGTTTCCAAACTTTATAATTTCATTTTTACTGGAAAATTTAATATATATTGAAATCAGAGATGAAAACTTCCTTCTTACCTACCAGTTGGAATTAACCAGGATTAACATCTGTCCCCATCTGCTTCTGGTCTTTTTCTCATGTTTAAAAAAATGACACAATTATTTATAAACATAAATAGTTTTTCTAAACATTAGAACGTCATTGGTAGAAATGAACTCTTACTTGCCTTTGATCTCTATCATGATCTACATTGACTCAATCTCCAAGGAGGGATAATCTCCATTATTAGCATTATTTTTGAATTTTGATCCACTCACATTCCCAGGTACATACAGCCAGAGAAAACACTTCATTCTTATAACTATTGCATAATAACAGATAATATTTCATTTCATTTGCTCATTTAGTCATTCCTCTGCTTAATCATGTGGTTACTTTCTTTTCTCCTGTTATGAAAAATACTGCAATATATTCATTTTACATGTCTCCTTACCCACGTGTATTTATTTAACCTTAAATCCTGGAAGTTGGCCGGCACCGTGGCTCACTAGGCTAATCCTCTGCCTGCGGCGCTGTCACCCCTGGTTCTAGTCCCGGTTGGGGAGCCGGATGCTGTCCCAGTTGCTCCTCTTCCAGTGCAGCTCTCTGCTGTGGCCCAGGAAGGCAGTGGAGGATGGCCCAAGTGCTTGGGACCCTGCACCTGCATGGGAGACCAGGAGGAATCACCTGGCTCCTGGCTTCGGATTGGCGCAGTGCTGGCCGTAGTGGCCATTTAGGGCGTGAACCAATGGAAGGAAGACCTTTCTCTCTGTCTCTCTCTGTCTCTCTCTGTCTCTCACTAACTCTGCCTATGGGAAAAAAAAAAAAAAACCAAAAACCAAAAAACAAAAAACAAAAGAATTGCATCTACAAAGCACATTGAGTCTGTTAAAACTAATTAAAAAAATCCTGGAAGTTGAATCTTGAGAAATAGGTATGTATATTTTCACATTTAACAGTTGCAATCAAATTGCCCTCCACAATTGTTGTAATGATTTTCTGTTAGTCATTTATATCAGGTTCATTTTGATTAGTTTTTGTTTTCTCAACAATGTAGTACTGTTAGATCTTAAAATGTTGAGCAACTAAAGGATGAAAAATGATGCAACATTCTTTTCATTTGTTCTTTCCTAATAATTGGTAAAAATCTATTATCTTTTTATGTTTTTGCTGGTTATATGAATTTTGTGAATTGCCTCTTTATAGATTTTTCATGTTTTCTACTCAATTATATTTGTGTCATTTTGAATGTAAGAGTTCTTTTGGTGTCATATCTTTTAAAACCACTTCTCTGTTTCATATATTCTTCTACTCATATGCTCCTTGTCTCATCTTTGTGTATTCTATTTCTGATTAAGCAGAAGTTTAAAATTCTGATATAGCCCATTTGTCAGTACTTTTCTATTTTTTCTTATACAGAACAAATTTAATTAATCTTTCTAACCCAAGGTCATAAAGTTACAAATTTTTTCCTGAATCAAATAGTTCATTTTTCTTCCACATCTGTGGCTTTAACTATCAGGGATTTATTTTGTACTTATATTTCAGTTTTATTTTTCTGATTTTATTTTTCCCACAGAGATAATTGTTTCAGCATTATTTGTTCAGTTGTGCAAATTCTCCCCTATTGATCTATGATGTCTGTTGTAAAGTTATACTCTATATATATTTCCCTCTATATTGGGGCTATTTTAAATTACATTTATCTATTCATCTATTTGTGGGTCATTTTCACTCTTTGAAAGATTTTATTTATCTATTTTCATGTACTTGAAAGGAAAAATTTGTGTGTGTGTGTGTGTGAGAGAGAGAGAGAGAGAGAGAGAATAATATCTTCCATTTTCTAGTTTACTCCCCAAATGCCTGCAACAGTGAGGGCTCAGCCAGACTGAAACTTCATCTGGCTCTCCCAGGTGAGAGGAAGGAGAACATGCACTTGAGCCATTATCTGCTGCCTCTCAGGATGTATTAGCGTGAAGATTAATTGGAAGCAGAGTAGCCGGATCTTAAGCCATGAAGTTTGATGTGGGCTGTGGGCTTCACAAGTTGGCAGCTTAACCTGCTGCACCACACACCTGCCCTCCAGTCTTAAAATTACTATTGCTTCAGAGTAGTTAGGCAAGAGAAAGAAATACAAGACATCCAAA